>NW_021941229.1:5969319-6606819 GCF_902148845.1 Salarias fasciatus | reverse complement strand
TGCAAAACCGACCACCCCGGATCCACCCTCACAGTCCCACCCGCTGCCCCCGCTGCCGCTCCCCCCACCCCCCGTCCTGCCCCCTCCGACCCGCCACCCTCCACCCCCCCTCCCGCCGGCGCTGCCCGCCCCTCCAGTCCTGTCTCTACCTCTTCCGCTGCCGGCGATCCACACCACCCCGCCCAGCCCCCACTTGTCGTGGGGCGCCTGCTCGGACGCTGACGTTTACTCTCGGATCGGAGCGTTCCGGCCCTCCAGGCTCTCCAGCCTCTCCAGCCAGTCAACGGTCATCCTGTTCGAGCACTCCTCGCTCTGAGGACGGACATGGACAAATGATCTCCACAAGAGCTCTGTGAGAATCATCCGAGGATAACTGGGGATTTCATGAATTAACGATATTTCAGATCAGGTGCATCTCCTAGTTTCATAGATATGTAGTGAAAGAAGTGAGCCGATCACTGAAATACAAGCACTCATCTTCAATCTTGTTCATGTTTGATGCTTCCTGTTTTCTGTGTTCTTCAAATCTTTTGGATGTGATGAGCTTCTTAAAGCTTTATAATAATCAAAGATCATCCTACAACTCAAATATTCTGGTCTGTCCACTTTATGGCATCAAAAAAGTGGCAAAAATAGTTTTTTTTCTTTACAGACTCATTCGGCAGGCACTTTAATCCAGAGTGGTCTTCATCTGATATAGTTTATGAAGCATTTTCTGTACTGGCAGGTTTCTGGTGGAATCACTGCTTGTTTCACAACATTTTCTTTCCTGATTAGATTAATGCCAGCAGTTAGGAAAGATTTGTGCTTTTAACTAACACTAGTGCCTTTAGATAATCTGAGGGCTTTCATTACTTCAACCAACAGACATCGATCTAAATGTCAACTTCAGGTTTTTGACCCCGTTTGATTGACCAGTGCATTAACTTTAAACTGAAACAAGGAAATGAAGGTGAGCCCGAAATAGACAACACCTTTAACTGCAGACAGAAACAATTAGACAACAAATGTTCACTGTGGGACTTCTGAGACAAGTGATCAGGATGAGAGGTCAGTCTCCTTTATCTCTGACACACAGAGCGCTCATTAGGGTTGTTTTGTTGCGTTTTTGTCAGCTATTGTGGAATAAATGTGAGAAGTGAAACATGTACGGTCATTATGAGGCCTCAGCTACTATCAAATGAAAGGATGAGTGGATGAATGGATGGATGGATGGATGGTTTATTAGCAATCAGAGTTTAGCAGATAGAAAATACAAACCAGCAAAAAATGTCCACTTTAAATGACCAAGAAAAGGGAAAGACTGAGAGCGACAGCTTATTCATGCCTATACTCTAAAACTCTCAATTCTATTCAATAATATTCAACTCACAAACAAAACTCAAAAACAATTAAAAAATAACAACAGAGATAGAAAGATATGAAGAAATGAGAATAATGTAAGAATAACATAATTGATGATATTCCTTTAACTCATCATCAATCTGGACTGTCGCCCTTAACTATGTTGTATTTGACACTTTTTTGAACGTTAATGGCGAGCTACAACATTTAACTTCATCCTTGGGAGTTGAGAGTTGATTAGTTCTTACTTTATACAACAAAAACTAAACAGCCCTCTTGAATTACATTTGCCTTTTCTGAACTGTAAAAATACTAACTGAATGCAAACAAGAAGCTTTTCATTCTGAACCTGATATAATATTTAATGTTTCATTTAAATCCGCACTGTCTGAACATTTTAAAGTGCAGGATCGTATCAGTAATGGATTTATAGAATAAAAATAACCAGCGTTGTTTATCAATCAAGCAACTCTTTTCTGTAGTTTGATTGGAGATAAGAAGTTTTATACACATTTTCCCTGATCTCATTAGAGTAAAACATGTCCATTGGAGGATTTTACACTGCTACATGCTAGATGCTACATGCTACATTCCCGCGATGCTACATGTATGACTGATACATGACGACAGTGTAGATAGACGCTACACACACCTCCTTATGTGCACCGTGGAGAAGTCGTGCACTGGAGCCTTGTCGGCCATCGGCGGTGTGTGGAGCATTGACACAGGCTGAGCGGAGGTGGTTCAGGGAAACACACAGCCTTCACGTCGTTTACACATGGAATATAAATTACAGTTAAGTATTTGTATCAGTACTCGCTTTTAGCAAGTGGCTAAAGGTTAGTACCCGTACTCTAAAAAGTGCTATCAGTGCAACCTAAAAATATAGAAGTGAAAAACAGAGAATATGCTATCTTTTCCTTCTTGACAGATCAATAGGTTTATACAAAACAGCAACAGTTTTTGATCAGTTTTTCTGAATGTACTCTATGTGTGGAATTATTTATCTGCAATCCTTTTAAAAAATGTTCAAGGTTCGATTTACATGTGCTTTGAATTAATTTCATGTGTGATTCTAATAAACTGAATCATTTTGATTGAATTTTTCAAACTTGGATATTTCCTGGTCAAACAATCAGCACAAATGTAACGAAAGACACTTCCAGCTCTGTTTGTTCACAGATTGTAAAAACAATAACATACAAATTGACTGTTTGTAGATGCTTTTATTGATTCACTTTAACCAGTTACGTTGAATTGTAGTGAAAACAGTATTCCTTGGCTTTATTGATTACGGTATTTCAAGTGTGCAACGACATTCTGACATATAAACACACATTCATATTCATCCTCGCTCCACATCCTCTCATTTGATGTTATTGCCTCTAAAGTATATAGTAGTAAATGGTTTTTCTCCTCAGCTTACAGTCAATTGGGAGACAACGCAGGAGTGCATGCACAGATTGAATCACCCGGCTTTTAGCGTGGAGACGGAGGCTTCGTTAGCGGCCCCTCGTACGGTCAAGAATAAAGAAACATGTCACGCAAAGTCTCAGTTTTCAGCCCGGCCGGCAGAAAGAAACAAACAGCCATCGAGTGGAAGAGCTCCCCTCATGAATCCTCAAATGAAATGAGAGGCCAGTAGGGGGAAACATGGTTAAATATTGAAGGGAAATTCATCTTAACAGCTTGTTAGGCAGACAGCGGGATTTCCATAGAAACACAGCGCAGACGCCGCTACCTGTTTGTCAACAGCGCTCCTGCACAGAACTCCAGTTCATTTGCTCAAGTCTCCGTTTGGCCACGAAGGAGCAAATTATTCACAAGATACACATGCAGAAAGTCAACGGGCCTGCCCCGTGGCATCGGCATTACAGACGAGCTCTGGAGAGCAAGAAATGAGCTCTGGGAAAAAATTATACTTTTGAAAAACACTATATTTCAAAAAAATATACTAAAAAAAAAAAAAGCAAGCAGAGCAGGTTAATAATGTTCTGGATCGGCATCAGCAGGCTCTTCACTTCTCCATGAAGACTTTTTCGACTGCAAATTACAGACATTTTTATTGGCACGCAACATGAAATGTGATGTGAAAAACAGCTGAGGTTAAGGACGAATGCTCTGTGAAAAGGCTCCCGCTATCATGTTCTACCATTCCTGTGCAAATGGACGTGGTTTTCCAAAACGTTGCTGTGTCAGCGTGAAACTTTTGTGAAATGGAAACACAAAAATGTCCCATTTTCCCTTGAAACATCATATAAACATTGCTTTTGTTCTTTTGAAATCAGGTCCTGAAAAGCCACGGCAATGCTCATAATGTAACTCCTTCATGTTCATCTAAGTTAAAATTGGTTAAAATTATCATTTTTAGAACTCCTGATTGTTTAGTAGATCTAGAAATTATGAGAATAGCAACAAAACTTCCTTTATATCATACACAACCAGAAGAAATGATGTGTTTTGTCATTGATTGGAGGGTCTCAGCCCTGCAGCTTGATGTTCATCAAACTGTAAACACCTCATGACAATAATCCAGTCGATTGGAAAAAATTGCATCAACGACCTTCTTTAAATCTTGTTTGGTCAGGACTCCATGTCGAGGAAACTTGATAAAAACCACATGCGTCTGGCGCCACAGCAGCGCCGAGACGCGGTTTCTCTGCTGGAGCGAGATGGATGCAGAAAAGGAGTGAAACAGAGAAGGAGGCGGAACAGGGAGGGAGGTTCCTCCTGGCGGAGCAGCGGCTCAGGAAATCCCTCCCATCTGAGGAAACAATGAGCTGCTGGCGTCACGGCACAACAAACATCACTTTTTCTCTTTGATGGACAAAAGTGACCAAGAGGGACGTCATATGTCCACGGGTGCCAGCTTAAAGCTGCATTGTGCAGAACTGAAGTGACTCTTGTGCTGTAATAACCTTCAGATTTAAACTTTTTATACAAGAAATGTGAATCTGGAGCTGCGACCTATAAAGGAGTTTTTGATTGAAATAGCTGTTTATTTCAATAAATATGACCTCCTAATACTGTAAATCCAACAAATGATTATTATCATGCTTTTGAAACCAGCCCTATTCTTCAAGTCTGAAATAACTTCTACCTTTTGCGTGCGTCTTTGCCTGAAAAAAAATACAGTTTGTGAATGAGTTCTCACTAGAAGCTGGCGTTGTCTTGGTGACTTTCAGCTTTTTGCTCTGTGAATCCGCTAGAGGGGAGTCGGAACACCTGCGGAAGGTTTCAAGCAGTCAAACAACAAACGGCGAGCTGCTGTTTGATGTCCCACTCAAAGTGAGTGAGAGTGAAAGTCCTGGAAGTGACAGGGCTGACACCTGCTGCAGGGTCACGGGGGTCAACTCCGGCCAGATCCGGCCTCAGGATTTATGAAAGGACGGCGGAGAGGAAGAGGAACAGCTTGTGAATGAACAGAAACAGCAAACGATAGATTTGATCAAACTAAGTGAATTGTGGCAACAGATCCTGAGATAGATTCTTCCAAGCGATCCATTTCCCCCATTTGAGTCCAATCAGGCAAAAAAAAGAAAAAGAAAAGAGAAATGTGAAACCGCATGTCCCAAATCCGGCACTTTAAAACACCTGTTGAGATTTGCTAAATCGAATTCAATCACTGGAATGTAATCGAAGCGGGAGACAAAAGCAGAGGGAGGCTGAGCCCCGGCCTGCTCAGGTTGGCGGGGCTGATTTAATAAAGATGTGAAAGTGAGTGGTGATTTCATTACAGATGGACGGGCCCGGCGCTGAAACATCACGACTCGGCGGCCCGGGCTCCGCTCATTTGCTCCAAGAGAGACGCCGGCGCATGACCAGGAATCCATCTCCACACAACGGGTGAAAATGACATCCCATCCAAACAGTTGTTGTTGTTAAAAACCGGCTTGTTCACACTCCTTTCAAGCAGTTTGAAATGAAGCTAACTCAAAAAAGTAAAGAAAATGGAGGCTATATTCAACGCCTGGGTGCAGTCAGGTTGTGGAATCCCATAATGTGATTCCTCTGACAGGAGAACGCCGCTGGCAGCCCCTCGGAGGAAATCTGAGTGAGCGGCTGGAATTTAATCCACGCTCTTCACCTCCTCCAACACGCCGACCGATTCACGGCCTAGCGCGCTCGGCGGTGGTCATGCAGGGAGTGAATCCCGTCTCGTCCGCAAACACGATCGAACTGCCTTTAAATTGGTTTCATCGAGTCGCTACGTCTGATTTTAAATTCTCTGCCGAGACAAAATCAGTCACTGACACTTCGAAAGCAGAGGTCAGGAAACCAGTTCACTGTGAAACCGTGTCAACAAAATGTTCTTGCTGCTGATTTTGGTTTTATTTCCAAATAGACTGGAGGCTGGTAATCACATGCTGAACTGTACATTTCTTAATCTTGTGTTTTATTTTCTGGAAATACACTCAGATCAACACTCCTGTGATCAGTATTACGCTTCTTTAAAACTGACTGGCACACAAAAGATGGATTTTAAACAAGAATAGTCAAAATCAGAGAACCATAGGCTGACATTCCTATTCATTGCTTTATTCCAAAATGCTGGTCATGTGCCAGAACTCCTACTCTCCCTCTATGTAGCTCATCCTGTCCCCTCGGAAGCAGGATTTAATAAGCTCTGTGTGCCTTTTTCCCTTTTTTTTTAATTCATGACACCATGAACATTTTGCTCAAGATTTATTTGTTTTATGATCAGATTTTATTCTAAAACATCATTAAATGAAGTGATTGCTTTGGTGTCATGTGTCATTTCATGTCTCATTGCTTTTATTTTCCCATGATTCCTTTTACCTCCAAGCTCTCTGAAGCTCATTCCATGATCTGATTGTAATCCAGTCACATCACTCCTACTGTACTTAAAGGGTAAAAACCCTAACTGGGGCTGATGGCTATTGAAAAAACTAAGCTTGGCATTTGTAGAACTCAGCAGCGACGGGCAGCAAATACATGTTTTAGAAGAACCCCCACCTGCTTATTGTCTGAGGAAGCAGCCAGCTGTGCGGGCCCTCGTGCACACCTCTGTATTCCCGTGTCGCGGCAGCGCCTTTGATCAGGTAATTGCCCCTCGGCCCCCGGAGTTTGTATCTGCCATCTGTCGCTATGGCGACCACCTCTCCAGCATCCATCTGTGCGCCGCCTTCCTGCCCCTCCTTAGGGTGAGAGTGGCGGAGGGGAAGGGCCGCACGCCGTCCGGTCTGTGTTTCGTCTCTGGTCTGTGCAGGTCGCCTCGTCCGAGGGTTTTCGCTGGCTCTCCCCGCCTCATCCGCTGGAATGACGGGATGCATTCCTCACACTCTAATGAGGATCGTCTTTGCTTTGAGACACGGCAGATCCTGCTGCCCATGACATGTGGGGATCAGAGCACAGGTGGTGCTCTCCCGCAGGAATCCGTTTTAGGGCTCAGGAGGATGACGAGGCCTCCGTTTCAGAAAGGCTCTTATAAAACCTGAGACCCGCCTGCACACCCTCTGTCAGTGTGACATATTCTATTATCTGCTGCAGTGTGGTCCAAGGTGGTGACAATAAACTATTTCTAGGAGGAAATCAAATAATTTGAGCTGAAGATAAGTGATCCAGTGAGTGAGGAGTGACTGATCGGGATGGAGGTTTAAAAAGAGCAGAGTTTCCTACAGACAACATGTCAGAAGGTTGCAGGTTCAGATCCCATTGATGAGCTTCCACAGCGAGTCCCTGGACCCCGATCAGCTCACCAGAGAGTAGGATGGACCACCAAAGTGCTCTTTGCACATATCATTTATCTTTTTTGTGTTTTATTGATATTTTAACTCTATTGTATTCTATTCTAAACATTAAACTGTGTATTTATAGAGCTAATGAACCACATGATCAACCTAAAAACATATTAATCTCTGGCAGTGATCTGATGTGCTTTTGCTCAATTTATAGTAATCTTCCCAACAGTGTCACAGTATAATATGTATTCTTTTAAAATAGCTGATTTTGTGTCACCTTCATCTGAATAAACTTCATAAACCCAATTATTTCCTTACCTGCATATTTTCCAGTTTCACTTATTTAATTTGTGTCTTTTACTGGAATCTGCAAACGGTTTTAATTATAAGTATATTATTATATGATTATGATCTGTGGAAATTGATTTTCTGCCCTTGCATGGGTTTTCAATGTTTTCCAACCTATGCTGGAAAAATGATTTTTTTTAAATATATTTTACATTATGTTCTGCAACAGATCCAAAAAAAAGAACAATCACATTCTCCAAATATTGATGTTATATTATTATAGCATCCGCCTTATATTTAACATATACTAATAAAATTATTAATAAATCAATAAATATAGCTAATAAAAATACAATAAAAACAATTAACCCATATTCAAATATAAAATTCCTGATAGAAACCCAAATAACGACCTCAAAAAAAGTCCAAAAGTAATTCTTTATTGAGACATTATGATGAGGAACACAGAGCTTCAATCAAACGATCACAGCTTCATCTATGCATAGACTACGGACTTCTGAGGATACATGAACAATGATGAGCCACATTAATCTGTACCAGCCCTCTTTTTTCAGCATCATTCATGAACGCAGAACAATCACTTTTATAGGCGTTTGGTTTGGAGGACGCGCCGCGCTTCACCTCCGGGTGTCGTCCGGTGAGTTTATAGTGACAAAACAAGATTTTCAAAAAAGAAACAAGTTTAAAAAAAAAAAAAGGAGAAAGAAAGAGAAACCATCACGGTCTGTAGAAATGACACTTTATGATTTTCTTGAACGCGCTCTGGAAGTCTTTGTTGAAGTACGCGTAAATGATGGGGTTGAGCAGAGAGTTGGAGTAGCCCAGCCAGTTGATGACCGCCTCCAGCCAGTGCGGCATGAAGCACGAGTCCTTGCAGAAGGGCGTCACGAGGGCGACGATGAAGAACGGCAGCCAGCAGAGGATGAAGGTGCCCATGATGATGCCCAGGGTCTTCACCGTCTTGCGCTCGCGCGCCAGCGCGATCTTGCGCTTCGCCTCCGTCGCCTTCTCGTGCCGGCTCTCGAACAGCGGCACGGAGCTCGGGGTGTTGGGCAGCGGCAGGTTGCACCTGGAGTTGCTGTGGACCTCGATGATCTCCAGGGACTCCCCGTCCTCCGCGTGCTTGACCGCGCCGTTGGCGCTCGGCAGCGGCCGCGGCTCCACGCTGCTCTTCCAGCTCTTGCCCTGCGCGTCTCCGTGAGTCTTTTTGTGGAAGAGCGCGGGCGAGAGCGCCAAGCAGGAGTCGGACACTTTCTTCTTCTCCGTTTTGCACACAGTCCTCCTGATCCGAAACCGGGCAGCTTTGAAAATCCGCCCGTATAAAACCAGCATGAGCGTCAGAGGGATATAGAAGGCTCCGAACGTGGAGTATATGGTGTACCACAGGTCCTGTCTGATCTTGCACTGCTCGCGGTCCTCAATGCTGCTCGGCTGGGAGCGCATGACGAGCATGGGCGGCACCGAGATGGAGAAGCCCACGAGCCAGGTGACGCTGATGAGGACCGCGGCTCTCCGCGGCGTCCTCTTCTTCATGTATTCTATCGGCTCGGTGATCGCCCAGTATCTGTCCAGAGCGATGGCGCACAGGTGCAGGATGGAGGAGGTGCAGCACAGCACGTCCAGGGAAATGAAGATGTCGCACGGCACCTGCCCCAGAGTCCACCGGTTCAACACCTGCTGGAGCGCCGCCATCGGCAGCACCAGCACCGACACCATCAGGTCGGTGACGGCCAGAGAGCCGATCAGGTAGTTGGCCACGTTCTGGAGGGAGCGCTCCAGCGCGATGGCCGCGACGACGCACGCGTTCCCAAAGATTGCGCACAGGATGAGCGCGCCGAGGAGGAAGGACGTGACCACCTGGTAGCTCAGTCTCACCTCCTCGCCTTCAGGCAGCGGGACTCTGTCGGTGGAGTTGTCGAAGTGATGCCAGCCGGTCGTGTTGTTGGATCCCTCCATCGCGGGGTGGAAGTCGGGAGCTGCGGTCACTCCGCGGAGAGCCCGGTGCGCGTCACGCGGTGGCACCTTATGGAGCGCATAGAGGACGGTGGCACTGCTCCTCTGGACTGCGAGTCTCGGCAGCTGGGGGGGAATGATGCTGCTTATTTATACCAGTGATGGAAAATGCGTCATTTGTCAGCGAGGATGTTGCAGAGTCCGGCTGTTTCATCTGCCACTGTCCACTCGGCAGCTCAGACACTGGTGTGCGCGCAGGGAAACCAAAAAACAACTTTTAACATTTTCCTTTAAGTCAACAGACGACTGGATTTTCTTTGAACTTATTTAATGTGTGGATTTTGCAATTTTAGGGGGATATGGAGTTGGAATTACAACATTCGCCCTTTTTCTATTTTTCTACACGATTTCCAAAGTTAATCTTATTATGCTGTTTTAAATATGCTGAATCCCATGGATTTCTTTTATTTCTTAGATGTGTTTTCATGAAATACTTAGGTTTTTTTCCGAAAATTACCTTATATTTCACAATTTATTATATCGAACTGACTTTTTCAGCACCGTGGTCAGCGCACTGATGACACACGTACACACACACACACACACACACACACACACACACACACACACACACACACACACACACACACCTAATGTGCCACTGCCACCTATCGGTGGTCTACCTCCAGGACTCAAAACACGATGAGCTTTATGGCTGACAGACTCATTTTTGGCCACTTTTCAACATTCATTTCAGCGTTTATCTTAATGTAACATAGCTTGTAAACATGCATGTAGCGTTTACACACACACACACACACACACACACACACACACACACACACACACTATATATATATATATATATATATATATACATACATATATACGTACATACATACATATATATACGTACATACATACATATATATATATATACGTACATATATATATATATATATATATATATATATATATATATATATATATATATATATATATATATATGTATATATATATATATATATATATATATATATACATAGTATAAGCAAAAAAGTTTTGGACGGGTAAAGTTTCTTCTTTTTTGATCCCTCACAATCCCACACACAATGTGTGTGTGTGTGTGTGTGTGTGTGTGTGTGTGTGTGTGTGTGTGTGTGTGTGTGTGTGTGTGTGTGTGTGTGTGTTCTTGTATTTCTATCCTTGTCGGGGCCAAATGTCCCCACAAGGATAGCAAAACGTGGAACGACGTGCCTTGTGGGGACCTTTTTCCGGTCCTAAGTAGGAGAAACAGTGTTTTCTTGACCATGTTGTTGTTACTGAAAAAAGTAAAAGTGCAAAAACATTTCTTTAGGGTTAGGCTTTGTTGTGGTGTGTGTTAGGGTTAGGGTAAGGGTCAGGGTTAGGGGCTAGATATGAATGGGAGTCAATGGACGGTCCCCACAAGGATAGAAATACAAGACTGTGTGTGTGTGTGTGTGTGTGTGTGTAATATAATGCTTTATGCTGGTTTCATAATGCTGGTAAAACAGACTGGTACAGAAGGACTGCTTTTGAACTATTTTGAACTTACACTTCATACTGATGATGACGGAAAAGGAATATAATTAATTATGGTGTTCTATAGATCTTTCCTCTGTTGTATTTTTTTCTTTTTGTTGATTTTGTTGTTGTGGGTTGTTGGTCTTAAATTGCGCATGTCATTCCATACTATTTACAGGACACAGGAGGCACTGACTTCACCATATTTCTTTTCTTGGTCAGTTAAAATGTCCATTGTTGACGTTTGCATTTTCTGTGTTGAAGTATTAAAAGGGGGCGGGGCATCCATCCATCCATCCAGAACTACTCATTGTGATACATTTTTCAGATTTAATATGGTGTCCCTTATCAGCCTCTGTAATATAGGATCGAAAATGGGATTTTGACATTAAAACTGTAGTTGAGAATTATCTCATAGCTTTTTAATATCTCATCTAAAAAATTTAATATGCCTAATGACACCCTCATTTGATTAATTTCCTGAAATGAGCAAGTGTAAACTTAAAAGACAGGATAATAAATATTTAAGTTTTTTTAATAACGCGTCAGCTTTTTTTTTAAATCGCTTTTACGGCGCCAAATACTTTTGTCCCATTCCGCTCACCGTAGAAGCCCTGGCCGTGACGTCACGGTGGTATATAAATCCTTATGGCCGCTCCGGTTCGTTTATTTTTTACTCGGACTGTGCTCCTTCGTTGAAAGTCCCTTAAGTTGTCAAGTAAGTGGGTCAGTATGGTGAAGTTTAAGCGTCGGACGCCTTGCTGTGGGAGAAGTGATGATTTTGAATGGAAGAGCGTAGCAGGGGAGGCTGTTGCTGTCGGTGGAGCTAAGCGGCTAAGTTAGCAGAACACTGTTTACATTCTGTCACATTCGCACTGAAGATAAGACGAAGCTCGAACTCTGCAAGAAAAACCCTCCACAAGCTGCTCCAGATAAGACTTTTAATCACTCCACAACCTCACGGCAATGCTTTATGTTTAGATCCCCAGAATTCCACCTTAAATACAGTGAAAACACATCTGATGTATGTTATGTGGCTGATGTATGTTATGTGGCTGATTTAGATGTTATAGAATGTTTATTGCCATTACCAATGCATCACAAAATTGAAGAACTGCTCCTTTCGCAGTATGAATAAATGTGTCTTTTCCTAATCTGAATTGCCAATATGTTCCCAATTTAGTGTGATAGAGCTAGAGAGCCCTGACTTGACCCAGGACACCTCATCTCCCGTCCGGAGCTGCATATGTTAATAAATAGTGCCATTGATTTCAATGAGTGTATAAATATAACTCCCACAGTCTGCAGCATCAGGTTACCTCGCATAGTGCCTAATGTATCCCCGAGAGGAGCTTTCTTTTGCTCTCCTCTTACACAACAGGGAAACCCTTATGCACATGTTTATTCATGTGTATCAAAGCTTGATACATTTCTGGTCAAATTTAAACTTTACCAGCCACAATAGCAGGTAAACTTGGGAAATCGTTGGTGTCACAAATCCAACCAAGGTGCAGGGTGGGATTTAAACCACACTCAGTTGGTATTCGGGATCCCAAAGTGTGATCAGGTGTTGTATCATCACCCTGGGATGAGCAGCCTGAACGGTTCATACGAGGCAGGAAGGCTCCAAGCTTTCATGCTGTTTGCACTGAATTCTGAACGGACCAGAATGTGGATGAACAGACTAAATCTCATCGGATCAGGTCCTGTTATCTAATCTGTTGTTGTCCAGTTTCAATGAGTCCGTGTGAACTGTGGTCTCAGTGGTTTCCTGTTTTTAGTGGGATGATTTTCTGCAGACTTTGGTTCTAACAAGTTTGAGTTACTGTTGATGTTTTTGTTTTTTTTAATCTCCAACTAGTCTGACATGCTCATCTGAACTTAGTCCGTCAATCAGACATCTGCACTCTGGGAACTATTGCTTGTTGTCTCATTTTCACAGCATTTTTGGAACATTTTTTGTGAAAGTCAGAACACCAACCAAAATCATGACTCTGTTTTGATGAACATCAGCAGCTCTTGTTTATGCTGAGATGTATCGTTGCTTTCATTTCATCTTTAAAACAAAATAAATAATAATGATAATAATAATCAGAAATTAAAGAATTTCTGACCAAACAAGATTTAACCAAACTTGTTCGTGTATTTATTTTCTTTTAAATCAGGCCTTAAAGCAACATTATACTCAGACCTTTCAATAACCAATAGATTGTACTTATTGTTTTGCCTTCATCTTCAAAAGTATTTATTTTAACATTGTCAATTTCATAAACTTAATTACTTGTTTCTTGGGTCCTCCTCAGTCGTGTGTTTTGACTGTTATCGTTGTGATCTACAGATGGAATAAGACGCTCTTCCTGAGAGCGCAACGACAGACGACCATGCTCCGCTGCAGGAGGTGCAGAAAAAGCCTCATAGACTCCACTTTTTTATCAACGGTCTGTGTATATTTCCTGATTTCAGCACTGTTTGAACCTACCTTATACTGTCTTCTGTTGCTGCTTCATATCAGACCGTAAAAAGAAACCGTGTTTATGTTCGTCTGTTAAGATAACGAGATGTGTTTCAGTCGTAAAAGGAGCAGCGGTGATGGTAAATCTCATCAGACAGACGACCCGGGTCCTGATTGGCTGTCATTTACTACTGAAGCAGGTGCAGGACTCGGAGGAAAGTCCAGCTGCTGTCTGCAGCATCTGGCACGTGAACGTGGAAACGTTGCCGGAGTGGATCCTGACCTCGGTGACCCAGGTGAGTGGAAGTGGAGCTCTTCAGTTCAGGTGAAGGAGCTAAAACTGATGATTAGACTTTTCAGACGCAACACTGAGACCCTGAGGTCGTTATCGACGTTGTTCTTGTGTGGTCCGATGTGCGACGCAGGCCCAGTGGACTGTGGGTAAACTGAACTGCCACCACTGCGGGGCTCGCCTGGGCGGCTTCAACTTCATCAACCGCAGCGAGTGCCCCTGCGGCCGGGACGCCACCGTCCACCTCAACAAGAGCCGCGTGGACCACGAGCACAAGCACCACGTGCTCATCGTGCAGCCCAGGAGGGCGCGGCCCGAGAGGGGCGGGGCCGGCCTGCTCGCCAGTGGCTCTCACAACGAGGAGGCGGGGCCTCACGCCGCCATGGTGCCCCACATCGGCCCCGTGGAGGCCTCGGGCCTCATGACGGCCTGCGACTACAGCCCCTCCTTCACCTTCAGCCCCCTCTACTGCATCTCCCACAAGAGGAGGCGCAGCATGGAGGACGAGGACGACTTCGGCTCCTCCTGCTTCTGCCCCGCCGCCCCTCCGGACACGTCCGCCGCCGACTGGAGGAGATCGGCAGCGGGCGAGCCTTCGCGGTCGTCGGCGTGTTTATCGACGAGCCAGCAGCCCCGCGCAGACGGCGGAGCCTCGAGCGACGCCGTCCCCCGACGCTCAGCCCTCCCTGGAGGAGAGCGCCCGTCTCTGGAGCTGCTGCGAGCCGAGGAGGAGGAGGAGGTGGACTTCGCCGAGGAGGCCGCAGAGGAGCTGTCTGACGCCGCCATGTTCCTCAGAGGTCGGTCCATCTCTGACAGCGTCACTGAGCAACAACCAGAAGAGGTGCGTCACTCATTCAGCGATTAAATTTTTTTTTTTTTTTCCTGCAGCACAGAATGAGACCTTTAGATTTCAGACACACACACGCATGCATGTTATAGGTAAAGTTAAATGTCTTTGAGGAAGAAGAAGTGCCAGAAGGCAAAAGCTGGAGCTCAGCATGTTGGACAGGAGGGACGCCTGTTGCTCTGTGGAACCCCCACAGTGTCACCAGCAGTCCATATGACACTGATGATGCATTTAATAACTGAAGCCGTTTAAAATCTTCAGCTTTCAGCTCCGGTCGGCTCGCCGGGCGCCAGCAGGCTGAGCAAGAGAGAGAGAAATCGCCTGAAGAGTCTGCGTAGGAAGCAGAGGAGGAGGGAGCGATGGCTGCACAGTCAGCTGGAGCAGGTGAGGCAGGCTGAAGGCATTCAGATGATCGGGGGTTTTAGGCGAACACACCAACATCGGTTTAATAAATGAGGATAAGATCAATATTTATTTCAAATTCAACATGGTAATGCAAAACTTAATAAAAAATGTGCAATATTTGAATTTGAAATGGATATATATTACATGTTTCTCCAATCTTAGGCTTTATTTTGCATGTAATTTATCTCTTTGAGTAAAAGAAGGAGATTTTAGGATGAATTATTTATAATGAACCATAAGTAGCACAGAGATAATATTGATCAGAACCATCATGAAGATAATTCTGCATTGTGTTCAGGCTGAGAGTGTGAGCTCGACCCTGGCCGGCAGCGGTGAGGAGGAGGAGGAGGATGAGGAGGAGGAGGAAGACGGGCGGGACGGCCTGACCTGCGCCGTCTGCCTGGACGTCTACTTCAGCCCGTACAGCTGCCAGCCGTGCGGCCACGTCTTCTGCGAGCCCTGCCTCCGCACGCTGGCCAAGAACCGGCCCGCCAGCACGCCGTGCCCGCTCTGCCGCACGCTCATCACGCACACCAGCTTCCACAAAGGTAATCGACCTGCATGAAATCATTACGCTGCCTCGAACAGGGTGTGATTATCTGCAACGCGTCTCTCCCCGTCTCCCTCAGAGCTCAACCGCACGGTGAAGAGCTTCTTTCCCAAATTGCACTCGTCCCGTAAGCAGGCCTTCCAGAGCGGGCCGTGTGCGCGCTGGCCTCTGCCCAGCTGCCGCCAGCGCTTCCGTCCCTTCTGGGGTGAGAAACCGGGCCGTCGGGGGGGGGGGGGGGGGGGGGGGAATGAGTTCACGTCGGGGTTAGATTATCGGGGAAAACAAAAGCAGACCTGCGGCCGACCCCGCTAAGATCCCGGTCACTCCGTGACCCGGTTTAATGTGTGAGAGAGAAGCTATCTCCTCGTGCTCTCTCTGTTGTTCGGCGAGTTAATAATTCAGCTTTACAATCAGTTTTACAGTCCTGTCTGATAAGTTCACCGCAGTGGAACTCACTGACTTCACATTTCTGCAAAAATCACAGGAAACTCCAGTTTCTGCAATGAAAAAAAAAAAAAAAAAAACTTTTTCAAAGAAGTTTAATTTGAACTGTTTAATAGTGAATATTAATGTAATCAGTTTTGTTCTGCTTTCCTTCTTCAGTTGCTTTTCTCCTTCCCTCTTCTCCTCCATCTTTCATCTGTCACTCTTTTCCTGATATTTCTGATCTGCTACTTTTTCTTTTCCTATTGTTCTTCATCCAGGTGTTGTTGTACTTCCTGTTGTTGTTCTTCTACTTCAGTTGTTGTTTTTCTAGCAAATGTTGTTCTACTTGTTTTTCTACTTCCTCTTCTCGTTTATTTTCCATCTGCTCTGTTGTTCTCATCTTATTATTCTTCCATTCTATTCTATTTCCTCATTTTCTTAATTCTTCAGTTTCTGTTCCTCCTTGTTCTTCTTCTGGTCTTTGATCGACTTCTCCTTCTTGTCCTCTGATATTGACAGTTTTTTTTTTTACTTTTCAAATAGTTCTTGAATTGAAACTTCTAGTGATTTATGAGTATGAACACTTTTTTCTAAAAAAAAAATCAATGGATGAATTCGAGTTTTTCTGTTGGTAACTGAGCGTAAACACAGCAGCGTGCCTGATGAAGGCGTGACGTCTTCGTCTCCCCTGCAGGTTACCAGAGGCGGGCGGCGACGGCCGGCCGGCGCTGGCACTTCGTCCACGGAGGCTTCACGCTGGAGGCCCTGGACCTGGCCGACATGCGGGGCTGGCTCTTCGACATCGGCCTGGTCATCGTCTACATCCACTCCCTCAACAGGATCCTGGCCTTCCTCTTCCTCTGCTTCCTCCTCTACTACTTCTTCTTCTGAAGACAGATCCGGAGGTCACAGCCAGTTTTTTTTCAGAAGCGCTGCAGCTGAGACAGACGCGAAGGAACAGTTTACATGATGGATCAACCCAGTAGAAACATCTATATTGTTAACTCCCGATGTGCAATAATCCAGTTTAATGTGCAGAATATCAGCATCGAGACTGTTTTTTCATTCCAGATTATGAAGAGAAACTATGATTTACCGAATAAACATGCAGAGACCTTTTTCTAATGAACGTCTTCATGTTTGATTGAAAGAAACTTCTTCCAAGAGTTTTTATGGAAGGAGTGAAGCAGAAACCCTTATTAGGATGTGGTGCCTTTGCTTTGCTTTGTGCCTTATTTCCCTCAGTTTGTAGTTGGAAATGAGCACATTTTACATTTCTGTCTCTAAAAACTCAACAGAGGAAAGAAAATTGTTTTAGGTTTCATTTTATTAGTGATTTAATTAGAAAAATCTGTTGTTGTTTTTCTTTTATTTAAAAAGATATTCTAGCATTTCAGTTTGGCTATTTAGGAGGATTAAAGCCTCGAATGATGGTATCTATTGTAGATTTTGTTTCTACCAGTAAAAATATTTTGTCTGCAGATTGAAAGTGTTCAATGCAAAATGTGTTTATGAGTAAAAATTAAACAAACGTTATTCTAACTAACCAATGACTTATTAGTTATTTTTTTTTTGTCTGTTTTACACTTATGACGGTGTTTCTGGACTCAAAGCAGGTCAAATGAAATGGAAGAGAAAGTTTTATTATTTCAGTTCTGAACATGTAAAGCTAAATATCAGCATTTCCACATGTGTAGCAGTGAAATCTGAGCATGGCATCCACTTCATTTTATCCATGTAGGGATTTTCCATTAGGAAAAGGGGAATTTCCTGACGTCCCAAAAGCGCAATATTACATCATGAAATGGCGTTTCACAACGATCTGCTCTCAACTGACAAACATATTCGTAGTTAAAAGTACGTTATTTACTCATGTTTGATGTTCCTGATCTATAGAATATGAAGAGTCAACAGAGCTACATGGACAAACTTGTGTTTTTTTAATTATTTGTAGGCTGCTGATCCTTGTAATTCCACTCACAACCTCAAGAAGGCGCAGATATTTAATATGTGGCAATATTTCACCTTGGCTACTGGAGATACAGAGGTTACAAGAAAACCTTTACTGTCACAAATGAACCTACAATGTGTGTTTACTTTTTGTTTTTTTTAACTTTTGGAAAAAAACCGATCCTCGTGACGCTCTGGCCTCAATCAATCCGGGAGCATTTTCAGTGTGAGGCAACAGTAACAACCACAACACTGCTCTTATCTGCAGAACTGGAAAAAGTCATATTTGTTATCTCCAATAAACCATCAGCGTCACCATGTCTGGAGATCAGTCAAGGGATCAGGCAACTGTGATTGTTAGCAGGATCAAAGACATTTTACTGTCATTTTGTTTACCAATTGAACTTTTTTGGCACTTTTAAAAACAATACAGTGTGACAAACATACTTAATATGGCACATGGTGTGTTTCTTTTTTCTTTTTCAATTTGATATCGTAACTATTTAAATTTTTAAAACACCGCCCTGCAAAACTTCCAGTTAATCCAAATATGAGGTGAAGGTGTGGAGACCTGAGAACAGTTTTTTTTTTAAATTGGAACAGTAGTTTCTAAGTGAGGCATTATTCCACTGAAATGCCTTATTCATTCTCGTGTATTTTTCCAGTAAGACTTGAAAAGAGAGCTATAATTTTGTCGCTGTTTTTATTTTTTTATAGAGATAGTTGAGTTCTTTCACTGTTTAATTCCAGAGATTTCAGTTTTGTATCATTCACAGTTAAAGAAATGTGGCATAAAAGACAAATCCCATCAGAACTCGTATATTTAGTTGTAGAAAGACATTATTTTGTGGTAGAACAGAGGCTGGAGTTTTTAGAAATTTTGTCAATGACCCCCAACTGAGAAATGGGACTTTTCCCTGGTGGTAACGATTTATTTATTTATTTATTTATTTATTTATTTATTTATTTATTTATTTATTTATTTAACTCTGGAATCAATAAAGTCTTTCTGTTCTATTCTATTCTATTGATTGCTGCCCAGCGTCTCCCCCTAGCGGCCACCAACAGCGTTACACTCCACCGCTGCTCGTGTTTAAATGTTTCCCTCCTCAGATCAATAATCTGCGGCAGGATTCTAAACGTTCAGTGCAGGTGTGTGTGTGTAGTGGTAAGATACCCCCCCCCCCCCCCCCCCCCCCCCCCCGGACCCCCCCTGCGGTGGTCTCCCGCTCCGACGCCGCTCAGAAACGGTTAATCTCCGGTCGGAGGGTGACGACTTGTCTCGCTGTTGGCTCGATCCGGATCCTCCACACACGTGAGCGCGCGAGGGGCGGAAGACGGCGGAGCCTCCCTCTCGGCCTTCAGGAGGGGGCTGAAGGTGACTCTCCTCTCTCGGCTGGGATGCTGCGGCTGC
Organism: Salarias fasciatus; assembly: GCF_902148845.1. Taxonomy (NCBI): domain Eukaryota; kingdom Metazoa; phylum Chordata; class Actinopteri; order Blenniiformes; family Blenniidae; genus Salarias; species Salarias fasciatus. The sequence continues at coordinate 6,587,630 of NW_021941229.1, read as the reverse complement.
TCCTGGGGCTCCTCTCCGCCCGACAGCCCGCCCGCTCCCGGGGACCCGCCGTGCGCGCTCCGTGAAGGGGCTTCCAGACGCGCCGGTGCGCAGGACGCAGGGGATACAGGCGGAGGCAGGAGAGTGTCGTCTGGGCTCCGGCGGTCGCTGTGCATGCATGTGTTCTGCACCGTACGGGCGGAAAAAGCGCCCCAGGTCCGCAGGGAGCATCTTCCCCCTCAGTAAGGCGGCGCAGACGGAGCCGGAGCGGCGCGAGAGCACGGAGGGGGCCGTGGACGGCAGCAGGATGGTGGGTACCGAGCCGAGTCCCGGACCGGGGCTGATGCGCTTCATGCTCCGAATAAATCATAATAATAGTGATACCAGTGTCCGCTGTTTACCACGTCGCCATCATCAGCAGGTGCGGCAAGACGCGCAGAAACGGGCGCGTGAATCCTCCGGACCCTCACCGCGCGCTTCAAGGTGACTCCGTGATGTCTGCTTCATATTACCGATATCTCCCCCCTCCTCCCCCCTTCCTGACAGACCGTGCAGGAATTCAACACCCTGGTGGCCCTGTACCGGGAGCAGGTCATCTCCGTGGGGGAGATCTCCGCAGACTGTCCGTCCCTGCGCGCTCAGATGCAGCACACGCGCTCCAAAGGATGCTCCATGGCGCGGGCCGCGCACCAGGACCTGGCCAACATCTCCGTCTCAGGGTAGGCATAGGGGGGGAAGGGAAGGAGGGATGTGGCATCTTCTTATCAAAAACACAAGCACCGAACACGGATCAGAATGTTAATACCGGAATAGAAATACTCTAAATACTTCAGCCGCCTAATTCTGTAACCAGACACTAATCCATCACAGAGCAAACAGAGACAGGCTCACTCTCTCTTATGTGCAATTTCCAGTCCTCAGTTCAATCATCCCATTCTAAAACCAGAGGATTTGATATGATGTGGGTCCAGCCTTTAGAAAAGCGCTCCACCAGCTTTAGGAGTGTTCATGGGAATTGTTCACCGCTTGTGGAGTCAGACTCTGGTGTGGGAGGAGAAGGCCTGGCCGGCAGTCTGCGCTCTGTTCTGTCGGGATGAGGTCTGGACTCTGTGCAGGACAGTCAGTCTGGATCCTCCAGGTCTCTGTGGGCTGGTGCAGTCCTACTGGAACAGCAGAATCCAGAAACCCCCCCCCCCCCCCCCAGACTGTCTGTCAGATTGCCAGATGGAGAAGCGTGACCGGTTCCTCCTGAGAACAGGTATCCACTGTTCTAGAGTCCAGCGGCGGTGTGCTTCAGACCACTGTGCCCGACGCTCTGCCCTGTGCCATGTTGATGTGCTCTCATCACTGTTCTGGAGCTCATCTGCAGACCACATAGTGTGCACTTCATATATTTTATCTTGCTGCATTGTTCTCCAACAGTTGTTCAAAGCCTGCTAACATGTTGTTAATTAAACCTTCAGCTGGTCAAACTGAAGCGTCAGAGAGGAGTTTGTGCCTCACCGAGAACAGCATCAGACGCTTCACTTCCTCCCTCGGTGCGTCGCTCACTGACAGAAGCTGTAATTTATTCATCAGCTCACACTCTCCTCAGCGCAGCGATGGACAAAAGCTGACAGTGTTTGGAGTGTGAGGACTCAGCCAGACGTCTGATTCCTGACTCTGTCCTCATGAGTCCGACGCAGCAGCATTAACCAGCAGCCCTCCCTCCTCTTCCTCCTCTTCCTCCTCTTCCTCCTCTTCCTCGCGCCGCAGCCCAGAGGATGGAGAGATCCACCCGGAGATCTGTCGCCTCTTCATCCAGCTGCAGTGCTGCCTGGAGATGTTCATCACGGAGATGCTGAAGTCCATGTGCCTGCTGGGGGTGCTGCAGCTGCACCGGAGAAGTACGACCGCTGAGCTTTCAGTATCACTGTTAGTGTTAACTCACTCCTCACAGTTCAGTGATCGCATCAGATGAAACATTTCTGAGGCCAACAAATCAAAGATTTGCAATAACCAATGATAAATGGAGAAAGAGGAAAGACAAAGTTTACACACAACTACCTAGAAATGCATGATTATTTACACTTCTGTAAAACTCAAGGAGTCTGAGAAGGAGGAGGACACGCTGTGCATTTTCAAACAGGAGATCAGTCAGTGTATGTGCTGCAAATATTGATGCAGTAATGTTTCAGAGTATCGTGCAGCTCTGCTGAAAAGCCTCCTCAAGCTTTTCCATGACAGAATACAGAGCTCTGGCAATAAGAAGTGGAATGTTTCATGTAAAATAACTTGTGAGCGTATATTATGCACACAGCAGTGTCCAGGATGCAGTTTTAAGGAAACCAAAGGAAGGAGTTTAGTTTTTCACGCTTGTGAGTCAAGTATTTTTTTTTTTATCTCATGTCTTTTAAGTTGCACCCACAGGCATGAGGGGACACTTGGTCTTTCTAAACCATTTACCAGATTATAAACTGAGCACGAGTTACAATTTATGATCTACAAAGTTTTCTAAATACTTGTTTTTTGCTTATAAACTCTCATTTTCGCATCTCTTCAGATAAAACTGTTGGATTAAAAGCTCTACATTCAGCTTGATTGCAGGTTTTCACACCTAGATAGAACTGAAGTCTTGTTAATAACTGATCTTATTTTTTCCTGCCATATAAATTAGAATAGAATCAAACAAATGAATCAATTATTAACAACCTTTCCAATTCACACTGTTATTGTTGTGGCGCTTTTGTCCCAGCAGGGGGCAGCAGAGAGTCTAGGCGCTGGTGGGAAAAGGATAAACATTGTTTTTAATTAATAAATCTTCCAATTTAATCAGCATATAAGCTACACACACACTGACATTTATTTGAAAAGAATTTGTGACAGTTTTTAGAAGGATCAAATTCCAAACTGGGCCTTTTCAGCCCCCCTTCTGTGAAAGCAGGAGTATCTGAGGTGTGTTTCTCTGCTCCGCCCTGCAGGAACGGACTCGGAGCCGAGGGTGGACTTCCGCCTGGACGAGAGCTCCGACGTTCCCATCCTGGAGGACCGCTCCTCGTCTCCCATCGACTTCCCTCAGGAGCAGTGGCTGGTGGGGACGGACATCGAGAACATCGAGAGGTAGGCCCAGCTCACCCCCCCCCCCCGACGCCGCCCTGACCGGCCCTGACCGGCCCTGACCTCTGACCTTTCATCTCCACAGAGACATGCGAGAGATGAGGAACCTCCTCAGCAAACTCAGGGAGACGATGCCGCTTCCGCTGAAGAATCAAGGTGTGGAACACAAAGCAGACGACCCCAGGAAATGTGTTTTTCACATTATGACGTTATGTTATTCAGAGCTCCAGCTTGTCCATCTGCAGCAAAAAACAAAACGTTTTCCATGCTTATTCACCTTTAATAAAATAAGTTAGAAATGTTTTTGTTAAATTGATTTGTAGTTTTACCAGCAAAGCACAAAATTCTAAATTTCAAAGGAAATGTTTTGGTATTATTCAAATTGTCTTTATGGTGATATTACAGTAAGGTTTATTACTAATTGTTCAGATTTTTCAAAACATATAGTCTGTTTAGCAACAAATAAAAACCTGAATATATAAAACATGCACGATGGAAAAGTAATACACTGCAAAAATAGCAAAAACTCCAAATCTGATCTAATTCTTTCATCTGGTTTTCTGTCACAGAGTCTCATCCTACTTCATTTAAGATAAATGTAAGACACAGAGACATATTTCTTGATTTATATTCTTATATCGAGATCTCTTTTTCAGTGAAATTTACTTGCTGCATGGATATGTATATTTTTGGTTTTTATTTCTTTAGTTTTAAGAGTAATTGTCTTGAATTTAGTGATGATATCTTATATTTGGGCTACCCTTGTTTGCAGTGTAGGAGAAGTTTTTTTTTAAAGCAGTTCACTGAGTTTTTGCAGCAGAGAGTTTCATTAAAATTGGCTTTATGTTGAGATTTTAATCATTTTCGGTCACAATTATTTGGTTTTGTGAAAATATCAACATTTTTCTCACATAAACGCTGTACTATATTTAAGAAAACATTACATTTAAAGGTTATTTTGGCACTATTTTCCCAGTCCAGCTGAGACCGGGCTGGATTTGACCCCTAAACTAAAATGTTTTTGGCACATCTCATCTAATCGGCCACCTCTCCTGCACATTAAAGCTCTTTGGCGCCCCCTGGGGTAGAATTAACTCATCTATGGAAGATTTGGCATTTTCTCTGTGGAACGCACATTGATCCGCCAGCGTTTATTTATTTATTTGTTTGTTTGTTTGTTTGTTTGTTTGTTTGTTTGTTTGCTGCAGACGACAGCAGCCTGCTGAACCTGACCCCTCACCCGCTGGTCAGGCAGAGGAAGAGACGCTTCCCCGGACTCTGCTGCATGGTGTCCGGCTGAGCGGCCGCCGTCCAGCGCGCACAGGGAAGGGACGCTCCGAGTCGGCGGTGTACATTTCTTTAGAAATCGACACTGTTTTCATTGCATTCCGCATTATTGAGATCAATATCTGCAATTGTAATCTTCTAGTGTCAGATTCAAGCCCACTCTCATTCAGATGTTCAGTCCTCTTCCAGCGCTCGGCCTGTTTGGGACGTTGACCTGATTCAGCTCTTGAGGGATTTTAGAATGCAGTGGTTCCCAACCCTTTTCCAGATATCCATCAACTGTTTTATATTCTCCCAAAAGATGAAGGCAACAGACGATCACAACATGTCAGTCGGGCTTTTCTCTCTGCCGTGACACACTCGGCGGTGTGTTTTGACATGATTATGTGGCGGCACGACACACACTATCACAAGTACCAACCTGCTGGAGAGCTCAGCAGATTCCCACCGTGTGGTGTTTGCACGTAGAAATGGCATTTTCGTTAAAATCTCATCCATCGTGAACATTTATGAATTTCAAGATGCATTTATTTTTGCACGATTTATTTACTAGATCTTTCTTTGTAAAGACCGTCCTGCTAAACTCCAGACGTGAAATTTCAGAGTCCACTGAGTTTTCCCACTTAGCCGCAGTCTGGAAAAACGGACACAACCGTCTCAAGAAAATCGACTACACTTCTATTACTCCATAACAATGTACGTTTTAAAAGTGTCTTAATCGATTTGCCCACTGAATCAAAGAAATATGCAGGAAAAAAAAAATGAATTTCCCTTTTAATGAAGCCTGGTTAGTTTAGTTGAAAATGCAGCAGTAATGGAGGTTTTCCAGTGCAACTGTAGCCGCATTCTGGTGTCACACAGTGACACCTAGTGGTCACAGATGGTATGTACCATATAGTATAATATATATGAAACCACCAATGCCAGTGATAAGCTTTAAGATGATGCCGTAGGCGACCAGCAGGTCAGAAACGTTACACTGCTGCACTTGTTAAAGAAATAAGTGATTATATTTGTTTGCCACGTGTCTGAGGCATCGCTTTATTCCACAGTATTTTCAAAAAGTGGCCAAAACACAACCAAAGTTTTGCCTTTTTGAAAACGTCGTTGTGTGAACGCAGCCTGAGAGGAGGAGGAATTGATGATTGACACTCGTATTTCACAGTCCTGGCTGGTAAAAAGCCTTTCTCCATGTCTGCTGTTAGTTTTTTTTTTTTGTTTGTTTTTTTACACCACCTGATCAATCATTACATGTGGACAAATTCATAAACTATATAACACAATATATGCAAGTTCCTTGTTTAAAGCGCAGTGTCAGTTTAATCCAGTGAGTTCATCTTTGTTTTGGTCTGCATTCAGTTACTCAGTTTCTTCTTCTGGGTTTTCTTTGAAATGAGCTACTCTAATTAATGTTGTCGAACTCGTCCCTGTACCTTCCATCACACCCTCAAAGTGGGTCCTGAATCACTGTAATATATTTGAGTTCCAGGCAGAAATAGAGAAAAAAAAAAAAAAAGACAAAAAGAACAAAACAGGAATATAATGCTTACTGTTGTAGAACCACACAGCCGCGGTTCATACTGAGACTTACTTTTCCACTCGCAGTCATTTCCCTCTGTTTTTATTCAAGGAAAGCTAATAAATGTACATATTCGGGCTATGCACAGGTCTTCTTCAGTCTCACCGTGCTGGTTTGGTGCCTCATTGTTCGAATGTGTCCCTCAGTGGAGGAAGACTCCATGTAGACAGAAGAAACACATCGCTGGATCCTCAAATCAGAGCGTTTTCCTCACTGTAGAAGAAGAGAAAGGATCTAGAATATAATCAGCAGTGCGTGTCAAATCAACTCGGTGCCATAAAAAGCATAAAAGCCGTTTTAGAACTTGGTCTTTTTGTTGGGTAGAAAACCTCTTAATTTTCTTTGGCATCAAATTATGAGGATTTTTTTTTCTTTTTTTTTTTTTTTTTACATGTTAGTAATCATTTCCACAAACCTCTTGGATCACATTCAGTCATGAAAACAAACTGGTCACATTACTTTTTGCTGAATATAGCATCAGTAACAGATGAAAACAAACAAACAAACAAACATTTTGTTTAGTAAGACTAAAATCTCCATACAGAAACGTTAGTGGGGAGAATAAACCCGTCTGAGCTGCGTGACGTTTCCTCAGACGATGGTTCCTGATCTCTGTTGCGTCAAACACCCTATGCAAAATCGAGCGAGCGCTGAAGCTCCAGTCGGCCAGAGGATGCATGTGGTGGCGCTGTCCAGACGTCAGCATGATCACCTGTCGATAACTGCAAACTGATGTCAGATTATTTAATATTCTGAAGATGTATTGTTTATTTCAGTTAAACCCTCTGGGGACACTTACAGCCTGGAGTGGGCCAAACTGGTTAAACAGTGCCATAATAACCTTTAAATTCAAACTTTAAGGCTTTTCTTTGCAGAGTATACATAGTGAAAATGTCTGTATTTTCACAACATCAAATAAATGACTACAATCTAAACATGAAGTAAATTCTAATGAAACCTTCTGGTGCTAAATACAGTGAAATGTCCAAACCGTGTCCTCCGGTAACCGTTCGGTTTGTAGTGGCAGCATGTCTTTTTACCATTTGCTCGATGGCTTCACGGCCTTTTACTATATTTGACACCCCTGTTTTAAATTATTCACTTCATTCTCTTGATGCTGCATCATTCCAGGATACCAATGCTGATCCTTTTCATTTAACAGCAGCTTTCTACGCACAATGATTCTTTTTTTTTTCCTGAACCGTTTCTGTGATATATTGCACTGTATCCTCTTAGGGAGGCGTTAGCATTGGCGTTTCTGACATCTGGCTTTAATTTTCCATCACAAGGGCTTTGCAGATACATACACAATAGAATAAAAAAAAAATATATACCAAACTGAATCCTACTCATGAGCTTCTTCATGTGAAGCATCGTATTAGAGCCATTCTCCATTGAATGTAAGTGTAAGGTGTAAATTAGTGTCCGTGCAGTTTCTTTCGTGTGGTACTGTTGTTTCTGCATGTGTATGACTCAGACTAGACATTGTGTAGTTTGTGTGTCCTGCAACGTAGAGAAACAGCTAAACTTATGTACAGCTTAGAACATTTTATAATGTGAATAAAGTTTTATATTCAAATATGTTTTGTTTTTGTTTTTTTGTTTTGTTTTTTTGCCTCTTTTTTGTAGAAAAGTGGTGCAACAGTCCTGCAAGTAAAAAAAGTTTCCATCGGTCACCTCTGGTTCAGTATCTACTGAGTTCTTACAACTGAGACAAGAGATAACTTGATTCTTCACAATTTAATGGGATTTTTATCATTTTTTTCAGGCGTCATGCAGTCACTGAAATTTCAGGACAAAAATTTAGGAAAAACAATTTAAAAGTATTTCTAAGGTAATTCTGCATGTTGTAAATTTGACCCAGGAATAGTTACTAAAATAAAATCTGCAGCCTCTGGCACCAAAGAAGAAAGGTCAAAGGTCAACGTTCATCTTGACTAAGAGCTGAAATTCAACAATCGCATAAAGATGATCACAGAATGAGCTGAGCATTATCTGGAGAGCATGTTACAACAATCCCAGAACAGTGAGCCTTTCAAACCATTTACATCATTTAATGAAATTCTTATTTATTTATGCAGCAGCTGACTGATTATTTTCACATTTTTGTGGAGAAATCGTACATTATATAAAATCTTCAGTTGTTAAATCTTGTAAAAATGGCCTTGATTTTCCATGTGAAAGTCCATGTTCTAAATAGTCCTACATTATCTTCTAACCCTAAATGTTCTTCCATCGACATGTTATTCTTCACCCTGTGTTGTGCTGCAGCAGACTTCAAAACTCCTCCAGTCATGGGACAAAGTGTTCCAGAACTTTCTGTCCCGAGTTTATCTTGATTAATTTCCAATCATTGAAATCGATTGTGAAAGTGTGGAGAGAGGAGAAGTGTTGTTCCCCCACTCCGTATCTCAAAGTGTCAGAACATCTGGTTTACGTCTCGGCAGCCGGGAAAATCCGAAGTCTCCCTGCTTCCAGTAACCGGGAGGTTATGCAAGAAGACATTTTGCTCAGTGATTGCTGCTGTTTTTTGTTTTTATTAAGCACGGTTTCACGTTGCTGTTGGCCTCTGGGCGGGTCCTGGGGAGGAATCCCTGCTGCAGGTTTTATATTCGGTCTGTGGTTCTCGGACCTCAGAACCGGAGCTGCCTGCAGTGCAGTGACAGCCAGGAGAGCAGGTTTAAAGCCTTTTCCACATCTGCTGCGGAGGACGTCGGGACTTGTGGTGAGCCAGGTCCAGCTTTTTAAACTCTTGTTTGACAAGATTGAATCACATTCTGGAAAGACCGTTTAGATCCGCTGAGTCTAGGGGAGCTCGCCTCATGGCTCGGTCCAGCAGCTTCCTCCTGCTGCTGCTGCAGCTCCTGGGCTGCATGTCGGCCTGCCGGGCCTGTTTCTGCGACCGGTACCCCTGGAGCCCCTGGTCAGCCTGCACCAGGACCTGCAACCACGGCGTGCAGCAGAGAGAGAGGTGAGACCCTCCTGGTCCTGCTGGGTTTCTGTGTCGTCCTACTCCTGAAATCACTCAATAAGTGATACTGAAGCTTTACATTAAACCGAAAGAGGTTTAATTCAAAAGAGGTAACTCTTAAAACTCTCATCTTCTGAAGCTACATGCATGCTTTAAATTTTCAAAATAAACTAAATCAGTTTTTCTACTTGTAATACCACTTTATGCCACATGGTGGTGCAGTGAGACGATCCAGCTCAATTTAGTTTCAAGCCCTGAAACGTTTTAGAAAGTATTTTAAGCTTATATCAAACGTGATGAATTGAACATTAAATTGTATTTATTAAACCATGAGCATTGCAGATATTTTCTTAATGTCTCATTCAGTAAAAGTCTCCTACAGCATGACGCTATTTGCATCGCAATTTGATGATCACACTTCCAATATGTCTGTTGTTCTGAGACAAAGAGGCAAAACACATCAGTTTAGAGAAGTTTGAAGTCGCAATGTGATGCTTTGTCATTATTCATACAATCCTAGAGAGCAAATAGGAAAAAAAACGAAAGAAATTAGTAAAATGCTGCAGGTTGAAATCACCCCGAACCCTTCAGCGTCTCATTACTGCCCCCTAAAGCTGAGAAATGACATTACTGTCCTCACTGAATCTCCTGTATCTTCTGCCCCGACAGGCGCTTTCAGTACGACGACTACTTCTGGAAGAACAGCTGCAGGCAGCTGTGTGACAAATACGACCGGAGGGCCTGTAACCAGCAGGCCTGTCCCATCAACTGCCTGCTCACAGAGTTCGGGCCGTGGTCCGAGTGCTCAGCCTGTGCCAGGAAACAGGCAGGAAACACACTCTCACACACCTACGTTTGCGGGTGATAACTTCAAAATTTTCGTCCCGACATGGCACGCAGTCCCGACGGGTTTACGCGCACTTCACACCACTTTACGAGTGGTTTGCGACCGTTTGCGACTCGATTCGTGGCAATGCGTGCCACAGAATCGTGCAAGTGTAAACCTGGCTTTACCTTATGGTCTGATCAGCATCTCTCTCGGATGCGGTTGCCATAGTTACGGACCCGAGCCATCCAGAGACCGTCCCAGTTCGGCGGGTCGGACTGCAGCGTGGAGCTGACGGAGGAGCGGCCCTGTTACCCCTCCACAGAGTGCAAGCTGCCAGAGGCCGACTGCAGAGACGACTTCAAGTGTGATAACGGTGCTTCTGTCGATCCGCTGTCACAGCATGTACAAAAGTTCCTGCTGTGCTGATATCATAGCAGCTGTTGCTTTTGGGGAGCGGTATATGTAAAAACCCCCTCTCCTCCCATTGCAGGACGCTGCATCAACTCCACCCTGACCTGCAACAGCCAGAACGACTGCGTGGACAACTCAGACGAGCGCGGCTGTGACACCTTCAAGGTGGTGTGTCCGGCGGACAAGAGAGTGGCCCCGGGGGCCGACCTGGTGGGAAACGGGTGAGCCAGAGGCCGGAAGGTCACGCAAACATTCACCTGCTTGGTTTTTCATTTCAGCCGATCAGCACTCGTCTGCTGTTTTTAGTTACTAAATGACTTGCACTGAGATAAAGTTGTTTTAGTCACAGGAAGTGACTTAAAACTATCAATCCAGGATCAGGCTGGGGATTTTCATAAGAAATGTTCAATGTGCTTCAGTCGGGGTTGGGACTCTGTGTGTGAAGGTTCGACGCTCTGGCGGAGGAGCCGAGGGCCGCCGTGCTGGACAACATGTTCATGGGAGGAATCTGCAGGATAAGGAGGCCTCAGAGCACGCTCCTCTACCACCGAGTGCCGCACAACTTCCAGAGCCTTGAGATCAAGGTATTTCAATCAACAATTAACTCATCAGCCTTTTGGAATGTTGCTGGTTTTCTTTCAACTAATCTGTCCTTATATTAGTAAGTCCAGTCCAGATTCTCCTGGACGTGGTAGTTTCTTAGTCAAGTCACTCTGTGTTTTCACTTAAAATGTCACATAAAAGGACGGTGAAAGAATTCTGGCTTTCATTGTCACCTCAACGTCTGCTTGTGGTCGACTTCCTCTCTAAAAGCAGTGACCCAGTTTATGTTTTGCTCAGGTCGGACAGGTGGAAGACTTCAGCACGGAACCTCAGCCACTGCACACCGAGTCCATCAGTCTGAAAAGCTCCAGAAACACTCCTGAAACGGCCACCAGGGACGGAGACGGGTTCTTCTTCCCCATCTTCTACTTTCATAGAAGACGCAGCTCACGGATCTCCTCCAGCAAAGAGGCTTTCGAGGCCTCAAAGAAGAAGGTGAGTGACTGAAGCCTTAATTGACAGACTGGTTATATTCACAACCAATTGCAAATTTTGCCATTGCTCATGGAGTCTTTGGAACCTTTCAACATACATATGGCATTCACACACTGAAAGAGGAAACTGATGCCTTTCTCGCTTTAGGACTCCACGTTCATCCGAGTCCACCAGGTTCTTCCCGTGTCCACGTTCGAAATGAAGCCTCCGGAGGATTTAGTCCTGTCGCAGCCTTTCCTCCAGTTTCTCCAGGCCCTGCCTCTTGACTACAACTACGGCCTGTACAGGGACATCTTCCAGCGCTTCGGGACGCACTACTACAGCTCCGGGAAGCTGGGAGGCCACTACGACCTGCTGTACCAGTACAGCCGAGAGGAGATGACCACTTCAGGTCCGCTTCTATGCTTCGAGTTGGATTTTGTCGAATTGATTTTGATTTTTAGTAATTTCTTATACTATTATTCCAGTTCTTTTGACCTCTGCCTCCTGCTTTTTCTTTTTTCTTGCTCTGTTAGTCAAACACAGTAGTAATGTAGGTTTCTCTGTAGCAGCATTCTGTTGTCAAACACTGACATCTAGTGGCTCTTGGTGGTAGGCTTCTCTCCTCTCTTGACATACCATCCTCAGGTTCTCTCATTCAGAGCTCGCTCTGGAGGTTTATATTCTCGGCTGTTTCAAGTTCCTGAGTTTCTGGATCAATGGAGCCGTTCTCTTCAACAGGTGAAACAGAAGAACACGTCAAAGGCTGTCTGAGCAAGGAGACCACGTGGACCGTCATCCTCTACACCGAACACAGCAGCGTGCAGAGATGTGGCGACAACAGGATGACAGAGAGATATCACGGTGCTGTCTTTAACCTCGGTGTTTCTGACTTGAAGAGGAACCCTCTGATGTAGAGTTTGATCCCATGCAGGCTCGTACGTCCAGGCAGCGGAGAAGTCTTTCTCCATGGTGAAAGGAGGCCGGACCAGAGAGGCGGCGGCTCTGGCCTGGGAAAGACAAGGCGCCGCTCCGGACAAAACGGCCTTCAAGAACTGGGCCAAGTCTGTTCTGGATAACCCCGCAGTGGTGGATTACCAGGTTAACTCACATACACACACACACACACACACACAAATTCTGGTTTTTGACACGCCTGATCTCAGTCGTCCCCCCACAAAGGCTTCCTGGTGACAGCGTTCCTGTGTGGCTCTGTGCAGCTGCTTCCCATCGTAGACCTGGTTCGGGGGATTCCCTGCGCCGTCACGAAGCGGAGGCACCTGAGACGAGCCCTGCTGCAGTACCTCCAGGAGTTCGACACCTGTAGATGTGCTCCCTGTCCCAACAACGCCCGGCCGATCCTGTCCGGCACCGAGTGCAAGTGTGTCTGCCAGACCGGCACCTTCGGCGATAACTGTGAGAAACGTGCTCCAGACTACACTTCAGGTACTGAATTGTACCTGACTGTCTGTGCCCAGTTTCAATCATGAGACGATCAATACAGGTGGATTAGTAAAGGGTCTCTCCTTCAATTACTTCTTGATTTGGCTGTCTTCTTGACATATTTCAGTTTGTTTGCCCGTCATGTAATCGTCTGGTGTGAAGGCCTCATGTTTCATGTCCACAGAGGTGGTTGATGGGTACTGGAGCTGCTGGGGGCCGTGGAGCAGCTGTGGAGCCACCATGAAGAGACATCGGACTCGACGGTGTGACAACCCCGCCCCACTGAGAGGCGGTCAGCCCTGCGAAGGTCCCGCGAAGCAGGAGGACCAATGTCACATCTCCATCTTTGAAAAGTACGATGACTTTTCTGCCTTTGACCAATGCTTTTACCCCTCTTCATCAATCTTGGACACGATTTCCTTGGCTTGGATTCTTTGACTGAGTGAGATGTTCCTGGTTCTTGTTTCTCATTCAGACAGGAGACCTGTGATAATGATGATGACTTCACCATGGGCTGGAGGAACGAGCTGCCCCCCGGTGTGGAGGGCTGCCTGCGGCCAGACAGTCCTGCAAACAGCTACCTCAGGGTAACGTGTCAGAAGATCAGGATTCATCCATCCCTCCATCCATCTTGATAATGTTTGGCCTCCCTGCTCCAGGAGCAGTTGTTCTACTGGCGGCACATCCACTTATTTATCTGCTTTACTTCTTCATCCAGCTTTTTCTTGGAGAATGCTGGCAAAAGCTGCAAAATTATTAATTATTAATGACAGAATGAATGTAACTTTGTGCTTCTTTCTCAGTATAAATAGGATGAAGTCAGTGAACTGAAAACAGTATTGTAGTATCATGCAAATACAAACATGTCTATCAGGATAACTTTTCTTGGGCGTTCATTTGCTCCTCTTGCAGAAATCCAAGCAGTACTACAGTTTTGGTGAGGATGAGGAGTTCAAGTGCTTCACAGGTTTCAGTCTGGAAGGCTTTCAGTTCATTAACTGCCTCCCTGGTGGAACCTGGAGTCAGCCGAGGGGGAGATGCGTCAGTAAGTCCGTTCACGGCCGACGTGCCGGCTTCCTCTGGTTTCCAAACCGTTCTTCCGTTCTTCATCTTCAGGGAAGATCTGCCTCCCTCCCGACGTCCCCGACGGCATGACGCTGTTCCACAGCAAGGAGGAGTACGGAGTTGGGGAGTCGGTGGGCTTCAACTGCGTCGAGCCGGGCCTGCGGCCGCTGCCGAGTGGCCTCCACAGGTGTGGCGCCAGCCTGACGTGGGAGCCGCCGCTGCCCGCTGACCTGCGCTGCACTGATGGTACGTTTCAGCTCCCGCCGTTATGGAAAAGTCTTTACTAGTGTTTATGCTCCTCGGACTGGCAACCTGAAGTTGTACTTTCAGCCAATTACAGAAGTTTGTTTTGAATAATAGTAACTTATGTGATTATTATCTTCAAAAACACAAGTTTTGGTAGGTGTTGCGTGACGTTTTCAAGTGAAACTTCCGTTGCATTTTGGGAGTCTGTTTACACGACAATGGTGCCACTGAAGATTCAACCTTTTGAAAATGGTCCAACTTCATGAAAACAGGAGAAAATGCAGCTTTTCATGACTCCCAGTCCATATTCTCCTGGGATTTGGTTGTTTTAGAGTTGTCTATGAACATGTCTGTGTGCTCGCCATTGCTAATGTTTATAGCATACTGTTGTGTGTGGTTTCATTAAAAACTGAATGACTTGTTTTTGTCCCACGTGCAGAGGAACCATTTGTGCCTGATGTTCAGTGCAGACCAGGAGAGAAGCGCCAGGGCTCACAGTGTGTCTGCGTCCAACGGGAGAGCTGCCTGTGAGCTTTAATCCACATTTAACATTCATTTCCAAATACTGACATTTGGTAACACTTTATTTGAAGCCCCCCTGTATAACACATTATAAGTACATTTATAAAGCATTATAATGCCATTATAACACGTGTAGCTATAGTTATAAACATTCATAGATGATCACAATGCCAGGACCTAAAGTAAAGTGTTACCTGACATTTTCCTCTTTTATTCTATTTTGCTTGTTGTTAATACAAAAAAATGTAAATGTTTTGGGATGTTTAGATATCTGAAGTGTGTGTGTGTGTGTGTGTGTGTGTGTGTGTGTCTTTGCGTGCATAGTTCACAAACAGAGAGCCTCTGCGTTCTGAACATGAACCTCGGCGTCACCGTCCCCATGTCCATCTGCTCCTTCCACGCCGGCCGTTGCCACGGCGACCCGCTCTTCTTCGTCAGCGAGGGCTCGTGCGAGCAGGTCGACGCAGCCAAGCTGGAGTGGGCCAAGTTCAGGGCCAAGATGTCCTCCAGGAGCGCCGTGCAGGAGCCGTGTGACCTGGACACCTGCTACGAATGGGAGACCTGCTCAGGTGAGTCCCGGATGAGACGACTTGTGACGCAACGCGCAGCCCTCCTCAAACTCTGTTTTTGATTTGTTTCCAGCCGCTAAGAAGTGTGAGTGCAGGACTGCTCGGGAATGCCCCGCCGCCCAGACCCACATGTTCTGCGTGAAGCTGACGAGGGTCCAGGGGACCCGCAGCCTCAGCCTCTGCTCCATCGCCAGCCTCAAATGTGCCAACTACCAGTTTGAGATCATGAGCGAAGGCGTCTGCTAGTCCTGAAGGTCCCACTCAGACGGGACTGGATTCACGCTGAGCTTTACGACAACACACTGCACCTGCTGGGAAATGCCTGCAGTGCTCCACGATGCAGGTGGTTAAACTCTGTCATTCTTCTTTTCTCACAATGACACCGAAATTCAGACAGCCAGATGTTAAGGTTGGTTTTCCACAAAGACGTTTCAAGTGGAAAAAAAAACGTCATTTTTTTCTTTTTCATTTCTGAAAAACTTTTGTATTTAAACAGCAACCTTTTGAACACAATCTCCATGTTAAATCCACAAAAAAACTGAAAATGATGTAGGGAGCATGTTAGGCCACTAATGTGCACTGTTGGTTGTTTTTGTAATGTTTTAAAAAATGTGACATTATAAATCTTGTGTGAACAGATGCAAACTCAGACAAAATGGAAATAAATGATATGAATCCAGTGGGTCTTGTTATTTATCAGATTTACTTTTGATGCATCATCTTGCTATAAGTCCACCAGTGAACAGCAGGAAACGCTATTAAGCTACAACTGAAGCTTAAGGACACATGACAAGTCAATGAGACTATTTAAAAAATAAAAATAAAAAAATAAAAACACAGAATGCCTTGTGATTTTGGGCTGAAGATTTAACTCCTGACTGATCTCCAGAGTCTCTCATGACTTCGCCTCTTTGTGAATTTTCATGTGGCGCAGCAACGTACAATGTCGACTGAAGCTTTTCCCACATATTTTACAAGAAAACGGCTTCTCACCTGTGTGGATCCTCATGTGAACCAACATATTACTCTGTATACTGAAACATTTCCCACACGCCTCACAGCAATACGGCTTCTCTCCGGTGTGAATTCTCATGTGGCGCGACAAAGTGCATCGAACACTGAAACTTTTCCCACATATGTTACAAGAATACGGCGTCTCGCCCGTGTGAGTTCTCATGTGATTTATCACATAGTATGGTTGACTGAAACATTTCCCACATATTTTACAAGAGAACGGCTTCACACCTGGATGAACTCTCATGTGGTTCAACAGTTTTTCCTGTTCTGTGAAACGTTTCCCACATGTTTCACAAACATACTGCTTCTCACCTGTGTGAGTTCTCATGTGGACCAACAATTCAGTCTGTCGGCTGTAAGTTTGACCACAGATTTCACAAACTATCTTCTTCTCAGTGACACTTCTTAAGTTCTGACATAATTTACGTTTTTTACGGACAGTTTTCCCACAGATTTCCTCACAAAGAATCTTTTCACACTCAGCCTGATTCTCTGACACAGGAACGTTCTCCACACAGTCACTTTGAAATGCGCTGATTTTGTTCATCTCTGCATTTCTAGTTGATTCTGAGTCAATATGTTTTTTCATATCATGGACTTCAGAGTCAAGAGAGAGGAACTGCTCAGTGTCTGCTACTTCTGGTTCAGTCTGGTAGCTTTGCTCCTGAACAGAAGGAACCTTCAAGGTTTCACCTTCAAACTTCAGTACAAGCCGCTCTCCCTCCTGGTTGGTACAGAGTTCCTCCTGCTCCTCAATCTGTAAAGGCTTTGGTTCCTCCTGGTAATCTTGAAACGGTAGGAATTCTTGTTCCTCTTTGATCTCTGGAGGTTCAGGTTCTTCCTTGATCTGTGGAGGTTCTGGTTCTCCCTGCTCGAGATAGTAGTTTGTTTCCAGTTTATAGAGCTGCTCCTCTGTACAGTCATGATGCTGTGGGAGCTCTGCAGAGACAAAAAATTCCAAGATGAAGGTTAATTACATTACTTCTTAAATTATATTACAAAAAAGGAACTGAATGTTTCTGCTTTAAAATCCCTCATTGAGCAAGAGAGCCATGGACGAAATGTGAGGAGCATTAAAGTTAGGGTTTGTTACTGTTCATATGTTTGGTATTGATTATGATGGTTCATTTACGATGTGATCACACAGAGTAGGGGTGTAGTGGGTCAGGTGGATGTGGGCGTGGATATTAAGTTAATATATAAGAATATAATCACCTGTGTGTTGTGAGAGGGTGGGCTGGGCTGCTGTGAGGTTGTAAATAATATTATGAGTAACAGCTCCACCTCTCGTTTCTGTCTGCTAGCTTCAAAAAGGACATGCAGTGTCAGATTCTGGATTTAATTCAGACGTTGCTCACACCTGTTCTGCGGAGCTTGATGTGAGGCTGGAAGCTGAGGATCAGCCTGTCCTGACGAGCCATCTCTTCCTCGTACTGGACGATAGTTTGTTCAAACACGGCGAAGATTTCTCCGGCGACAGCAGCGAGTCTCTCGTTGATAAACTCCCTCAAAGCCCGAACTGAAGTCATTGTTGCAGCAGGAGATGAAGTATTTCCTCAGAGAGAAACAGCCACACAGCCCACACTCCGAGCTCCAGCTTCCGGAGCCGCTTCTTCTCTCGCTCCCTCAGAGAAAGACAAACAGCGCCTGGATACATGCTGACATCTGGTGGACGTAGCGGGAACTGCAAGTCGCTGTTCAGTCTGCCTCACTCCATCCGTCCAATCATCTCAATGTTTATGTTGATTTGTGTTGAATTATTCTTTCTTCTGGTATTTCATTGTTATTCTTAAAATCAATGATTATCTTTTTGATTTTTTTAATATGTTTAAATCTCAGACATTATTTTCAAACCATTCCATAAAAGCAGGTGAGACCTGAGTCTCTGCCTTGAAGAAGACTCAGGAGGACAGTGTATAACTGCCTTCCAGTGACGTTCGGCAGCTTGCTGTGTAAAGAATAATGATCCAAGTGAGCGAGTAATACAAAATGAGACGCAAGGTGTTCAAATAAAATGTGAGGCTGCATCTTAATAAAGCAGAGGAGAAGCCAGGGAGTAGAGTCCTTGCATAGGACTTTGGTTTCTCCAGGTGCTTTTTCTGCTCTGCCCACAACAAAAAGTTTATCTTCCAGGTCTGATCAGCAAACTTTAAGGGGTCTAATTTGATATTTAATCACAGAGTCCACATAGAATGTTATATAAGACAAGACTATATCGATAAGACCATAAATATGTGATCAGTTATTTTGTATGAATCAGCAGAATATCTGATTGGTTGTAATTTCCCTGAGAGATCCCAGGAGTAAAATAAAATTGGTATATGTTCAATCTCCTGTTGTAGTATTACCACCAATGAATGTGTTTGAATGAACACAAAACATCTTGGTTGTTTGTTTTAGTTGACTGTTCTGATATGTTTTGATCAATGTAGCCCATTTCAAGACATGCTTTTGTCCTCCACTGACCACTGAGTTAAAGTTCACAGAGCGTTTTCATTTTTGAAGTTTGTTATATGACTGACTTTCAAATAACATTGAAGAAATCTTTGAATAACACCTGAGACCCTTCAGTTTGGAACTTCTGTTGATTTAAATGTACAACCTTTTCCTGCCTCTGATTCTTGGTCTTTTTCTTTAGGTTAATTCCTTAACAGTGCCAAACATACATGGTCCAAAACATTTTCATGGTGTTCCTGTGAATCTTCACTTCCTGTTTTTCCTCTTTACTGATTGGTTGAGCCCCCCTGATATGTTTCACCTGTGTCTCGTTCCCTCAGTCTGCATTTTTCACCTCACTCTCCAGCAGTCCTTGCAGCTCTCTATCGGTTACTTCATCCTCTGTAAGTTTAACCTTTTTTTATTTGTTATTTTTAAATCCTCTGCAGCTTTCATGCTATAAATCTGACTGTGCTTGTTTGTGCTGTGTTGTTCTGTCTGATCAATTCAAGTCCTTTGCTTTAATACAGGATTGGCAAACACGATTTGTCTTTGTTTGTCTGGTTCGTTAATCTTGTAGGTTGTTTGGTGTTTTCCCTTCCTCTGGTCAACCTTTGGGCCTGTTTGATGCTAACTTCCAGGTTGTTCATCATCGTCATCCATGTGTGTTGATCGTAGCTGTTTAACTTTCAGTTGATGCAGTCAACCTACACTAAATGTGTTGTTGAACCTATTGCATCCACGTCCTACTGTGTGGTTTGGATTTGGCTTCCAACCTCAAGAAACTGAGGACCAGTTTACTCGACGTGAAACGGGCATCGCCGTGTACATGTGAAACTCGCAGCTTCCTGATTCCAGCAGAGATGAGCTCTACAATAAGAAATATAATTTTAGGTCTGAAGTGAAATTCTCAGCTGAAGTACTTTTTGATGTTTGACATCAGGGCTGTTCCTCTTCGACGCCTGAAGAGAGAAATGTGGCTCATCAGGTTCTGTCAAGGAGCCGTGCCAAAAAGTTAGTCGTCACGGGCATGTTTTTGAAAAATATATGCTTGGCGTCACCTGGTCACTGCTTTTAGCATGTTTTGTGACTAATGTGGTGTTTGAGTAAAGGGTGAAATAACTCCAGTCTGAACAGAAGAGTCGCAGAACCGGTCGGAGGCGTCTATTCTTCGCATGAGTACAGTGAGAGGAGGCAGATGATTGGCCGATCCTGTGCTGTTGAATATAATCTCACCTGAAAATAATACTGCGCTCAAAGCAGGGTGGGGACTCGACGCTGCTGGTACCGTGCGAAGGCTCCAGACGGGTGTGAGGACGCTCTTCGGAACAGGTGAGGGTTTGTTAGACCTTTGGGAAAACCACATGTAAATCAGCTGAACGTCTGACTGGAGTGAGTCCTCCTCCCTCTCGCCAGGCTGAGCTCTTTGCATCTACCAGCTGAAAGATGTTCAAGAGGTTCTTGGATAAACTGCGGCCGGATAAAGATGAGGACGACACGGTCAAAGTGAGTACCCCATCGCCAACATTTTCGAGGTACAGTTTTGCTGAGAAATGGTTTGTTTGGATAATGCTGCCTCCACTTCTGAAGCTTTGAACTGGCTTGTTTTCTTCTAGGTGAAGGGTAAAGTCAAGCCGAAGTACTATGGGACAGTCGCCCCGTACCCGAACTTCAGCGCCAGCAATGACGCTTCAGTCCTGAACAATGCCATCAAAAGTAAAGGTTTGTACTGACTCACGTTTGAAAATGGTGGAAAGCTTCTCAGTCAAAACATGCATTATGTCACTGCTTTTATTGACATTTCACTGTATTATGCACCAGAGGATTTCAATAAATTATCTTTATGTTGAGATTGTGGTTATTTTTGTAATTGTCTGTATTTTCACAAAAAACATTCTCAAAAATTTGTATTCTAGGCCACAACAAACAATGTTTCACTCATTTGTGTGCATTTAAATACACTTCCTAAATCTTATCCAAATTGAAATTTCATTTCTTCTTTGTCATTAAGCATAATTCTGGTAATTTATAATTCACAAGCTCAGTACAATAAGCAACAACCAGAAAGCTCTTGGTTTACTCGTATTTAAGCACATTTGCATTTTCTTTTTTACCTGACTCAAATCCCAGACTGAGCAGCCCCGCACTGATCCACATTGTGACAATAGTTTGAATGGGAACTACTGTGAAATCTCATGTGGGGCCTCTGCCCTGCAGGCGTGGACGAGGACGTGATCATTTCAGTCCTGGTGAGGAGGAACAACGAGCAGCGGCAGAAGATCAAAGCGGTTTACGAAGCGTCCACCGGACACGTGAGTGATGGCGTGGAGTCATTTCCCATGTGGCCGCTCGCGTGCTGTGACAAGAAATTAACAAACTGAAAAATGAAAGGCCATTTTTAGATGTTATCATTCCCTACGAACTCCAAATGCACACAGCCTGCACAGATTTGCAAGACAAATGAGGTGAATGTTCACACAGCAGCATCAGTAGCCAGTAGCCATTCAAAAACAATCATTTTGGAGTGGTAGCGTTGATATTTTAGTAGTGAACTGCACTTTGCTTGTGGATAGAATTAGAAATGCTATGTTTATATGCTGAACATGCAAACACCTTTCAGATCCTACAGCCCTCGTACATTTAACCTTTCTGTAAATACAATTATTTTACAGCACCTCCCATTACAGTTGAAACAGTTTTTTTTTTTTTTTTTTTTTAAAAAGGCTTTTGTTTCCATTTATTCCCAGCATGTGTCTGAGGTAGATCCTTTGTGTTTTTCCAGAAACTGGACACGGACCTGAAAGAGGCTCTTCGGTCAGATTTAGAGGACGTCACCCTGGCTCTGCTCTTGGCGCCGGCTCTCTTCGACTCCTACCTGATCCGAAAGGCAACAAAGGTAACGCATGATCGGCCGTTTAGAGGGCCGTGTTACTGTCTGGGCAGGAAGTGACATTTTTCAGTTTTACAATTATAGAGAAATCTATTAACCAGTCACCAGTGAGGCTGTTGTTGATTTGAACTATTTATATTATTTTGTTTGTCACAATTTTGGAGTCTTGAGTTTTTTTCCGCAAATTGTCTGTTTAGAGCAGCGGTGTCACTGGTTGGTTTCCTCCCCTCTGATACTGTCTCTGTTGCACCAGCGTTTGGGTACAGATGAGAAAATCCTGGTGGAGATCCTGGTGACCAGAACAAACCAAGAGATTCAGGAAATAAAGAGAGTCTATAAAGAAGGTCAGTCGCTCTGCTGTTTCTTGGTCTCAATGCAGATTCTATTTTCAGATTTCTTACATTAAGTCCGGGTAAATCTGGAATAAATTCCTCACCTAGAAGTTGTCTGCGGTGACTGGACTTTGTCCTCATTCAGTGTACGGACCGGACCTTGAGCATGTCATCACTGACGAGACCGAAGGAGACTTTCGCAAAGCTCTTCTGGCTCTGCTGAGTCCAAACCGAGACGAGAACACTGAAGTGGACATGGACCTGGTCAGAGAAGATGCAAAGGTGAAGTCAAATTTCAGATTTTTACTTTTCTTTTCTTCAGTCAAAACTTTAAAAGAAATCCAGCAAACTAGCCAGAGGAAACGCATTAGATATACATCTATACGCCGATGACATGTTATACTATATGTCCTTCAATCTTCAACATTTGAGCTCCTAAATGTTCAGGAAAGCAGGTGGGATTAGAAAAAAAAAGTAAATAGAGCAACACATATAAGCATTAATTCACTTTCCATGAAGTACAAGGATTTAACATTTTTATCTGCAGTGCTTTTTTCGTACCACTTAATGGTAAATGAAGTTATTTTATCAGGACTGAACAGAGTAGTGGTTAGCACTCACCGTGACGGAGTTCAAGTCTGGGCCTCGGGGAGCTGCTGTATGTGGAGTTTGCATGTTCTCCATGTGCATGGATAGATGTTCTTCAAGTATTCAGTTTTTTTCCCACAGTCCAGAAATCATGCATTTGATGTGAACTGTCCTTGGATGTGTGTGTGCTCGTCTTCGTCCTGTGATGGACTGGTGCTCCATCCATGGTGTGATCAGCTCCATCAACCCTGAGATGGTGTTGTTGGGGAAGCTGGACCACAGTCTTCTAATTTTATCTCCGCTTGAACACTTTTTCATCTATTAGAAATTAGTCACTAGTGATCAATCCATGTACTTCTGGGACATTTTATCCAGGTTTAAGATCATAGGACTCCAGAGACAATCTGCACTGATTATCAGTGAAGGTCCAGCAGAATCATCAGAATATCACAGGACTTTAGGAGAGTCAGACATCCTCAGGCGTTTTTCATCTTTGTCCTCAATTAAACTCCAGCATATTGTTTTGGCCTGTGGGAGGAAACCAGAATAACCTGAGAAAACCTGCATTCATCATGAAAATTGTGTTCAGAAAGGATTTCAAACAGGGGGATCATCTCACAGAGAGTGCAAACCACTGCCATGTGGAACCGGAACAGCTTCACTTATTTCACTTGAGCTTCTAATTCTTTCTTTTTGCCCAGACTCTCTTTGAAAAAGGCGAGAGCTGCGGAGACATCTGCGAGGAAACGTTCATCAACATCCTGACAAAACGCAGCGGCCCTCAGCTGCGTCGAAGTGAGTGCTGGAAACACGTCTCACAGCTGTTAGCTCTGACTCATCGGGACACGCCTCTGAACAAACAGGTGGAACTGCTCTCGGCTGGCAGGACACACCCGCAGGCAGCACGGGTACCGTAGAGTCTGCTCAGATTAGGTTTGTTTTGGCTGTTGTGGATGAACCAGGCATTGAGGGTAATGTGATACAGATGCTCGTCTTTGTGCAAAAGAGGGTCATTTGATAAATAAGAGATGGGCGACTTTGATTATATTCCAGGGACAAAAATGTCAGTGCCAGTAGGATGAGTCTCTGGAGGCTGTTCTTCCTTCATATCCTGAGGTTTGCACACCATACTCTTGTGTGAAGCTGCTACAGAAACTCCAGCTGCACTCAAACACCCTCGCTGGCCTTGCTCAACACCTTATTGAGCCCGTTTGCATCTACACACACACACACACACATAAAACAAACCATCCAGGCACTTGTTGACCATGTGCACTTTGATCTACACTGGATTCCCGTGCATGAATAGAGATAAACCCATATGTGCACAGGTAGAACATTCAAACTCCTCAGAGAAAGGCTTCAAAA
Source organism: Salarias fasciatus (assembly GCF_902148845.1). Lineage (NCBI taxonomy): Eukaryota > Metazoa > Chordata > Actinopteri > Blenniiformes > Blenniidae > Salarias > Salarias fasciatus. The sequence continues at coordinate 6,563,985 of NW_021941229.1, read as the reverse complement.
TCCTGGAGTTTAATTGGAAACGAAGACCAAATTAAAATAGCATGATTGATGGTTAAATACAAGGGTGGTCTCAGTGGGAAAGCTGAAACCCGTCTCTTTCAAAGAAGCTTTTCGTGGGTCTTTCACCATCTTTCTAGGTCCAATAATAAATTTTGTCTGTTCTCCAGCTCTCCAGTACTACAAAGACAACCTGGGAGACATCTCGTTACCCAAACTCATGCGAGAGGAGCTGCGTGGAGACATCAAGGACTGCTTCCTTGCTCTGGGTAAGTGGACGTTGTGCGTCAGTGAACTGAACCTTCTACGTGACTGCATGAAAGGTGACTTGTTTGTGCAAGTTGCTCTTCCACAATAGAACCTGAAGAGGCAGTAAGTTTGATCTCCTAACTCTGTCAAATTAAGTTGAACCTTTCTGCTTTGCTTGCATTTAAAATATTTGTAATTTGCGTAAAGTCTTTAATTTTTGGTTGTAATTGGAACTTAAGGATGGTTATTGGTTTTCTTTTTTCTTTTATTTTTTTGAATCTGTTCATGCAAAAAGCAAGATCCCTTCACGTACCATGAATAAATTCTGTGATTGACACGAGGGAAATAAAGCAGAGCTGATGAATGGGGAAATGACCAAACTATGAATGTGATTTCCAGAAGAATGGGAAAGGTAGCCACATGACTGACGATGAGGTCCAGAAACCCCCAATCATTAGTCTTTTTTTTAGATTCAGTTAAAATGATGATTTCATAATAATCTGTCTGTGATGTACAATTCTTCAGTGTGCGAGAGAAAGATCTTTTTGTTTTCATTATTTTACCTCTGATTCCTCTTGATGATTGTTAATCTGTCGTCGTTTGAATTGACTTGTTGCTTAAATATGCAAAATGAAGCTCCCATGGTGAGCAGAGGAAAAGCAGTGATGTTTGCACATTTGTTTCCAGTTAAATGAGCAGTTTCAGGAACCAATAAACACTGGATGGAACAAGATGGTACCGTTTCAACATGTGGCTTGCAGAGGGAGCGAGTAAAGATGTGTATTCATTTCACTGGAGTAAATACAAATAAAGACGAGCGCTTCTTTTCTACACTAGGTTTTTGATGACTGCACTGTAAAGAGGAGCAGCTGCGCTCCACATGAGGCTCTGTGATGCTCAGTTAACCATGTCTGTGCGTCTTTCTTTTTGATGTCCAGTGAAATGTGCCTGGAACAAGCCGGCTTACTTTGCTGAGAAGCTCCACGATGCCATGAAGGTGAGAGTTAGTCTGTGCTGCTCATTCACCATGTGTCAGGCGAGAATTAAAAGCAAGAATTGGACTTGGATCTATACTTACAGAAAGTTGACAGTTTTGTGAGTCCCTGTGTTAAAATGTTTAAATTATCTCCACAGGCTTTATAACTGATTTTTAATGAAAGGTGTCTTTTTAAAATCGACAAAATTGAAATCTTCATCTTTTTCAAATGCAGCAGTTGCCTGACAAAATGATACAAGACCAATGAAACGAATGAGACGAGCAGAAAAATGGCTTAAAAGTTGCAAAAAGTGATGTGTTGCATGTAAGATGGAGAAACAAGAACATGCTCAAAATAGAATAGATTCTGAAATCTTGAAACTTTTGTCTTGTTACCTGAGAAAGTGAAGTAAAATGGATATAAATATTAACTTAAGAAGCTTTCACAGCGGCACTGTTTGATCAAAGCCACGGCATAACGGTACTCTGGGGTGAGCGCACTGTTCGCAGTGTGATCTGGGACTTGACGGCTCCGCTGTGCTCTCAGGGTCACGGCACATGCGAGGACACACTGATCAGGATCCTGGTGAGCCGCTCGGAGATCGACCTGAAGAAGATCGTGGAGGAGTACCGGGGCATGTACGGCCGGCCTATCCAGGAGGACATACTGGTAGGAGTCGGACTGGAAGAGTCTCGTTTTGTTTCCTGTGGCAGACGCAGCAGCGTATAACCCGTTTCTGTTTTACAGCACGACACCAAAGAACACTTCCGGGAAGTCCTGCTGGGACTGTGTGGGCCTCACTGAGGCTCTAGACACCGAGGAAACGCTTCTGCATTATATTCTCCAATAAAGCTGTTATCTGAGCAACGAGAACTGAGACGTCTTTGACCTTTTTTCATAAAACACATTCATTTTCAGTCATAACGGTTAACAAATGCGCACAGTGCTGAAATCTTGTGAAGATTAAAGGCGCACTGCCATATTTATGTAACGCCACTGTTGCATTACATGTCAGTGTTCAATTTAATGACCGTGGATCAGTTTTAATAATGGCCACAAAACTCAAATTCAGTCAAGAAATCAGTGACGTGATAGTTTGAAGTTCTATTTTTAAGGCGAGTACTTATTTTTGGATGCAACTAAATTCAGAGAAATTACAAGATGAGACATGCCATTCTGTTTTAAAAGATTATGAAAAAGCATTTTGAGATTGTGCTTATTTTTTTTCAGTTGTCAGGTTAGTGAGGATATTTAAATGTGGACTCAAACAAATTGGCCGCATCTAAACTCGGCGCTAGCCCCGCCACGCTTCTTCAGAGGGAATAAACAGAACTCCAGCAGCTGGCGCCACGCCATTGCTAGTGAACCAGATCGCTTTACAGCATGCCGCCAGCGTCGAAATAGTCATCAGAAATGGTCGAAAGCATAAAAACAAAAACTCATGTACTGTTCAAATTTTCCATCGACCACAAGCCATTGTGCGTTTTTGTTTTCCACATCTAATTAATTTTTCACCCGCCATTGGTGCTTGGCAGGTGATAATTTTACCAAACACAGCAACAAACATGGATAAATATGTGGAGATATTTGTCTGAACAGTTACATCATGTGTATTAATTTGATGGCGTGTGTTTTAGTACATTGATGTGTATGGGGTCATGTATGTGTGTGTGCGCATGTGTATCACTTCCTGGTCTATCAAGGACTATAAACTCTTTTTGGGATCCTCAAAATCTATTTTGAACTATAAACGGATCCCCAAGAGAGTTTGATCAAGATGCATAGCAAACAGTACATCTGTTTGTGTTTGCAGTGTCCAGACATAAAATTTTAGATAAAAAAAAAAAAACTAATGTTTTTTTATGTTTGAGGAGACTCCATCAGTGGTCAGAGCTTTGGAGATGCTAGAAACAATCTGCATAAAGAAAATCAAATGTCTAGTTTGTTCTGTGGAGCTCTGACAAAACTTTTAAAATGTGTATTAATTCAAAGACATGTCAACCTAACAAAAACTGAGGAACTAACTTTACTGACATTGATTTCCAGATTAATGTCCAAAAAAAAGCTCAAAGTATCTGAGGCCACTTAAACACAAACAGTGGCAAATTATTAAAGCAAAGTTGTAAGACACCAACACAGACTTGAGGACTGAAATCTGTACGAACAACTCACCTCTGGACCTCAAGCCCCCACCAAATATTGGCTGAATGAAAACGGATACCTGTGTGTGTCTGTCAAATCTGGAGCTAAGGTAAAATGAAGAAAAATAATTCACTGGCTGTCTCACTTATCCAACAACTATTTACAGAAATAAAAAAGAATGCCACTATGGACAGAAAGAGATCCATTTAGCATGATCCACTGCACTTTCAGTAAGAACAAATTAAATGAAAGTGATGCATCATAGTCATAATCCTTGTGCAGCAGTTTATCTGATGATATGAAGTATCTGATGATATGAGTGAGAGGACACAGTAGTTTTTTTTCTTCCTTTATTGCTATATAGTGGAAACTATTTCAAAAATGTATCTGGATTATTTTCTAAAAAATATATAAATATTATAATTTTACGGAAAGTAGTGTACAACCAGTCCAATGACACTCTCCCGCTTTTGTATTTCAATTCCATTCTATTCTATTCTATTTAGGTTCTTCCAAAGGAAGCCGGAAACTTGTCCGACCTGGCATCCCCCGAACGCAGTGCTCAGGTCTCCCGACCTGGCAACCTCCGCACGCAGTGCGCACGCAGCCTCCTCGCGGTGACGTGTAATGTTTACCGTGTCCGGAAGTGTCGGAGCTTTAGTATGAAAAACCGGCAACTCGCCTTTTATTCTATTTTATTCCTTTAATTCTATAGCGCTGAAACCAGTGAGTTATTGTTGTGGGTTATCGGAAACTATAAAGGCAGGAAAAAGACTCGCAGCTCGTGAGTTTGAGCACATTCGAAGCTCAAATACCGGCTCGTGAGGTGGCTAAGCTAACAGGCTAACAGGCAGAAGCAGCGTCCAGCTGACTTCGGATTATTGCTTGTGTCCAGTTTCGGAGCAGAAACGTTATGGAAGGAGGATGGAGGGGAGGCAGGAGCAGCGTGTTGTAGCTCTCTGGTGGTGAAGGAGCTCTCTGGGGAGAAATGGAGGAGAAATACAGCAGCAACGTGCTGTCCGGAGGCAGGCTGGGCATGGTGGAGGTGCCGGACTCAAGGTGAGTCTGAGAGCTTTTCCTTCTGCTATTAGACTGAATAAATAACACCAGGAGATCTCTGGGACACATGTTGCACCCTGAACCAGACCTGCCTTCACGAAGACCTCACTTGATTCACGGTTGCACGATTCTTGTCATAGTTATGTAAACATATACAATATACACAAAAGGTTGAGTGTTCTGCACTAAACTGGGTCCCAGAAGAGAAGGAGGACTGGTGTTTAGAACTCCAATATCAAAAAGCATAAATATTCCAACATCAACTTTATTTGATTCTGTTTATTTATTAAAAGTCATACAGAATATAAGTAATTTATAAAATCTGAAGGCCACAGGCAGGTCTGACTTCCTGTGGGATGAGTCTCTGGCTGACCTGAGGTTTACACACCATCCTCATGCCTGAAACTCCAGAGACTCCATCTGCATCCAAATATCCTCTCTGGCCTTCCTCATCGGCTGATTGAGCCTGATTGCATCAAAACACCCTCAGTAACAATCAACAGAACCTTCTTACAGAGGGCATCGGTGTTGATGAGCACTCTGAGATATTTGGTGTATTTCATCACGAACACTTCGATGTAGACTGAAATCACTGGAGTAATTGTCTCCTTTCTGAGACTAACTGTACAGAGTTTATCTCCTCCACCACCTCGTCACTGGCCTTTCTACTGAGTTTGTTGAGCCTCTTGTTGTCATGTGATATCCCTAAATGCATGTTTCTCTAATACTATGTTGCTTCCTGTGTCCTGGGAAGATGTATTTGAGGATTGTTGAATAAAATAACGAGAGAAACACGTGTTTTGTGTCTTCTCAGGTTAACCAGGTACATCGTGCTACTGGTCATCTCGAAGGTCCTGAAGGCTCTCGGGATCTTTGAATCATACGACATCCTCAAAGCCGTGCATATAGTTCAGTTCATCTTTATTTTAAAATTAGGGTAAGTGCACCTCATCTCATTGTGTGAATAATGTTTTCAGACCCAAAACTGCATCCCTGACTGTTGACATTGCGATTTTTTTTTATTTATTAGGAGTGCCGTTGTCCTGCTATTCTTTCAAAAGCCTTTTTCATCTGGAAAGGTCATCTCTAAGAGACAGGTTTGTGAGAGTGATTCCTTCTCTTCCAGCTGATTCCTCTTTGTCTAATAGCCTCTTGTCGGGAGTGTTAGATGTTTTCTAAAACAATAAAGCAGATTTAGACACTCCAAAAGCTGCGTAATGCCTCCAACCTGGCAGTGTCATAAGCAGGGGCTGTAATTCACTTCATTCGGAGCTGTCGTGATGCAGAGAGGAAAGTGATATATTGGGATCTTTATGAGGATAAAACTTAGAGACTCCCAGATACAGAACCTTTCTGTGCATTTCAGTCTTCATTCAGCAGCAGCAGGTCATAGAAATCACTGAAATCATCTCAGCTCCTTGTATTTTCTTAACAATAATCTGTATTCCCTTTTCCCAACTCTGTTTCTTTGCAGTGGATAAAGTTACTAAAGCACGCTATTTTCAGCTGTGTCATTTCCCTCCTCGGCTTTTTCGGTCTCACTCTGTGTGGACCGCTGCGGTAAGACGTCTCCATGGATTCACCAGTCACATACTGAAACACTGTGTGTGTGTGTGTGTGTGTGTGTGTGTGTGTGTGTGTGTGTGTGTGTGTGTGTGTGTGTGTGTGTGTGTGTGTGTGTGTGTGTGTGCGTGTGCGTGTGTGTCAGGTTTTAATACCAAACTCTGTCTTCTACAGGACTTTATTGCTTTTTGAGCACAGCGACGTGGTCGTCCTCGCTCTCCTCGGAGTCCTGTTCACTAATTCAGGAGGCGGTCCGGCCAAGGTAGGACTCCACAGTTTACACGTGACGCTTTACACGTTTACACAAAGAAAACTGCCTGTACTGCGATAGCAAATAAAAACACAGCAGCTGTAAACAGCTATGTGTCTAAAGTGGGAAAATCTATGGAAAAAAGAGGAGTGATCTCTAAAACAAGGCCATAAAAGCTCATAATGTTATAAAATTGTTATGAAATGTTAAGAAAATTTACCTGACACTTAATGAACGTGGCCTCAGTTTTTGTATGTATGGCTTTTTTTCCCCCCATTTCAGAGCTTTTTTATGTTTAACGGCTCCAGACAAAAATTATTTGGTGGAAAAACCTGAAAACTGCTTGAAAAAAATGCCTCACTTTGAATTTCATTGAGTTCGATGTGAGTTTGTGTTGGATTTAGTGTTTCACCAGACTGATGTTGTGATTTGTCTGCAGACGAGAGGCGCCGCGTTCTTCATCATCGCCGTCATCTCCCTCCTCCTGTTTGACAATGACGATCTCATGGCCAAGATGGCCGAGCACCGTATCCTTCCAGGCTGCAGCTTCATCTGCTGCTACGTCTGCTGTGTGTGTGTGTGTATGTGTGTGTGTGTGTGTGTGTGTTTAACTGGGATCTGTCTGTTTGCCTTGACTCCGCCTGAACTCAGCTGAAGGACATCACGACAGCGCGCTCACCCACTTCCTCTACACGGCCATTTCTTTCCTGGGAGTGGCGGATCACAAAGTAAAGCCGCCCCGGGCGCCCCGCCCTTTTGTCTGTGTGTTTATGTGGAGGCTCCACTTGTTCCCTCTCTGTCTCGTCAGGGTGGCGTCGTGCTGCTGGTGGCCTCTCTGTGTCTGAAGGTGGGGTTCCACACCGTCTCCAGGAAGTTGTCCGTGGAGATCGGCGGAGCCAAGCGCCTCTACGCCCTCGACAACCTGGTGTCGGCGGCGGTGCTGCTGCCCTGGGTCGTCGTGCTGTCAGTGAGCACAGAGGTGAGTTCACACATCGCGTCCAAGAAAAATAGCGACCTGAAATCCTCCCCGCCCTGACCGTTTTTGCTCGTCTCTCCCTCAGAGCAAGGTGGAGTCATGGTCCTCCCTCATCCTGCCTTTCGGGATGATCATCTTCTCCGTCATGATCCTGGAGTTCTACGTGGAGGCCGTCTGCAACGCCAAGATGGAGACACCGCGCTGCGCCCGCTACGGCGCCGTCTCCCTCTTCCTCAGCGGCCTGCTGCTCGCCAACTTCTGGACCCACCCGCTGACCGACCAGCTGCGCTCCATGAGCAAGCCTCCGCAGCAGCTCAGCACGGAGCACGTCCTCTCCGGCGGCGTGCTCGTCAGCGCCGTCTTCTTCATCATGTGTGAGTCGTCGTGGATTCCTCCACACTTTATTTTTTTCTTTTTTTTAAATGCGGCGTCCACACAGAATGATTAACCCGGATCCCTCCGCAGCGTCCAGCATCCTCTCGTCCCCGTCGAAGAAGGGCCAGAAGGGCACGCTGGTGGGCTACTCCCCCGAAGGCACGCCGCTCTATAACTTCATGGGCGACGCCCTGCAGCACACGTCCCAGTCGCTCCCTCGGTTCATCAAAGACTCCTTGAAGCAGATCCTGGAGGAGTACGACTCCCGGCAGATCTTCTACTTCCTCTGTCTCAACCTGGTGGGTCGCGGGGTGATGTCCGGTCTCGTTATCAGGCCTCCTGCGGAGGTCACTCGGTTAAAGCTAGGCGCTCTAGCATCACTGTCAGGATCGGTATCCAGGAGTGGTGCTGAGAAATGTTATGGTGTAAATGGGACTTAGCTGTGCTTCTCTTTAGTCTCCTCTTTTAGTCTTTTATTCACATTTTATTGTGCGTTTCTTAAAGGTTCTTTGTGTTGAATCACTGTAAATGATCATCAGTTCAGATATATTGAACATACAATCAGAGATTGAATCTTTCTGAGTAATAATGCACCATACACAGCAAAACCTTTATATGAAATGTATTCATTTTTACATGGAGCTTTATGTTTCCATGTCTTTTTTACATAGAGTAAATCATTAATTCATATTTCTAAGCATAAAAGCAAACACAGCTCCTTTTATATCCATAATAAGAAGAAACTTAATACATTTTTTTCTGTTTGAAATAAAAGTAAAGAGGATCTTGTTGAAAATTTTCAATAGTCTGATAACCGGTTTGTTTGCAGTTTGTAATGAAAAAGAAATGGTGTAAGACGCCCCAGCTGCTCTGTGGAGATGATTCAGTCAGTGTGATATTTAACAAATTCATCACTGTAAATATTATAATTCATGGGTTTTTCTACCAAACTGCTGAAAAAAGAAATGTGTAGCTCTCTATATAATGTATATTATTTACATTATGAAATCAATTTGATACATATGTTTTCATTTTTTTTTTTTTTTTTTGGTAAATATTTTTAAGCAACAAAAAAATCAGGAAAAAAGGAGTTCTTTTTTTTATATTAATCAGGTCAAAAAAACGGACTCTCAGAAAACAGCCCCACATCCCGTCACTGTGATTTACTAACAAGTTAATGTTTTGTACCTTTTGACATGTTGAAAAAATATGTTGAAGAAACTGACTTCAGAGTGAAGCTGTAATAAGGGTCTTCTTCGTTGCCGTTCTGATAATAAATCCAGGATGTGCAGGTTGGGCTGTGTGGAGTTGGCTCGCGTTAAGATGGCCGCTCTGTGTTCTTTCTTCCAGGCCTTCACCTTCGTGGAGCTGTTTTATGGCGTCTGGACCAACAGCCTGGGTCTGATCTCTGACGGCTTCCACATGTTGTTCGACTGCTCCGCTCTGGTCCTCGGCCTGTTCGCTGCTCTCATGACCCGCTGGAAGGCCACCAGGATCTTCTCCTACGGGTAGAGTCCAACTTCAGCTGGAAAAAAAATTAAAAAGAACACTCCGGACCCAGACTGAGGCTTACGAGAAATAAACTCCTGCTCCGTTTCAGGTACGGACGGGTGGAGATCCTCTCCGGATTCATCAACGGCCTCTTCCTGATGGTCATCGCCTTCTTTGTCTTCGTGGAGTCGGTCACTCGTTTGTTAGATCCTCCAAACATCAACACAGACATGCTGACTGTGAGTAAACTCCTCCTGCCACTGAGGAAATATCTACAGACCGATCGGTCTTCAGTTTTTACCTTTTAAGATAATTCGGCCTTCAGAAGTTTCCTTGACTTTTCTCTGTATTTTGCACCAGACGGTTTCATTTAAATTGGCTTTATGTTGATGTTATAGTCATCAATCAATCAGTTCCGAAGTTGAATTTAAAGTCATTGTTGAAGTTTCAGCATCATCACTTCCTGCAGTCACTGATTTCTCACCAGAGCGTCTTGATTGGGAATCAAACACAGAGAAAGGATTTCCTTTTTGACCTTGTTGGATTTTCTTTAAACATAAAGCGCCATGTACAGTTTTCAAAGTGAAAAAAGCCCTAAGCCTAATTATTTAATTAATCTAATTTTTGTACTTTTATCAGTTCAAATGGCCCGATTCGGCCCGCTGCCCGGCCGATTCTCGCTCACAGGCCATGTATTTCACCCCCCTTGGTGGAAAATGAAACAGGTTTAATACATTCAGAGACACATCTTTGGCTCTGCTTCACACAGACTGACTTAAAAATGCGATGCGGGCGGCGTTGTCTCCCGTTACAAACATCTGCCGAGCACATGCGCCGTTTCTGAGTCTGTAAAGGTCAGGAGTCAAACATCCGCAGCATGAAGTCAAACGAGGTGAAATAAACCGGGATCGGGCCACGCGTCAGAAAGAGTCAAAGTTAGATGGTTCAGAGCGCAACATCCAGCTGAACTCGCTGTAGATTGATCTCATAGGGCAGTAATATTCAACCTGAGTTCTGGGACCTTTGAGGTCTGAGTTTTAGCGTGACCCGATGACCCCGTGACCTCTGTGCTCTGCAGCCGGTGTCCGTCGGCGGCCTGCTGGTCAACCTGGTGGGGATCTGCGCTTTCAGCCACGCCCACTCCCACGGAGGCAAGAGCTGCTCGGGGCACGACCACGGACACTCGCACCACGGACACTCCCACGGCGAGCACAGCCACGGGGGTCATGGTCACGGAGGTCACGGAGGTCACGGGGGTCACGGCCACTCCCACGCATCGCACGGACACGGCGGACACGGACATTCCCACGGCTCGGGAGGTGGAGGCATGAACGCCAACATGCGAGGTGAGTGTCTGTCGGCGCGCCGGCGAGGCGCGTTGGATGCGTGTCCCCCTCACGTGCTGCCCTTCCGCCCGCAGGAGTCTTCCTCCACGTCCTGGCCGACACGCTGGGCAGCGTGGGCGTCATCATCTCCACCATCCTCATCCGGCAGTTCGGCTGGCTCATCGCTGACCCCATCTGCTCGCTCTTCATCGCCACGCTCATCTTCCTGAGCGTCATCCCGCTGCTGAAGGACGCCTGCGAGGTTCTCCTGCTGCGGACTCCTCCAGAACACGAGAAGGACCTGAACGGCGCGCTGGAAAAGGTCAGAGGTCACACAGTCCTGACGCCGTCCAGCCTAAGATCAGACTGCACGGCGAGGATTTATAGATTTCTTCAACAAAGGAAAAACACTTCAGAAAATTGGTTTACATCATTGATTATGTCTTTAGTCATGCTAGCTATGAGTTCCAGTTTTTTAAACAGTTTAGAAAAGGAAAAACTTTAAAACAAAAACAGTCTGTTTTGGATCTCCATGAATTAAAGCTGAAATTGTAACAAATAAAACAAAGAAGCTTGAGTTACTTAGGTTTATTAAACAAAATATATAAAAGTTATTTTTCTAATTAACTTCAAGTCTTCTAAGCAATCCTTTTTGGGTTTTTTTTTTTTACATTTCCAATTCATATGAAACAGCTTCAGCATCAACATGAGAAAATTAAATAAAGCTGAGTTGAATTGAATTGAAAATTAGTAGTTTGCCTTGTAATACCACTTTGACCACTAGATGGTGTAGTTGAGTCTGTCTTTAACTTAGGAAAACTTAATTCCAGCCGAGTAATGACTGCTCTTCTCAAAATGAACTAACTGCAGATTAAAACAAACAGCTGCTAATTCTGTTCTTTACAGTGAACTGATGTTATTGAGATACAGTTTATCTTGTAATCCCACCTTTTACCACCAGGTGGTGTATTGAATCATGCAGTTGGTCCGGGAAAAAAGGATGTAGTGTTTCATTCATTTGTAGTTACTATTACTGATTCAATCTAATGTAAACTGATATAAAATGTATTTATATTACGATGGAACAAAAATTATTTTCAAATTTTTTCCAAACTTTGTTTCAGATCGAGAAGATCGAAGGAGTTTTGTCATACAGGGATCCTCATTTCTGGAGGCATTCGGCCAGCATGATCGCCGGGACCATCCACCTGCAGATCATGTCCGACGTGGTGGAGCAGAGGATCATCCAGCAGGTCGGCTCCCGGGCTCCGCTGCAGACTCCACCCGCCGCCGTTCTCTCTTCTCTTCTTTAAACGAATCTCCGTGTTTCCGCCGCCGCCGCAGGTGACGGCCATCCTGAAAGACGCCGGGGTGAACAACCTGTCGGTGCAGGTGGAGAAGGAGGCGTACTTCCAGCACATGTCGGGACTGAGCACCGGCTTCCACGAAGTCCTGGCCATGACTCAGCAGATGGAGTCCATGAAATACCTCAACGACGGGACGTGTATCATGTGACGCCCGTCGGAGGGACCAAATGAAACTTTGCAACGGTTTAACGCTCAGTTCTCTTTTCCATTGAATTGTACAGTCTATGTAAGTGTTTGAAATAAATTTGAATATATTGCCTTCATTGTAGTGTTTTTTTTTTCAGCCATCAAAGATCAAAAGTAACCTTTATTACCATCAATTATTCAGTCAGGCGGAGGTGTTGAAGGACCTTGTTGCTTTATTTGAGCAGTGAGCATTAATCTAATGCATATAAATGTGAAGAAAAGCACCACTGAGCAGCTCCCGCGCCGCTACAGTGCAGCCAGGAGAGGCCGCCGTGACGCCACCGATATGTTCTGCTCTGTACAACTACTTCGCCTTTCCTTTGTCCACATGTTCAGACAGACGTCAGACAGTCAGGAGTCGACAACGCTTTTCAGTCGTCTACGATGTGCAAAACAACCATTGGGGGGGCACTGGGGGGTGGGGGGTTCATGCATCCTACGCTGCTGTTTCAGTCCTTCGTCCTTCTACTCGATCTCGTTGGAGGATCCCACCGTGGCCCGGATCTCCATTTCTGCAGGAAGAAATGAATCGTTCACTCGGTTTTTCTTCTTCCCTTAAAAAACCCGTCCGACGCGACCGACGGCTGGTTACCTGGACAAGGCCCGCCTTCCAAGACGATGTCGTCGATGGCGATGTCGCTCCTCACCGAGGAACCGCGAATGGCTTCAAACACGATCTGCGACACGAACACGAGCAGTCAGGCCAGTTACACAATCCAACTTCGTCATCTGGCCACACTAATGTCCGTGGACTCTCCATTGCTGGCGTTTCCGTGAAAACACAAAACCTCTCTGAAACAAAAATTATACCATTTCACTTAAAACATTGTGTGATCAGTCAATTACTGTTTTCCTGAAGTTGTTATTTATGTGGTATTCAAACCATTAAAAAGTTGCACAGCTGCTGTCTCTGCCTGCTCTCACTGATTTAACTGTTGCTGTTTCATTAAATGCTAATTTATCCTGGACCACTTCCCTCCTAGTAACTCTAATATACACATTTCTGGACGGCTCATGTTGGTTCCCTCTGTTTTAGCTATTCAATTTTCTACTTTTATTTAAATTGTGTTTTTTAAAATGTTAAAAAATTGAACTGAGCATCTTCATGACTCCTTTTAAAGATGCCCGTTATGCAAAATACCCTCCAAAATCCTCTATTTGCATCTTTCAGCATGATTTTACATTCACATCCCGTGATGCAAACACAGGTTTGGAGTTTCCTTTTAACTGAAGGGAACCAAGAACGACCTCCACACAATTTGTGACCCAAACCCTGAAATACCAGATTTTCTGGAGAAAAGAAAACTATTTTCTGTTATAAAAAATCAAAATTGCTAGCTTGATGTCAGCAGTCACTATCTGGAGCGTGGAGACCGCTCCGCCTCCCAGCCCTCCTTCCGGATCTCCCAGTAAGTCACCTGGAAACAGACCCAGCTCCCCGAGAGGCCTCTCCAGAGCTTCCAGAGGAGCCAGCTGATCTCGTGAGGGTGTTTTACAGTGAAGCGCAATCAGACGCCTTCCTGTTGTCGTTCCACATTTTACTGAGAGGAAAAACCAAACCGCAGCAGCTGAGCTGGAGGTGTTGGTCCTCTCCCTCCTGGTCGGTCCAGAACTAAACCCACGGGGCGTGCTCACGCAGGCTGTTCCCTGTTTCTGTCCTCTCAGAAGTTCATTCAGTTGGCAGATAATATTTGTTCACCAGCTTCTTCCAACGGTTCGAGTGTGGGAAGCGAGGATCCACGCTCCAAATGTGGAAATCACCCAAGAAGCAGATCCCTCCGCTTTTCAGACTCGTTATGTGTTCCATGTGTATTCCTCTGGGTTTATAAGTACGCACGTAAATAGATTTTCTTTGCACGTATCTGTTTTTTAGTATTTTTTGACATATCTGGATTAAATTAATAATTCTATTTGCATTCTTTGAGAAAGGCGGCGCTCTCTCTTGCCTGATGCTGGCTGTCACACCGGTACTCCACTTGGGCGCGGAGCCAGGCCACGCTCTGCTCGCCGCCGAGCTGCCACACCACCTCGTCCTCGCCGTCCCTGTCCACGTGCACGCGCAGCTGGCCCGTGCCCGAGCCGTACATGTGGTAGAAGAAGCGCAGGCAGTGGGGGCCCCGGGTCCCCCGGATGGGGCGGGACCGCAGCCGGCTGCTCTGACCGGGCAGCAGCGGCGACGCCTCCAGGTACAGGTAGTATCCTGTCACACAGAGGACGGGGTGAGGTGAGGAGGGGGGTAGTGCGGGGCTTGTTTTAGTGCAGAGATGAGCCGAAGAGGCGGCGCTCACCCAGCCCCGTGGTGTGGTCCCCTCGGGGCCCCGTGTAGGAGGTCGGTGTGGGCCCTCGCCTCCACTCCCAGTCCACAGTGTCGCTCTGTTTGTCCTGAGAGTAGCCGCACAGCCCGGCCTCGAAGTCACAGCATCCTGGGAGGGGAGACGGAGACGAGCCTGGAGACAGGAACCAGCAGAGGAATCAGACTCCTCACTCCGAATCGGACACGAACTCTTCCAATCCAGTTTTTTTCCCATGAGAGGAAATTTAGGTGAATTAAGTCATCATTCTTGAAATGATCGGCTCCAGTTCTCATGAATCCTGCTGGGAGAGAGTCGAACGTTGACACGATCAAGACAACAGACCGCAGTAACGTCACGAGGTCTTTAATGCTGTGAGTGGGTTTGAGGCTTTACCTGCAGTCAGCTCGCAGTCTCCCAGACTCATGGAGAAGTCGTCCAGAGCCACGGAGCCGCAGTCCCAGAAGCTCCTGCACGTGCTGACGAAAACCACCTGAACACAAGAGAGACGCCTCGGTGAGACTCGGGAAATCTTCTTCTTCTCACAGGCGGTAATCATTCACAGATGAACGGAGACAGCGCCGGAGAGAGACAGCTCCTGTAGTTCGACTCTTAAATCTCACATGGGATGAAAAGAAATCGTGAGGATTGTGAAATGACTGCGTGAGTGAAGTGAGGAACAAAAGAGCTTTTCACTTTTCTTTCACTTTTTGAAAACGACATGGTAGGTGGAACTTCCTGTCCCTCTGTTGTTGGCATTACTTCCACTTCCTGTGCTCTGACCTTTGCCGGCTCAGTTGTCTGGAAGCTGGTTTCCGCTGCGATCCAGATTCCCCTGGACTTCTCCCCCTGAGTCCAGATCTTCTCCTGGCGGCCGCTGTGCGGCTGCAGCAGGTAGACCGTGAGCGCCCGGTCCGTCTGGTTGAACCCTGCGGAGACAGGATCCGGCTCAGGCTCCGCGCTGGCGGATTCCTACCGATCTGGCCGCCGCCACTCACCCCTCAGGGAGAAGTAAAACCTCAGGCAGTACTTCATGTTGCCGGGCAGGAGCGGGCCGGTCAGGGCGCTCACGTAGCCGGAGCGCGGGCCCAGGCGGGAGTGGGCCAGCAGGAACGATCCTGGAAGGAGAAGACGCCACAACTTCCTCTCAATCTGCTCGCCATCGGTTTTCCCACCAACGCTCACACCTGCTCATCATCTTGTGGCTTTTTTTTTTTTTACAGTCAACAACTGCTTTGTTTCACTGCTGACTGCTTTGATCTGTGGCCACAAGGGGGCAGTACTGAACACAGTCCTACTTTATCGCTTTGATTCCCTGTGTGACTTCCTTCTACCAAGCACCGAGGCAGTCCTGATGTTTCCTGGTTAACCCTGAGTTTAGCGTCACTTCACTGCTGCTTCCTGGACCAACTTTCAACCATCTGCACCACTTTTTCTTCTTTTGATTGCATGTTGCATTGACAGCTTGCTGGATGTTGCTTTTCAGGATTTTTTCATCATTTTCTCATAGTTTTTTCAGCTTTTGTGCTTCAGACTTCTGGCCTCCTGACACCAGATATGAAGCAATGTTGAGAAAAAAATGATGTGAACTGTCTTCTAGTGCAGCTGGACTTCATCTGATTGTCCAAACATGTGCAGAGTTCAATGCACTGTGCATGAAAATGTGTTTTTGGATGCATTTCAGTCAGTTTGAATATTGTAACTATTGATATCACATAAAACCAAGAAGACGCTCCAATCCGGCCGCCAAACCACAAAGCAAATTGATTAAAAAACTGATTAAAAAAACCAAAAACTGACTTTTTAATAAATTACTTAAGAGTAGTGAACACAACATGATGCTGAGATATCAGTGAGCAGGAAAACAACAAATAAAATTTTCATAGTTTGAACTTAAAGGTTATTATTTAACTGTTTTCCAGCTTCAGTCCACTGAAAATGAAATTGTGCTGAATGCGCGCCCTGAGCTGAAATGTGTTTGACAGAAATGCCGTCCAGCTAAACAAGCTTCTTGAGTTTGTTCAGTCTCCTGCTGAAGCTCCGCTGTGTCTGCTCGTCAGCAGATGGTGGAAACTTTTACTAAAACCAGACAACATCCAAAACCATCAACAAGGAAAGAAATGGAGGAAAAAAGCTGGAGGAGCCACAGAATGATGACTTTAACATGTTTGACTCCGTGACGCTCTGACGGTAAGGCGGCGGACTGATTTCTGAGTGATGGATTTTCCCACCTGCTCCGGTGGTGTGGTCTCCATTCCTGAAGATGTTGGGCTTCACCGACACCCTCCTCCACGACAGCCCCGTCGCCTGGTCCTGGGTGTAGCGGCACAACCCGGACTCGAAGTCACAGTTGGCGATGGAGGGGTCAAAGGTCGGCTCTGTGGGATGAAGGCGGCTGGTGATTTACAGCTTTGTTCTGGGCTCTTGCTTCAAACTGAAGACAGACTGTTGTTATATGTGTCACTCACCAGTGTCTTTACTGCAGAACTCCGGAGAAAAGGAAATGTCATCAAGCGCAACCCGCCCGCCTCTCGGACTGTTAAACGCCACTTCAAAGACCACCTGAAGGCGCAGACAGACGCATGGAGACAGACTCTGGTAAACAAAGCCGCCTGCCATCATCGGCACACTGTGCCAGCATTTTCACTGAGGAGGCTTTAAGTGCATAATAGTGTATAATAATTCTAGCAGAGCGTTAAGTAGAGATAAAGGTAATCCTTAGATCTGCTTCCTTCATAGATGATATTTACTGTGCAGCTGGAGCTCCTTTCAGCACTTAGTGATGATAAACTCACTGAGTTCCTTCACAAAACTCGACTAACTTTATTTTAACACTGTGTTATTGTCTATATTTGTTTTTGTGTTTTTCTTTGTGCCTCCTTCCTTCCTCTTGGTTATCACGTCAAAGCAAATAAGGACTACAATAATATACAAGTCATAGAAATGGTTCAAAACACAACTGCAGTGTCAGGACACAGACTCAAAAGAGGCCGATATTTTAATACTTCTGATTTATGACACCAGAGATGAAACTAGGAATTGGAATTTCTGAGACACCTGGAACTCATCAAAAGGCTTTATAATCACAGGAAGAGGCACAGAGCGTTTCATTTGGCCACATGTTTAACCAGAATATTGGCTAATACACGACTAATTATACATTTGAATACGAATAATAATTCATTGAAATTACTTTCAGGTTTACAAGAATATTTTATCTCACTTGTATATTTGCAGTGGCTGCTTCATTAAACATCTAAATACTTTGAAACCAAAGTTTCAGGTCTCAAGAATTCTAATTTACTTTAAAAAAAAAAATAAAATAAATAAATAAAGAAAAGAGCTGTCGTAACTTCTCAGGATGGTTGAGCGTTGAACTGGCAGCAGATCAGTGGGAGCAGCTCTCAGAGGGGAAGATCAGAGCAGATCTGCAATAACTCAACAATAATGCTTCTCGATGCGAATGTGAGCATAAGTCGAGGAGTTCATCATCTACAGTAAATACTGTCAGGGAAGGAATCTGCGTAAAGGACACAAAGCACTGTTTACTCGTGTGTGTGTGTGTATGTGTGTGTGTGTGTGTGTGCAGGCCCTGTCCTCCATATACAGTGTAGACGACTGTAGCTTTCCTCTGCTTGCTGATTCTGCGCTCACTGTGCGATCGAGCTGTGGTACCTGGACAGAGTACGGCGCCTTCAGGTCCACCTGCGCGGGGATCCACTCCCCCGTGGCGTCGCTCCACTGGCTCTGGCTCTCCGGCCCGGCCCGCCACAGCTCCTGGTACTGGCCCAGGCGGTCCCGGGTGTACACGGAGAACAGGTTCCCCCGCTCCTCGCTGCGCTGGTACTGGAAGCTGAGGCAGCCCGACATGGGCACGGTGGTCAGCGGCGAGACCACCTTGGCCACTTCTTTGAAGGTCTTGGCGTAGACGGAGTCCACGTACATGAAGTGACCTGAGAGAAGTTCACTGGTTCCAGTTTATTCACTAGACGACATTGTGGCTGTTCTCTTATTTTAGCAGGGGTCCAAAGATGGTCAGAATTAGACATATTTAGCAGAGCTGCTCAAATTTACGACCCGCTAGTTCGGTAGTTCCTTGGTGAAAAGCCCAATTTTTAGGAAACGTTCTGGGTTACAGTCCAGTGTCGATAGCGTTTGTTAGCTTTCCTTTGGATTTTTGATTTCAAGTGAAAATTAATCATTTTTGCCTTTTAGTTTCAGAGGATTTTTTGATTTTTTTTTTCACAGGGAACGTTTTTAAAACGATGTCCGCTTCCATGAAAACGAGTAGTTAGCATACCGAGCTACGGGTTAGCCCTGTTGGCTGTTTCTGTAATGAAACCACTCAGGTGGCCGTCAAAAACGGGGCAAAGTGGTTTGTAAGATGGACGGAGGAGCACATTTCCGTCTCACCTGTCCGGTTGTTGTAGGTGTGGTCGTGCTGCATGTCGTTGCTCAGCAGCTGGCCGCCTCCTCCCCCCACGTACCAGTTGACGTTGGCGTTCCACTGGTTGCTGTACCCACACAGGTGAGACTCCTCAAAGTCGCACTCTACAGATCGGACAAACAAGAGATCAGCGCCACGCGGTTTTCGCGCTGCTGTGCGTCGAGTTGAGGAACCGGGCGGTCCTCATCCACAGGAGATTTATTACGTGTGAGACGTGGAGTGAGGCGTGACGTTACCCACCCAGGCAGTAACCGGGGCTGATGTGGATCTCAAATATGGCCACGCTGCTGCCGGCGGCGGGCCCCGGCCGACCCTCGACGACGATCTAATGGACAACACATGTTCAGTAAGACCCTCCACGCCCAGAGATAAGGGGGGAGGCGAGCAGGCAGGACTGAGAGTGAAAACAATGACAGAATCATGAGGTCAAGCGGAGTTTGCTTTAGTCCGAAAACAGATGATTTACTATGATAACATGTAAAGGACATGTAGAATCTTTAAACTTCAGCTTCTTCTAAACAGCACACAGTATTTTAAATGAGGTAAAACTGTCCGTAAGTCACAAGCTACGCTAAGCTAGCCCAGAAGTTCGCACTTCTGCAGCTCCGATTGAAAATAAGAAAAGAAAACTGTAGCTCATTTTATATTATCTTTATATTTTCTTAAGATAAATTCTGGATATGTGAAGGATAAATAAAACTGAGGTAAAATGTTAGCGTAAGGCTAACAACAAGCTAAGTTTCGAAACTGATTTCACTGAGATTATTGACCACTTCATTTAATCTTTACACGACTTGGTTATAAAGATGTGATATTGTTGAAGATTCACTCAAGATCTTTTCAAGATCAAGTGGAAGCTAAAGAGTAAATTTCAAAACTTTATACTGAAAATTCCTCAAAATAACTGTAAAACTTAGACTTATCATAGAAGAACTTTTTAAAGCCCATTGATAGACTACTTTTAAGTGTTCTCATATTAGTCCACTAACATTTTTAACATTTTTGTTAGAAACAAGGGTCAATAAATAAATAATATTTCTATGTCATTCTATATCATTAAAGCACTTAGAACTCAAAAATAATCACTCAATTAGAGGAAAAGTCTTACTGGATGCATTAAAAAAATCTATTAAAAAATATGTTATTTTCAGACTATTGATGTGTTTTGTAATTTTTTTTAAATAGTTGGTTTAAAAAAACAAGATAAAACCAAACATGCAGTAAAAATGTTGGATTAATTGAGAGTCACAGGATTGATTTCTTGATATATCTTGGACTAAACACTTCAGCAGCGAAGCTAACCACATCTTAATCTAATCTTAATCTAAAAACTATCTGAGTTAATCAGTTTGAGATTTGAACAGTTGCTTCTATGTGAAGGTTTCTTTTTCCTGTGGGACGTTGGGAGAAAGCTGCCGCTGGCTGTGAAGTGTGTCTGCGCCTCGCAGGTCTGTGCTGTGAAATGTTTATGCGACGAGGGGCCCACGCCTCGCCCCGGCCCGGCCTGCCATCCCGGAGGTCGCGACCCTGTCAGAGCCGCTCTGCCTCTGCCGGTAACATAAACACGTGCCGTACGATTCCCGCAGAGTTTACAGGATGACGCTGATTGGCCTCCGTCGCGGCCGGTGTGTTTCACCTCAACCCAGTTCTGTCAACTCCACTGCACGCATTTCACCTCTTATATGATCCGTGAAAAGTGCAACCTTTCAGTTACATTTAATTAAAAAAATGTTCTTTTGCTCATGAATACGACGGAGCTCTGGGGAAGTAGTGAATTAAATTCATCATTCTTTGTTTTAAAGAATCAGCCTGTACAGGTGTGTCTTTTAAAGCTAAACTAAGTTTGTATGTTTTAGTGATTTGTGGAGATCGTTGCGTAGTTTCTCCATCGGATGGGCTCGTTTTGTATTCTGATGAGGATGTGGAGCTCAGTGATAAACAGCACAAAGTTTCCGTCTCTAGGAGTAGCAGCAGAGACAGGCGGTCCGTCACCCTGGTGGGCTCGGCGTCGCTGTCCAGGTCCATGCTTGAGATGACCCAGCTGTCGGAGGGGGTCCGGCTGCTCCACAGCGGCCGGTCGAAGCTCCTCCCGCCGGAGCGCTGCAGGACCTCCAGGCTGCCCGAGCCGCTGATCTGGTACACCAGGCGGAGGCAGCTCCACTCCGACTGATCCAGGGCCGGGCTCAGCAGGACCCCCAGCTTCTCCCCGCCGGCCCTGGGGGCCGCTGTGGGTTCCACTGGGGGGTCCTGCAGGGGGGCCTCAGTGAAGTCGTCCGCATCCACGGCCACAAAGCGACCTGTGCACGAAAAACGAAACATTTCTGATGAGTTCTGACTCAGTTGTAGCTACAGAAACATGTTTCAACCGCTTCATTTATCTTTCATTTTCATCCAATGATGACACTATTTAAAGCACTGAACATAATAGTTGAGTACAGCTGCAGAGAATTAAGCTTGTGTTCTGAAAACACGCATTTTTATGCCTTCGCCTTCATTTTCTGGCTGTAGAATTCTATCATTCACTGTGTGTTTCAGAAAGAACTGACTCGCTGGTGCATGGTTCATGTGCACAAGATATGTGTGATTCTGAATAATATTAATGAGATTACTCCATAATATGCTCCCTTTAAAAAAAAAAACTTTTTAATTTAACAAAAAAAGCCTCTAACTCAAAAATGGGTTGCTCTCTGAAAAACAACCCAACAATGGTGCATAACCTTGAAAACCCAGAAATTGGGTTAAAATAATAGCCCTATAACCCAGAAAATGACTTACTCTTTATCCAAACATTCAAATCAACACTAGAGACTCATAAATTGGGTTACCACAATAACCCAAAATAACCCAGCATTTTTGGTGTGTGTGGCTCTTCAGCCTCTCTGTAGCGGCTTCATGAAACGTATTTGTGAATAAACATTTTGCTTTCATTTTTATTTTATGTGTAAACTACACTCATTTTCATCTTTGGCTTATTCTTCGACCTTAAAAAAGGAAAAAAAATCAAAACAGCTTTCCTAAGACTGATAAAATGGTACTCAAAAGTACTGAAAATAATAATAAAGATGGAAAAACAGGCAAAATCACTTTAAACTATCAAAAAAGGCTAAAAAAGCCGATACAACTAGAACTGAAAGCCATTACGAAATACACAACAGCTATATAAACAGATGAAATTTGCTAAAATTGGAAAACAAAATAAAATAATAGGAAAACAAGCACAATAACCTCAAATAACCAACTATCCCAAATGTTTTACTTTTTTTTTAAGTGAAGAAGATACAAAAGCATCACAAAATCATGAAATATCTTTTCACAATAACAGAATAGCGTCAAATTTGAATTGAAATATGAGTCAAACTTCAACATAATTCTCCTTTCAACAATCATTTTATGTGTAAGATACAGTGAAATGTAGAAAAAAATATATGGAATTTGTGCTTAATGTGCATCTGAATTCCCACCGCCTCAGAAAGGTGCACACCTATCTTTATCTATCTAACATTTTCCATTGTTTATCCAGAGTGTGCTGCTTTGAGCATTGACTTTATTAGCAGTTGCTATGCAGAGATGGCTGATTCTGGATAAAAGCTGCAGATTTCCTTTGAAATAAAATGAAAATCTCCACATGTTCTTTGCTAACTCGGGAAAACCCAGACTCTGACTCATTTTGAACAATAAAAATCTTAAACTGTGAGTCTAGTGAAACATCCTCAGCTGGTTCCCGGGTGTTTCTGCACATGTGCGGGAAAGAGTATTGTCAGTGAATGCCTCACGAGTCTTTTCCCTCTCTGGTATATATTTGTATATATCCATGCATGTTCAGGTTTCCAGAACAGGATGTGTAACATCAGGACTCATGTCCTCCGTCTTTCTGATTCGCTGCAACATGAAGTTCACCTCTGCAGCTCTGAGCCTCTCTTCCTGCTCCGAGGGCCTCTGAGCTCTCCTCGCTGATCTGTCATTTATTATCTGTCCCTGGAATGCCCTCCTGCCCCGGGGCTGTTACATCTAAACCGGCACTGAGCTCATTTCTACTCCGTACATGGACGCACCGCTGCGTTTCTTCCTCTTCTCTACGAAAAGCAAGTGACTGCAAATGTTGTTATTTGCACGGATGACTCAATCATCTCTCGATGATCACTTCCACACTGAATCACGTCATGATTCAGTCAATTTTACTTTTTTAGCCTCAGAGATGGAAAAAAAGGAGCACATGAAAAGAGCTTTTATGTATTTGACTCCGCTCTTCTTGTGGCTGCTGCTCAGAACGGGAACAGGGAAAGAAATGAGCAAAGCTCTGAGTGCTCCATTAACGTGCCAGCCACGCTGACCTTTTTGAGAAAGGAAAAAAAGAAGAAAAAAAAAAAGCTGCCGGCAACGGCAACAATGGAAACAGGAAGAGAGAAAGTAGCCGACGTCTCCTGGAGAACGAAGACGAGACGGGCAGGAACAGCAGAGCCAAGGACTGTGGTGAAAAACAAGAGAGTTATTACAGATATAAAGACAGATAGCCTGGATTAGCATCAAGACGAGGGGCTAGCTCGGCCGCTCTGGAGTTTAGAATAAAAGAAAATTAGCTGATGTAGATTTCGGTAACAGAAATGGTGCTTTGTCGATAATGAGGTAAGTATTTCAAAGAACAGCAGAAGGCTAAAAGCAGCTAGCTAAAGCTGCTCAGAGTGAGCTAGAAGTTGGTTCCCAGCAACATGGAAAACACGAGCTGTAAAAAAAAAAAAAAACAGGCGGTTGCGCACTGGAACATTTTACTCATGCGCCCAGCAGTGGAGCAGACTGTTTGAGGTTTAATTCCCAGCAACCTCACCTTGACAACAATGGCACGAGGGGACCGCAGCCAGCTAATGAAACGGCTACGCTACATAATTTCCCTGCGAAACCACAAACTGGCAGCGGTGGACAGCGAAGTGGTTGGAACTCGTATGAGCTATAGCAACTACATCTGTTCTTTCCTGTTCTGTTCCGCGTGTTTTTAGTCCTTCATGTGATGTAAGTGAGAAAGCGTGTAGAGGCCAGTGGTCTGGATTTGGGTTATGTAACCACTGGAGACATGCTCGTACCAACGTATCCAAAGCTGAGATGATACTGAGATGAAACCAAGGGCTTGTCGAATGTCAAAGGGCACCATCTAGTGGACATTAAGATTATGACATGGGCAATAAAGAGAAGTAGCAGAAACTGAGCCAAACGTTCTCGACTCTCACGTGTGCAGAAGAACAGTTTATTACAAACGTGATCCGCAGACGCAGTGTTTCCATCGTCGAGACGGAAATGGTGTCGGGGAATTTTAAGAAAATTGTTTTTTCTCCAGTTTCCTCTAGAAGAAGTCGGAGCATTTCCAAAAAGTTCCACTTTGGGAGCTGTTTTCAAACTGTTGTCTCGTCAGTGGCTCAGACCTCCATGGACCCCAAAAACCCACTGAAAGTTTTGCATTTTCACTTAAAAACATTGTGTAAATGGTTCCTCATGGTGGATGTATAATATTCTGGTTAATTTTATGGTTTTGCCTGAAGCTAAAGAGCTGGAACTGGTGATGTCTAGCTTTGGTCACTTTACGATCTTTCCTGAACGCAGGATGCTTCTGTCACAAAACTACAAAGTGTAGACCCATAGCTGGCTGATTTTTTAATGCCGATGATTCTGCTTACATGTCCTCGGATATGTGTGCTAAACTAGCATCCTCTTAAGTGATTATCGATGAATGTTTCCATTGTTTAACGTGACAGAAAGCCTCAATGCCATTGATACATATTTTGATGGTGAGACGTCTCCTGGAGGTAAAATACTCATATAGACATCAAATGACTGAGTTAACCAAGTCTGCAGTGAGTAGTCGCTTATCTTTACTCCTCCCAGACACTTTCCCCTGTTAAATGTCGGACAGCGATGGCTCGATATATAAAAGTTCATAACCACACAGACTGCTTAAAAAGAAAATGATGGGACTGAAATCCAACAAGTCTAAAAAGTCCGTGATGTTTGGTTAGATTGAAGAAACACTAAGAGTTATTTAGTCTCATCATTTTTTAAGCATGCAAGACTTCTCACAGAGTGCAAAGCTTTCATTGTGTTTTGGGAGTCTGTTTACACTCAATGGAACCTAAAAATGGAATTCTGGGATCCAAGGTGGTTTAGATTTGAGAGTCAATGTAATAACAATCTAACTTCATCTTCTGTATACGAATGTCCTTGTTGTCACCATTGTTCATGTTTATTGCTCTCTGCCCATGTGTGTGTGTTTTCATTCCAAACATAAACAGCAGCACCTACTAGTGGCCCAACATGAGAACTACACCGTTTTAACATTTCTGTCATTTCCATGTCGATGGGCATTGCTTTTAAAACTTTGAGGTGTAGATGTGAACATTTTATGAAACAATAATGCAGAAATTATGCATTTTCATTTGACACATTGTCATGCTAACCAGAGTACCAGATTCCTTCAAAACCCAGACAGCTAAACCAGTTGTTTTGTCTGATTTCTATTAGATTTCAGCCATTGTAGCTGTATTATCCATTCTAACGGTTTAGAATCTGTGTTGAACTGCATGTTACAGAGTCGAAACCTCATGTTTCCAACAAGCCGCAGTGTTTCTACAGCAATACAAGTCATGTAATCTCCAGTCGCTCTACACAAACAGATCTCCTGACGTGGGTGTGAACGGCGCTCATTCATATCAGCTGGAGCACCAAACCAGTGCGGATGCCTAAATGTGTGCGCTCACTGGCTCCAGATGTTGGGAGACACTGGAGTCAATGCGGACCAGATGGCCCTTGCTTTTCAACGGTGCCACACCGAACCTGGGCTGCCAAGGCAGCCAGCACTTGCTGCAGAGCTCCCAGGATGCAGCGTGGCATCGTCTCTCACGCACCGTCTCTGTGCAGGACCCAGCTGTGGAAGTCAGCGTCCGACGTGTACCCGCAGGTGTCGGACTCGAAGCTGCATGAGCCCGGCAGCAGCTGGCTGTGAGCCTGGATGATGGCTTCAAGTGGAGAGAGAGAGAGAGACAGAGAGAGAGACAGGGAGAGAGAGAGAGAGAGAGCCAATGGTGAGAGTGACTCATCTGACTGGCATCGACAAAAACATGCCCTCATCCACCAGGACTGGCACCAAGTCCTCACCAGCAAGAGTCAAGAGGTAGAAGGGAAGCATCGCAGTCTTTCTGTCTTGCAGCAAGAAAAACAGAAGCGGTTCCTAAATCCACTGAGAGAAAGATGCAAAAAGTTTGCAGCAAAGTTAGTTTTCTGAAGGCGTTCCTTGCTCGTGTCGTTGTGAGTGTCTCTCCAGCTTGCAGACTGGCAGCACACTGAAACTCTTCCCCCGAGGAGGAGGAGGAGGAGGAGGAGGAGGAGGAGGAGGAGGAGGAGGTCTGAGAAGGAGAGGAGGAGAAAGCAAATGAATGATGAGCTGACAGCAGTTCGGTGAGAGAGTGAGGAGAGAAGCAAAAAGGAATGAACTGAAATCAAACAGGAAAACTTACCTCAGCCTCTTCCAAACACGACTTCAGTGTCTCTTTGTGAAGCTGAACTTCCAGATTTAATCTCAGAATCCAAACACCAAACCCCTGGATTTCCAGATAGGTCACCTGCTGCGGCTGAGAGGCAGTTTTCTCTTATAGAAGAAGTCCACATACGCTCATAAAATTAGTTGTCGACAGTCTGATTTCGACCCCAGTTCCTTACTGCGGCAGATGTTGGACACAATCGACTCCGTGCACGTCTAATCTGACCATGATATTTGATTCCTCATTGGCTAATTCAGACTTTAAAACTCCAAAAAGTTTGAGAGAAGACGTGAGGAAAACTGAATATGTGCAAATCAGCTTCTGAGATTTGAACAGAATAACTTAATATTTCTATTTTTCAGTTGACATCATCCACAGAGTGAAGACCTTCATGAAATCACATGATGAGCCCAAGAACCAGTAGCTACTGTCTTAAGGCAAAGAAAAGGCAAAGATCAAAGGTTCAGGTCTTTGGGAAAGCCTTTAGCGGTTTCTTGGCACAAATGTTCAGGTGGAGTCTGAGGTCAGATTTTAGAGCTCAAAGGTCAAATGTAATATAACAGCAAACCTGACAATAAAAAGCTCGACACGCCTCACTGTGATGAATCTGACTGGAGCTGTGAGGGCTGGAGGAACGTTCAGCCACAGGCTGTCAACTCCAGGAGCTGGTTTTGCGTCAGGCCGCTTGAACTTGTGTTGATGGTGGCAAGAAAAGGAAAAATGAAAAAGATTTGTTCAGTAAAAACTCTGCTGAAAGCTGCAGGTCTTCCTTCTGTACATCAGTTTTCTTTTCCTTTTCCGAAACAAAAAGGCAAAAACAATTCATTTTCAGTGGAAACGACGGGCGTAAAGTGTTTAACGGCCGGATCCATTTAAACATGAACTATAAGAAAATGTGGAATGTTCCTTTTAAGGGAAAATAAAGACGGTAGTGAGGATCTCTGAGACTGAAATATATTGTTCGTAGATGCGGACCTGATGTGGAAGAGGACATTTCCTCACTGATTATGCAGACCTGCTAACATGTGGAAACTTCAACACACTGAATCCACTTTTCCACAGAACGAACTGTGTTTGTCTCATTTCCAAACAAAAACCAGCTTCTGAGCCGTGGAACATCTCACAGCTGCGTGGCTGCAGACAGGGAATGGATCTGAGGGTAATAAAAAGTAGCATGGTTGATAGAAATGAGTGGATTTTTCTTTAAAAGTTCACATTTGTGCTCCATCTGTCCGACACACTTCCTCAGACTCTTTTTTCTTTCCTTCCCCACTGTTACATGATAAACACCCTGCAGTTTACCGAGGCCAGGAGGTGAATTCTCCTCTGAGTGTATACACAGAGGCGCAATTCTTTCTCCATTCATCAGGAAACACAAGAGCACTGGAGAGACTTTTGAAAAGGACCCTGATCGTCTGCGTCCAGAGACGGATACATCCAGACAAATGTCCTTTTCCACGGGTTTACCCTCCAATCTCCCTTCATCCGTCGGTCATCCGTTTCATTTCCTGGTGGTCTGCACGGAGAGCAAGACAGAAGGTGCACAAACACAAACGCTGCCAGGATCCGCCATGTGCGGCACATGCAGAGAGCGCCGTTTGCATGGTGATACAGATCCTGTATTTCAATGTAATTATGACTGGCTGTGTGATTTTTGGTTGACAACGAATCATCTGTTTATGGTTCTAAGAAAGACTCAGTTGAGGACTGAGCCCACTGAGTTCCAGCTACATTAAAAAAAATCGACAACGGTTGACCAAAACATATGAGGCAACAGAAGACGCTTGACATGAAGACATGCTCTAAGCTGCAGAGAGCTCATCACCGGAGTCCAGCAGATTATGAGGCAGTAAAGAGACACAGGTGGTCTGGATTAAGGGAGTCCACTGCAATCAGCACGCAGGAAACGGGGGGGGGGGGGGGGGGGGGGGGGGGGGTGAAGAAAAGGACTCCTGTAGCTGGAGAGAGACACGAAGGAGCAGAAACACAATGAAAACAATCCGAACCAAAAGACAGACCGACACCGCCGACCCTGGATGTGACAGGTGACCTGAATAAAATCTGGATAAAGAACTAAGTTTAGGTTTAAAGTTGAAAATGACTCCACCAATCATCATTAGCTCATTGCTTCAACAGTATTTTGAGGGGATTGTTCACGTTCATAAAGAGATGAAATGTCTGGTTCAGACACAGTGAACACAGTGACTGACTGTGGAGAAGACAACTTTTTGTGGTCACATGAGCAACATATCGCCGCCAAATATCAGAGGAAAGGGGGAAAAAATCATAACATTTACTTTTAAACTTTATGCCAGTAGGTTTATTTGTTTAATATTAGCTAAACTGAAAGACATGAAACAGTCCATACAATCAATCAATCAATCAATCAATCAGTCAATCAGTCAAGCTTTGATTGTCATTTTAGGTGTCTCTGTTATGCTATGCAGGGAGGCCTGATGTGATGTGTGGTTTGACGGACCGACAGAGCAGTGGTCATTCAGACGAGACACAGCCGATTTCTTTGCCACTGGATGGTGGAAGTTTTGAGGCGTCTTGGGACAACAGCCCAGCTGGGGGACGTCAGTCGGTACCTCGGCCGGCTCACGTCCCAGGATGCTGTCCGGTCCCGTCTGTTCAAAACTCATTAAGCTTCCTTTACCAGCAGAAATTTTATTCCATCAACTGTCAACACATGGTTTCAGTTTGTTCAAGTCAGGTCTGATAGATGTGTCTTCTGAATATCAAAAAAAAAACAAAAAAAAAACAAATCTATATATGACGCACAACAATAGTCATATTGAGATCATGTTGATATGCCAGATTAAATATGCCAGATTATTCCATCTCTGGAAACACTCTCGCTGATTTTTTTTTTCACATTCACTCTCACACAGTTAATAGCTGAAATGTATTTAGAGGGACAGAAGATCAACAAAACGCCATGTTAGACCTAAATTAATGTCGTTTCCTGTCACAGCCGGGCTGAAGCGGCCCTCACAGGCCGAGACAGGCTGTCATAATGTTTTGGCTGACGGTTCGGGGTCACAGCTGAATGTGGAGGAGGGCTGTGCCACATCATCTCCGGGCCTAAACACCAACAGCGGCTTCAACGTGACGCTCAGATGTGTGTAAATGAGACAATATCCTGTTTGTATTGAGGCCCGATGAGGCCACCGCCCCCCCCCCCCCCCCCAACAGGAAGCCGAACACTGGTGAACACGCTGGATCCTGCTGGCGCTGGTTTCCTGTTTGATGAGAGAAGGCAGTGCTGAAACATTGATGTGTGTTAATTCCACTGATGGGCCCGGTACATGTACAGTAGATCTGCATTAATGCATGCATGCGGAGAAAGCGTGTGTGTGTGTGTGTGTGTGTGTGTGTGTGTGTGTGTGTGTGTGTGTGTGTGTCTGTGAGAAAGACACACAAATAATTGATGTTTTCTGGAAATAGCTCCACTCTGACCTGGACTCAGAGGAGGAGACTCCGGCGGTGTGACATGCGTTGAGGCCCGGCGGTAACGTTACCTCAGATACTCTCAGATGACCTGATTCCGAGCGCCGCCGCACTGTCGGTTTTTTTGCAGCTTTCTCATTGGCTCAGATTCTTTATATAAAAGAAAAGGAAAAGTCACCCACGCCTCGGCGTCCTCCTGGAAAAGTTCACAGGCGGTATTTTTGACAGAGCAGGCTGTTAATGTGGGATCAGACGCTGCAGAGATGATGATGAGGATGAGGATGGTGACAGATCGGCTGCCATGGCTACCACTCCACACTCTCCTCATCTTTTATGGCATGTTGTCACGGTAACGGGCAGAAAGGTGTGTGTGACTAAAGGTGAGGAGGCTCAGAAATGGAGATGTGCATGAAGCCCCCCCCGGCATCCCCCCAACACATGCTGTGCAGTGTCTCCAGACTCCATGAGTTTCAGAATCTACCCATCCCTTCTGCTGCAGATGTTCTTTGCAGGTTTTTTTTTTTTAAATCTTGGTCATGAAAATAAACAAATTCATTGATCAGAACCGTTGAACTACACCAGAGCTCTGCAACCGTTATGACTCCAGTAACAAAGAAGTTTTCATTTTATTATTATTTTGTTTTTACATTTCCTCACTGAATAGAGTTTACGACGTTTAACCACTGAAATGAAGGCAATAGAGCTCATGAAGCTGTTAGAATCTAGTTTTACTGATCAAGAGTGGACCTTATGTTACTTAATGAAATTTCGTCATTAAAATGTAAAACATTAGATTTATTATTATATTTCAAGTAGTTCACTGTTCGGTTAAAAAGGGATTTCAGGTGTGTCGTGGCTTTTGCAGAGAGTTTTGCATGAATTGACCCTTCAGGGCCACTGTAGATGAAGCCATTTTTGTCATTTTAGTTATTTTGGCTGTTATATTAATTTTATTTATTTTACTATATCATCTCTTTTACCTGTTCCACTTTCATTATAGCCATTTAATTTGAGAAAAAAAAAACATCTATTTGCTCTTTAATCTACTGTTGCTTTACCCTTTTTTTTCCTTGCTGTTTTCCATTATTGCCACTTTAGCAGCTTTGGATGTTTTGTCCATTTTCACTGTTTGATCCATCTTCACTATTTTAGCCGGTTTCCGAGCCCGTTTATCTGCAGTGGTTTAATTTATTTTAGCTGTTTTAGCTGTTAAGCTGTATTTTTGTATGTGTGTGTGTATATATATATATATATATATATATATATATATATATATATATATATATATATATATATATATATATATATATATATATATATATATATATATGTGTGTGTGTGTGTATATGTGTGTGTATATATATATGGCTAAAATTGATATATATATATATATATATATATATATATATATATATATATATATATATATATATATATATATATATATATATATATATATATTTAGCAATTTTAGCCATTTGATTGGTTTAATCTAATTCAACAATTTTATTTTTTTTCTCATTATATTTACATTAACCATTTTACCAGACACTCATTTTTGCGGTTTTAGGCATTTTTGCTCTTTTGGCCAGTTGTGAACCAGGGATTTAATTGATTCTTTTAAGGATCGGGGCTGAATGATATTTATTTTTTGAAATGTTATCCCATTCTCAAACATTTTCTCAAGATCAGGGTTATCAAACACAGTTCATTCAGAGGCCACATGTACAATCCAGCTTCATCAGTCCGTCACCCTTTTTTCTGGACACATTAGTTGTTTGACTGAAACTTATGCATCAAAATTCAGCAGCAAAATTATAACAACAGAATGCAGCTAAAGCAGCACAGGAAAGCCTCAGTTTCTACTGTACTTAACAGACAGGAAGAAAATAAATACAATAAAGACAAACATACACAGGAACATGTAATAAAAATAATTTATTGTGCAAAAGAAAACCGAAAAAGAGCGTCAGAAAGAGTTCATAGAAACTGTTATGAGATGAAGAAAACGAGTTGCGCGTAATGTCCTCGCGCCAGCTGTGCCAGGTGTGACCAGCAGGTGGACCACAGACCACCCTGGGATGGACGGATGGATGGATGGATGGAGGGAGGGATGGATGGATGGAGGGAGGGGGAGGAGGAGCCGCTGCAGTCCTCCCCTCTGCGGGCCGATGGAGCGGCGGAGGCACGAGACGCGGCGCTGTTTGTGCGCGCGGCGCCGCTTATAGAGGCGCTTTGTGCGTCGTTAATCCGCTCTGATGTCACGGTGCGGGGGGAGGAGGAGGAGGAGGAGGAGGAGGGGCTGCTGAGCTCCCCCCCACCTCCCAGCTTTAATCCCACCAAGTTGTCTGGAAGGGACAAGCCGAGCCGAGCCGAGCCGAGCCAGCCGGAGCAGCGCCACGGAGGGACGGAGGCTGCGGGAGATGCGCGCCGGGGCCCGTCCTCCGCTGACATGCAGGTAAGTGAGCGAATGTCACGGCTTCCTCTGCGCCGAGCGCACCTGCCGAGAAGCGAAAACAGCAGCTTTTCTCCCCGCCGGCTGACACTCCGCGTCACATTTCATATCCCCTTTAAAACACACGCACGGGGAAATGCGCACCGCATCCGCGACAAGTCCGACCGTCACCGCTCACCGATTCATCCGCGGGATGAAACAGTTGAAGGCCACCGGGAGGGAACGCAGGCATCCACCGTGAACGCACCTGCCAGTTCTGCACTTGTTTGTGGACTAATCCTCTCCCTCCACAGCCGCGGAGCGGAGCAGCCTGCAGGGAACACTGTGGCCGTGGTGCATCCCGACCTGGACCGTATGCGTCCTCAGTGTGTGTGTGAGAGGATGAATCACTCACTCATCAGATCTGCAGGCTGATGCAACTAATGTTCAGCTTTCCTCTATTATTCATGTTTTTTTTTTTTTTTTTTGTAACATCCAGAGGAGTCATGGAGCGTCCTGTGGCAGCGTGATGTGGGTTCTTGCTGTTTAAAGACACTTGGAGCTCTTCATGTCTGTTACATAACGTGAGAACAAATGATAATCATTACATCTGACGATCTGGAGGGCTCGTCTTTCATTTCATGCCTGGAATCGGCAAAATATCAAGATGTTCTGCTTTCGTGTTTTGCCAGTCGATGAACATTTCT
Organism: Salarias fasciatus; assembly: GCF_902148845.1. Taxonomy (NCBI): domain Eukaryota; kingdom Metazoa; phylum Chordata; class Actinopteri; order Blenniiformes; family Blenniidae; genus Salarias; species Salarias fasciatus. Next base: position 6,531,176 of record NW_021941229.1, on the reverse strand, counting down.
GTTCATCTCTGTGGGAAAAGTTCAGATTTTAGAGGAAAAACGTGATGAGAAGGTTCTGCCTCCAGATTGGATTCAATACATGTTGCAGTGGTAGTTTCAGCTGTGAAAGAAACCCATCAAAAGATGTTTTCGTGGAACCCAGAAGGAGCGAGTAAATGTCCCATGCTGGTGAGAGCCGGCGTGTCCAATGGTGTTTGTCTTCACTGGAATGTTTTGGCTAAAGATGGGAAAAGGGGAAAGCAGCCTTTCTTGAAAGGAATCTGGAGCGTTGCCAGGTTGAGTTGTCATTGGAGTGTTGATGCAGGTTTAATTTTTATTTTTGTGTGAATTCGGCCCGACCTTTTCCAGATGCAGATTTAATATATAATAGCTATGACGGAGTCATGACACTCTGGAGACAAACGCTGTTATTGTCCATCTACACCACCACTGTCGTATAAAACACTATACGAAAACGCTGAAAAAGAAAACACTATCTCGTAAACCAGGCCTTAGAAGCAGCCCCTGATTCTGCCAGCTTCATTTTCTCGGGCAGACTGATAGAAAAAGCTCGATTGCAGAGTTTTTCATTTGATCTTGTTCTTTCTTTTTAAAATATGCTCGGATTGGACTCCAAGTATCTTCCAGACCCCTTTTGTAACACTGCTCTTGACCCTCACTGTGAAATTACAGCTTTTCAGACCTCAAAATGCTGCAAACTGCAGAGCGTTGCTGACGTTTTCTGGGGTTCTGAGCTATTTCTGCTCTGATTGACTGAATGATTCATGAAATGACAGGTACACTGATGTGGCGGTTAAACGCTTGTTAATAGATGCGATCATTCAAGGACTTTACGTGTCCGCGCAGCACACCCACGTGTGTTGTTGTCGGCGAGTGTTTGTCGGTATAAGATCAGCGAGTTAATGGGCCGGTAAATCCCCCGCCCCGCTGCTTTCACTGCAGCCTGACAGATGGATGTGCACAGCTCGGCTCACGGCTCTGCAGGCTTGGTCCGGCTCAGCAGCCGCGCTGCCAGGGCCATCTGTGACCCCGGCGACCCCGGACCGCCCCCGTCCGCCCGCCGACGCTCGACCTCGGACGTCGGCCGGGGAGGGACGCTCGCCCTTCCAGGGAGTCCGCCCTCGCTCCCACTGCTTCCCCCGTCGTGTTTTCGTCCTGGCGGTGGCGAGCTGCACTCAGATTACAGGATCAGTATTAACCTTTGACCCCGTGTGTCTCGTCTACGTCCAGCATATTCAATTTATAGGTTCTATGTGCATAAAATGAAAATTATCTTGTGTTAACCGTCTGCTGCATCACAGTCCAGCATCAAGCCTGTACGTTCTGTAAGTGATCCGTTCCTTCAACTGTAATTTCTTCTTATTAAAAACATCACAGTGACGGCAAAAACTGGTGGGAACATTCCCTCTGTCCTCTGCAGAAAAGCACGATCAGCTTCTCGCTGCAGTTTCTAAAAAGTCCCCCTTGTCAGATTTTCTTTATTTTCCGCCCTCAGGGACTCAGGTTGGGAACCTCCACCTGAAACAATGATAATAGTGCGCTTTACGCAAAGTACTTGTTGTGGTACCTGCAGGAATGATCACCTAATCCCTGGCTCCTCTTGTCTCTGCCGTGAGCTAATCTGGAGTTTCGGCTTATTGTTTACCCATCTTGTCCTTAGATTATCGCATTTGTTTCCCCACTACTGTTTTTCCACAGTGTTCTCACAGGGAGTCGTTTGTGGCCACAACATTTATCATTTGTCAGAGAAACACTGTTCTACCTGTTGCACAGGAAAGTGTGTGTCTATGTAGAATTTAAGTATGTAGCAATTAAAGAAGTATTTACTTCTTTCAGGAAGTGGTGAACCTCCAAAAAGCTGAAAAATAGTGAAAACAACTACTTCCTTATTTATTGATAGGATATCAGTGGGAGGTCAAAAGGGCTTATTATGCTAATTTACACTTCTTGTCACCTCCATACACTAACAGGTATTTGATGTTAAATGACTGTGTTGTTAATAGATTAGCCTAACGCTGTGTTTCTTTAGCTTTTCTGTGTTTAAAGTCCAGGCTGCGGTTTGCTGGGAATGAGCACCTTAAATGAGCTAATATGGGCTTGAATTCTTTACTTCAGGAATGTCAAATATTTGGTCCGCAGGCCAAACAAACGGCCTGCCAGAGGGTCCAATCCAGCCTGATCGGACAAGTTTAAAGATTACAGAGAAGCTATTATGCTACTGTATGCTAGTAGCATACATGCTAGCATGTTACTGTATGGTCGCCACCCCCCCACTATGGGGTGACATTGCCCGCTCAGCTCCACAGAAGATGATTCTTTATGTTTATAGTCACATTTTAATGGATTGGTGCGATCATTAGCGCCAGATAAATAACAGTAATGGGAGATGCTCTTCGGCCTTAATGCGTTGTCTTCACAAGAAGCTCCAGCCTTGTTCTTTCCTCGAATGCGGCGGTGCAGTTGTCTTTTCAACCTTTTCCTGTTTCCACTTTGTCATTCCTGAATCGTCTCGTGGGGTCGTGCCCCGGCGTCCTCTCTCAGCTTGTTGACCTCGGACTCGGCGTAGCCAGCGACGGTAGATAACTGATGGACGCCCCGATAGCGTCGTCATATTGAATAAATATCAAACCGGAGCCTCTCGTTCGCAGAGGGCATTTATTATTCAGATGGCTGCCCGATCCATTCCTCTCTGTCAGGTCTTATCAGATACCAGACAGAGGTCCCTCCTTGTCCTCCTGCCCGACCCTCCTCCTCCTCCTCCTCCTCCTCCTCCTCCTCCTCCTCCTCTCCTCCTGTGCCATCTGCCAGCTGCTGGTGGACGGATGAACACGGGGCAGATTAAAGTGCACTGTATCCCAGAGGATTTAGACTTTCACTATGAGTGGTGCAGAGACAGGGAGCCCCCAATGTGACATTCAGCTTCGGTGTTTCCATTTGCGTAGCATGTGAGCATGCCCAGGGACGGACGTCCTGAAAACACAAACTGGAATAATGAAATGTAAGCTACTGTCCTCATTGTCCGCATACATTGACTGAATTTGCTGCCAGAAGGATGAATGAGTGAAATATTGATGCACTCAGACAGTCCGGCTGCCACTCAGATGGGGCAAATTACATTGATGCAGTCAAGATCGATACGGACTGGTTTTAGTGTCTGATGCTTCTAAGAAGTGTTGTTGGAGACATTTATGAAATCGTTGTTTTTGTGTGTATGTATTCTGTGTTCAATTCTGTTTATTTGGCGAGTTCACAGATACGTTTTGAACAAGCATTCAGGTGTCATGTTCTATCTCACTTAGCATGAGTTGTTGTAAAGCTATTGATGTCTGGAAGAGAGATTGAATTAGGTGTTGGTAATACTGCTGGTTTGCTGTTGTTGTGTTTTGCTAAACAAGTCGCAGCATTTTGTATTTCTTTTCATTCGGTGATAAAATGCTTCGGTATGCTTCCAACCGAAAATAGATTGTACCAGGCATTGTCTGGCAGTCTCTGAAGGCAGTGTCTCTATGGTTACACGCAACAAATTCAAGAGATAAAAGTCAGATAAACTGCACCCATTATATCCCTGATGATCTTTAAAAACTTGTGTTATCATTGAGAACCTCGAAGTATCCAGATGTCTTCATTTTTCCCACCCGTCGGCCGTTCCAAACGCAAAACAAACTGACAAAGCAAGACCACGCCTGAGCATCGCTGTGCAAGCCAACCCCGAGTACTTCATAGCTATCGCTGTTTAATATGGTTGGAGCGTGCTGGTGGAGAGTACAAAAAAGAATTTAAGGCACAGATGCATGCTGGGAGGTGGGAGTAGAGAGTAGGCTGAAAACTTGCTGGAGATTCTAGTTAGAGAAATTACTGTGCTGTGTTAAAAATAGAAGCGGATCCTCAGTGTTAGAAGAAGGAATGGCTAATTCAGATTTTCAGAACGTTGAAGCACATGGAAATGAACTGAAATCAGGGTTGCAGGTTTAGATAAATCTGTTCTCTACTGTGATAAATCGTTTCTAACTGTCTTAACAGTCTGAATGTGTTGCTACAGGGATTTCATGATAAGGGTGAACCACACAATTCAATCAGGAGGTTTTATTTAAAAAATTAAAAGATTTTCTTTCTGTTGACCATTTTATGACATTTGACTTTTTGTCCTGTTTTTGTTTCTCCCAGATATCCCTATGATCAGGGTTTCATCGGAGACAAGAGGAGCATGTTCTGAAATTTAAGAGTTGACTCACAACTCAGTCATGAGCCATAAGTATCAGGAGGAGGAAGCAGGCGAAGAGCACAAAGCGGCGCCAGGCGCTCCGAGGAGCAGGCAGCCCAACGGGACCACCGGGGAGGCTCCTGCGCGTCGGTCCTGGAGGCCCTGCCAGATGCTCAATCAGGACGGGGAGATCAATCCCCATCATCACCATCAACACCATCATCATCATCATCATCAGCCTCACCACCACCATCACCATCCGCCTGCAGGTCGGGGACCCCCTCGCCACCGTCGGCGGCCTCCATCAGGGCAAGGGCAGGGTCAGAGCCAGGCTCAGAGTCCCGGTGTGGCTCCAGCGACGGCGCCATCCAGGTCCGACGGAGGCGATAGTCACGATGCAGAACCACGTCCCGTTCAGCATCACCGGCCTGCCGTAACCCGCTACCGCCGTCACGGCGACCCAAACCCAAGACTCAGAAATCACAGACAGCGGCAGCCATTCAGAGAGGTCCAGGACTCTTCTCCCGGCGTGGACGAGCGAGGAGTTTCAGCAGAGGTACAGGCGCAGCAGGGCTTATCAGCTGATCCTGTAATGGACAAAGTGCAGGCGAGCGAATCCACTCATCAGACCCCTGTTGCTACGGTCGCTCCCATCCCACTTTCCACTGATCCTGTTAGCCAGACTGTCCCCCCTCCCCCTCAGCCGCCCCCTCCTCCTCCTGCTGAGGTGGAGGAGGACCTTCAAGAGCATAAATCTGGAGGTGAAGAAGTATCGGAGGAAGTCAAAGAAAACACTGCTGAAGAAGAAGAAGAAGTGTTGGAGCAAGAGGACTGCCAGGCAGTCGCAGGTCAGCAGAGCTGCAGCCCCGATGAGAAGCCTGACGAACGTGCCGAGCAGGTGGAAGAGGATCAGGAGGAAGTGACGGGCCATGTCGACGAGGATCCTGCAGGCCAGGGAAGTGAAATCACAGATCTCTGCTCTGACACGGAGAGTGCCGCCTCCCTCAGCATGGACGGGCCACTCCACAGTCCGCCACCGCTCCAGTCACCAACTCCCCCGTCTTCCCCCGATGTTCCGCCTTTTCCCCAGCTGGACCACTTCAGCGAGGACACCAGTATGAGCCCCATACCCGACAGCGAAACGCTACCAGATGAGGACGATGAGGATTGTTCTGAATCATGCTCTCTGTCCCACTCCACTTCCTGCTCTGAATCTTATCCTAAAACCTATGCAGAGTTTTATACAGAATCCCATCAGAAGACTTACCATGAGCCTGCCTACTCAGAGCCTAAATCTCATCCAAACTCTTTCCCCGAACCCCTCAAGACCTCGTACCCTGAGTTACTCAAGGAGCCTCGCAGGCGGAGGACTGAGCCCAACACGGTGCCACAGATGTCCCGCCAGGAGCCCTATACCAACCGGAGACAGGAGAATGTACAAAAAGGGACCCGTAACCCCCCCACTGAGAACTCGCACCACGCTCCGAGACCAGGGAGGGACCGCGGTTTACGCCACTCCCCGCAGGACCGGTCTGTCGGCTGCCGCCTGCACCACTACGACGGCCAGTCCGACGGGGAGAGTGACAGCGACGATCACAGCCCCGTTCCTAAAATCCACAGGCACGCGTCCAAACCACAAGAAACCCAAGCCAAGACCTCGTCGTCCGGGCAGAGCAGTTCAGGGGAGACCCCGGATGAGCGGGGGGAGGAGGGCACGAAAGCTTCAGGAGACGCCATCAGCCTGGCCATCAAAGACATCAAGGAAGCGATTGAAGGGGTGAAGACGAAGACGGTGCGCTCCCCATACACACCCGACCAGCCCGTGGAGCCGATCTGGGTGATGAGGCAGGAAGTGAGCCCCACAGAGGAGTCGTACCCACTGCAGACCTCCACCGGCCACGTGAGTCCTGGGTGTTTTCCGTTCCCAGTCGATGGGTAGGTACAGGACTTGTGTAAAAGAGCTGTTTGTCCAGCCGTGAAGACAGAGATGGAAAACCAAGTTTTTACTAAGCTTTCTGAAACTGTTCCTATTTGTCCTGATTCTTGCAGTTACAAAGATTCTTTTGTGTTGGTGGAAGATAAAAATAAGATCTATCAAACAGAAGCTGAATCTGCGGCATTGTAGTGATGCTGTAGAGAGCGAGGAAACATGTAACTTCAGAGTATAACCAGAATGAATCAGCATGAATCTCCATATTCAAAAGCTTCATCATACATTAGTGAGATTTCCTATCACGTTTTAAAGAACAGATCCCATTGTTGATGGCTTTTCAGACACAAACAAGTGGAAGATGCTGACAACATGTGGCAGTTAATAGTATTAGGTCTGAAATTACTTGTCTTTTCTTGAGAGTGACCCTCCTTTTAAAGCCTCCAGATCACAACAATTGAAGAAACTTTTTGGGTTGTATTTTAGAATTTTTCCTTGATTTGTCTTTGAATAGAGACTATCTGAGGTAGGTGGAGGCTTTGCCTGACTTTGGCCGTTATAGTCGGCACTATTGAATTATGCCGTTGCTTCCAGGAAGTTTTACAAGATTTACAGCCCCGGCCGTCAGTTCATTTAATGACACCTGGATTAGCGCCCGAAACTTGACTCATTCGTCCCCTGAATTAGCTGCCCGCACGAGTTGTTCTCAATGATCTGCAGTTTTTTAATGTCCCCCTTTTCTGTTCCCTCTCCTCAGTCCTCTCCTCGCTCCCCCTCCCACTCGGCCGTGGAGTCTCCTTCCCGCTATTCTCCGGTCAGTCCTCAGAGAGCCGAGTCATCCAGGCCGCCCAATCCCCAGCACTACCACCAACAGCAGCCGCAACACAACCATCACCACCACCAACACCAACACCAACACCACCAACACCAACAGCAACAGCAAGGCCCCCAGCCGCAGCAGAGAGACGCGGCGAGGCCGCCGCAGACGTGTGCCCCGCCGCAGGCGTACAGCGGCCAGGCGCCGCCCCATCAGCACCAGCGGTGCCAGCATCAGCAGCAGGCTCCCGCTCCTCAGACGCGAGCGCAGGTTCAGCCGCAGTCTCCTCCGCAGAAACCCACCGTCCAGGAGGTAAGACGTTCACTGGAAACGAATCGGAAAAGTGTCGGCCAGTATCCGCAGCTCCTCACGAGAAGAAACCCGGGGAGGCTCCAGTAACAGTTCAGCTTTCACTGAATTGTTACAAGCTTGTATATGAAAATTCCATGTATTTATAATTCTATATTTTGGTCTAACTGAGCCACATGAAGGCCTACAGGTCTCTACGACAGGAATTAATCCTGTTTAAGCACCAACACTTTGAGCTGGTGCTTGATCCTATCCGGTAGGAGCAGTTTCATTACACTGAGCACCCCTGGAAATTTAGATCTTCAACAATCTCTGGCCGAGCGACGTAAAAAATGAAAGTGGAGCGTCGTGATAAATCTGCTGGAGGTGAGGCATCTTTGACAAGGTGTTAATCTGTCAGCGGCGAAGAGGCTGGCAGCAGTGGAAGACGTGCAGAATTTCAATGAGCGAGCCGCGAGCTGCGCTATGTGAGTAGAAATAATAAGGATGTTTTTTTCTTCTTCTTCTGCTTCCTTGTCAGATCCGCAGATCTCTTCCTCCCTTCCCCACATTCGTGGACGGTGAGTAGATTCCCATCTGAAAAATCCCCCCTTTTCACCCGCTCCTCCTCTCCACGGCTTTTCATGTGATCATTGCTCCAACTTTTCAGTCAGTTTGGGTTCTGTTTCTTATTGGACGTTTGCAGATGTTAGGTGGAGTTTTCATTAGATCAGATCATTGATTCTCATCTTCAAAAGTAAATCAGTTCCAAGAAAAACCAGCTGGGATTTCCTTTGGCTCATTTAGATGATCGATTGTTTGATTTCCTCAGAAGCAGAGATCAATAACCTGACTTCAAAAAAAGTCATTTTGCAGTGATGCTCTTGAATAAAGTGAATTATGGGGAAAAAAAAACACACCCCTCACATGTTAAAAACTCATAAAATGTAAATCAGAGGCTCCAGATTAGATGACTTCAGAATAAAATGATTACGTCTGAATTCATCTGCTGTGAGGAGAAACATCTGCGAGGGTTGTAGATTTAAAACTTATTCAGTCTAATCAATAATTTAGAAGAAGAAGGATCATACTTTTTTAATCCTTTTGAGGAAAGTCCTTTGAGCGTCTTGCTCAGGAACCCACGGTGGTAAATTCATACATTTATAGATACAAAGATATCCGCAGATTTTTTTCTTCTTCTTTTTTTTTTTTTTATCAGAACATTGATCTCTCATGTGTAATTCCAGTGTGTGTGTGTGTGTGTGTGTGTGTGTGTGTGTGTGTGTGTGTGTGTGTGTGTGTGTGAACGCTGTGTGAGCAGACTTTATAATGCATGTGCATTTCTATTGGTCTGAATATTTTGTGTGTGTGGGAAGTTCTGCATGAAGACCCTGGCAGACAGATCTGCTAACTCCGAGCATTTCACTGGATCTGGACGTGCAGAGTTTGAATTACAACGAAGGAATCTTTATCTTTATGCACATATTTGTCCCAGATATGTAGAATAAGGATCCAATATAAACATGTTTCTGGCTGTATCACTTCAATATTATATACAAAAAAAGTGTATTTTGCCCTCCTCTGGTTTACACGTTCACCGAATGATTATTTATTCTTACAGCAGCAGAAGAACATAATTTACACTAAAACAGTCATAACATCAATAAATGTATTAAAGGTCTCAGCAAATCAGACTGAAAATCATCCATTAAATCTAAAGTCACTCTCATGATGCAAACCTTTGATCCTCAACAAAAAAATAGAAGTAAATCCTGTAGTGATTGTATTGTTTTTACTCTCTATTTCTCTGTAATTAGATTTAATTTCACATGTTGTGTGAATGATGTGGAGGAAACTTGTATTACTCGCGTTGAGTAACTGTTTACACACTCGTTGTGGGATTTCTCGTCTTTCTGGAGACGAGATGAAGCCCAGATTAGGTAAATATTCATTTTGAGAGTGAGGAAAATAATAATCAGTCTGCGGGGAATCAATGAAAGTCAATGCGCTACTTTGCGTGTGTGTAGATGTGTGTGTGGCTAACCGGCCGCTGTGTCTCGTGCAGTCCCTGGACCGTGCGACCCCGAGGATCTGATCGACGGCATCATCTTCGCCGCCACGTACCTGGGCTGCACCCACCTGCTGTCGGAGCGGACGCCCACCAAGAGCGCCCGCATGCAGCAGGCGCAGGAAGCCATGAGCCGCGTGCGGGTGAGCGCCGACCACACTCTTACCGCCGCTGCTTCGCTCTCCAGCTCTGCAGAGCAGCGTCAATGAGCCGGGTTAAATGCAGAGAATGAGTTTCCCCAAAGAGATCGATGGATGTAGATACAGTGCGTGGCCACAGGCGGCGCCAGAGAGGGCCGGAGCTTCGTGTTTAAAAGGTTTCTCGGCGTGGGTTGATGAGCGTTTGGCTCTGACGCTGAATTCACGTCTCCTTCCTGGTGGGAAGCACTGAGCTCCCCCCCCCCCCCCCCCCCCCCCCCCCCCCCCTCCGCCTGCGGGTGGAGAGGCCCGGTCGTTCACAGATCACCGCCTCCAGTCCGCCTCTCGCCGATACTTCACTGCATGTTATGTAAAGCGTTGCGCCGGGCTGCCAGAGCCTCCCGCCTCCCGCTGTGGAGTCAAGCATGACAGGAAGTACAGTGGATGTGACTCTCGGGCGAATCGATGGAGGCCGAGAGCGCGTGAGTCGGCACGAGACGCGACACGACAGCGAGAGGACGAGAGCCGAGCTCTCAGCCCGAGATGTCCTCTGCTGGGGTGGGAGAGAGATCCAGAGAGGGAGGAGGAGGAGGAGGAGGAGGAGGGAAGCCTAGAACTACTCATCAAAATCAACATGATTTTTACAGCCTTAATATTCCTCAGTGAACCGCTACATGACAGCGATGCTCGGAGCCACTGGAAACACAGCTGTTTTAAAATGACGCGTTTTCACTGGAAACGTTCTCGTGTGAACAGAATCTTATTTTAAAACAGATCAAAGCAAAATATTCAAGCAATAATTTACATCTATTCGAAGTGATTCCAGTCTTCAGACCACCTCAGTGCTGAATGGATCCAGACCTGATGTCAACCAGCATCACATTTATAATCAACTGTAAATGTTCCCGTTTATTGTTTCAGTCTTCGGCCAAATTCACTTTGAATGATATAATAACATATTATTATATTAATCATGTAATTCCTGTTTCAAATACTGGGATTCGGTGAATAAATATATATATTTTTCCCCATCAAATCAGACCAATAAAAAAAGAAATAATCGTGATAATCGTCACTGATAATCATAATAGAAATTAATGTATCGAAGCTCTTCTGAACAACTACACACTGAGATTAATTTTTATGTCAATAAACATCTTCAGTTTGGTGATAAGAGAAGTGATGAATTACAATATGTTTTTATTTTTATCTAATCCTAGAAAAGTCATAAAAATATCCAGATTTTTTTTCATGTTTTCTGATGTGACTCGAAATAAAAAAACAACAACAAACAAACTGCATTTATAAATGAACAATGTGTGATTCCTGATTTCAGCCACTGGATGGCACTGTTTTAAGCTATCGTCAAAAACAAACATACTGAAAATTAATTCAAAATCTGTACACTCATTTTTTTAATAATAACCATAATAGAGTGTAACTATAGCAACACTTTTGATGGTCATTAGCAAAAATGTAAAGATTATGTAAGCTGTGTGAACAATTAAAAGTTTAATTTGTGACATTTTTTATTGATTTATTGTGAGATTATGGGTTGAGTAAAAGGATTTGAAGCTGAGGGTGATGGTGAGGATGAAGAACAGGATGAGGATGACGCTCTTGACACACAGATGTGTTTTGTCCTCGACTCTTCAGTCGCCCCTGGGTTGGTTTTGTGTGAGTGTGTGAGTGTGTGTGTGTGTGCGTGAGAAAAACAGCGATCTGCTCATGTCACATTGGATTCATTCATTGTTATTTATAGGACACAGATTTTAAAGCCTGGTGAGTCTGCAGGGAATGCAACTCAACGCTGCACTGGAATCCACTTTTACGGTTAAAAAATCCACTTTTACAGCTAAATAAAAGTATCTAAACAAGGTAAAATGATAAAGAGTGACAATTTTAAGTCTTTTCATTTCGCATTTTAGCTCATAGTTAATGAAAATAACAAATACAGGATCTGGGAATATTAGAATATTTCATTGTATCAACTCTTTTTAATCATAGTTTTTCAATAATAGTGTTTTAAAATGAGATTTTAGATGGATGATAAATGTTACTCCTAGTAAGCCTTGTCCTACATGCTGTGTGTCTGTGCTCTCTCGTCTCTGCAGGCCGCTCAGAAACAGGCCAAGAACAGGAAGAAGGTGAGGCTCGCCGTGTTTTTAGACACATATGTGGTCAAATCATGAAGTTACAGGAGAATTAAAGCTCCTGTTTCTCTGCAGCAGCGACTCAAATGTAATCTTAGCTCTGCACCAAAAGTTGAAGAACCCTCATAACACGCCGTACCTTTTTATATTCTGTAAGGATGAGCTTCTTTTCTCTGAGGAGAAACTCTTTGGGTTTACACTCCTTCTCAGGGTGTTTGGTGGTGTGATGTTGTTTCAGCTCTAATCTCATCCATTTCTCCAGCAAAGCCATGTTGCTACATTTAGTGTATTGCTACACTTGAAATGTAAATCCTTGTTTTCTCTCTGTGATAAAGATGTCCTTCATTAGAGAAAGAAAGCTAAAAATTACCATACTAGCCACTAGTTACTTTTCATTTTAAGAAGCTTACTGTGTTACGTGGGTGGATTTGTTGAATCTGTGTCTGATGCTCTCCTCCTCCTCCTCCTCCTCCTCCTCCTCCTCCTCCTCCTCCTCAGAGTCCCGATGGAGAGCCTCCATCCACGGCCGAGGTGGATCTCTTCATGTCCACTCAGAGGATCAAAGTCCTCAACGCAGACACTCAGGTGGGCAAAACGCTCAGCAAGATGTCCTCCGAAAAACAGAAGTGAACAGGAAGACTCAGCCGATCAGGCAGACAGCGAACAGATCGGGTTAAAGATGGTTCAGAATGTGAATCAACATTCAAAATGTATCAATAAATGAAGATAAAACGGAATATTAGGTGTTTGGTAATGTGAAACTAGTGAATTCAAACTTTATTCAAATTGAGTTTCTATTGACGAGGTTCTCCATTGACAGCCTGGATGTAGAGTACAGTGGAGTACAGTAGAGTACAGTAGGATGCTAATCAACGAAGCTCAAACCTTGACCGTCGGTTCCAGGAGTCTTTAATGGACCTGCCGCTGAGGACCATCTCCTACATCGCCGACATCGGGAACATGGTGGTGCTGATGGCCCGGGGGAAGATGGTGCGCTCCCGCAGCGCTCAGGAGAACCTGGAGCACACGGCGGAGCAGACCACCCTGGCCCACGACGACCGCCGGCTGTACAGGATGATCTGCCACGTCTTCGAGTCCGAGGACGTGAGTCCCAGCCCCGAAACGCACCCGACAACCACTCCGGGCCTTTGAGGTCCAAAGGTTTAGTTCCCCTGGTGTCTGGTTCTGTTGGTCCTGACTGGTTCTTTAGGCAACTGGTTCCATTGGTGACTGATTTTCTTAGTCCTTACTGGTTCCGTCAGTGACTGGTTCCACTGGTGACTGGTTTCTGGTTCTGTTCGGTCCAGGCGCAGCTCATCGCTCAGTCCATCGGCCAGTCCTTCAGCGTGGCCTACCAGGAGTTCCTGCGGGCCAACGGCATCGACCCGGAGGACCTGAGCCAGAGAGAGTACAGCGACCTGCTCAACACTCAGGACATGTACAACGACGACCTCATCCACTTCTCCAAGTCCGAGAACTGCAGAGACGTGAGTGAGGGGCAGTAGGGGGGCAGTAGGGGGCAGCAGAGGGGAATCAGAGGTCGATAGAGGGCAGTAGGGGGAAATAGATTGCAGCAGAGGGCAGCAGAGGGCAGCAGAGCAGCACAATCCAAACATCCCTCGGCCCTCGGCGGAGGTTTTCCGCTCCGTTAGTTCCCCTCTCGCTGTTTTCACTCGAGCGGCTGCAGCTGCGTCGGGACTCAGATCCCCTCGTTTCTCGGCCGTCGTGCGCCTCAGGTTTACATCGAGAAGCAGAAAGGGGAGATGCTGGGCGTGGTGATCGTGGAGTCCGGCTGGGGATCCATCCTGCCCACCGTCATCATCGCCAGCATGATGCACGCCGGCCCCGCCGAGAAGTCCGGCCGCCTCAACATCGGCGACCAGATCATGACGGTGAACGGGACCAGTCTGGTGGGCTTACCGCTCAGCACCTGCCAGAGCATCATCAAGGTATACTGTGATTAAAAGTTTTTACAGTTCTGCAACACATAAATTGATAAATTTCAGAGATCAGGATGACTCCAGTGTTTCTGCCTCTGCTGTTTGTTCAGGGCCTGAAGTCTCAGTCCAGGATCAAGATGAACATCGTGCGCTGCCCCCCCGTCACCATGGTGCTTATCCGCAGGCCGGACCTCAGATACCAGCTGGGCTTCAGCGTCCAGAACGGCATCGTGAGTCTCCGGCCGCCGCGGATTGGCCGGATTGGCCGGCGGGTTTACCGTGAGACGGACGGGTTTCGTTCTCTCCCTCTCCCCGCAGATCTGCAGCCTGATGCGGGGGGGCATCGCCGAGCGGGGCGGCGTCCGGGTGGGCCACCGCATCATCGAGATCAACAGCCAGAGCGTGGTGGCCACGCCCCACGAGAAGATCGTCCAGATCCTGTCCAACGCCATGGGAGAGGTACGGAGAGCCCCGTGCACGAAACCCCCGGTTCGATCCCCGGTGCTTCACTGTTTCCTCTCTGCTGCAGATCCACATGAAGACGATGCCTGCGGCCATGTACCGTCTGCTGACTGCGCAGGAGCAGCCCGTCTACATCTGAACACACACACACACACTCATACACTCACACACACTGATTTGACTTGCCTTAATCTGTACAGTGCGGCGGCAGCAGAGGCAGATTATCACAGCGGGACGAGTGTTTTCAGTGTTTTTCTGTTCAACCAAAGAGGAAGAATCGTGGATCTTATCGTGCTTATTTTAGGTGGAAAGCAGAACTCGGTGTTGTTAGCTTCTCTTCTGTTTTGTTTTGGGTTCAGTAGCTGTTTTTTTTTTTTTTTTTCTGAATGTAAATTTTAAATCGTGGGATTTAGAGATTATCGGAGGAACGAGTCAAACTTGAAGCTGAAGAGGAACGCATGTATAATTCTGCTGAATAAAGGAAAAGAAGAGGCGGACATCGGCTTCCTGCTTCGTTTGTTCGACAGGAAAAAAAGACTTAAATGACACAAACGACTGAGTTTTAATATCTCACCGTCTTCTCAGTTTAATCTTTTAATCAATGATAAATTATGTCTGAATGCTACTTTTTCACGTAAAATTTTATTATAAAAATTGTTGGGGGCCATAGGAAATTAAAAAAAAAAGTTTTTTCAGGAATCTAGGAGGTGTTACCGCTGAGCGGTATTTTACAGATTCTTGTTTTTTTTTTCAACTGAGACACTGATAATATTTAAATCTAGCAGTAGCTACCATGTTTGACCACTAGATGTCACTGTATGAACAGGAAGCTGCTCCAGCAACAGGAAAACCTCCATCACTGCTGGTTTAACAGGATTAAAAGTAAGTTAAATGACCAAATCTGCTGAAGAAAACCGAATATTAAACCCAATACGAATGCATGAAGCAGCCAGTAGCATTGAAATGTGTCCCTCACTGAAGGAATTCTCCAAGAATCACGAGAAATTAACTAGTGGCTCACCAATGAGCCAGTGAAATTCTTCTTGGTTTCTTTTCCTCTTTATGCCATTTTTTGGAAAGATGTGATTAATTTAAGGAAAATTAAGTAGTTTGGGATTGAAACTTTTGCTAAATACATGTGTCCATTACACTCAGTTCATATTTAATTAAAAGATTTATGGTTTCAGTCTCACTAAATGAATCCTGCTGGGAGAAAGTAATTCCTCTGAACCTTGACTGAAGCTCTCTAGCGCCCTCCAGGGGACGATTCTCCTCATTTCCAAGATGGGTGCAGCAATAATGCAAAAAATTTGTTAATTTAAACATCAATAGCATGTTATTACGTTATTAAACTTAAGTAGACTCAGACACGATGTTTAATAAAAAATTCATTTATTAGAATTTCCCAGAAGTCTGTGGTGCAACACTCAATAGATCACAAAACTAAAAAAAAAAGAAGAAAAAAAAATCACAGACTAGCAGGGATTTAGAAGATACACGGACATGATTGTCACCACACTGCCAGCTGGTGAATATTCAGTATAAAAACCATAAAAACGATTGTCTCCATTTGTGAGCAGCTGCTGAAAATAAACTGCTAAAGTAACACGTTTCCATTTCAAATGTTGGCTCCGGGTCGAGGTGACGGCGACGATACAGTGAACATTTAAAAAAAAAAAGAGGAATCTGCTCCCGGTGTGAGATCTGAGGCTGGAAGAGGAGCTCAAAGGCACTTCAGAAGAGTCACGGCTGGAACGACGAGAAAAAAACAAAAAACAAGGTAACACGGTAAACAGTTCCTCCCTCTCACGTCACAGCTCCACTTAAAGGTGAAGTATGGAAAATTCCCAACTGACTGCAGCTTCTTTAACTCCTCTGCTGCTTTTTACAGCTGATTAAACACTCACTGCACCACCTGGTGGCCTCAACATGTACTACAACGCAATGAGCCGTGTGGACGGTTAGCTAACGATCGCATCTTAAATATCTTCTGAATGTCAGTCCACGATTTTTAATTATTTCTCAAATTTGAAAGAAAATGGAGCCGATCACTGCCACCTGGTGGGCAAAGAGGAGCTGAACGCTGCATACTGCTCCTTTAAAGCTCTGACAGCGAGAAAGAACCGAGGAGAAAATCCACAAACACCAACAACGTCCAGCTCATGTTTTTGTTTCAGTGTCTCAAAAAAAAAAAAAACAAAAAAGAAAGGTTGCTTGACTTAAACGAAGGAGACGCACGTCGAGGGAATCAGACTGAATCTTTTCATGATGAAGCTCTTCTGTACAACATTTAAAAAAAAAAAAAAAAGAAGAAGAAGAAGAAATTTCTGCAGGACTCGGACTACAAATGAAAGTTCAGAGTTCTTTTTTTGCTGTGAAGCTACAAAAGCTGTTGCCATGGCAACAGGTTGCTGTCCCCCCCTCTCTCCTCCCCGGCGGGCCTACAGCTCCGTGTCTTTGTACTTCTGCGGGTTGTAGTAGCCTCTCTTGCTCTGGTCGGCCAGCTGCCGGCGGTACTCGGCATCGTCGTCCTCAGAGTAGGACGGCCGGGAGGACGTCTGCGGCTCGGGGTGGGAGCTGGAGCTGAACACACACACACACACACACACACACTGGAGTCAGCTGACCATCAGACGGCGGAAAGGTCAGAGAGGAGGCCGCCGCTCTCACCCGATTGGCTGCGGCCGGTTGAGGTTGGGCTTTGGCAGCTTGATGGGGACGGCGTAGATGTCCGGATGCTTCTGGGCGATTTCAAGCTGGAAGAAAGATCACAAACGTCACAAAATGTCAGACCGCGTGCAAATAAACGACAACACTGACACGCATTTACAGTCTCCATCTTTTTTTATTTTTATTCCTTCTCCAAGTTCAAAAGTTGAATTCTGCTGTGACCCTCCTGCCCCGGCCCAAAGGTCAGAGAGGGTCGAGTCCCGCTCTGCCGGAGGAGCCCGGCTGCAGGCTGGAGCTCAGCGAATGTCAAACCTCCAAACAGATCAGAGCCACCACCGGATGAGTGTCGGCAGGTGACATTTACAGAGACGAAGACACACTCTGTACTCGCTGTTCTCTACATGTAACTCTAACTCGGCTGTGTTTTCAGCTCGTTCTGCTCTTGTGTGTTTAACTTCTGCTGCTTCTTCCACTAAAGCGACTCTCTTCGTATCACCAGCGTCTTACTGACTCGAGCGTTCTCCGCCTCCTGCAGCTCCAGCAGCCTCTGCGCTCGGGCCAGATGGTCCATCTTCTCAAACGCCTGGATCTGCGGGAGAGAGAGAGAGTCCGTCAGGTTTGATGGAGGGAGGAGTAAGAGCGATGCTGAGCACATCCACATGTGAGGAGGGGGGGTGGAACACTGAACGAGATGAGCTGTGATCACACCATGAGGACAAAGGCTGCAGTTACCTGATCACCCATTTTCTATTAGATACAAGAAGCAGAGGAAGAGGAGCAGGAAGAGAAAGTGATAAAAGTTGTTTAATAACTCAGAAAAAAGCTTGTGAAAGTGGGCGGAGCCAGGAAGCGAGAGCCAATCGGTGGAGACCCTCACCTTTCCCAGGAAGGACTTGCTGGCCGGGTCCTCCTCGTCCTCCTTCCCCGGGCTCTGCTCCCCGGACGACTGGTGCAGGCGGCCGATGGTGGGCTTCAGGGCCACGGGCGGGGGCGGCGGCTTGGCCCCGCCCACCGCGTCGCTGCTGATGGTGCTGCTGGAGTGGGACTCGTAGCTCCGCGTGGAGTCGGTCCGGGTCTGAGCGCGCACCTGCAGGGTGGGGGGGGGGCACCGAGGACGGCGTGAATAGAGAGAGCGGCTGACGCCTCAGGAAACACCAGGAGGAGGAGGAGGAGGGGGGGGTTCTCACCTTGGGGGGTTCGGGGACAAACGAAGGGGGGGGGGCTGGGATCTCTATGCAGCACCTCTCTGCTACCTGCCCTCCTCATGCGAGTCCGCGGTTCAGGGTGGAGCTTCTACACACACAGGGAGGGTGGGGGGGTCAGGTCAGGAGGCAGGAGGGGTCAGGGGTCGGGGAGCGGCGGACGGAGGACACGCCCACCTCGTCCGGCAGCACCGGCTCCGACGAGCGGCTGATGGCCGACACGGGGTGCGGCTCGTCCAGCACCTCGTCCAGCTCGTTGTCGGTGTAAGCCCCGCCCTCGTCCGCCGTGTCCTCGTAGTCGCTGGTCAGCCGGCTGTCCATGCTCAGGTAGTCGGCGCTCATGGCCGACAGGTAGGACATGCGGTCATCATGGAGATCCAGGTCCTCCTCCGATCCGTCCAGCTGCAGACAGAAACATCAGGTGAAGAGCCTGTGTGTGTGTGTGTATGTGTGTGCGTGTGTGTGTGTGTGTGTGTGTGTGTGTGAGCTGTGACGGCGAGGCTCACCTTGCCCTCACACACCCACACGGCGCGGTCCTGCTGCTCCCGGATGGAGTCCTTCACGCTGCCGTACCAGCCGTCGTTGGCAGAGTTCAGGTCGATGGACGCTGCGAGGAGTGAAGGGGGAAAAAAAAAAAAAAAACCACGTCAATAAAACACCAACCGCTGAACACGGCGGCGCGCCGCTCCTGCCCGGGCCGTACCGGTGAAGAGGTGCGAGCAGGTCTTCCTCAGCTTGACGGCCTGCTCGTACAGCTTGCGGGCGCTGCGGTTGGAGCCGGGCAGCAGCCGGTTCCTCATGGTCTTCACGCCCTGCTTGCTGTCCGGGTTGAGGAAGAGGACGATGGGATACCACTGGGTGTAGTTCAGGGTGTCCACGGCTTTGGGCGTCACGTCCAGCAGAGCGTGGCGGTCCTGTGGGAACACAGCGAGGAGGAGGAGGAGGAGGTGGAATGCGGTTTTACGCCGGAGTACATTCGTCCTCCCGCTCTGCTGCTCCTCCGCCGCCCACCTGCTCGATGATCTGCCGGATGGTGTTCAGCCGCACCACTCCTGACGACTTCTCGCTTCCTGCGTCTTTGGGCTCCGTTTCTGGAAGACAGAACGCAGCGATGACGCCAATCTCCAACAACCTGCTCTTCCCGTTACTCACACGCCTCTCAGAGACACTTACTCGCGACGACGAACTCGTTGGGAAGGTCGTTGGCCAGTTTGTCGTTGACGGCGTCGGAAATGGGACCAAATACGACGACGGGTCTCCTGAAGCCGGCTGGACGGAACCGGAAAGACGGGATTATTTCAGACGTGAAGAGAGAATCGTGAATCAGAGAGTAACGGCACGGCGCGGAGCGTTTCTGAGGCACCTTCCCGCAACACCACTCGCTCGTAGGCGGGGAAGCGCGTGGAGACCGGCGTGGCGCTCAGGTCCTCCCGGCTCTTGCGCAGGTCCTTCTTCTTGGCTGCCCTCTGACCCCGCAGCCTCCAGAAGTCTCCCCGGTCGTTGCCGGACGCGGCCCGGGCGGCGTTCTGGGCGTTGGCCATCTGCTCGGCCCTGCGGTGCAGAGCGGAGACGCGTGGCGTTGACCTCTCGGTTCTTCGGACAACGCCCGGGTTGGGACGGCGCGCCGCTCACCTGCTCTTGGCGGGGATGATGCCTTTCTCCAGCAGCTGGTTCTCCTTGTCCATGCGGATGGCCAGCCAGTTGCCCAGCTTGCCGTCGTACAGCGTGTCCGTCACCTTGAAGATCTCCCCTCTGGAGAAGGGCAGGCTCTGCGGAGCCTCCTTCTCATACTCGAAGTGGGTTCTGATGAAGAAGGAGTCGCCTCTGCCCGACTCCAAGATGTCCTCATACACTGGAATAAAGAGAGGGGAAGGATTAACGCCACCTCCAGTCTGATTCACTGTGGGAGAAACATTTAGTTTAATCAGTGATCCATCTATCTGCATTCCAACTGAGGAACAATTAAACTTTGTTTTACAGAAGGCAGTTGAAGGAAATCAGCGGAAACTTGAAGTAACAGATTACTTGCTTGGTGCACCACAAGGCTCTATCGTGGGCCCCCTGTCATTTGCTGTCTCACAGTGTAAATATTCATTTATTCATACTTGAAGTCACATAGATATTGATGTGAGGAGACTTCAGTGTCATTTACTGTTCTTGCCAGTAAATCTGCATTCCTTGCCGTTCGGCCGGTTCAATACCTTCAGGCTTGCTCTGTGCCAGAATGGTTACGTCTTCTCCTTTGGGGATCTCCAGGAGGTAGAGGACAGCGTCCTCACGCACCATCCCTCTGAAGTCCATGTTATTCACCTGAAACCACGAACAATGAACTGAGAAACCTCGACTCCTAACACAACCCCTCACTGTGTGCTGTTTATGTACCTCTGTACGGTGTTTATACGTTCATATTTATCTCTATATTATCTGTATTTAGTCTATTCACCACATGTTATGTAAACCTGTACATTTGTACATGTACCTGTACATTTCACTTGTGGATTGGATGCAGAGTGATTTTTTTTTTCATTACATGTGTAATGACAACACAATGTCTCACACAAAGTAAATGGTAAATGGACCACACTTATATAGCGCTTTTTACCTTGTACTGACAGAGCCCAAAGCGCTTTACACTGCAATATCACATTCACCCATTCGTACTCACATTCACACTCCATACTGGGTGGAGGTAAGCTACTATTGTAGCCACAGCTGCCCTTGGGTAGACTGACGGAAGCGAGGCTGCCAGTTGGCACCATCGGCCTCCGACCACCACCAACCATTCACTCTCACACTACTTTCATACTTAGGCAAGGTGGGTGAAGTGTCTTGCCCAAGGACACAACAACAGTGTTACGCCTGAGGGAGCGGGGATCTAACAGCCAACCTTCTGGTTATGAGACAACCCGCTCTGCCACCTGAGCTACTGTCGCCCCAGAAAGTGGGTTAGGAGGATCCTTCTGCTTTTTTTTTTGTATTTGTACAGGGCGTGTTTGAGGGTCGCTGAGGTTCACAATGCTCGGAGAGGTGGTGGGTATGAAGCATTGGAATCCAAAGCAAACTGGATTTGTGAGAAGCTGCAGATACCCTGAGATCTGACAAGCATTTTACAAACGTTGCAACAGAAACCATTTCAGACGACACCTCAAAGAATAAAGTTCGTATTTAGATTTCATTGTTCTGCCCAATTGAGATCACACATGATAAAATTGATGCTTTCTTCAAAATGACCACGGACTGTGTTCACTCTGCTTGTGACAGATGGTTTATGTGAAAATAATCATATTCTTACAGTTTCTTTTTGGGATTATTTCCTCTTCATGACTTAAATATTGTCAAAAACCTTCTCTGTCAGTGCCAACACTAGATTTCTTAGATTTCATGCAAAATTTAGGAAATAATTCCATATAAAAGACACTCAAATCAGCTTTATCCAATCAAAAGTGATTCCTCAAAGTTGATTAAATGTGAATCTGCAGGATTTTGCAGGACGGATTGAAAAGCCTGACCTTCACAATCTGATCTCCCGTGCGCAGCCCCTCCTGCTCGGCCGCGCTGTCCTCCTGGACGCCGGCGATGAAGATGCCCACGTCGTTCCCTCCCGCCAGCCTCAGACCCACGCTGTCGCCCTTCTGGAAGCGCACCATCACCGTGTTGGGCCTGCGACACAGATAGACGACAGAGCTGCAAAACGAGGTCGACGGCGGTTCCCGTGACGGAGCTTCTGGGTGAAAACACTGACCCGTAAACCTCCTGGTCGTCCGGGTTCGGCTTCAGGGGGACTTTGGGAGGAAGGTGGGGCTTCGGGGCCGAAGTGACTGCCGGTGCTGCACAGACATGACACAAACGTTTCAAACTCAAACCCGTTCACGCAACGTTTCAAGTGAAAATGCATTCTTCACCCTGAAAACGATGTCGTTTCCACGTTAGGCCACTAGTGGGCGCTGTTCGCTGGTTTTAAAATAAACCCGAAGTTGGATTTTCTGTTTTAACTTAAAGAGGTGTTTGCGTTACCTGGCGGCGTCTCGGACCGCGGCTCCTCCCTCTCCGCCTGCAGAGGGGGCGTGTCCTCCACGCCTCGGTCTGCGCCCCTGAACGGCGTCGGCATGGCTCCCATTTTCGCCAGCCTGTTCGGCGGATCCTCTCTGGCGATTACATGAAGTCAGACGTTGGAATCACGCATCATTTCCCCCACTGCAATCCAAGACGAGCAGCGGCGCTCGCTCCCGTTCTAATATTGGACGGGACGGCGGCTAAGCTCTGTGGAGCATGAATCAATATAATCCTGCATTATCCTGATTTTTTTTTTTTCCCCCCTGGAGTCTTTGCCAAAACATGAAAAACAAAAGCAGAACAGATCTCCCGTTTCGGGCTGGTTTCTTCGACAGCGCTGGAACGGAGGCCGACAGATGTTTAAAGGAGCTTTGTCTGAAAACAGTTACATAAACTTGTACACAGCGGGAAAAGAGGAGCCGCCGGGTCTGATCGGCTTTTCAAAACCGCTCGGGATCTGATCCCCGGTCGCTGCCCCACGTGCCGCCGGGGCGTACCTGGGTTTGTCCCGCAGTCTCTCGTTGGAGGAGTGGGACGAGAGGTCGGAGTGGTGCCCACGCCGCTCGTCCTGTGGAGAGTAGGAGCGGTACGACTCGATCTCTGAGATATCTGCCAACGATAAAGACGGTAAAACATATCACCACCTCTCTGATGCAGCTTTTCCACAGGTGGCAGAGAAACGGGCCGAGGTCGGCTGAGCGCAACAACAGTTACATGCATTAACAGCTCTGAAGGCCTCAACGGGGAATGAAGGTTTCGAACGGTGTATTTTCACAATGCAGCAATATCCATCAGAGCAAGATTAAATGGACGCACTCGAGGTGATTTAAAAAAAAAAAAAATCCTCATTTCCCTGAACGCACACACACACACTCCCAACGGTGAGCCGCTATTGTTCGCAGGGATCTCTGCTAAGAGGGACGCTGGACGGCTGAAATCCAGAAGGCTGCTGCGGCGCAAAACCTGAGCGGAATGAAATTCTGTCGTATCCAATAGCGGGATTATGATCGGGGATTAGATCACCCTGCTCGAGGCGAGTGGGCACTTTCACACAACACACATGCACATGCACACACACACACACACAGACACAGGCCCAAAACCAGACAAAGTGGGTCACAAGTCTTTGGGCCATTCCCCCCTCCCCCCTGCAAACATTTGGTCAGTGAACAATCCACTCACACCACTCATCCAGATTGGTGGCGGCCAATCGGGGCGCGGCGTTTGGTCATGTGACATTAAAAACAGGTATAAAGGAATGAGTGATCAGGATGAGGGTGGAGGGACTGCGGTGATTGCATGGTGAGCGTGTGGCCGGCTCTGTGTGTTAGTAGAAGCTCGCACATGAAAGAATGTTTAAATACGACTGAGAAGTGATCAAAAGCTTTATTTTATGATTGGTTGACAGATACAGCAACATCAACAGAGTTTTCACAGTCGACTTAAATGACTTTCACACGCAGTGGATTGTTTTTCCTTTTTTTTTTTTTTTGGCTATAGAATGATGATGATGATGGTGGTGGTGATGATGATGATGAAGATGGAGGTGGTGGTGAAGATGGAGCCTCTACACTGGGTAGGACCTGCTGCTTTTCAGTGTCGATTGTCTCTCACCATCAAGCTCCGAGTCGCTGTCGACCATGGGCGGGACTCGGATCAGCACCTGGCGCTTGTCTCTCTGCACCACCAGCTGCAGCTTCCCCCGGGACTTCTCGATCAGCTTCCCGGCGTCGCTCAGGGACAGGTTCTCCGTCACCGTGCCGTTGATCTGACCGGGGAGAGCGAGAGAGAGAGAGAGACAGAGAGAGAGAGAACGTGAGGCGATGCCGGTTCTCACTGCAGAGACTACAACAGTCTGAACGTGTCGCTGCACCTTCAGGATGATGTCTCCCTCCTGCAGGTTGCCGTCTCTGAAGGCCAGACCGGTGCTGGTCATCTCCTTAATGAACAGCTGGCTGCCCAGACGCAGGCCGTACTCTGGAAAACACACAACGAACCCGCTTTAGCACAACAATAAAACACAGACAAGACTGCTCAAGCCACACGTGGATCCCTGAAGCTCTCACTAAGTTACACCTAAATGACCTCTATCTCTTTAAAAAAAGATAAATAAAATGTAAATCCCGTCTGTGTTTCTATTATTCATCATAAACCTTTTATGTAATGATATTTAAAATGATTTCTTCCATTTTTATCCAATTTTATTTTAGATTCAACTTTCTTCCTATTCATTCTGAGTGGAGCTGTGCTTACAGGACTTTCCCTCTGGGATTATTAAAGTATCTCTATTCGATGCCCAAAACTTTCTGAAATCCTGGAAAGGGAGGATGAAGAGAAGCGAATGGAGGAGCAGGCTGAACCGGAGCACGAGAGGCTGACGACTTAAACCTGCCCGAGACCGGTCACCACAGTTTAACAGGTTCAACACAGCTCCGAGTTTTTAACCGATTATAGCATGACTGGAGTTCAAAGAGTCGTCAGTCGTCTTGTATTGGAATCATCACAGTGTGGAGATAAAGCTGCTGAGAAACTAAACTCCTTCACAGACTCACATGATTAACTCAACCTGAATGATCACTTCGAGGGATTAAAGCAAACATGATGTGAACAGAAAAACAGAAATAAACAAAATGACCTGTGACTGTATTTTCCTGGACGCTCACCTTCGTTGGGCCGGTTCTTCAGCAGCAGGACGTTGACGGGCTTCTCCAGCGGCTCCAGGTCCCGGGCGGGGCGGGGCAGCGGGATGGGCGGCGGGGCGGGCGACGGCGAGCGGTCCAGCCGGTCCCTGCTGCCGCTGCGCTTCACGGGCTCGTCGTGCCTGCGGGGGTCGCTGTGGACGCGCTCGCGGCCGCGCTCGAAGCTGTGGTCCCGCGGCGCCGGGCCCCGCCCCGGGCTGCCGCGCCCGTAGCGCAGGTCGGGGCTGTGGTTGCGCTCCGGCGGCCGGTCGCCGCGGTAGCGCCTCTCCGGGCTGTAGTCCCGGTCCAGGGCGCGCTCGCTGCGGTAGCGGCGGTCGGGGCTGTGGTCGCGGTGCCTCCTGTCCAGGCTGTGGTCGCGGTTCAGCCCGTGGTCGCTCTTGTAGCGGCGGTCGGGGCTGCGCTCGCGGTCCAGGGTGCGCCCCCTGCTGCCGTCCCTCCTGTACTGCCGGTCGGGGCTCAGGTCCCGCTCCACGCTGCGGCCGCGGTCCTGCCGGTCGTAGTCCCTGTCGTAGTCGCGCTCCCGCGTGTGGTAGCCGGAATCCATGTAGCCGCCGCCGCGCTCCCGCTCCAGGCTGGGGTCCCGCCCCCCGCCGCTCCGCCCGCTGTACACGCTGCGGCGGTCCTGGTCGTAGTTGTAGTCGTCGTTGTAGTCGTTGTTGAAGACTCTGTCGTCGGGGGAGGGGGGGCGGTTCATCAGGTTGACCGGAACCTTCCGGGGCCTCTTCACCGTCTGAGGGGAAACAAACACAAAACCAAACAAATAAATCCCGATGCTGCTCATAACAACGCCCGTACTCCACCGAAGAAAGTCGCTGCTCGACTTACGATCTTCGCCACTTTGCCACACTTCCTGAGCGTGTTCACCGCGAAGGAGTGCAGCGCGCCCTCCATGGGGATGGCGTTCACCTGGATGACTCTGTCGTTCTCGCTGAAAAACACACACTCCCTTCAGTCTGAGGCGTTCCCCGGCCTGCTTCGCGCGCTCGCGCAGATTAACGGAGATACGCACAACAGCAGGCCGTCGCCGGGTCCGCCCTGCAGCACGTCCGACACCACGATGGACGTCTCGCCGCTGTCCTCGTTGGGGTTGTCCCGTCCTCCCGACACCGCGATGCCGAAGCCCATTTTTGGATCCTGGCGGCAAGAAAAGAGAGAGCGCGTGTAAAAAGCTGCGCTGGAGGAGGGGCTGCTGGGTAATCCAGGCGCCGTGTGTCGGCTCACTGCTCCTGCGGGTATTCAACATCATGATTAAAGGGATTTTGCCTCATACTGCGATTACAGATGTGTTTCTCAGTGTGGATCTGAGCTGCTGGACTCCACCTTCACTATTATCTCCTGATTTGTGTATATTTTTCAAAAGTTTCAATTTCACATCCTCAGCTCCCGATGTTTTCAGGCTGCTTCCTTCTTTTGGGATGTTCTGGGATGCGCTCTACCTGACACTGCTCCAGTTTGTGCACAAGAGATTAGGTCAGAGATTTGGTGACTCCGTCTCTTTATCTGCTCCCTTCCATCTGCACGTAAACACACACACACACACACACACACACACACACACACACACACACACACACACACACACCACGTCCCTCTGTCTCTAGCAGATGGCTGGGTGAGGCTGAGAGTGGGCCCGGAGGGAGGATGGCAGAAATCTGACTGATCATTCTGCCCCCGTTCAAAACCTGTAAATCTGAGAGATGATCGTAAACGTCTACACTTCACGAGACTAAAACAGGAAGAAATAACATCGTCACACAGCCGAAAACCTAAAATGCTGGAGACGGCTGTTTAAAAATGGCGAGGGTTTTCCTTCCATCACGCCGATGCTGAAGGGACTTGCAGTGTTTTGTGTCACATGCAGGGCTGCACAACAGGACCAACGCACGCATTGCATAAGACTGACTCAACCGGGATAAATTATTTCCCCCAATTATTCACGCTCTGAAAATTCAAATAAGAGTTTTAGAGAAAACTGCTTGATTTTGATAAATATATTCACACTGATGTTTACAGCTGGATGTGCAGACATTCCTCACAGCGGTCAAATCTCATGTGGGGAGTTACAGCCTTCGACTGCATCGCTTGTTTCTTGTCAAACACATTTTACTTCAGGGGCCAATTTCATTGTGAATGGGCCGGACCAGTAAAACAGTGAAACAATCATCTTTAACGCAAAATGTTAAAGCTCTTATTTGTTCTGGTCCAGAGTACACGAGACAAAAACGTGTCTATTTTCCTGTAATTTTCAGTAAAGGCTTGAATCTGAGTGATGAAAAACAGGCTTTTAGCTCACTGTGCCTTGACCAACTAGAGAAGAATAATCCCCACAAATAAAAGCCGTGTGTAAAAATGATTTCTTTCCAGGTCCTGAAAACACTGGTTCTGCTCTTCTGACAAAGTATGTTTGTGTTTTTATATTCCCAGGAATAAAAAAAAGAGGCAACATCTGCCCTGATGGCCACTTCTGTAAAGTTGAATTTACTTCCAGTCTCCATTTCAGCGAGCTGGTGTGTGTGTGTGTGTGTGTGTGTGTGCGTGTGTGTGTGTGTGGACAGACGCTACACACTGTCCTGTCGTGTTGATGGAAAGTCTCTTTTTATCTTTTTTTCTTCTGCCTTTTTTCATAACAACACTGGCTAGTGGCTGAAAAAGTGACGCACCCACCATGCGTGCTATTTTCAGATGTGGCGCGTTTCCATGCGAGAATAAAACGCCCCTGTGGAACCGCATCAAAATCAACACAAATCAAACCAATCGTTCAGGTTGGTTAATCAAAAAGGTCAGAAGAAAGATTGATTGAGTCGTTAGTAAAGCCAAGTGTTGCCTGTGAGCGTCCAAACCAGGTCCCGAGGTCCAGAGAGGCGGCGGTACGGAGAGTATGTGTTTAAGAAGCTAACAAATGGTCAGAGAGGACATAAAGTGCAGAGAGAGACAGCTGGTGTGTGACACCGGGGTCACACGCCTGCAGCGGCGGACCTCTCCGCACCAAATCTGCTCTTCTGAACCAGGGCGGGCAGCGGCGCGGGACAATGGGCTCATCGCTGAGGTTATCTAAGATAAACAGCTCTGCTCTGCTCACACAGTCGCACACGTGCCTCATCGTTAAAAATCCAAAGAGGAAGCGGCCTTCACGCCGGTGGCAAACATGGACGCTCTCCAAAACTCAAATGAAGGAGTGACGTGTCTCGTTTTTTTAATCAGAAAACCTACCGGTCATTTTCTTGAATTCATTAGTTGCTCGGCCTTTAATCAACTCTCAGGTCATACAGCAGGATGACGAATAGTTTACACTGGTGATTTAACTCAATTTATGTCTGATGTGCTAAAAATCATCAATTTAAGACTCAACAGGGAAGGAATTTACTTCAGTATCACCGTGCACCTCATCAAATATTGTGTAACGCAGAAGTAGTACATATACTTCTCATTTCTCAGGCAAGTGAGAGACACTTTAAACCAGGGTTGCCAAATCTGACAGCACGGCTTTGAGACTAGCTTGATAGCAATGAGGGAGCTAGCGTTCCTGACAGGGGGAAAGAAAAAAAAACCCCCAACATTTTGTGATAATATAACTGATTCAAATTGTAGTCCTGATTTCAAATATCTCACCGCTGCTGTTATTAGTTTGCAAGAAAAGATGACTGAGACCAAACTAAGCATAACATCACAAGTTGACTGAGGAGTGTGAAAGCAGCTGGTCTGACGCAGAGACACTTTTCTGATAACGGAGTTATCGCAACATTTAGTTCTATGGAGCAAAGCACTGGGAGTGTCACATCTACATTTAAAACATGGAAACACAGAACCGTGTCCAGAACTGGAGAACTTTTCCTGGACCTCATCACTACGCCTGTACAGTACAGTACAGTGCGGGTTTTCAGTGTTTTCCTTGACAAAAGCTGTGTGTAGTATTTTAAAAGGTTCTCTGCGGTGGAAACAGAGCAGTTCTGTACTGCACAGTGAGAACAAGTCTTACAAAGACCGTTTTTTTCCAATCAGTGGTTTTCAAACAATCCATGAAGGAGTTCCTGATTTAATCTGGAACGTTTCCCCTGTGTGAGTCACGTACGAGGAGCTTAATGGATCACACGACTCACAGTTCACAATAACTCTGTACCTCTGACTTCCAAATCCGATCATTTTTTTGAAAAAAGACAGGAAAAAAAATCAGGCTCGACATTCAGGTAAACTTTCAAAGTATACACATTTATTTGATTCCATTAGTGTGTATTGTTTATCATTAACTACAGTTACTGAAAATCACTGACTTTGCTCTGGTCTTAAAAAAATTCTCTTCTCCCAAACAGGCTGTTTAAAAAAAGCATCTTTGATAATCAGCTTCTGTATATTTACAAATAGATATAAACACTGAATTTGAACAATCTGTTTTTGTTTAATTCATTCCAAAACATTATTTTATTTTCACAATTTACATCTATGAAATATGTAACTGAGCTTTTCCCTGACCATATTCTTGCCTCATCCCCTGCTTTCTGCACATTGCTTGTGTTAATAAGAATTCACACACATGTGCCCCACACTGGTTCCTGATATTGGCTTAATTTTTTTTTTTTTTTCCCCCCCAATTGGAGGGATACACTTTCTTATTTAAAATGACTGAAATTGTCTGATTCCAATACGACAGCCTGTATGAAGCACTTTCCCAAACTGTAGATGCATAAAAAGAGTCTTGGCATTGTAGACAGCCTAAAGAGCTAGTATAAGTTACAAAAAAACTTTGTAGGCTTGATTGTATAGGCGAGCGTGTGTGTGTGTGTGTGTGTGTGTGTGTGTGTGTGTGTGTGTGTGTGTGTGTGTGTGTATGTGACTCACCCTATGCAGGGTCACTGTGTACTGCTCCCACACGGTCTCCTCCATGACCGGGTTCTGTGGAGGGAGAGAGAGAGAGAGAGAGAGAGAGAGAGAGAGAGAGATTATGGTGGGTGGTTTCATTTCACTGCACAGATTAATAATGTATTACGTGATGTAACGACAAAGCCACTTCATTAGCCACTGCTGTTGTTACACAACCTGGAGCTCCCAACAGGAACAATGACGGCCCCCTGCTGGGAGCTTCAGGGCTCCGCGGACCAACCGACTTCTGATTAGCTGACGATGAAGACGCCTGAACATCCGTCAGCTGGCTGCGAAACTCAAAGTGCTTCTTGTGAGTGTGAACCGAGAAGCCCTCAACAGGTGAAGACGAACAAAACACACACAACTTGGGAAAGTTTAGCAGTGGAAACAACTCGCTCCAGATCAATCGGAACGATCCAGTGAAGACTCAGGTCTACACCAAAGCCAAAGTTCATTTATAACACAGATTTCACAATTAAAACCACCAGTCTCTTTGCAAACTACTTTTAAACGGCCTGATTCCCTCCCCATCTAAAAACAAAACTCCTCTCAGTCCCGATGAGGTCTGAGGTCTTCAGATCCCCGCTAAGCAGAATCTCCACTCACGAGTCCCTGCAGGATGCGGATGGTCTTGACCGCATGAGCCCATTTCCTGTGCAGGCTGAGGACGGTCTTCATGGCTTGTTTGTTGTTGTTTTTTTTTTTTTTTTTGGGGGGGGGAGAGAGGCGTGCGCGCTCTTCTCGTCCGTCTCTTTCTATCTGCGTCTCTCCCCGTTCACCGCCAGCGGTGCTCTGGCGGACTGATGTGCGCCGCAGCCTCCTCCTCCTCCTCCTGCATGGCCACAGCTGCACGACAACCACCAGCAGCTCTCTCCCCTGCATCTGCCCGCCCGCCCGCCTGCCCGCCTTTGACGTAAGAGGGATTCTGCTGGCCTACATTCAGCACAAATCCCACCGTCTGCACAAAGTGTAAACAGGCGGACGCGCCCACTCCTGCGCTGGCGCAGCACGCGCTGATTAAACCGACCGAACCGCATCCCTGGATCTCAGCGTGTGTCCGGTACTCTGCTCACTTTTGATCTCTCTCCTCCAGTCAATGAAAGTTTGCAGCGTGTGAGCATGAGTAGGCACGATTGTGGGGATTTTTATTTTTTGTCTGCTAACTGAAGTGGAAAGTGAAATCTGCGAGCTGAGGACATCTCCAGGCTTAGTGAAACGGGGGCAGCGCGCCCATCATAACCCACTTTTTGATCTTGTGGCCTACGAGGGGAACTTCAGAGAGCAGGAGCCGCGGGTGCATCACAACACGCTGAGGGGTCCAGAGAGGAAATGAAAACACTACGCTTTATTTTGGGAATGTCCACCCGGAATTAGGCTGTGAAACCAAACTCAGGGCGAATCCCCAGGACTGAGACACTGAAAGTCATTACAATAAAATCCTCAAACATCCCAGCTTCCAGACCGCCGTGTAATGCGACCGTGACGGTAGCGCGCAGACAGACGTTCTGGATAAGTCCAAGTCTCCTGAGCGGAGGTCCATTATGTAACAAAACAAAAACAGAACTGGACTAATGAGGAGCGAGGCTGGAATAAACACGGCTCCTGCAGTCGGAGTTCACTCCTCACAGAGGATGTGGGTCAGAGTGTGGTCGGACAATAAAACCTCTGCAGGGGACAAACACTAAACCACAATCACTGAGAACTTATTGACTCCACACACTGTTGAACACGAACACAAACGCACGATAAAACAGCATCATAACCTTGGAGTTTTTTTTAAATGCAGTTTGCGCTGTCAGCTAAACAAAACTGATCATTTAGGCTGCGCTTACACAACAACAAAAATGAGTGAAAATGCAAAGAAATAATTGCATTTGTCTGTCCGTTTGAAATGAAAACGCAACTTTTTGGAAAACAATTCACAAGGCGAAACTTTTTTAAAATGCTCGGATTCCTCGAGTAACGGCAGGAGTACTGCTACTGTGCGTGAGCATCACCGCCACTGTCAATAGTTTTTCTGCTCATGCACGAGTAGATCTTCCAGAGTGTCATGACTCCCAGTCCATATTCTAGTTTTACAGCCGAGATTCAATCCTAATATAGCATCCAATTCTCATCTGTCCATATAATTAATGGGCATTAGCAATTCATGTTTATAGCCTGTGGTTCTCTGTGTGGCGCCATTACAAAAACACCCAACAGCACCATCTTGTGGCCTGACATGCTAACTACTTCATTTTCAGTGTTTCTGTTGCTGCTGTGTCAACATGACGTGTTTCTGAAAAGGAAAAAGCGAAAACGATGTGTTTATAGTTGAAATGTCGCCGTATAAATTGGGCCTCAGAGATAAGTGACACTCAAGATTAAAGAGCTAACACATGACAAGAATATACTTTGAAAAACAAAAAAACAGGCACGTCTGAAAACTACACACAGCTATTAATATGTCGAAACATGACATATAGTTGTTGATTTTACTTTATGAATGACAGGAAACTACACATGGAAAAAAAACCCATCAACCAGCATATTAAAAAAAAATCATTTTTTAATAGTTCATTTGTGTTTTTTTAGATTTCCTAATTGTGTATTTTATGTTCACTTTTACATTTATTTATATCCACATCCTTGTACGTTTCCAGTTGTTTATGACTGGATTTATTGGTACAGTGATGAGTGTGTGCATAGTTGTGTGTATAGAGAGTGGAAGGGACAGGTTTTCCTGTTTTGTCTTATGTTTATAAATACTGTAAAGCACTTTGTGTTCCTTTGGTTTTAAATAAAAGCGCTACATATAAATCAGATTGATTTATTTCTTTCAAAATTCTGTCTTTAAATGAAGTGTCAGAACACGACAGTAATTTGTTTTCAAATGATTCAACCTGTGTTCACACTCTCGCTGTCTGAACCACAGCAACTGATCTAATGTGATTTCCAACAGTGAATAAAAGAGATGCAAACATGTAAACAATCGAGTGTATAATGAAACAGAATCGATTCCACTTCATTGCTGTGCGCTGGGCTAAAAGTTCTCCTGGGACACTACTGTGGAGGGATTTTCACCAGATGAGTGCCCACAGTGCTTTGTTAAAATGCAGGACGAACTCAAAATATTCACACCACCTCTTCTGACACACATATCTAAGAATATATTTTGTATTGGAATATCAATTTTCTAAGATTCCTTCTTTACAGATCAGACTAAAGCAAAAACACAGTGACTTGATGAACTGAAATCCGGATCACTCTTGAAAATGAGACCTGTGTCTTAATGAGACTTATCAGTATAAAGGCTGAAAAAAATATTTGATCTATCTCAAATCATATCATTATTGCATGTTTGAGATTGTGCAACCCCAGAAAGGACAATGGTCGTACTTATGTGACGCAATCCACCATCCAATATGACAGTTTCCCTGTTCAGGTCCTTACGAAATCTCACGATTTTAAGAAAACAATAAGAACAATCTATGACATATTTATAGTCAACATCATAAAAATAAAATATTGTCACAGTTCTATGGGTTTTATATAATTGCTTTAAATGTCATTAAACATTATTGCATATATATCATTTTACTACTCCTTTATTACTGTCCACTTTGTTACAATATAAAGTTACCCATTGTGAGGCAAGTAAATGATTGTCTTATCTCTTATTTTAATCATGATCAGACTCCAGATGTTTGCAGTAAGTCTTGTAATATCAGTTTATTGTGGGTTTATTGTTGGAGCAGCAGCGGGAGCTGCTTGTGTAAAGCTTGTGTAAGTCTGCCCCCTGCCGGTGACAACCCTACATTACAACACTGCACAATGACGCCACAACAAAAAAATCCAAGGAAAAGCGGTGAAAACAGCAGATTTGTTGGTTTGGTAACTTTAAACAAAGATGACTCATCAACCTCTTACTTCAAAAATATATTTTTTAAGTTCGGATCACAAACTAAGCGTGTCCGCCACGAAAAGAAAAACTGAGTTATTATAGCAGCGCGAAAGTAAATAAAGTGAATAAACTTTGCTCATATATTCAATAAGCTGTTTAAAATGCATTTCAGGTCAGGCTTATTAACTTTGGGAGTGTTTTTACTGTGAAAACTGTCTTCGTGTCTGGCAGCAGGTGCAACAGGATGCAACAGGCTTCAGCAGGAAATCATGGACACTCCCAAAGTTCCCTATTTTTCCTCAAAATTACACACAGAAATAGTTTACTGCGTTGCTTAAAGTCTTCTTTAAGTATTAACAGACACTCTGAATGGAGATAACGGAAGTACTCACGGTGAAATAGTGACTTGTGTATCTGCTCAGAGAGAGCAGCCCCCCTCCGTTCACAGGCATCACGCACTTTGAACCGTCCGGACCACCGCGGAGGATTTAAACCTCAACCCGGCCACTTCACCGAGCCCGCTCGCCTCCCGGGAGAAGATACCAACACTTTCCAAAGTCTCAAAGCAGCAGATATTTGGTGCGGTTTACTCTACAGCTCACACTTCCCCCACAGTAAACATTAAAATCAAACATCCAGGCCAAAAATTAGCGCCCAGCACTCCTAGCTTGGATCGGATTATACCAAACAGGAACGCGGGGGGGATTACAATCCAAAACCCACTTCAGAAGAAACAAGATTACTTCAACTAACTTAAGAATCGTGTAAAACTGTATTTGAAGATATTATAAAGGGTTACACGTACAAACAAACAGTTGTTGGCGCTACAGATGGATGCATAAAGGGGGCTTGCGCCTGAAGCGTCCCTGAAATGGATGCGTCCAAAATTCCCATTGATTTTGAGGAGGTCGCGTGCTGTGAAGCTCCCAGACAGATAAACACAAAAACAGGCTTAACGCACAGCTGAAGGTACTCCGCCAGAAAAGTATGCAGTCTCCCTCTGAAGATAAAATAAGTCAATACAGAAATATTACATTTAATAATCATAAATAATATAACAAATAACAAATTAAAGACTTTTGTATTTCTGAAAAATAAGAATTGTACACAATTTGTTACTGTTCAAAATTGGAGTGGTGAAGCAGTGGTTAGTGCTCACCTCCTGGTCTGGTTTATAATTCCAGCTGAGCCTTTCCGTGTAGACTTTCCCTGTTTCCTCGTGTGTGCATGGGTTTCCTCTCACGTGAGGTTATTTAGTGAGAGTAACTTGCCTTTAGGTGTGAATGAGAGTGTGTGTGTGGTTGTGTGTGTCTGTGACAGACTGGAGATCTGTCCAGGGTTTACCCTGCCCTCCTGCCCCTATGATGGGCTCCAATGACCTGAAACCCCAAACAGGATAGAGCTGTATGGAAGACGGATGGATGCATTTTAAAGTCACAAATATTACACAAAGGTTAAAAAAGTCATTTAGGCTTTTGCATTTATGAAGCTTATAATAAAGAAAATGTGAGTGTATGTGCTATTATTGGCCTGTGAACATATTCTAAATAAAAACGAAGAAAAAAAAACACAAAAATTAAAATCAGCCAGGAACACTGAACATGAAACACACACTCTGATCTTAGAGCGTGACAGCAGAGGCTGACTGACATTCATGAGGTTTCACACTGATAAAACATGTCTTGCAGTTTATGTTTTAGCTCATCTCAAAGGTGTTGGGAAGAGTTCAGACTGGGACAAGAGTCAACAGATCAGACTAGGAAAACCATTTTCGTAATGAAAACAGCTTTATGCTTTTTAATATATAAAAGGGTTTAAGCTGTTGCCATGGAGCTGCAAGACAACTGTATGATTTAATACAATTGCAAAAAGATAAAATACACACCCACACACACAAAAAGAGCAGTCACGTAGAGGTCCAACATATGAGCAGCTGAACAAAAGGTCAAAATGACCATTCTTTTTTTTTTTTTAAATCTATTTGTGTGCCACTCACTGTCCAATCAGGCCCGCCCTCGTCTGGTATTTTATCAAATCACAGATAAGAGCACCAGCTGACCCTGAAAATGTCCAAATCCCTCCTAGCACGTGATAGTCCCTTCCCTTTAATATCCTCGATTTCAGCAAATGACACACAGTTCCCACACAGCGCAACAACGAAGCAAAACTACTCACATTCTTTTAATTCCACAGCAGGCCAGCTTAATGAGTGACATTAGAGCAATGGAATTTCAGCTGACATCAAGGTCAGTCCAGTTGGAAAAAAAAAGTGCACTGAAATAGGGCAATCTAATGCAAAACAGCTTCAATGGCCTGGTTAATTTGTGAGAGCAAGTCATTAAAACAATGCAGCTTTCAGGATGCAGCATTTCTCTGAGGTTAATCATCATCCTGGGTGCAGGAGGCTGGGGGAGGGAAGTCGCTACGGTGCAGACGTATTCGAAAAGTGAGAACGAGGAGAGAAGTGCGGTGAGTCACGCAACTTTGCGTCTTTTGAAGTCCCAGCGTGTCAGAGGACAAGTCTGCAGCATGCTAACTATTTTTGGGCAAAACAAAAAACCCAAACACTGCGCTCGTTCTCTCAGAGGATCCACCGATGGGATTATGGACGAGTTTCATAAGAGCCGCAATCATCAAATTTTCATCAGCGGGGAAACACAAACGCATCCAAGTGATGCTCGCAGAAACGACTCAACAAACAGGGAGTGGATCCAATTAACATGTTTACAGAGACGCTCCAGAACCAGTGACTCAGGATGCACTTAACCAAAAATGTGGCCAACACTGATATCAATACTGCTGGTATGGCAGATAATTTGATATTTATATTTTTATATACCGGTATATATCCCTCATAATCCTCTTTTGTAGACTGAAAAATATACAAAAGTAAATAGCCTATTTTTCCCTTTATTTCAGTACATGTTTTTGTATAATTTACATCCAAGAAATATTTAAATTGAGCTATTTTGTAACTAGTTTCATGTCTGATTCATCTGTTGTCTTCTGCCTTAAACCTTTTGTTTGCCAGACAGATGGCAACTTTTCAAAGAAATGATTCAAATCATCAACTCTCATATGATGGCCAATCTATCATGCATCCCAACCAGGAGCTATTATAAAGGCCTCAATATGCCAATTGTTCCAACTTATTTTCCCTTCTTTAAGCCGCCGATCATTAGACAAATTCACACACAAAAAAACCCTAATATTTTCATGTCATACAGTAGTTTGGCTTAAAACAATTCAACCAGTTTATTTTTCTGCCTTATGTCCCTGTGTCCCTGTTATTGGGGACCAGTGGATTTCGAAAATTTTGCCAAATGCAGCAAAAGTTGACAGTTTTCAGTTGAGAAAGTTGTAGTGAAATAGAGCCTAAATATGAGAGCCATAACATTTCAAACTACTTTATTTTATTTTTTTCGAAACACATAAGCCAGTTGCAAGAGAAATAAAAAACACCTATATCTGGTGTAATAAACACATTTGCGCTCTATTTTTCTTTTTAAATGTTGAATGCAACTTAAACATTCTCTAAGTTTTTAAGAAAACGGCTGATTTCCAGCCTGACTGCTGTTATGTTGCTATGAAAAGCATTGGAATTCTTTATTTTCTCATGAATGTTCACACAACTCCCCATACTGACAGAAACATAAAGAATTGCAGATTTATTACAGAAAAAAAAACCCTGAAATATCACATGGTCACAAGTTTTCAGACCTTTTGGAATTGATAGAACTTTTTCACAGCACGATTTGGGGATTCTACACCGTCGTTCCTCACAGACCTTCTCCAGATCTGTCAGGATCGATGGTCATTTTCAAGTCTCTCCAGAGATGCTCATTTGGGTTTAAATCTGGGTTCCTGGATATGCAGTATGATGCTGCCACCACCATGCTTCATTGTTGGGATTGTACTGAGCAGACGATGAGCAGTATCTGGTTTTCTCCCCACCTACCGACTAGAATTAAGGCCAAAAAGTTCAATCCAGAACTCAGATCTGTGTCTTTCCCCTCTTCTGCCTCTGAACTCTTCCAGCAGTCCCTTCAACCTCATGATTCTCATCTGCTCTGACATGCACTGTGAGCTGTGTGGTATTACGCTAATCAAGTCCAATCAATAAAATTAAACACAGCTGGACTCCAATGAAGAACCATCTTAGGGATGATCAGAAGAAATGGACAGCATTTGAGTGAAACGAGCCAGAATAACAGCAGCAGGTCTGAAAACTTATGGCCATGTGATATTTCAGATTCCAATTTTGTACTAAATCAGCAATAATGTCAACAACTGAGTTTTTCAGTCAAATAAACTGAATGAGGGGGAAAAAAAAATGAACTTACTGGATGTCAGAAAAACTGATGAAGAGTCTGAAACTAAACCAGGTAAATTCACTTTTTAATCGTTCTACAAACATCTAATGAATTTATTGGAAATTAAATCAAGTTTTGACATCAAAGTGTATTAATATTTCATAAAATATTTAAAATACCTCATAGCATTATTAACTAATTACAATATGTTAAGATAGAAAATCAATAGAAAACATGAACACAGTCAGATTATTTGACCAAGTGGGATTTTCTATATAGTCAATTCTACACTGAATCACTGGCGTGGATATTAAAAACATTAAGCTGCTTTTTATATTTAAAAAAAAAAAAAAAAAAAAAAAAAGACTTCTTCACTAAAAGAAATGGTTGAAAATACGTCACAGCACTGCCCCCCAGTGGTCCAGGGAGAAAATAACTGCCCAGCTTTTCCGTATCTTGATCATTAAAGCAGCTTGTTTCCTTCGGTTTGAGTCATGAGTTAAACATCACTGATATCCACATTAAGCTTCAACACCAGCCTCTTACCATCATGATCGCCGAGTAGCTGCGTGAAGAGAGGCGCCGAAGGTACAGGTACTGGGCTTCCCTGGACCAGCAGAACTTTCGTCCGGACTTAAGAAGGTCTGTGCTGGTCTGGTCAGAGCTTGGCTGGTCTCTGTACAAAAAAAGAAAAGATAAAAAAAAAACACACACTGATGAGTGCACTAGTTAGATAATGGAGCTATCATATGCAGCACACTTGATAAGAAAGCAGCATGATAGTGTTATTACGCACGATCCAGTGATTTCTATTTCTATATAGGACGCAGCAGCCTTTTGAAATAAACCTTCAAAACTATTCTCCAGAAGAGTGTGAAACAATTAAAAGGTCCGTCTCAGAAACGATGCCATCAAAGAGAAGATTTTCACAGAGACTGGAGTGTGAAACGTTCACACGGCAGGGACGGCCTATTTTTAAACTGTATAAAAATTAATTAGCAGGCTGTCTCAACTTGCTGGAGTTGTGTAATCGCTGTGTACTTTGAGTCTGCATTTTTTATATGACTCCTCCATATTTCACAAGTAGTGCTCCGTGTCAGATTATCTGTTAACGCACAGGTAGAACGTGCTACTCGTGTTACTGCACCAGGAAAAGTCTTATTTGTACAACTACGATAGTTTGATCTAAGGTTTCACTTCAAGGCTCGCATCTAAAACCTGATTTCTAACGGCGTGCCCCAGCATGTAGCTGCACGAATGTGTTCAGCGAGTCAGAAATGCAGTGAAACGGTGTAACCAGATAAAGACATATCTCAGAACGTGGCTGCGAGTGAAGAAAGCAGGTCGTCTCTGCATGACTAAACCTGCTGCTTCTGCACTTGAAAGAACAGTTTCACTAAATTCCTTCTGTGTGGTGTTATGAGCCACTCACTTGAAAATTCTGCTAGAAAATCCTTTTGTTTTCACTTCAGCGGTCTGTTACTATCAGAAAACAGAGATTCTCATTTAGTTAATGTTTTCACCATCTGAGTTTTCAGGGAGTCACAAATACAGCAGAAACTCCTTTGTTACACACTGATAAGGATCTGCTACAAACACAATGAGGCCCAGGCTCTCATCACATCCTGTGTTTGTCGTGGTTTGTTTACAGTCACGATCCGGGCCAACTTCCCCAAAGTTTGTTTGAAAGCAGGTCGAGACCCCCTGGTGTGCCGTCGTATTGGCAACCGTCAACAGGCACTGGCTGAGCGACCCGTCGCAGCAGGGCTTCTTTTATTCAGACTGCATTTACAGGACAATGTTTCAAGTGACAACGCATCGTTTTTGCATCAGAAAAGTTTTGGGAAATGGCAGAAACTCTGAATTCTGATGTTGGGCCACTAGTGGGGGCTCTTAGTTGTTTTTGTGATGAAACCAGAGACACACACGAACACAGAACAATGCTGTAAACATTAGCAACAGTGAGAGCACGGACAGATGACAACAGTGCCACTCTTAGGCCTCGTATA
This sequence comes from Salarias fasciatus, assembly GCF_902148845.1. Taxonomy (NCBI): domain Eukaryota; kingdom Metazoa; phylum Chordata; class Actinopteri; order Blenniiformes; family Blenniidae; genus Salarias; species Salarias fasciatus. Next base: position 6,491,494 of record NW_021941229.1, on the reverse strand, counting down.
AGTACAACAGTGTAAAACTTTTCAAGCAAGATGGGGAGAGAAAAAAAATGGTCTTGGACAGAGTCTGAAATGGAATTGTTGGGAAAGCCCCCCCCCAAAAAAAATCAACAGTACGGACACTTAAACTAGAAGCACTGCTGCTTTTTCAAACTAACATTTTAAAAGTTAGACTAACACAGATAAGTGTCTTGAAAAACCTCTCAAGTTTTAAAAAAAAACACATTGACAGGTTTGTTTAGTTTGAGTGTCCTCCAGTTGTTTGAGATTCCAGATGCTGAACCAGAGACCCTCTTCAGCCACCAGCAGGTTTCGCCGCATTTTACTGAGCAGCTCTTGCGTTCGTCATTTTCTCCACACAGAGTTCAACTCTGTTTTCTTCCTGAAGCCCTTCAGGAAGTGACTCATTCTACTTCATTTGCTTGAAAAGACGGCTTCTTCTCAGTGACTTCACCTTTTCTTTCTATCTCAAACTACCAAAATGACTTATCCGGTCCTTTACACACAAAAAAAGTGCTAACAAAGTTTGATTTAAGTGTAAGTTCAGCCCAAAAATCCCATTGTAACACTCAAAAGTTAAATACATGTGGAAGTATTGGGCCTGTTGCCTCAGTAAAAAAAGTTAATGCAGTAAGTCCAATAAACTGCAGTTTTTTGTACTTTTCTTTCACTTTCATTTTTAATTTTACAGAGCATGAATAAACATTTCAACCATAATTTGTTGCACTTCGGTCTTTCACAAGATTTATATTGCACAGGTTGTTATGACGCTGATCATTTTGCAAGCTTCTTTGTAAAATCTGATATGACAGATCAAGAGTAAGTTATTTCCAGAAATGCTTTGGACTCTTCCTCTGATTAGTCAAAGTATTACAGTGAAGCCAAATACTGGCGACCACATCCTCTCAATTTACAGACTGTACGCACATTTCCCAGATCTTCAAAGTTTATAGTGTGACAGATAATAATTGACTTTATCTGCAGCCAAAAACAGCTCCGAATATACAAATATAACTACAGGAAAAGATAAAATGCAATGAGTGAAATGGGGCTGCTGAGGCTCAAATTAAAGACTTGACATGATCTACAGCAAAACCTCTTAAACCTACGAGCTGTCGTAGGAGCTCAGTCATGATTAATTCACAAATCTGGAAAAAGAAAGCATTTCACAGGCTGCACGGAGCACACAACGAGCAGCTCTCAGACGTGGCAGTGAACGTGATCCACATCAACACACTCTCCCTCTGACAGCACGATGATGATGCACTGCTGCCAAAAAAAATCCACCATCAAACATGAGATTTATAAAAGGCCTTAAATCCCAATTATTAATCAACAAAAGCTGATGAATCATCCGCTCCCTGTGGTCTGTTCAGACAGTTTGGGGTTTGTTTGTTTTCTGACACATCTGTGTGAGCTCTCTGTGGAATATTTACACGATCTGGAACCAGGAACATTTCCTGAAGAGACATCTGCACAACTGTAAATGACGGCGCAGTTACCTCATTGAGTATTGCATCTTTCTGCTTTGAGATTTGGTCTTTTATTATAATTTTTTTTTTTTTTAAATATCAGAAGCATCTAAGCAAACAAGCACTTTCCTGACTGTTTTTGGATATTTGTCTGTTATTTGGCTGCTCATGTCTTCATTATAGTGACCACAAAGTACGAACAAACTCAGGCTGTTAATCAAATTTCTATGAATCTCACTTTTTCACATGGTTTTGAGTTTGCAAGTCATAAATGCACAGTGAACGGGAGCGTCATTAGTCTTATACATCACATCTTTTGCCCACGTTTACGTTGCAAAAAGGAAATATCTGGATCCTTGATGGTCAGACTCCATCAGATGTGAGCATTGAAATGAGCACACTGCAGATACACACATTCTCAATGAATATATGAACTGTTTTTAACAAAAAAAACAAATGTTTTTAAATTCCTCTGCATGCATCAGGTGAACAGAGTGCATGTCAATCTCCCGGGGACTCACCCTGGCGGTCTCCACAGCTTCCTGCCGGGCGGCAGAAGCTCCCGTTTGTTGAGGGGCACGATGCCCATGGCTGCCTGCATAATAGTGATGAACTTCTTAAACTTCATCTTCCAGCTCTCGGCTCACAGCTCATCACTGTGCCCGCCGCCGCTTCCGCCGCCGTCGCTCCTCCTCTAACAGGGCACCGCACGCAAATTGAAAAATCTCGCACTGTGAACTCGCGTCCCTCGTCAAGACTCATGCAAACTCGTGTGCGGAGCGTTGGGAAGCGGGCAGCATCCCTCCCGGCGCTGCTGTCCCACCCCGACCGCCGACTCTCGACAGATGTCCTTTTGGCGTCTCTGAGCGGGAGAGGATAAAAGGAAAACAAACGGCCACGTTCCTGCCAGGCGGTGGGCTGGGCCGGGAGGGGATGACAGCACGTCACTCTTACATAATTCCGCGGCTTCTCTGGACATTACACTAATGAAAACACAGCTCCTGCCACGACCGCGGTGGCGGCTGCCGCTGCTGCCGCTGCTGCTGCTGCTGCAGCCGCTCAGATAATTGTGGTACTAAGCCCTGACAGATCATTCATGCTCTCCGCCCCCTCCTCCCATAATCCCCCACCCCTCCAGGCTTAGTCTTCTTGCCATTTACACCCGGGCGGACCCTGCCGCTTCACCCTAACACACACCCTTCCACCGGGGCTAACCCCAAATGGAAGATTACTAATGGCAAAAACAACTTTAAGCCGCGCGTCTCTGCACTTCGTGATTGGAGTGCACGGGCTCAGCAAAAACATGCTTCCAGAGAGAAAGATTTCAAAACACCCTGCGCAGCAGGGAAAATGAGTTTTCTGGGGTCATGCACTCATCAGCCAGAATATTATAACCACCCAGAGACGCACCTGTTAGTGGGCGGGAGAGAGGTGAACATTCTGACTTCAGAGTTCAGGTAAAAAGCACCACTGAAAACACAGCTTTTTGAAATCAGCTTCCGAGGTGGCACGTTTTTGAAAAGGCTACAACTTATTTTGTGGGTAAATGAAGGAAAATGGAACTTCTCCGTAGAAATGGTTGAAAATGCACATTTTTGAGAAAGCTGCTCCTCAGCTCCCCCCCCGTCACAACTTCCAAGGCTTGAAGGATGAATCGTTAATATCTTCCTCTTTTGTCAACACACCTTCACGGGTCTAGTCCATGATGTTCAAGAAATCACTGATGAAGCCATCATTTGGAGCTTCTTTTTTTTTTTTCTTTTAAATCGCAGTACATTTCTAAGCAGAGTAGTCACATGGAGAACAGTTTGTTCAGAATGATCCATGAAAAGAAAACTAATTAGAACTGGGCATTCATTTTTCAAACCTTTGAAATTGAGGCTCCTTTGTTCTCTGCTGGGGAACTGTGCGGCGCTATCACGCCTCGATCCAAAGCGCTCCCTGCAGAAGGCTTCTTCAAAGCAGCATATGGTTACATTTGAGCCTGGCAACTTATTCAAAAGGCCTTTAGATATGTTTAACTCATTATTCCACCGTGGGGAAGATTTTTCACAAGAGGTCGAGGACCACCGGCCGCTCGAGGAAACCTGAGAGAACAAAGTTTGACTCCAAATTAGGTTTAAAATGGTATTACTCAAACTAGTTTTTATTTTTTTAATGTAGAGTGTAAATTAATGTCAACAAGTCAACATTTATTTTACCCACTTTCTTGCTTTCTGAAGCATACACACTCATAAATCATTGCAAACATGAATTGTACCACTTTAAAACAGACTTAAAAAAAACACCCAAAATGTCTAGATAAACCTATGAGCAGTAAACAGAGCGTCACCCTCCAGCATGACAACAGGTTTTCACCCCCTTTTTATGTGTTCTGGATCAAACGGCCGCCACCGATTCATCTGGGAGGCTATCAGCAGTTGCCATGGATATCATTCATCTGAAACACAGGCTCCATCACAGACCAGCCCCACATCTGTACTGTTTACACTATGTTACACACACACACACACAACCACCACGTGAGTTCAATAGTCAGAAAGAACTTCTAAGATAACTCAGGTCATCTTGACAATGACCCTGCAGGACCATCTTCCACATAACTAATGATGGTATGAAGCAGTTGTGTCAAACACATTGAAATTCAGGGCTCACATTCATTTTAAATAGGCCAGACTGATAAAACAGTAGAATAGTAACCTAGAAAAAAGATTTTCTTTGTCGTGGCACAGAGTATGTGTGATGAAAATGTCTGCATTTTCACAAAACCAAACAATTACTGCCAGAAATGACTACAATCTTAACATGAAGTCAGTTTTAGTGACGGAAAATACAGTGAAAAGTCCCCAAAACAGCCCTGGTTTAAAGGTTTCAGGAACCTAATGTAATATTTTGAGCCTGGATACAGTCTGGAGGATGATACCAAGAAGACGTTAGACTTTCTCCATATTCAGCCTGCATGCAGACGGTCGCAGATGCAACATGTCCTAAACTTCGTGTCTCGATCGCCACGCCGCTGCTACAGGTTGATGAGTTCTCACAGGAAGGCTTTGTTTGAATTTTAGCTGCAGAGTTTTGGTAAGATGTGCAGCTTCACCACAGAGCCTTTCTAACGCCTCTCCGTTTCTATTCCAGATGCATTTATTTATTTATTTATTTATTTTTGCAACAGTGCAGCAGAAATTCCTGTAACGCGCTCCCAGCTGAGACCGAGTGCATTCCTGAACTCTGAGCTCTCGTGCTGACCCCCCCAGTGCGCACGCCACGCTGCCGCGCAGATTAAATGTCTGTATCTTGTCATCCCGAGTCACCAGATGACAGCGGGCTGCCATGTCCTGAGAGGCTCGAAATAAATAAATAATCTTGGCGGGCTCTTGATGAGTCGCCAGCCAATGCAGACCCTGGATGGGATTTATACCGGGGCAGCAGCTTGGACGTCTGGATTACGGCTCTGGATGGTCGTGCCATGAGAGCTGCTGCAGATTTCACTGAACAGGAGAAATCCCTCGGCTCTGCGAGGGCAGGCGGGAGGAGGGGGACAAAAATACCAGCAGCACAGCGAGGGGGAGACACAAAAATAACAAGTCTCTGTTTGGAGGGAAAAAAAAAAAAGGTAACAAAGCGAAGAGAGACAGAAGCTGTGGTTGTTTTTTTGGTGATTTTTTTTTTTTTCCAAAATTTATCCCGTCAAACAAGCAGAGATTAAAGCTTTGTCTGGGCTAAAAACAAACTGTCAACAAAAAAATAAATAAAAAATAAAAAAATAAGCCCACGCAGCAACGTGACATCCACTGTGAGAGTGATCATAATCCCAACACCTCCACTGTAATCTCGCAGACAGTAATCATCCCACGTACGCTGCAGCCACAATAAAACAACGCCGATCAACACGTGCACGGACATGCACGGCGCTCGCCGACACCTGTGCACACCTGATGCTTGGACGAGGGAGCATGAGGACACAATACGAGACAGTTTTTCTTCTTAATTTCCCCCACAATCCTCGCTAGTTGCTTGGCAACCTGATGAAGAATTGGCAGATTTATTATAATCCTATTAATAATGATACACAACAAGCCTCTGCAGTCACTGTTTGTTACAGGTTTGCACAGAGGGAATGTGTTATGTTCAGGTGTGGACACGCTGATGGTGTCGTCGTACTATGCTAATTAATAGAATGAGCTCTATATTTAAAACAAAGTTCCATCAAACTGCTAGCCGCCATTATTGTTGTTGTCCATCTATTTAGGCACGTGCAGAAGCAACTATTTACTACGGGCACGGTGTATGTGAGGAGAAGCAGCACTTCAGTAAAAGTTGTGTTTTCCTGTTTCCACAGATCCTGAGTCAAAGCGTTTTCTAAAAGTTACATTTCAGTGGCTCTGAGCACAGTTGCTGTGGAAACGGATAACCCCATCGCTACGGAAGTTTCGCATTAAGCAGTTCCGCTTGAACACAACGTTGTGTAAATGGAACCTCGGTCTTGACAAGACCCATTACCGTAAGTTCCTGGAGCTTTGTGGAGGTCTTGAGAGTGCAGTGTTGAGATGAACTGCATTAATGATAAAAAAAAAAAATGTCTTCTTTGAAATGTTTTGGACCATGGGCCTTATGTCTGACACTCTGTCGTGGATTTATTTCTTTGTGAATGTTTTTAAAAACATGCAATCACCGAGTAGCTTTTTGGAAATGATTCTTAAATTAACACTGTTATATTGTGGAAAATGCATCACTTGGCTAGATTATTTCTCTATGTTTGAGGGTTTGGACACTAGTTTAACATGAAACATTTGCACTAAAAATACAGTAAGATGCAGAAACACAGTCACAAAACACTGACCTCCCATCTGGTTTCATCTACAAAAAAAAAAAAAAAAAAAAAGTCATGTTAACATTTCTGGCTTACTCTGCCGATGATGCATTTTCAGACCTAATACAAAAACCCGTTTATCGGTTTAAAGGGCATCAGGGGTCAAGCCGAGGCACAAATACAACAAGACGCCGGTCAGCTCATCTGCAACTGCACGCTGGCGCGAGCGGATAAAGCCCAGAGGAGCTTGGGCTCAGAGCAACCCAAACAGCCTGCTCAGTACCTCACGGCTTCATTAAAAGACCAACACGGCTCTGTGACTGCGGCCGGCGGCATCTGGAGCTCACGCTCAAGCTACTCGCGCTCTTTTTGACCATTATTGTCAAAAATTAAAGAGTGGGTGATGTAAAGCTGCACCAAGCATGCACGTCAGGGCCGTTAGTGTTTCAGGAGGCTTGTTTGATAAATTATGAAAGAGAACGGGGCGCAGCTCACTCTCCCGCTAATTCCTTTTTCATGGCTTGTTCTCACTTTTTAATGTACTCCGAGAAAGCTTTCTTGTTTATTCTCCCTTCTTATTCCATGGGGTGAGCGAGTGTGGCCCCATTGGTTTGGTCTTCTTAATGCCTTTACATAAGCAGTTTGTTTCTCTGCCCCCTTGTCACTTCCCCACGTGTCGGGAGTCGCGCTGCGGCGGTGGCGGCGGCGCCGCGTTGCCACGGCCCCGGGCCATTATGCAATGTCCATATGCAATGCATGTGCGAGGCAGATGGAGGGACACATGCCACTCACAAATCTGCAGCGGTGGTAGAGATAGGCAGAGAGAGAGAGAAAGAGAGAGAGAGAGCGAGTGGGGATCAGTGTGCACATGCCCTCCACAGGTGTAATCTGGATCATCAGCCAGCATTAGGTGACCCGGAGGGGTCAACTAGAAACCCAGAAAACAACAAATCATGAAGAAATAATTTCTCTTGGAAATAAAACTGAACCACATCACATTTCCAGCTTTATCTTCATGTCACGATGCCCAAAATCACTCATCAGCACAACGCCTGTTCACACACAAATGAAAGAAACAGTGCTGTCCTGTAAACGTACCCCGACTGGCTGCAAACAAATTGTGTTAAAACAACATGTTTGCTCACGCTTCAAATGTTGCAAGGTTAAAGTAATTCCCCCTGTTGATCCCTATTACAAATACTAAATTGGTGAAGTACGCCTCAGTTCCTCAAACTACAGAGAAGTTGCTTCAGTCCAGGGAGATACCTCAAATAAGTCGCCAGGCTTAGGAGAGATAATATAATAAATCACGATCCTATTTGCCACGCCTGTCTCTGTAACATCCTACCACTCAGATGCTCCTTTAAAAACTCAGAAACGGTCATAACTAAAGTCCAATTGCTCTATAAATGTCATCTCTCCAGAATCTCAAGACAAAGAAAGATTCTGAAGAAAGGAAAAGAAGTAGAGAAATATGAGGTGGTATATGTAAGGCTGCAACAGCCATGAGTCCCGTTCTAATGCGTTTACATTTCTTTGTGTCAGAGGATTGTTTATACAATACCAGAGCTCATGTTTCCTCGATTAGTGTCCTGTCTTCTGTCTTGGTAAGAAAAATCTAACGCTGACAGTTTATTACATTTTCAAAAACTATTAATTGCAAAATCTCAGAAATAAACAAAATTGAACACACCTTCTTTCATACTTAATTTCAATTTGCAGTAGATGGACAACATGTTGCAATTGGACTTTACAATATTAAATGTGCAATAACGTTGATTATTGCAGTATCAATAAGACATGTTTGTGTCAACAATTTTTTACATTTTGTTTCATACATCTGAAACAAATTATTAATAAATTAATTGAAAAAATATAGATCATGCCTTAATGATGTGACCTTTGCTCTCCTAATCAATAGAACTGTTCATCTTGTCCCCAAAATTTACACCAGCTAAAAACGTTTTTGGTAATGTTCTTCTAGATTCTTCTCCCCTGTTGCCACCAAGCATGAAATAATGAACACTGTACAACAATTAAGATCTTTTACTGAGTAAAAATTGGACTAGTTCCATGAAATAATCACACTTTTCTTCATGTAAAATTCTTTCACTTGGAATGCACGGAAACCCCACTTAATGCAGTCCAGTCTTTCATCAGATGTTTATTGTGGGTGGTGATAGCTTCCATTGTTATGTCACTGTGGATCTACTGTGGGAAACACGACTAATATACTCACAATGCATCACAAGATAAACGTATAAACATCTCCAAAATTTGCACGGGCGTTTAAGCTAAATAAAGTCTTCCAATCTTTAGTGTCATCGTTCCAAGTGCTTGCAATGCGATCCTATCAGGATGTGGTACAGAGAAAGCAAAATATTAGTCTTACTAAAGCAATTCCTTTGAATTTAAGTTAGGAAATTATTCAGGTGTTACTGCAAACTGCAGAAAAGGCCTGGCCAAGCTCTTTGCCTGTATTAATAAAGCATGGAAACACAGTTCACACACACAGCCACAACTTACTGTAGGTCAACAGTAAACAACAGTTAGATTAGATAACAAATAGTGAATAACATACAAATCTGTAAAAGCAGGATCTCTCCCAGTTCGGTCAGTGTTTGGTGATATGTATATTGTGTTAACAATATATTGTGATATATCATGATATATCATGCAACCTACCAAACATTTCTGCTCCTGATGGAGATGAAATACACCACAAACTACACATTTTGAAAAATATTAAAATCCCTAACTCAACCTTCTCAAAGTAGTTCATTGTTTAAGCTGAGTTGTGGACTAGATAATAGTATTTTGCAGTATCTCTCCACCACATTGCCTTATCAAGATGTAATGCGGAAAATACAATACAGCACTCCTACCTAGGTATATTACTTTCTTATACGTTACAAACCTATTTTTGTTCATTGCAGTATGTTTTGAGCTTGTTTAAGTCTAGAAAGTTGCATTTATAAGCCTGAAATTGGCCGTTAGCTGACAGGTGGAAAGACAAGTTAATACTCCTACCTGCTTAAACACCAACACAACTCAGATTGGGTCATATATGGAACGATTAAGTGAAAAATAGTGGAAAATAAGACATTATTGGCGCAGTTTTCACGCCAATTCCAAACAGAGGAAACCGCTGCAGCGCAACAATGTCCTAATATGGCAGTGAACGGTGAGAAAACACGTCGACCGATACCGCGGTCTTACCTGCTGAAACCGCCTCCGTGTCCGCTCGGTGAGTCCCCTCGGCCGGGTCAAACCTCCACAGCGGGCCCCTGAGGAGCTGGAAGGCGAGCAAACTGCGGTTTAAGACGGGAGAAATGTTCGCAGGGTGTTGTTTTTTTTCTCCGAAGCCTTAAAGACGGCAGCTTCCGGGTTCTCTCAGGTATGTGGGCGGGGCTTCGACGCTGCAGGTGTGCCGCGCGGCTTCCGTCCGCGCGCTGCTTCCCGGGAGATTTCCTCTGGAGGAAGGGAGAGTTGCTCCACTGAGTCACAGGACGTGATGTGAGGGTGAGTCAGTCTGCCACAAATGACACATAGATCACCATGACAGAGTTTCGATGTCCACGGGGTGTTAATGATAGGGGGATGACTCCAGGTTGAAATAATATCACCTCTGAACCCATTTTCAGCTTTTGCGAGGGGGAGAAAATATATAATCACACTCTGCAATATTAGGCAACGAAGCCACTTGTTATCTGTGTTGAAAACCATAATTTCACCGTAGATCGGGGGTGTCAGACACATTTTAGTTCAATGGACACGTAGATTAAAGAGGTGGACTGAGAATTTTTGAAGTGGAGAGTTTTGGTTTTAATTCATTTATAGGTAATCCGGCAGAAAGGGATCAGTTTGCTATTCATTAGTTGTTATTGATTAACTCATTGCTCATTTGTTAGCATACTGTACAGAAACTGCTCTAAACTATATCCGCCACTTCAAGGTGCCATATTTAACATTTTAATTAGAGAACGGTTCAGTGGTTAACAACAATATGTGTCACATCTGTCTATGTCACCTTTTACTTCAGAAAATAAATAACCCAAATGCTTCTCTCAGTTACTTAACCATAATTAAATTCAAATATAGAGAAATCTGAAGGACATGTGTAGTTTCATTCCTCTTCGACAGACTCATTTCACTGCTGCTTTACCTGTATGTGTTACGTATATGCAGACAGAAACAAAAAAAAAAAATCACGTTGAAAAGCTCTGAACCAGTGAAAATGAATAAATAAAAAGCTGAGATGGCTTAAAACCACTAAAGACTGCAGAAATAAAAAAGCATTACCTGCATGGTCAAAAAAGATATCATAACTACCATAAAGAATGATGCAGCTGAAATGACTTAAACAGCTCAAATGGCTAAAATAACTAAAACCACTGAAGGAGGGTTTAGAGATGTTCTCCTTTAATATCTTCAAGGGTTTTTTTTCTACTTTTGTCCAGTTTTGTTGGTCCTTTGTGAACTCAGATGACAGCAGGGCCTCCCGGTGTGGTTTTCTGCCCCTGTAGAGCGTCGGCTTCAAGCTTCACCCTGCTGGAAAAGCTCACAGATGCTTTCCTGCAGACCCTGGTTTTAACTGGTAATTATCTAAATGACTGTTGTCTTTCTGTAATCTCCATCCAGGCTGCCCTTTCTCCTCTGACCTCCAGCATCACCGCTGCTCAATGGATATTCTTCTATTTTAGACCATTCTCAGTGAAATGTACCGACAGTGTGTGTGCGTGTGTGTGTGTGTGTGTGTGCGTGCAGAAGTGACCTGTGAAACCGGTTGAACCGGTTCTTGCTAAGACCCTCCAGCTTGTCGAATGAACAGACATGCCAGTCTCTCAGTAAACAGAAAAACCTTTATTTAAAAAGCTAATAGCCCTCTGTAATTAGTCTCTCCCAGACTGAAACCCGACTCTCTGTGGAGAATAAACAAATGATGTTATTTATTTGGAAGCTCTCAGGTTTTTTTTTTCTCATTGTATGAGTTTGGCTAAGGTTCGGAAACAGAAGCAATACTGAATTATTCTGCTTCTGGCTGAAACATTTCAGGGAAATTCATCTTATTTTGATCAGACGGTGGATGCTGCAGTTGGACGGGCCTCAGCAGATCTGGAGTTTGGCTGAGCTTCAGTCTGGGAGGACAGGTCTGTGCTCACCAGCTCCTGTTTTAGAAACACTCCGGAGGCGTTTGAGGTCTGACAGAGTTAGCTCCAGAAAGTGAAATCTCTCCCCATCCTTGTGTTACATGCAGGTTTTCAGCCGTTGTGCAGTTTGCTGACATTTGTTGTCATTTTTCTTCCTTGATGGACTGAATATGTTGAATATGTCACGCTGAAAATGGGCTCACATTGCATATAGCAGGAATATTTTATTTTCTGCAACATCCGCAATCAACAACAATTATGATTTTATTTGAAGATACAGTATAAAAACCTGTGTGTAGTTTTATTGGCTTCTATTTTTCAGTTTTTCCTCTAGCATTATACTGAACTTTTTGTATCTGCAGTTAACAGAAGTAGATTTAAATGGATTTCATCATTTCTTCAGAGGTTTTACTCATGTTTCTTGTCACAGTTATAAACTGTGTTTTCAGACAGTTTGCAAACACGACTCACGCATGTGCAGAAAAACCTTCATGAAAGGTATTGATCTCTGCATATACTGTATGTGTGTGTAGTTTCATAGAAAAAAAAGAACAAACAGCACCCACTAGTGGCCCAACATGCTAACTACATCGTTTTCAGCATGTCTGCTGTTTCTGTGGAAAATGACAGCTGTCAAAACGCTGCCGTGTGAATGCAAAACTTTTCTGATGCATTTTCACTTCAAACGTTGTAAAGTGTGTAAAGTCATAAATGCAGAATCAGTGTAACTTTCATTTTAAAAACTTTCTTTTAAACCAGATAACCAGGGTTGGCTGGATTGTGTGAGGATTTTTAGTTTGAGTTTAAACAGTATTTTTTTTTTTTTAACTGCAGGAAGTTTGTCCAAACTATTAGAGGTAAAAACAAAAACTGAACCAGTTTGAAAAACAAAGTTGTCATTAGAATAATACTCAACCGTCATTCAGACATCAGAAACTTGGCCTCATATGATGAAGAAGATATTTGTCCTTCATTACTTCTTTGTTTTCAGTTGTAACCGCCATTTTGACTTTTTTTTAATATCAAAGGACACAGCACAATACATTTCAACAAAAAAAGGAACACCAGCACATTAAATAACCATTTATTACCCAAGTATTACTTTACAATATTGCTAAAACCCAAATGAATACCTATAAATCACACACAGGCCTAACATTTTAAGGCATGTGGACAACAAGTAGAAGAAATTAAAGTTGTTTTTTGTTGTTTTTTTTTTTTTGCCTCCTGAAAGATGGACCTTTGACGAAATCTGTTATTTTAATAGATCCAAGGTAAAATGAAATCTGTGTCCAAAGCACATTAGAGAGAAAGACTCACTGTCCCGATGACCAGCTGGTATACTGCTGCCAATAAAACACTTTCCCCACGTCTCATCCTGAGTGTGAAGCAGATTTCAGTCCAACCATCCAGAACATCCAAGAGACTCCATCCTTTGTTTGGTTTTGGAGTTCTTATCATCGCTTTCACGATTCTTGATGAGATATGTACAAGTTAAAATAAAGACTGAATAATATATCAAGTGTAGTATTAACAAGAAAGAAATATGACAAATAAGAAAGATCGTAGGCACTGTGGTGCTATGAGCTAAATGCTAACTTCAGCTTCACACGTTTTATACATCAAAAATGTAATTTTACAATATTTTTAATTCAAACATAAGTGAATTGCATACCTGCCAGCTTTTTTTTTATACAACCATAATCATCAAAACATCTCTAAAAACACAGGATTTTAAAGTAACAGCTAATTTTTTAGACGCTAACACAATCACCTTCCTCAGGGAGCCAGCCTCTGGGACATTTTTAGCATCTCAAGACGATTCAGGAATCAGATGCGGCAGAAGTGTACAGTCACAGCCTTATGAGGCAGCTTTGTAGTGATTTACTGTTGATCGACGCAGTGTCGCAGTGGTTTAAACGCACAGAAACACCCTGAGTTTGACTCTGGAATGTAAGTCGGACAGACTCCCGACTTTAGAAACTGCTTCTAGTGGGCGCTCTGTCGAGGCTGAGCCGAGGTCCTGATGTCTCTGTTCTGCTGGAGGTCAAATATCAGACGAACTGGAAATGGCACTCGTCCATTCTCACTGGAAAACAAACAAGCAAGAAAAAGAAAAGAAAAGGTTTTAAACATCTAATGTCTTCATAACTAGCTTCCTGTTGGGTAATACCGCTTCCTACCACAAGGTGGTGTATTGAGTCTGTGCCAGAAGACAGGCTAAAGCAGCAGGTATTGAACCCTGCATGTGAATATCAAGCCCAGACAGATGAAAATGGAAACAACAATGGAAACAACAATGGCTTCTCACTATTGCCACCCATGGCAAGAAGTGGTCTTGCAAGACAGTATTTTATCTTTACATACTGTCCAGTGCACAGGTCTTCACATAGATGTATCTGTAGACTCTTCAATAAGTTTGTGTATTTTACACAAATGTAGATTTAATGTGATGAAACACCCTGATGTGCTTTTTGCAATTAATAGGATGCATTTCATTCTGCCTGCCAGACAGAGAATATTTCCAGAAATGATCAGCTGTCCATCAAAGTGAACATTATGCAGAGTTAACGAGTGGATACTGAATATATGCAACAAATAATATCTCCCTCAAGCAGTCCAGATATTGAATTTCTCACACAGTGCTTTGAAACGCATGACTCTTCAACTGCTTCTGTACCTTTTATTAAATGCATGTGGATAAGGATTATTATCTTGGATTTTTAATTTTATTGCAAGTCCTTCAACGGGACTTACATCTTGTATTTTAAGCAGATAGTTAAATATTGATTGATTCAATAGTTTGTCAACCATGTCACATGAATGCTACGGAAAACTGAAACAGCTTTAAAAAAAAAAACCCAATAACAATGATGCAGATTGCTTAAAATGTTTGAAACTGGAAAAAAAAAAAGCCAGGGAAGATAAGCTAAAGCAGCTAAAAATGACTAAAATAGTTTTTGTTTTTAAAATTCTGAAAAAGATAAAACAATTAGCTCAGATTAGAACTGTTAAAAATGACTAAAATAGCTATAGCATATGAAAAGGTACTCAAAACAACTGCAAAAATGATGGCCAAAATGACAAAATGAAATGTTTAAAACACGTGAAACAGCTGAAAAAAAATAACCTCAAACAATCAAGACAGCAAAAATTGTTTAAATTATAAAAATGGCAAAAATAACTAAAACTGTTAAAAATTGCCAAAATACAGAAAACAGTGAAAGCAGGTTTCAATTTTATATAACCTCTTTTAAAAAAAAACTATTCCTAATTTAAAAATGGCTTCAATGCTATCGCTACCACAACTCTGGCAAATATAGCAAAACTCCATAAATGGAATTAATGCTTCATTAGTTACAGACTGTAATTCTTCAGCATTTGACCACTCTAATGAGAAGCGGTGGGCTGTCATTATGGCCGGTGCAGAGCACAGTGATCCCAAGTCCGCTTCTCCACCCGCTACACCCTCACTGTTCATCATCACACTTCAAAAGCAACTTTAGCTTCAGCTTGAGGCTTCAATGTGTTTGATGCAAAGTGGCCCAGATTGACTCCATTCTTTATGTGGAAAACAGCCGTCTGCCCCGCTGAAGTGATGAAATGACCAGATATGGTGGAGCAATAAATAAATAACTCCACCTCCTTCGCCAGCCCGTATTGAAGCTATTTTTGAGTGAAAGTCTCAAACAGCTGGGAAGACGCAGCTCAGCTGTCGGATCCAAAAACACTCCTATTCTGCTTCATTTTGCTCAAGAAGACGAAGAAGTTAAAGGCCTGGATTGCCTTTCTGTGGAGGAGAGGGTTTTCGAGCCCCGCTGTGTTCTGTCAGAGGCTTTGGGAGCAGATTAAGTGGGACGTCTGCGGGCTTCCCACAGAGCCTGAGCAGGACCGCTTAATGTGGGCTGAAGAACGGCTTGGTTTAAGCCCGGGTAAGGATTTGTTGGTTATGTAAGAGGAGCGCTGGAGGAAAAGGGGAATTCGTGGAGGTTTCTCGGGCTGCCTGGCACAGATGTGAGGGCTGAGGGGAAGTTAACAGGAGCACAGCGAGGGGCCGTCAGGACCCCCGGGGGCCGACGCCACGACGGTATGAGAGGCCCAACGTGTGACGGGCAGCAAGAAGCATGAAAACCAAGAAGGAGGTGAACAGAAATCAACAGGACGGTATCTGCAGCTTACACTGTATAGACGCCCGATCAAGTCCAGCTGGGTGGTCTGGGTGCGACTGTGTGATGCTGAAAATGCAGAGACACCCAGTGACCCCTGAGTTCAAACATGTTTCCCAAACACACCAGAACAGAAAGAATGAGGGCAGCCTGAATGGGTTTCATCGGAAAATAGCATCGTAATATTCCAGGAAAGTCGTGAAACGTTTGGGGCAGGTGACAGCACACTGTCAGCTCACATGTCACAATGTGGGTCTGAGAGGATTTAATTTGGTTCACTTTGCGCTTTGCCTAATCCAATATTTTGCTCCCCCGCACCTGGCAAGTAAACACAAAATACATCAAGCGATGCAAAATAATGCGACTGCTCTCAACCTGGCAAAGTATCCAGTTTTTCCTCTGAAGCATGGTGCAGTAACGACTTCTCCTATAAACGTTCTTGTATTCCTTTTAACATGCATCCAGTGTCCTATAATAAGTTCCATGCGAGCTTCCTTCAATGCGATCCAGTTGTCTCAGATATTCAGAGTCATCAAGAATTTCATAAAATATCTGCAGACAAAAACAAAATGTTTGAAGAGATCAATCGTACCAAGTAGACGTCCAGCTCGGAGTCGGACTGACTTCTGCTGAGGGACGGCAGAGGATCGTCCAGAGCCAGCGTGGAGCTGGAGTCTCGTCTGTCTTCACTGTGAGGTAAAAATACCAACAAGTTATAAATAAGTGTCGGCTGAAACTATAACAGTATTTTATTGTGAATAATCTCTCCGTGAGGTCGTCTCCTGGTCTCCCACACTGAGGAAACAGTGTTTCTCTACACTGCTCTATGCAGATGACAGTCACATTTACATTCCTCTTAAAAAGTCTGTCTTGATAATGCTAAGCTTTAAACTTTCAGTTTTACTGACAACAGAGGTGGTTGATGTTGGTTTGACCTCTATAAGCGGCAGTATAGAGCACAACTCTGCCCCCACAGGTCATCAGTGGTATTACTCCATCCTTGGTGGGATATGTAGCAGATTGCACAGGTAATGAACACAAGAGATGGACAGAATACTCCTCTGTATCCAATAGCATGTTCAGTGTATTCAAGCCTCCAGAGGAAACTTCTTTTTAGTTGCAACTGCATGGATCAACTCGCCATTGCAAATCAGACACCCACCTTCTTCATCTCTTCTTAAATCAAATCTTTAAAAACAAATTTTCTCCTTGGCTTTTAACACTGTGTAATATATTAATATGCGAGCTGTTTATTTTTATTGTACTCTCTTGATTTTCATTTTTGATTGGTTTATTAAAAGCCCCTTTGGCTCCCTTTAAAACGAAGATGGATTGAATTAGTTTCCAAAAATTAGTTCAGTTCAAATCCATGTCTTAAAAACAAGAATAAACTGTTTACTTGTTTGTTTTAGTGACGATTGTCCTTCCACAGTAAAATGAACACACCTCTATTAATTTTAAGACTCTAGTTTTTTTCTGTTTGAACTGAAAATGTTCCCTTTTTTGACAATTTCCAAATAAATTCACTGTATTCAAAATGATCTGTCGTTATTCCCCAAATTCCTTGCAGTGGGAAGTGCTTCGTCTCAATCTGGAACTCTGGTGATAAAGATCCAACATTTGGATTTGCAATTGATTGACATAATAATTTTAAATTACTCAACTGATAAACCGCTTTTACTTTGAAAAATTGCATGTATGTCCAACAGTGTACATAGTGAGTATACTTGTGGCACATTCAATACGACAAGTCTATAGACAGGGTTGTTTTTAGCATCAACATCGCAGCAAAAATACATATTCTGTGGTATCAGTGCGTCCCTAAATCTTTATTGATTTCAGTCATTTGTAATGTGTGTGTTCAGTGTTCAGTGTCTCTCGTACCTGTTGTCCAGGTCGTCTTCATCTACATGGGTGGACTCAAAGGAAAGTGCAGTCCTTGGAAGCAGGTCTGGCTGTTCAGACGAGCCGTAAACTGTGACAACAAGCGAAGCCACGGATCAGTCAGGAGGTCAAAAGTCTGCTTGAGGGAATTTGATGCTGAGCTTACAGTTTCCGTCCAGGTTGTCCATGCTCTGGGCCTTCTTCTCCTCCTTCTTCTCCTTCTGGGGGGACAGGAACTCCTGCGAGGCCGACTTCATGGCGTGGAGAGAGTTCCTCTTCCTCTTGGACGACGCTCCTCTCAAAGCTGCAGCAGACAAAGAGAGCAGACTTTCAGTTTGAAGGACGAGCGTTCGTGCAGGATGCAGACTGAGGCAGTCAGACTTACGATGGAGCTTCTTAAACACAGTCGAGCCCATAAACTTCAGGAACCTGTCCGCGTAAAAACTGGGCCTGTGGACTGACACTGTGTCCTGGAAAACACAGAGCGCTGTCAGACACACAACAAGCTCATTTACATGTTATGTATTATTTAGATAAGCTGCAGGTTACAACACATTACACACCCCATCGTGGACCAGAGCCTTCCAGGAGTGCTCCACCTTCTTAATGAACCTGGAAACAGAAGAATCAAGCACATATCAGCCTGTCTGATCTTATTAATCACAGAAAACTTTTTTTTTATATATATCTTTTGAGTTAAATGTAGGCGTTAACCTCTAGGTTTTCTGTGTTGAAAAATCATTTATGCTTTAGAGGAAATGCATATAACATGCTCAGATAAATAAATAAAGTTAGTCACCATGGCAAGACAACATTACACAAAAATATGAAAACAGGAATAACAACAAATAAAAAATATTACATATATTGTATAAATAAATTGCACTGACAATTTGTGATTGAAAGACATACATACATCTAATAAAATAAAATAAAATTAATGTTAAATAAATTAAATCAAGCACAAAACTACTGTAAATTGTTTTATATAATGTAAAACATTAAAATGTTGATGTAGTTTTATTTAAATCTTTTCAAAAAGACAGGATATAGACAGAAGAGAAATAAATCATTTTAATAATGATTTTATGTTTGTATGAGTAGTAAACATTTTTCAGAAACAAAATTATTAGGACATACAGTATTTGACATACCAGTCATTATTCACAATACATATTAAAATAATACAAATAATAGTGAATTATCAAAGACCAAAATACCAGCGATACAACAGGAGAATAAGCAGTGAATACTGTGAGCTCACCTGTAAGACTGCAGGATGTCGATGATTCCCAGGAAGATGAGCAGGCTCTCGTCTTTATGTCTGGCAGGAATTCCACCCAATCTAAACAGACACAATTAATTCAAGTTTAATTCTTATGGATTATTTTGCTTTTTTTTTTTTTTTTTTTTAGCAGCAGTGTCTTCAGAATTGTGTCTCATCATTTGAGACCCTGATAAAAGTGGGAATTTAACCAAAACATGAAAGCCTTCTCATTATATTAAGTGTTTGTTTGTTTTTTTTTGCAGTGAACTAAAATCTCCCCACGTCAGACTAAACTAAGAATCTCATGTCATCTCCAGAACATGTGCCGCGGGAAATCATGAGAATTGAGGTATCCTCACGTGTCGTCGTCAGCCACCGGTTCTGGGTCCTTCACCGTCCCCTGGATGGACTCCAGGGCGGTGGAGTAGAGGACTTTCTGTCCCTTCCTGCTGTCACATCTGCTCCCTCTGCTCAGAGGCTTCCGATTCAACACGTGAATCCCCAGCAGGAGGCTGTAGTCCATGATCTTAAAGCTCTCCAGGACCTGACCACACAGAGAGGACGTGCTGCACTGATTTCACTCAAATAAAGGACAAACCGCCGCTTCAGTCTCACCCATTCAAACAAACAGTCTCTGTTATCTCCTGGTTTCCCCACATTATCCCCACTGGTTTCACAGATATATTGATATTAAGTGGTCGATTTTTTTTTTTTTTTTAACCTCAGATTCCAGGAAAACGATCATGTGATCATTTGCACATATTTGCATATTCGTCCATAACCACCAGTCCCTGGTAAATAGCTGATTAGCAGTCTGAAATCTTGAGAAGGGAATGTTCAGAATGTAACAATCCTTTCGAAAGCTTTAATCCCTGGGCCTTTTTGTATATTTAGAACACCATTTGATTGTCATGTAAGCAAAATGTCACAGCCTGTGCTTTCATTAGACCTCCTTACTGATGCAGCCGTAGGTAAGAGGGCCACAATAGCACAATACATTTTCTAATGTGGTAGAAAGTATGTAAATATATGATCCCTCGGTAAACCAATGGCATTGTCTAGAGGGGGAATCTTACTTACTGTACATAGTAAGTAATATCTGCACCTTTGGGACAACTTCACGATATATTTTCCAGAGCTGAAGATGACATTTTTAAAGAACTCTGCCATTAGAAAGATTAGAAAGATAAGAAAAGCTGCTACGGCTTTGACAGTAGTTAAATGTTCTTTTAAAAAGCTGGAAATTGACCTTTTAAACTTCAAGGCAAGTCCCTGTTAAAGAGGTTAAACCTGGATATGCAAACTGAAAGTACACTACCTAAGCCTCTGATGAAAACACTGAAGCCACGCGGGAACCTGTGTAAACAAAGAGGTCCTTCATGTTCTCCACGTTACCTAACGCGTTGCCCGCAGCCCGGGGAGGCCGTGGCACACCCGGACGAACCATGCTGCGCCCCGGAGTCCCGCTGCTCAGAACGATCACCAGTCAGGTGCCTCGCCCTGCTGGGCGCTAATCCTGTTGTTCCTCGCTAATGAAATAACAGGCGGGCGCTGACGGGGCTACCGTCACCGCTCCGGACCGGGCAGAGCTCAGTGGCATGCCGCACTTGCATAATGTTATGTTTCTTGATCTGAACCGACTGCATATCGTCAACATTTACATTTCAGTTAATTATTCCTTGTTTCATCTAGGTTTTTGATCTTTCATTAATGATCCCCAGTGGAGGAGCTCTGATGGGAGGTGGCTCGGGTGTTCGAGCCGTTTGAGTTGGTGTTTAAATCCTTTTTTCTGCCTGAAGTGTCCTTGAGCAAGACACTGACTCAGAAGAGACCTCAATATCCTGATTCTGCCCGTTGGAGACGAGACGTACCCGGCAGTCTCTCTGCAGGGTCTTCATCAGAGCGTTGTAGGTGTCCGGGTCGAAGTGCAAACCTTCGTGCATCTCCTGGAAGTCCAGGTCTTTGAAAGTCGGGGAGGACTTGGCCCGCTCTTTGCGTGAGGCCCTGCGTTTGTAGGAGGAGCCCTTCAGGTCGTACTTGTAGTGCATCTTTATGGCTCGCGGCAGCACGTTGTTCATCACCACCACCCGGACGGTGACGCCGCCGCAGTTGATGCAGTAAAGGCCGTAGAACTTGGGCAGCAGCGTCCTGGGGTTCTGATTCAGATTCTACACAAGCAGAGACAGAAACAAAGACTTGCTTTGTTGTATAGACCTCGGGTAGACCGTTGGGCCTCAAACCAAACCCGACACATTTGTTTTTGGGTTTCATTGCTAAGATATGAGGATTTTTTTTTTTGGTGTAGCTCACCATATAATAACCAGGAAGCAGCTTCTGGAGGAACTCGGCCTCCTTGTGCTGCACCGTCTTGATGATGAACTCGTCGTCGCTGGTGAGGTAGAACCAGGAGCTGCTGGCGCCGGGGTTGGACAGCTCAATCAGAGGCTCGTTACACATGGAGTACTGAAATCAACAATGAAACAATGACGCAGGAGTGTCCATTAAAAAAAAAAAATCTGAAGGATATTGTCTAAGAACCAACACGGTAATGAAAACGTG
This sequence comes from Salarias fasciatus, assembly GCF_902148845.1. Taxonomy (NCBI): domain Eukaryota; kingdom Metazoa; phylum Chordata; class Actinopteri; order Blenniiformes; family Blenniidae; genus Salarias; species Salarias fasciatus. The sequence continues at coordinate 6,470,189 of NW_021941229.1, read as the reverse complement.
ACTGTGTTCGAGTCTTCCTGCTCACCAGGTAGTCATCTGGTTTGATGCCAAAGAGCTCTCGAAAGTATCGGAACGCCAGAGGAGCGTACGTTTTCAGCCGGAAGTCTGGGAAGTGATGAGCTGGGGTGAGGTTGCTGCCCTCACTGGGAAACACACACACACACACAAAAACTATTAGTTCATGACAAAAAGCAGATGTTTTCATTGTCTTGACTGAATATCGAACTGGTTGGTGCAGATGATAAGAACTCAATCCTGTCTTCAAGGGTTTGGTTACCTTCTGAAAGGTCATCAAAATTAGAAATGGGGACATTTTATTGAATTTTTAGCCTTTTTGAGTGGTCTTACCAATTTTAGAGGATTCAGCTGCTTTGGACGTTTCAGTTTTGACATTTTTTAAGTTCTTTAAAAAAAAAGTTTTAGTTAGTTTAGCTATTGTATCCTTTTTGTGTCATTTATCCATTAATCTAGTTTTTACTTTTTCTTGTGGTTTACCTAGCTTATCATATTCATTTTTTTCTATTTTTATCTTTATTTGTTTATTTTATTTAATGAACTTTTGCTGTTTCTGCTATAATTAGGCCAATTCACCAATTTTAGCAATATGTTTTTTGAATGAGTCCTTTTAAGAGTTGGATTTTTAAAGAAACAAACAATTCAATACAGTGATTTAACTAATGTCTAATTTTGTAAAAACTTTGGGAAGCCGCTACAGAGAAGATGTGGCTCTGAGAACTCCAGGTCGCAGATTCCAGTCCATCATTGAAGTCAAGAGATGCAAAAACTGTCCATCAATACCGAGAGTTTCAGGGTTTGATTCTTAAATTTGTGGCATGGAATTCACTGTGCATGCATATTGGCTCAGTATGAGTAGAAATGCAGTGAATGTAGTGTTTGAGGGAGCAGGTACCTGGGCAGGAAGACACTCTCCACCACAGAGAAGTCCTGCATGAGAACATCTCTGTCTGGCTTGGAGCTGAGGTTCCCCACAGCGTAGCCGATTCCCAGCTGGATGGCTCCTTTCAGGGCGGCCGCTGTGGGCTGCCAAACACAACCATTCACTGTCCTGTTCAAATACAATTACCTTCTATTCAACAGTTACTGGATGGATTAACATGATCTGTCTAATCACCATTTTTCACCAATGAGCAATCTCTGTTGCATAATGCAGCTTACTGGACAGAAAAAAAACAACTGCCGTGTTCTAATTAAAATGTAATTTAAAGATCATATAATTCATCATATATGCACTGATGTTGAGTTGTGGAAATAAGCTCACAATACTCAGATTTGTGAGGTTGAATTTGATGAAATTCTCGGTCATCTGGCCTCTTGCCGTCTATTTCCTGTTCTGTAAAAGCTGCTGTATCTGATTTCCAACCATAGGATGTTTCAGATCTTTCCTCGTCTGACAACAATGCGGCGGTGAATAACGATATTTGCTCACCTTTTTATGATCCTTTGACGCTCTGGAGGCTTTGGTTCCTCTTCCCACACCGTCGGCCGTGTTTGTTGACATCTTTTGGTCAGAGAGAACTCGACTAGCGGGAAGCTGGGCTGACCTTCCTCCGATTCGGAGACCTTCTGACTTCCTTTTTTCCCCTCAGCTATGAATGGAGAGCGGTTGAACTTCAGCGGGCTTCACTGAACTGCATTTTCCAGGGACGGCGCTCCTGTAGGTGAAAGAGAGGAGAAGCAGAATTGCTCAACCTGGAGTCATTTGCATGGATGTCAATGCAAAGCACCAGAACGAGGCAGCTCTGCGCACCTCTCCGTGAGAGGCACTGCTTCCTTCTGATCTGGCGTTTGTGTGAGTCTTTACCTCCAGACTTCTTTCTCAAACGACCCTTGATCCCAGTTAAGAAGGATTGGAGAACCATTACATACCGAAATCCCCCCCCCCCAAGTTTTATAACAGTGAGCTGGCCTTTCTCGCTCATTCATGACGATAATCGTTCAGCCCTGTTTTGAAAGCTGAGGGTCACGAATGCACGACGATTAAAAAAACACTGGGAAACTTTTATTTAAATGTGACGCTGGGTTTCTATCTCGTTTTTAGATCTGCTTTCACAGGAATCTATTTGAATACAGGAAACACTTTAAAATGAGATGGCACGATGTTCATTAAGTAACCCTAATCATATAATTGCAAATACATTATTTAAATGAAGTCTTAAAACACCACAAACGTGCAAAAAAGCAACTCCTCATGAGAATAATGAGGTTTGGGTTGACATGAATATTCATGCAAAAAAAACTCAGGGGTCGTGACCTTGATGTTTGTTGCAGTAAAGAAACAAAAATCCCTCCGGCGGTCGACGGAGACGCCGAGCTCAGCAACCGAAACGCTATATGGGTTCGTGTGCTTCCTCCGTGAGAGTGAACATCGACATATTTTTTCAACAATCAGAAGTTTGCCGATTGTAATTCGCCGAGATGAGCCGCTGTTTGTTCTAAATGCAGCTCGAGGATGTGGCGTTGTGGTGTGGTTTCTTCACGGAGGGGGGGGGGGGCAAGAACCGCTTGTTTTTCAAGGATCTGCTCGGCTGTTCTCGGTGTTTTCGTGCATACGTGAAGGTGAGGAGGCGAAGAAAGGTGCTGTGACGTCAAGACTGGAGCCAGAAATGCAGATTAGCATACAGCATGTACACAATAGTCTTCGGCAGGTCATTTCAGGTTTCCTGTGTTACATACCGAAACCACAACAGCACATCTTACAGAATGAAAAACAACATAAATTTGGTGCAATTATTTAATTTTAGCTATGTTCACACTCCTGTGGAGCCACATGCGGCTCTTCTTTCTACGTATTTCATTTGATAAATGACACTTCTGCTATAATAGCACAGCTAGCTAAAGGTTTTTGAAAGGCTACTAGGTTATACCATCTGTCATTAAGACCAGCTGGCAGACAAATCAATTCACGTTTTATTTATAGAGCACTTTTCATACGTAAATATATGCTTTAAGTTAGTGCTTAACATGTTAAAACATTGAGAGAGGATAAAATTAAAAAGACATGTTCAAGAGTTTTGGCTAGTTTGCTGCAAAATGCTAAACATGATTAAAGTCTAACTGACACGCTAATATTGTTTTGTATTGTTTGCATATGGAATATGAATGAAGCTGAATGGCATAGTAATCATATCACTCTGTATCGGCAGCTAGCTGAAGGTTTGCACTCGTACTTTAAAAAAGTCGGTGCATCGCTTTTTGATTTAATTTGGTGGACTGTGGTCGTCATCTGATTTCTTTATGAGTTCCCAGTTCCTCACTCAACAGGCTGAATTTCTTTCATGGAAGCTGATGAAATAGTTTACGACAGAAAAGTAGGACAGGCATGTTTACCAAACGAGAACAGTTTACAGGATCTTATGAAATCCTCGGTTGGATTTCATGACGGTCTTTAGGCTGAGATGATTCACTTCGACCACTAATGCCGGCCTCTTTGTTCTGCTGCGATGAGAAAACCTCCTGATTCACGAGGTTCAGAATATCTGTGTCACTTTTCTATCCGATGTTAAACTGCGCCGTCCAGCAAAGTGTGGACCTCAGCGTTTTTGCGTTTACACAGCGGCGTTTTGAAAATGATGCAGTTAGCATGCTGGGCCTCGAGTTGGCGCTGTTGTCTGTTTATGTAATAAAGCCACAGGAAACATTATGCTATGAACATTAAACACTACAGAAGTTTTCTGTTTTCATAAACGAGCCTTACTGCCGCTAACATAACTTTTCTTGGTCTCCCGTTATTTTTTGGTAATTCTTGAGTAAAGTCAAAGGATTTTCATGATATTTCTGATTAATTTGTGCATTTGTATCATTCTGTTAAACCATTCTTTGTGTGATGTTTGACAAACTGACACGAGCACATCTTCTGGGAACCCAGGATATTTATAGTCTCAAGGAAGGAAATTACGATGAAGCCTGGGGGGGGCATGGCCCGACCTTCTGCTGAAACTGATGATTGCTCGCTCTATGGACACCCCTCGAAAACTGCCAATGAAAAATTTTTTCCTTCTTATTAATCTGGAATTATATCTGTCTAGCATTACAAAGACAACTGAATATATTCGCTGAAATACGCTTGCTTTGTGTCTGGTGCAACATCTTGAACTACAACCTCCAGAGTCTCCTCGATAATTCAACAGCATTCTGACATAACTTCAGAAAAGCTAACTGCGCTTCTGCTGAATCTGCTCAGGACACACAGAGTGGAGCTGTGCTCCTCACAGGTGGATATTCAGACCTGCGCCCCTTCACCAGCTCACACAGCAGCTGCAGCTCATTTGCATGCATGTAAACGACCTGAAGCACTTTGCAACTTGGAGCTGCAGACGCTTTTTTTTTTCTTCTTCTTCTTCTTCTCACTTTCTCTCTCTGTTTGAGTGAAGGGAAGTGGAGCCGACTTCCTCTCGAGATATCTGCTGTGCTCGGTCTCAGCAGGTGATGAAACGCTGACATCCAGCTCGGGGGGGGGGTCACATGCGCACACAGCGAGGAGGATGAATCCGTCAGAAAGACACCAGGCGGCGGGAGAAGAAGACGATTCTTACCTCGACAGGCATGATGGAGGGAGGACGGGGCTGCTCAGGGACACATGGAGGCTCTGCTGGTGGAATCTAACTCACAGGCTGACTTGACTGTTATGAAATGATGAGGAAAGAGCTGCAGTGACTGTAAGGCATCCTCACCACTTCCTCCCTCTCTCTCTCTCTCTCTCTCTCTCTCTCTCTCTCTCTCTCTCTCTCTCTCTCTCTCCGCCTACCTGTTGTACGATTCCCCAGCACCTCCATGACTCACTCTGAGCTGGAATCGTGAGCATTGCATTGCAGCCGTGTGGGTATAAAAAAGAAGAGCTCGCCTTATATAATGCATTGTTTCAGCACCGACTTCAACATCAGACAGCGAACGAGGAGAGATGACAGGAAACGAAGGCCGGCGCTGGACTGAACGGCACCAAAACACACAGATCTGTGTCAGATCTGCAACGCAACAAAGCAGAAACATCCTCCTTTTAAAGTTCTTAGGTCTTCTATTTATTCACAGGATGCATTAGTATGAGGCTGGTGTCAAACTACAAGTTATCCAAGCAGCAAACTGCGGCGCGAATGGCTTCCTTGAAGCCAGCCAATCAGAATAAAGCATGCTTTCAGCGAGGTGGTGTGACTAATACAGAGCAGGATAGTGAGGAAAGTAAATTTCAAAGAAAATATTGTTTTTGTTTTGAACAAATGTCTTCAGAGCGGATAAAACACAACACTGAGACCCAAGCTGAGATATCACTGATGCTGCCATGAAAGCTAGATTGATTGTGTGTTATTTTGCACATATGTCAGAATGACCCTCAATATGTCCCGTCTACATATCAGGGTCTATATTCATTTGTCTATTGGAGCATCTTCCTCCCACGAACCGATGGCACTTCAGTTGAACGTAATGCTGTTAAATTGACCCACATCATGACATTACTACAGCTGTGTGCACATGATTAAGCTGGATCTCACTATTTGCTTTTTATGAGGCGTAAGCAACGAAGTTACAGAAGCAACCGGCTTCTGTAAACAGACAAGAGTTTCAGGAAGTTGCACAGCTCTGTACAGAATCCAGGTGAGGAAGAAACACTCGTGTGTTTCTCAATATTGGCCCGAGAACAAATGATGCCAGTGTTTCCCTTCGACCTGAAGGGGAGCAGTTGCAGCTTTTGTGCATTTATTTCCTGTCTTCACTGATGTCTTGGTAAAATCTGTAATAGCTGGAGACGTTGGGTTTAGTGGTGCATTTATATATTTATAAATTACTCTAAGGTAATTTATTTTAGTCTAGTTCCATCTCCTTTCATAGTAAACTGATCTTTTTGAAATGTATTTTTTCTCCTTTTTACATGTTGAAGCACCTCGAGCTGTGTTTTCTGTATAAAAGATGCCATCTAAGTAAAGAAAACAAACCGCTCGACTCCAGGTCCTGATAGAAGACACACTCTCAAAGGTCAGCGTTAGAGTGAGTTACCTTTAGAAACTGCTTCGTTCCCGCAGTGTTTGACATTATCCAACGTGACGCTCTGAGCCAGAGGTTTAGACCCTCTGAACCATGAGGATGAATTAAGAAAAGACGTCCAGAAATGTCAAGATTACACAACGTTAATGCCACGTTATGTTATGTCACAGAACGTACACTTTACGGCTAAAACAACCCAGCCTTAAAACCACATGTAATCCAGGGGCTCAAACAGGTTGTACTTTCTTTAAAACTGCCACAAATGATCAACTCATTAATGCAAGTAGAGCATACTATTTTTTTAAATCCTAATGCTTTATATTGAGTCTTAAATGTGGGTGTTGGTGAAATTGCAGCAATTTATTTCAGGAAAAACAGCCGTCAAGGGTGTACGTGTGTTTGTTTTCACTCGGTGTTTCACAGATGTCTCTGACCACATTTGTGGAAGTCACAACAGAAACGCCTCCACACAAAGTTGTATTTTTAAGCCTCTATTCACCTGTCACTCTCTCTTTTGTCTTCTCTCCACTGAAGCTGAGGTTAGATCTGCTTCTCCAACATCATGCCGGCTCACTGCTGTTACTGATGAAACCCAACAAACACAGTGGTGTCGTCGGCGAAACGTCATGACGGGGTTGTTGTGGCTGTCAGTGTTGCTCGCCAACAGAACAGACTCCGTTAAATCATCAACTGGAAACGTTGAGGGCGGTCCTGAATGAAGAAGGAGTGTGTCTCACTCTATTTGGGATGTAGCGCAGGAATTGTTTATGAGACGTGTTGACTTGGCTTCTACCGACTGAAATGGAACCGTTTTTATTTTGTACAGGAAATTTGCTTGTCTGTCTTTCTGAGTGGCAAATTACAAAATGACTTTTGTGTTGAAATCAAGGATGTCTGATGTTAGTTTTTTCTCTTCGGAGAGAAAAGCCAGAACATTGAGGTGATCTGGTGCCGTGTGTTTTCGGAACAAGTCTCCTTGCAGTAGAGTGGCACTGAGCAGGTGCTTGGTGAAGGAAAACCTCTCCTTGGTGTGGCAGATAATGGTGTCACATATCTATGAAAGGTAAAATATATCATTTTTTTAAAATTGGTAAGAATTAGGTTTTGACATTTTAGTTTCAACAACAGGCTATAATTCTCCTTTACTTTTCTGAACTCTGAAAAATTGTGAAATGAACCAGTATGGCTTACTCTATAGTAGTATATGCATATACTCTATCATCACATGACAGTGCATATTTCAGGCAGCTCACTATTTCAAATGGCCACTGTGGCGATAAGTTGTGGCACGAGGTGGCAGCTGCTGGTGTTTGCCTCCAAAGACAAATGATGTCGAGTCTTCTCCCAGTGTCCTTCATTTCTTCGTGTGTGGCTCCTGGACAGGTTCTTGTACTCCTGACCCTCAGCTACAGAAGGAACAGCTTCCCTGATTAAACACAAACAATACACGTATAAGTTTCAAAGGCCATTAGTGGAAATTGATTGAGATAATAAGTCCAAGACTGTATCAAATGAAGTCACTGCATTTGAGAATTTGAAATGAATCTACAATACAGATAAATTCATTGTTTTAATAAGATGATGGATAAACATTAAGGACTACATATAATGTATTCAAAGAGAATCAACATTTGGGTAACTGTGTGCACAGATGCATAGCTTACCTAACAGCCTGCTTGCTGCAAATGAATCTCTGGATGATTTCTGAGATGCAGAAAGAATCAATATTTCTGAAGCTGGTTACACAACATCTATACATGTGGCATTATTTTGTGAAAGCAGGGCAGGAAAAAGCAGAAAGCTTAATCTTCCAGCATTTTCACATAGCCTCCAGCTTCAGCTCAGTTCCGGATGGTCTCCAAACACTTCATCAGATCAGCCTTGTGCTCATACACTGTGTTAACAGCGCGACTGTTGCAGTTCCAACATGTTGCCGTTGCACTTGGAAAGTGATGCGCTACCTCCTCATGGATGACTGCAGTTCTCTTACTTGACTTGGAAAAAAGGAAAAAAATCCCCCCCAATGTCAGAAAGAAAGTGACTGATCCGAGGGATGTGGGATGTGGGATGTTGCATTACTAAGTTTAACTGGTGGGCAATGAACATGAGTCCTGGACCTCACGCTGAACTCCTGCAGCGGCTTTTCTCATCGCTGATGCCCCATCATAGGCCTGGGCGATCAGCTTATTCTCTTGTCCCTCAGGAAGGACGGTGTGAAGCCTTTCCAATAACACATTGGCGATGGCGCCTGCATTAGCACTGGAGAGCTTAATAAAGTAAAAAAAAAAAAGTAAATAAAAAAACGCTCCTGGACATTATGGCTTCTGTCAGTGTATCTTATTATGAAGACTAACTGGCAGTGTGCGGAAATATCAATAGTTTACTTGAATGGCTAAAAAGTCAACTGTTTTTACTTCATCTAAGGCTTCATCCAGTGGCTCGTGTTAGGTGCCTCTGACGGTGATCCTTCAAGTCTCGGTCAATGGCTGCCATTAAGTTAAGGAAACCTCTGAAAATTCTGAAATTTCTGAAGTACAATGCAAGTTCAAAAGCACCACAAAATGTAATGCAATCAATAAGTTCAGGCAGGATATGACAACTCTTATCAACCTCCTCATTGTGCCTTCTTACCGCTAAATGGTGTCGTCATCCAGTCGCGCTGCTATGCTAACCTTTCCCAGAGCCGCTAGCTTGTCACAGTTTTCTATTTGAACTCTTGATTGTTCATAATTCTTAATGTGTTTGAAGAAATCAGTTTGTTCCGACTGTGTCCACGTTAAATCCAAGTTAAAAAGAATACAAGGAAAACAGAAAGTGCATTAGCGATTTGTCTCGATTTGCGCTCGAACCAACTCCTACAAAACCTCCGGTTGTAGATTTTTCCATCTTAGTTTGCTGGTTGATGATAAAGTTGGACTTGTCAGGTCCCAGCTCCTTAACTCGGAGTTTCTCCTCTACAGGCTTTCTTGAAAACGGAAACGGAATGAAGCTGCACCTCGCTCCTTAAATCTGCCATCATCCCGCTGACTGACCAACTGACCCTGCACAAGCCTTTTTTCCTTTTTTTTTTCACCTTAAATCTCCCACTAGGAGCAACATTTTCAACACCCCAAGACCGCCACTTTTCTGTTTTCACTTGAAAAAGTCGTCTCGTAAGTGGGACCTTGGCTGAAGGTTTCTTCTCTGCACATGGATGGAACTCATTTTCGTTCAGCACATACAGCCATCTTGATCTTTGATTATGGTAGCAAAATAAGCTTCGAACCAATAACAACACTTTAATTTAAAAAAAATAAAAAATAAAAAATTTAGTAAATCTGTATTGTAGGACATGAGATGTTCTTACAAACTGAAATTTTACCTAATACATTATTTTCTACCAATTTCATGCATATCCTCACAAACTTTCCTTCAAGGACTATTTCCTTAAAGCTATAACGCTATTTTATGAGCAATAAGGCTTCTTTCAATATTGCCATTTTTAGGCTCGGCTAGGCTAGGCTATGCTAAACTTGGCTAGGCTAGGCTACGTGTATTGCTTTCTCAGTTTTATTTCATGACATCTACTTTTGCTCAAACTGTACGACATCCCCAGCAGTAACATTAGCAACCACAGAAGATCATCCCTCTGTAACATAATCCATCTACATGATGCAGACAGCCTTCAGTTATTTTGTAATGATAAGAAAAGTTCAGGTAAAAAACAGAAAAAGTTAGCTAGCGTGAGCTGTCATGCCACAAAGGTAGAAACTCAAATATCTGAAATCTTACAGGGAGCAGGTTTAATTTCTAAATCTGCTCTGTAATTATGAATTAAGTACATTAAAAACTGTGAAAAGTGTTTGTGAATAACATCATATCAGTTGTTTTGTCATGCGATTCCTGCTTGTGAGAGGACTTGTTGATGCAGCTGTGATCCTCAGGCAGAGTCGGGGTGAGGGTTTAGCCCTCAGCGCTGCTGGGAGGCTCTCAGACACCTGAAATAAACACAAACAGAGAAGAAGAAAAGCCTGTGAGCATACGGGGAGAATAGCACAGGCAGAACCTCGTAGCACACGTCATGCTTCAGTCTTTATCCAACATCCAGCGAAACCGTTATCGGAATTTATCATGGACGGGTAATAATTCAGAAAAATGAAGCTCCTCACTCGCAGCAAGCTGTTTCTCCAGGCGCTTGATGTTCTGCAGCCGTCTGTTGATGACTCTGTCCCGGGCTGAAACCTCAGAGGTCAGGCTGGCGAGCCGTCGGGCTTGTTTATCCACCAGAACCTTGAAAATATGAACGCTGAGAATAGATCGACCTCTAACTTCCTGAAATCCTGCTGCAGACTGGAGCTAGCAGTGAGTTTATCCTGTTTTCTAGAGCTCGTCCTTCTCACCCTGATGGTGCCGGAGTCCATCGTCTCAGCCCGGACCCCGGGCCTGGGCTCGGCCAGGTTCTTCCCGCTCTGGAGAATCCGTATCATCCGCCGCTGCATGGCCCGCTGCTCCGCCCCGAGCTCCTCCAGCTCCTCCTGCAGGTCCCGGACCTCCCTCCACAGGCCGTCCCGCCTGGCCGCCGCGATCTGCAGGTCCTTCCTCACCTGGACCACCGATCGTTCGTCACAACGGGAAAAACAACAAAACTTCAAAGATCAAATCTTAAGGTTATCATGGCTCTATTTTACCGGTCCGGTCGTCTCAAGATGAATTTGGGTTGTTGGTTTGACGCCTCTGATCTCAGACAGATACCATAGATGTTCTACACCTAATAAAATTAATTTGCTAGAACTTGTGTTTGCATTGGAAACATCTCCAGTATTAAGTCAGAGTGAATTGCAGGGATAAAATGCAGTTTTTGAAGAAATGAACCACTCAAGGGCAGCAGGTTGAACTGTGCAGGGTGGAGGGAGAGTTCCACCCTGCTGACAGTGTCTTGTTAGGGTCAGAGGGCACCTGATGACCTTTTCTCCCTAATGCGGAGGTGTTCTTTACCTGGATAATGAGGTCAATTTTAAGGTCACCTGGGAGTAATTCAGTCAAAATACACTAAAAACATGTAATTCAAGTGAATATGTAAGATTAAAATACATTAAATCATTAAAGCATTTCCATCCTATGGATTTATATCCACTTTTTGGGATTTTTTTTTCAATATTTAGGTTTGTTGAATTCATTTTAATTGGGGTCACTTCATGCAAACCGATATTATCTTGACTAAGGCAGAAAAAATTGACCAAAAAACATTCTCTTTAATTTCTTTTATTCTTGCTTCCAAAAATGCTAAATTTAGGTTGATTTTGTGATGAAATCAATATGGTTCCCCTGCAGTGAATAGAGTACAAATCACACTTACCCCTATTAAAAAAAAAATCTAAACAAGTCAGTAAATAAGCAAGTCAACCAAAAACACACAAAACTGCATAAATATTCGTACTTCTGAGCTGCGATGTCCAGTTTTCAGAATCAGAGAGGCATCGAGGTTTGATGAATGAGTGTAAAGATGAGAAATCCTTGAAGCTCTTCCTCCTCCTCCTCTTCCTCACCTGCCTGTGGGCCCGCCCGGTCTGTGCGCTCTGCTTCTGCAGCCTCTCCAGGGCCTTCGCAGCCTGCTTGAACTGGACGGACACCGCCTCTCCCTCCTTCTCCAGCAGGGCCACGCTGTCCTGCACGCCCTGCAGCAGGCGGCCCAGGCCCAGGGACAGGACCCTCAGTTGGGAGGCGGGGACCTGGTCAGACGGCGGGCCTCGGCCGGCCTGGCAGAGTCCCACCAGCAGAGCGCTGAGCCGCAGCGCTCGGATCACACTCATGGTGCTCGCTCCACTGTGGAGCCTCCGTCTGAGGGTCTGAAGAGAGCAGCTGCCGAGAGGAGGATGTTTCTGATGCCTCCTGAGGAGAACCGCAGGGGGTGGGGGGGTTCCTACACTGAGGCATGAGCACAACACGAACCCTCATTCTGTTCTTTATGTACACTTAGTTTCTTCCTCTCCCTCCACCAAACTGTCTGATCACTAATTCCTCTAAATGCTAAATCTGTAATTTAAACCAAAATGAGCTGTTCACATATTCAACCTGGTTGAACTTTTCTGACCCTTCTCTTCTAGAAAACAGGCCTGTGGTGGAGTTTCACATGGACACAGTGCAGCAGAGCTATCTAGTGGCCATATGAGGAGCTGCAGCTGAAATATGTTTTTACTCTGAGGTTTTTCACTTTAAATATGTTGTCTTTCTTTATTTATTCCACTCTGAATTTTCTGGAGAACCTTCAGAAAAAACTCACATGCACTAGATCAGTGGGGTCAAAGACAATTTAGCTCACAATTTCCTCCTGCATGGGCTGCACCTTTAAAATGCTACCATAATAACCTCTAAATGCAAAATAATACAATTTAAAGTTAAGATAATCATCAGTGACAGATGTCAGTCAGTTGGTTTTTATGGACCTGATCTACTTTTAAAGAAACATGATGAAGATCTATAAAGAGTAGCCATAACAGGTAAAGAAGAGGAAACCTGGCACATGTCCCAGATCGCACCAAACACTGGAGGAAGTTTACATCTATAGATTATTGTACAATCTGCACGTCATTTCCTGCATCTGACAATGTTTGTGCTGTTCACCTGCTTAGAAACAGGAAAAGCAAATCAGACCAGTCTTCTGCAGAGCTGGCTTTTATGATCAGATATTTTTGTATTATATTATATTATATTATATTATATTATATTATATTAAGTATTATTATTGTGATGCAAATCATCTAAAGTGCACAGAACCCTCATTTAAACACTGTTGATTGTGTATAAAGTGACTTGAGATGTTAATTTCACTTGATTCCCTACAAAATACGCACTACACAATTGCAATTTTTTTTTTTTTTAATTCAAATTCTTCATAGGCCCAGAGATTATTTCAAATTTGAGCCACTTTCAGGCCTGTTTTGGCCCACAGGCCTTATGTTTGACACTCAGTGCAGTGACTCATCACTTACTGCACTGAAACATTATCCTAATACTCCATAACGCATCTTTAAGTAATGTTGTGATGATGATAATGTAATAATCCTGTCTGAGCCATGCAGGTGAACGTAGCTGGAAAAGAACAAAACACTTCACTAAATCTAAGAAATCCTTTTCTCACTAACTGTTTCGCCTGAAAACATCCGTTTTTTTTTTTTGGAACAAATGGCCTGAAATGAGAAAAATGGGGCCCTGAACACGTCTTCCTACGCTCAGGCCGGAGCTGAAAGAGCTGCTTTGTGCCAACAAGGCGCAGAGCAACAGACCATTCTTTGAATTGTTGTGGAGCCAGTGCAGGCCTAATGCACAAACAGCACTATGTCAACTCATAAAGCCTGATTTATACGCGGCCTCAGCCCCCGGCTTCCTCCTCCTGTTCCGGACGCAGATGGAGGCTGCAGTCAGACGGCGTCGGTCTGCGTCGAGGAGAGGACAGGACGCCTCTGTACAGTAAGTCCACCTGCTTCCCTTTTCTCTTCACCGCTCAAACAAAAGCAGAGAGAGATCTCTGCAGATAGTGTGCATGTGTGTGATCAAATGTGACGGTTAAAAGTGTTAATCTGGCTGATTTGACTCAGTACTTCTGCTAAACACATTTTTAATGCAACTTTTATTGTATAAACTTTCACCAAATGTGCAATTCTGACTCACTATTGGATTTATATGTTTCAAGAATGGTTGGTCTCTCGCTCCAACAACACATCATGCAAATGAAGGCGATTCCAGTGCAATGAATGATATGCAAAGTGCTGATTGCTGTGATACTGAGGAATAAGGTCCAAACATCCCATTTTCTGATGAATTATTTAAATCTCAGGATGTGATGATCTCAAGTGAAGAAGAGCGGCTCTCTCTACGTTTTATGAACTCTCTGATGTTTTTGGGATTTGCAGAAAATTAAAAGTATCATCAATGATGTGCAAGTTAAGGGGGATTTGATTTTAAAAGTGAGTAGGAGCGGTCATACCTGTTTCATTGTATGGATGTTTTGTAGTTGTTCATTCAATTCTAAATGTGGCACCTCTAGTAAAATAAATGTTGAACTCTGCTTAGTCCACTTATGAGCTCTTCATTGTGACGGAAAGGTGGGATGCTGGGAGAAAATACTCTGGTTTTTCAACATCGCCTGAAAACATTAAAAAAAAGAGGAAGAAACAGCAGAGTTAATAGTCTGTGAACAAAGACTATCCCTGCCATGACCACATGGCAATGATGGATTTGTTCTCTTTTTCTTTGCTTTTTTCCTTATTTTCTACCTTTTCCTTTTTTTCTTCTTTCTCCGCTGACACACTTATTAGGGGAAAAAGAAAAAAAAGAGGAAAAGATCAAACAAATGAAGAAAAAGATGAAAAAGGGGAAATAAAGAATTAAAACAAATAATGTGATAAAATATTCGAATCAGTATTTAAACACCATTTCCCAATGATTTAATATATTAATACATAATAGAAGGAGCATAATAATGTATTTGAAAGTGTTGAGAAAATCCTCTCAGTCTACACTGATGCATTTTGTATTATTACTGAATATCCAGATACATGATTCACAAATGTACAACATTAAAAACACACATGAATGCATGAACTTCGTAACCACATCAAGATAAAAAACTTTTCTGGAAGCATTTCTGTAATTTTCTCATAAAAAAAAAAAAAAACCCCAAAAAAACCAGGCAGAGTAGATCTAAAAGTCTGTACGTCAGTCTGAGCGTTGCTCAAATCGAGGAGAAATTCAATGAGGAACCTTCAAGGTGAAAGGTCAACGCCTTGAAAGTAGCTCACGTCTGGAGATTAAACAAAGTGACGGCCGTCTGAGGTCACATGACTTCATCCGCCGCCGTCTCTTTTAAATACAGCAAGCAAATGTGCTGCACAGATACAAATCTATACAAATGTACAACAAGCAGTCTGAAGAGAACAGAGATCGACACAAACAGGACTGACTCACAAAATGATGCTTTACAGTTTCTTTTAGGTCACATTATGAAATGATGGTGCATTTTACTGGAAGCTTAATGCTCAGATTTCCTGCTGTTGCATTTATATTTACTCTATAAAAGTCCAGGCTGGAAGCATTATTTTACTGGACTGGTTATTTCAACAATGCCTCTTAGAAACAGTCTATTTTTCTTGTTTCAACGGGAGCTTATTTGTTTAGACGGTGCGTTTATAGGATGAGCACCAGAGCTGAATATGAGCATTGCTTCCAATAAAAATATCCAAATCTTTCCTGCCATTTCCAAATGAACCTTGTTGGAAGTATATGAAATCTAAAAATCCATTGCGCAAACAGCAGGCCAGTGCAGCGTTAAATGTTCCATAAATAAAGTGATTTTGAATCACATACAAAACTGTTTTTATGAATTTATCAAGTTTCAATTACAGTGTAGGAAGGTAAACATCTCAGAACATTTTCACCTGTTTTTCTGCCTGATTTTAGTGATTTGGTCCTTCTTTTCCAACATTTTTCAGACACTTTTGACATTATAGGATAGAATCAAATGGAAAAGAATACAATAAAACAAAAATATTAGCATGTACAAGGCTTAATGGCGACTAATATGAGGATGAAATGAACCAAAACTCAGCAAATATAGTTTATAGGGAGGCCCTACGGAGTTTCATAGCCAAAGGAAGGAAGCATTTTATCTTTTTTCTAAACTGTTTTGCTTTTCCCCCTAACTTTTAAACTTTTCTCTTTTGAAAACTAGTCGCTTTAGCACTTTTCCTCATTGTAGTTATTGTGCCTCTTATTAATTTAGTTTTTAAAGATTTTCTGCTTCTTCCTTCTCCTGTTCAGACATGTCATGTTCTTATTGCACTTATCACCTAACAGTATATACATTACTTTCAAATAAAGAAAACATTTAAAGGCATCAGGTACCTCTAAATGTTTCTGTCATGGATAATACACGGCGTGTTCGGAGTGTGTGTGCAGATGTATTCCAGGAATGTCGACCTCGTCTTCCGCTCAGGTGACTCCACAAAGCTTCTTATACAATCTTTCTGTTGCCGGGTCCCGACTCTTTATCGAGGCCCCAGCAAGTCAAGCATGCTCTGGCCCTGACTCCCCGGGGTCGGGGAGGTCAGAGGTAGCGTGGCTGAACAGCTGGCGGGGTCACATGCCAGGACCGTGCCTGGTATGTCCCGCCGCCGCGGATCAAACGTGTAAAAAACCCAAACCCCGGCGAGCGGGACCGAGCATGTTGTCTTAGTGTGATTCCCATTAGCCGAGCTCCGGCGGGCACATGCTCCGCCGCTAGCCGCTCCGCACGCCGCGGGATCGGGGGGCGGGGGTTCACCGGCGCGGTTGCGTAGGAGCGGGCGAAGAGGGAATTTACTGTGGAAGTGCTCGACGCGATGCGGGGCTTGAGGGCTGAGTGGCAGGTTTAGGATGCAGCTGTGCAGCAGAGTCACGAGCCGCAAATCATTACTGACCGGATGATTTATGCTCTGTCGGCGTGGCCTTTGAGCCGCTTTAACATCCCGGCGCAAACATTCAGACTGCGTTCCAACAAAAAGGCGAAAACCGACTAAGTCAACATCATGTGTTGTTTTATTATTCTTCCTTCGGAGGCTCATTTGTCATCTGCTTGTGATGAATTGTGATGATTAATAAGTCAGGAATCCAGACCACAGTGCAGGGAAATATTTTCTTTGATGTAGTAAAGTAAGTATTTTACAATATGAACTTTACAAATATTTAAATCATAGTACATTTTTAAATGTTGACAAAGCAGCTGAGATTTCCTGGGAATTGAAAATGATACATCTCGTCTATACACCACCAAATAACAAGTTCCTGTCATTTTGTATCGCATGAAAACACTTTTCATGACTTTAAAATAATGTGCTGTAAGTGAATATTGGATCAGGGCAACAATAGTTATGTGTACTGTGACCTCTAGTGGCCAGTGTCATGATGGCAGGAGCAATGGAGAAAGTCAAACGAAAAACCCAAACAAATGATAAACTGCACCAGGATGAGGTTGTATCGGGGATCTTTATGAGCACGACTAGCTTGTGCAGTGTCGATCCCAATCCCTGATATTGTTATTGGCGTCGCTACATCCCTAGAAACTTCCATACTTGATGCATTAGTAGCGTTGCTTCACTTGAAAAATCAGAATTTGATGTGTTTGGTCTGGTCTGAATGAAGATTATCTCCTCCAATTATTCTTATCACTCTGTCTGGATCTACACAGGATCGGCATGTTAAGTGGTTACAGAGAAAGCAGGCAGCGCCGGGTGAGGACCGTCTAGAAGAAGACCTTGATTCAGCTGTGTAGTTTTCTTTTTTTTTTTTTTAAAGAATAATGGTTGACAGGCTCTGGAAGCCTTCATCCCTCTCATGGCACAGTGGAGTAAAGTAAGCAGCTCTCCGCTCGGCCTCTTAATGTTTCCGTCGTACGCATTTATCAAACCCGGAGCTAAATCCGCCCTCACAGACAGACGCTCCTCATTTCACATAATCAATAACAGTTATAGCTGGCGTCCCAGAATGCCCCTGCACCTGCCGGGACGGCGGCGATTATCATTAGTTACTATCAGAGGGGCGGGCTGTCATTGGATTTCAGAGCCAGACTTCCTCGGGGCCTCTCTGGAGTCCCTGATACAGACCAAACAGTTAATGAGGGAAATACCCAAAGTTAAACCGAGCATGGGAGCCTGATAGGAGGAAGAGTGTGAGTGAGAGGGAGGGAGGGAGGGAGGGAAGGAGGGAGGAACGTGAGAGAAAAAGTAGCAGGAGAAAGGAGAGGGATGACTGCGCGGAGGAGGCTCGGCGGCCGGAGCGCCGAGCGCTGTGCCGTGGCTGTGTGGGTCTCTGGCATGATGATTTGGGACTGAAAGTAAAAATCACATTGCCAGGGATTACTACACTGCTATGGCGTCTGCCACGGCCGCCCCGGGAGGACTCGCTCCCTCTTTTTTCCTCTCCTCCACGTGTCCGACGGGAAGCTGCCAGACGGAGGACCGGGGGAGGAAGAGCCGCTCTGAGGCAAGAGGACTGTGTTTGTGTTGTGTGTTTCTGGTCAGGTGCAGAGTTTAGTCTGCTGCTGAACAGGGAGTCTGGCTTATTTGTTCACAGTGGCTAAGTTCTGCATTTGTACAGAGATGATGGGAGCAAATCTGAATACGAGGCTTTCAGCTTGCTGGGTTTGAAAGATTGAAGAGAAATTCTTCTAAATGCTGCTGATGTGGATTATGTCATTCTATGA
Source organism: Salarias fasciatus (assembly GCF_902148845.1). Classification (NCBI taxonomy): domain Eukaryota; kingdom Metazoa; phylum Chordata; class Actinopteri; order Blenniiformes; family Blenniidae; genus Salarias; species Salarias fasciatus. The sequence goes on along the minus strand of NW_021941229.1, from coordinate 6,451,981 downwards.
GTTTATGCTTGTGAAGTTTGACTTCCTGAAACATTTCCAGAAAGTCATCTTTAACACCTGTTTTACCCCCAGTCGGGGTAGCAAGGGGGCAAAAACCAATCCCAACCGACACTGAGCCAAGGCAGAATACTGTCCGGGCAGGTCTACAGTCCATCAACGCTTTGAAAACATTTTGAAAACGGAGTCCGTTTCAGCAGAAATGGCAGAAACGCTGAAAACGGCAGTTTTTATGTTGAGTCATTAGTGAGTGCTGCTGGTTGTTTTTCTATTGAACCACACAGAGAGAGAACAACACCTTATAAACATTAACAATGGTGAGTGCATTGACACAATCTGGGCATTTTGAAATGTTTCTGCATGTTTCCATTGTCTTGTAATTCGACACCCAGTGAAAGACGAAAACATAACCATTTAAACGGGGCCTTTAAAGAGCTTTAAAACTTTAAAGAGCATCCTTGAAGTGACCCTGAAAGCCCGAACTATAAATTAGAATCCCACTCTAGTTTTAATTCCAAGCTGTGTAGAGATACTCGATCTTGACAATAGTGTAGGCTTCATGTATTTTACTCCATTTTGCAAGTGTAGTGTTATCCAGGAAGTGGATATCTATCTTTTATCTCGCTTCATCCAGTTCGATGGAGCAGATCCCCGCTAACTGTGGTCCTGATTATATGATCATTTACCGAAAGGACCTTTGAAAACAGTCAATGGAAAGGTGAGAAAGTGAAACTGAAAATGATGTCGTTTGCATGCCAGGCCACTAGTGGGTGCTGTGTTTTCTAATATAAACGGTCATGCAACAGAAACATTCAAGCTCCATTGAACTTTCTTTCTTCATCTCAACACAAATATGAACTAATAATGGTTTCTGTGATGTACATGAGCAGCATTCAGTGTTTGAGAAAAGTCAACAAGTGGATGGAGATTGCAGTTTTCACTGATCCTCCATGCCACCAAAACACAACAAAAAGGTTTTTGTTTTAATCTTCACTGGATCATTTGGTTTAGATGGGGTACACTCTAAAATCATCGCCAGTCCTACTTTGAAAATATAAACAATATTTTTAAAGTCACTGGTAAACAAACTTCTACAACAGATCTGCACCCTCTGTAGGACTAACATGGCATTACACCTGTATTACACAAGGAAAACTTACTCATGTCTTCTGACTAAAAAAAATTCATCATCCTCATCACTGAAATAAACTGTTTGCTTGTGATCATGTACAGAAACTAACAAATAATCAACTTTTATCCTGTCACTGGATGAAACACCAGTGTTCCAGATTTGCCCACCCGTCCATCCACCCCGACCTCCTCCTTCAATCTAAAGGGGCGTTATGTTATTGTACGCTCTAACTCCCCTTTGATCATGTGCAGTTTGTTGAATGTACATGTATGAGGAGGCAAAAAGTACAAAATCACATTCAAAACCACATAAGTTTGTACAGAAAATTTGGTCTGCAGTATAAATGCAAATAATGAGGACATCATTTTGTGAAGCACCAAGTAAAAGAGGCTTGTGTTGAACAACACTTTCTTTACAACAAATCAGTTTGACAGGTTCTAAACTGTAACTGATATCAGTTGACTGAAAAATCTAATATTTAACTTAAAGCAACCACGGTGTCAGGATTTCAGTGTTACCACTAAGCTAAATAAACCAGCTCAAACCAGCATAGACCAGCTCAAACCAGCATAAAGCAGCAGAGACCAGCATGAAGCAGCAAATACAGTTCCAGTGTAGACCAGCATGAACCACCATAGACCAACATTAAGCAGCGAAGGCCGGCAAAGACCAGCACAAACCAGCACAGACCAGCACAGACCGGCATTCAACCAGCATAGCCTGGCAAAAAACAAACATAAATCAGCATAGACCAACATGTCCAGCGTGAAATGTGGAGTCACACAAGGACACTATCCTTTTTTAAAGAGGGACCAGTACGTATGGCTTCGTTTTTAGTGAAATACTAAACAAATTAATATTTTATTGAGACATTTTGAGTGATTACATTTGAGGGATAAAAACTGCCAACAAGCTCAAAAGTCTGTTTATTGCCTCACTGAAACTGACCACTTAGCAAAGATGAATTGTTCCTAAAAACATAAAAAAAAGAAAGAATAGGAAACTGAGGTTTAGTGAGGGGATTTTCGATGTCAGGCAATTCCCTGGTCTCTTTCGGGAAAGCACAAATAGAAACGATGATGAGTTCAGTGAAACCACGAGGATGAGGACAATACGGTGAAGCCATTATATCAGCGTTTGCCAAAAACTGTCTGCTACCATAGATCATAACCAGCTCTCTCACTTGTTTTGGAAAGAAAATTAAAATTTGAAACAGCAGTCAGTCATAAAGCCAGTGAGCCAGAACCGGCACACAGGAGGCTCCAATCCGGCCCAGGAAGCAAATTGTGAAAATACCAAAGTAAGTTTGGGTTATAGGGCCATTGATTGTATATAAAAGATTGAAGAAACTTCTGTGACGTCACCTATAGCGTCCTGAAATCCCGTCTTGAGGATGTGAGCAGGACGTCTCCATATTGAACGTTTGAAAGCCGATGTAAATGTGATTGGTCCAGCCTGTCATGTGACCACATCACATGGACAGAGGAGGCGCTGTAATAGGGCGATTTACGTAAAACTTTAACTTAGAAAACAAAATCAACAGATGATTTATGTGAAAAACAGAGTTTTGTCCAGCCAACACGGTTGTTGTGCTATTGTTAGAGACCAGAACATGTTCTGAAACCAGGCACTTTATTTGTTAATTTGCACTCTGAAAGTTTGAATTTTTGTATAGTTTCTACAGAAACTCTTTATGAAACCAATATCACCGCCCCCTGCTGGAATTTCCCCAGAATTACAGCTTGTCTGCACTTCCGCATTGACTTTACTATTTACCAGGGGAGGTTTGGGCTGCCTCCAGAGTGGCAGTTTTAGAGTTGAGACTCACCAGATTGGGTAAACCAACTCTATTATCTGTCCATATGAATGTTTGTGAACTCATCATTGTTAATGTTTTTAGTGTATTGTTTTCTCTATGTTTGTAGTTTCATAATAAAAATGACTTTTAATGTTGCTGTGTAAACGCTAATGTTTTCTGAAAAGAAAATGCAAAAAAATTGGCATTTTCACTTGAAACGTTGTGTAAACGAGTCCAAAAATTGTCTTTATTTTGAAACTGTAGCATTATTTGATGCTAATTATTTGGCTATGCTAAAACAAATACTTTTTTTTTTTACTTAAATTTGGTGCTACAGTAATGAAAAAACTTTGAATTCAAAGGTTATTGTGTCAGTAATTTACTGGTCCAGCACACTCATGATGACATTTTTCTGTATTGTTGACATAAAATGAGTTGAATACATCTGATGTGAGTCAAATCCAACACTGAACTTGCACATAAATGTAATGTTGGATAATTTTCTGATTTTTTTCTGCTGGGAAAAAAATCTGCCTTGGCACTCGTTAAAAGGAGCACATCTGGGATGTGGTGCACATCTGGGACGTGGTGCACACTGCTGTGAACCAAAGGAGCCCGTCTCAGACTGGTAGGAACTGGAATCTCAGCAACTGTGTGAAAAACAATCCAAACAGGCCAATATTTGTTGCTCATCATATTAATATCCTTTCTTCTCAACCTTTCTATAGAATTCAGCGCTCTGGTGTCTGGAGAATTATTTTTAATAGAAATGTTTGAGAAGAACAAAGCCAGCTGTTTCACATGGAGCCCGGCTGCGAGTGATTACACGGAGGAGAAAGGTGTTTTACATGGAAATTCAATTCCTGCCGTGTTTTGTTTATCGTGCAGATCCGAGCGCCTGGACCCGGCTGTCCCCCGGGGAACCATGTGGCCTCCCTCCTGTACCTTCTGAGCTGACAGCAGTCTCTTCACACTGGCTCAGTTCAGCAGGAACAGGAGCTGGGTCAGCCTGCGGCACGTCGACTCGGACGTCCAGGGGGGGATCCGAGCACGGCAGGGGGCCTCGAGTGGCGGGGCGTGATCACACGCAAGCACACTGTCCGAGACCCACAGAATCACACCATAGAAGAAGAGCTCCTGTCTGTAATAATGCAAAAAAAAAAAAAAGTAACATAACCATGAATGAGGAAGTGCTGCTCAGTTTATGTCCCCAATGAGTGAATATGATGAATGTGAAGAATATGAGTCCTTGAATCTGGAATTCCATATTGATGAGATTGTACAAAGGTGGGATGTATTCATGATAAATATTCAGTTTAAAGCACAGAATCAAGATTTTGTCTAAGAAAAAAACAAAACAAAAAAAAAAAAAACCCAACAAAAACCAGCCAAACAACTGTATGGAAAATCACTCAAATTTTTAGCATCATGGCAGCAAACACGCACTGAAAGACTTAAATCCTGACAATTATTTATAATTTGATAGTTTTGATGAGAAGTGATGATCACACACTTAAGAAAAAAGTCATTATTATTATATTATGTTGTTATTGTGATTAATTATATGATGAGTAATATGTATAATATGTTTTTAATCCTAAAACATCACGCAGATTTTTTTTTATTCCTCCTTATCCTCATCCATACAAAACAGGGTTAATACAAAGAATATGAGAATATGATTTTCATTACCCTGAAAACATAAGAAGATAGAGTTTGTGTGTTTTGTGCAGGAAGTTGTTTTTCATGTGAAAGGATGAAGCCTTATAAGTGAAGTAACGTTTTGAAGTTAGACTGTCTCAAATAAGATAAACATAATTTTATAGTTGTTGAAAAAAACATGTCACATTAAAAAAGAATTCTGGTTTTAAAAGCTGATCAAGTATAAAAGGAAAAGATTTTCCTCTCTACATTCACTTTTACTGGTCAGTTTTTTAATAAAATCACTAAACTAAGTACGGTTCCATTGTGAAATTCAGTTTTACTCTTCTATGTGATGTGTGCATTATCCAGGTGTTTGATAATAATGAGTGACTCTAAACTTAAGTGCATGTGTGGATGTGAATGTGTTCGTCAGTGTTTTTTCCAGGAAGTGTCCGGTCTTCACACACAGTCAGCTGGAACTGGAGCCTCTTGTGGGCTGGTTTTGGCCCATGGGCCTTATCTTTGACACCCCCTGAAGTTTATCTATTTCACAACTGTGCCCTCTACTGTTATGAGTGTGGAACTACGACAACATTCAATGAAAATTCGGATATATATAAAAAAAAAAAACCAAGGGACCAAAGCAATATTTGCTTGCTTCATTTAAAGTGAATGAATGTTTGTGAATGCAGTGAAATAAATGTTTAACAAAAAAAGACATGTTTAGTGTTTAATATGGATGTCCATGCAAAGTAAAGTGTATGATGTTGCTTAACAGCAACACCACTGATGTCTTGACTGCCTTTTATTTAATTTCTGTTTTCAGGACTGCATTGTAACCTCACCCTGGTGTTTGCGTTGTCTGAGTAAAACATGTTGTACCATCAAACATCCTCTAGGGGGCAGACATGTGAAATGTAATTTTTATCTTTCTATCCAAGAAGAAGCGTCAACTCTAATTTTTTTTATTTTTTTATTTTTTTTTTTTAAGCTTGTATGCTGCACCCCTTTTCAAAAGATGTAAGCTGTAATGGCAATCGTTCACTATTAATTTGGAGGGTGGCGGTAGTGCGCTAGTCAGTCCGCATCCGCCGTTAAACCCAAAAAGAAGAAGAAGAAGAAGAAGCGTCAACTCATACAGCATCAACAACCGCGTAACGGAACTTGTTCAGGTCACCAGGAGTCATTTCCATGACTTTTATGAGGCTGATTGACTCACCGACATGTCCAGTCTGGAGGCACTGGAGAGCCAGATGTGCGCAGCGGTGAGGACCTTGGTGGGAGCGGCGGTGGCGGAGCTAGGCAGACTTCTGGAGCAGCGCTCGGCTAACGCGGCTAACGAAGACGAGGAGAAACAGGGGGCAAAAGCCGCTTTATGTCGCAGTATCAACGCGCACATCAAGGTAACAAGCACCGGATAATAGAACCGACACGTGGGGGGTTAAATATGGTGTTGAATCTTGTTAGGTGTTGGTGAAACGGCTTAACTAGCAGCTTCAAGAAAGTTAGCCGCTACTCAAGGTAAAACTACATTACCCATAAAGCCATGCGGTGGTTGATGTGAAGACGCCAGAACGAATCTTACAATGAAAATAGGTGAATAAGTGAATAATTTTATTATTAAGTTTTATTTACTTTATGCCTTTACAGACAATAACCCTAGGCCCTAATACATTTTGAAAATTATTATAACTGTCATAATATTAGAAAAATGTGGTCGAACTGAAATTAATAACAGTAACATAATATCGATAGTTATAATAAAAATAATTATAGAAGTAAATGTGTCTAATCATGTCTGGATTTTTTTTTAATGAAATTACATTGTAACATTCCAGGTATGGGCAAATAAGAGGTGACAAAGTTCCAACCTGCAAGTGGGAAAAAGACATTTTTATGTCTTACCGATTTTAAGTTCTGGGGCCATATCGAGCCTTATTTGACTTAAATACTTTCAAAAAAAGTCAGACAATAGCATAAATACACTATAAATAAGAGCAACAGCAACATTCTCCACATTTTTCAGTGCAGAAAGCCACAACTTGCTTCTTAAAATGTTTAAATTTCATTCACTTTTGTGTTTATTTACAAAACATATTATGAACTATCACTGTGGACTGGACACAGACATAGTTGTACCTAATCTACTCGAATATGAGCTAGTGTAGTATTTTTGTTGAAATATAGTCATTATTGCCTGTAGGAGCTGAAATTTGGTTGATTTTGAAGTGATTGTCTTTGAATTGTGAAAGCTTATAGATGAAATAAAGCTTGGCAGGTAAAAAGAAGGAAGTGGAATGAGGTTCACAGGTTTATAATTCAACATTGTGGTTTCAGTACGTTGACTTAAAAATGCCTTGAAATGCATTGATAGTCTAAGATATTTTAAACTCTCATTGCGAGTGTGTTTGACATATTTCAGTCCAGGCAATTTTGCTTCAAATCTCTTCGTACCAGATTGCAGTTCAGGGAGCCGTGCAGATTTTTTTTTTTACGTCTACTTGTGGATTAACTTTTGTTTCACTATTTTGTACGTTGTTTGAATGGGGAGTGGACATTGTAATTTCTATGACTTTTCCTGAGATTATAACTTTAAAAAGCGTCACTTTGCTTCCAGTTATCAGATTCTGTGAAGTGTGTTGTGGTCTGACAGCGTGACTCCAGTGTGCCTTTCACCTCCAGAAGCAGTTTGAATCCTTCCTGGAGGAATGGAGCAGAAACACAGTGGAGAAAATCTCACTGATGTTCAAAGTGTTTGTGTGTGAGGCTGAAGATGAAGATGCTCCAGCAGCGCGCACACACCTGGGAGCACCAATATTGAAACCACAGGAAGAAAGTACGTAAAGTCACCACTGAGGAGATTTTCTGTCTTTTTTTGTGTAACAGTGTTATTTTTTTCTTGTAAAGTGATAAAATCCACTAATGGAAGCAGTCATCACAGGAGGAATGAAGTCCTGGAAGGACTGTTGAGAGGAAAAAAAACAGGAGAGCGATCAAATGTTCTGCGGAGGTAATCAGAAGAATCAGAATCCACATTAAATCAGGAGAAAAGGAAAGCAGCTCTCAGTGAATTTGAGTTTGTGCTTCTTTTGTCAATAATTTCAAATGAGTGGAGGAACAAAAAATCAGCAGCAGACTCAGAAGCAGGAGACTGTTATTTTAAAACACAACAGGAGAAAACTCCATTTAAAAGATTGTTCCCTGTCCCTAATGTCTTCAAAATAGACGAGTCTATTAGGCGGTGGAGGGTTGCTGACGTTTACAGAAGGTAAACCCTTTTCTGCTTGTTTGTCAGAATGATGTGAAACCCTGTGAACTCCATTTCAACAAGCTGCAACGAATCACTTTTCCTGCCAGACTTTCTGGTTTTTCTTCCTGATATGTGCTAAACCTTTGTTTTTTTCCCCTGAACATTTATTTCCAAATGTTTATATTTCAGCCGATGGCGTCTCACATGAGGAGCGTCGCTCTGAACCCGGACTCCCTTTCCCCGAAACGCCCTCCGGTGTCGGCGAGGTCAAGCTCCTCCGGGAGGCTCCGCCCCCTTCAGCCACGACAGCGACCAAGAAGAAGCCGATCAAGTGTCCGTCCTGCGAGAAGACCTTCCCCCTGAAGTGTCTGATGGAGAGACACCACCTGTCGCACTCCAAGCCTCACCACTGCTCGGAGTGTGGGAAGCGCTTCTCCGTCCTGCGGGGGCTCCGCGCTCACATGAGGAAGCACACCGGCGAGATGCTGCACCGGTGTCCCGACTGCGGGACGGAGTTCGCCTACAAGTCGACGTTCCAGAGACACGCGCGCCGGTGCTCCCTGCAGCGAGCCGGCACCGCCACCTGCTCGCTGTGCGAGGTGAGGTTCCCGGGGTCGCTGGCGCTGCAGAGGCACCGCTGCGGCGCGCTGGACAAGACCTTCGTCTGCTCGCTGTGCCCTTCGACCTTCGAGTGCCGGCGGAGCCTGTCCGAGCACGAGAGCCTGCACGCCGGCGTCAGGGACTTCGTGTGCGAGGTGTGCGGCGAGACGTTCCTGTCGGCGGCGTCGCTGGCCACGCACCGCGTCACCCACATGCAGACGGAGCAGCGCCGCGAGGCGCCGAAGAGCTTCGCCTGCCGGGTGTGCGGTAAAGGCTGCAGCCACCGCAGCGCGCTCAAGCACCACATGCTGACGCACAGCGGCGAGCGGCCGTACGTCTGCGAGACCTGCGGGAAGCGCTGCGGCCACGCCAGCGCGCTGCAGAACCACCGGAGGGTCCACACGGGGCGGAGGCCCGGCCAGCGGCCCGTCTGCCACCTGTGCGGGAAGCAGTTCAGGCGCGCCGACCGGCTGAGGAGCCACATGAGCGTGCACACGGGGGAGAAGCCCCACGCCTGCCACCAGTGCGGGAAGACGTTCAGCTCGCCGGATTACCTCAGGGCGCACCAGCTGGTTCACTCCGAGAAGAAGCCGTACAGCTGCAGCGTCTGCAGCAAGAGCTTCACTCACATGTACTCGCTGAAGATGCACAGCCGGATCCACACCGGAGAGCGAGCGCATCGCTGCCTGCTGTGTGGGAAGGACTTCATCTACAGCAGCTTCCTCAAACGACACCTGAAGACCCACCGGCCCGAGGAGGACCCAGACAGACCGGCACCAGGAGCCGAGACTCAGTGTGACTTTGATGCAGTGGAAGCCACCTAAACATGGTGAATTTTACTGTTGTAGAGTTTAGAGACATTAGCTTGCGAAACAACTGGTACATATTGCAGGAAACAGAAAATATTTTATTGAAATAAAGTTAAAAAGAATGAATAATGTGAAGGTCTCTTCATTGCTGCCAGAGCAGGGGAACGGCCTGGCCGGCCGGCACCTCCTCTTCTGTGTGGGCTGTTGGTCCGTCCTGCAGGGGAGCTCGTCTCTCCTCACAGACATGTCCTTCTCCTCCAGTCGAGCACGGAACTGCCTGCCACAGGATGCTTCTCCCTGTGCGGTTCGTCGCACCACGAGATGGCAAATTCATTCAGCAGCTCTGGGAAAATCGGCAGGAGCTGTTTGCCTGAGCTTTTCATCTTCGGTAAATTTTTCCCATCAAATCGGGAGCGTGTCGCCTCAGGCTGTGCTTCAGACCGCTGGATATTGAGCTCAGCAGCCGTGCGTTTGCACACGTCCACGTCCAGCACAGGGGACAAGGAGTCCCTGTCCCCAACCGGAGCCGTCATCCGAAGCCGTTTATGGTTTTGCAACCCGGCCCGACAGTGCCAGTGAGGAGTCATCGTCTTCCTCATCAGTCAAGAGGAGATCCGACCCCCGTTTGAGTCGATGTCACATTGATATGATCAGTCAACCCCTACAGGACATTTTGCACATTATACTCCACGATCTTGCTCTTTATGAAATGAAATGTGTTGGATGTATTGATTTAACGGTGTGATTACTGGTTCTCCTGATCCTCCTCTGGATGTAGGAAATAATCCCTACCCATCACTACACTGCCATCAAACGACAAAAGCTATATTGAAACAGTGGAACAACAAGCAGCTGTTGGTTTACGGAAGTGTTGCTTCAGCTTGTCTGACAGAAATAACTTTAAAGTCACTTTTTTTGTAATGAATGAACCACTTAATTTGGATCAATTTCCTGAAACATTTTTTTTTTACAAGTTTGTTTACTGCTGTTTTCATTAGCACCTCCAGCTTTACAGCTCTCTTCCTTCGGAGTGCCGCTCGCTTTATTTTTTTGTTCTTCGCCTGATCGATTTCACTGGAATCGCACAAATTACTTACATGTGGGTAATTTCCTTTGTCATTAAAGGAAGGGAAGATGGGGCGAAATGAGAAGGCAAGACACCCTCAGCTAATTAACGCTTCATCATGTCTGAGACCTTTTCCCCAAGTGCTGCGAGCACTCGGGATCCGCTCACCGCTTCGAAGGGTGCCAATACCAACCACTTCACCACTGTGCCACTGAACTCTGTAAGTGGAGCAAACTGAAAGTGTAGCAAGCAAACAAGACAATGTAGGCTGGCTTGCAGAACAAATATGGATTCCCCATGTAGTTTCAAGTGAAAAGGCGTCATTTTAACCTTTGGGTTTCGGAAAAGTTTCACGTTTACACGACAGCGTTTTGAAAATAATGCTCATTTACTACAAAACAGCAGAAACAGAAGTAGTTAGCATGCATGAGTCACGTTGTTGGTTATTTTTGTACTGAAACTACACATGGATGCAAGCAGAGAGCAATACGCTGCAAAGTTTAACAATGGCAAGTACACACACTCGCATGCATTTGCAAAAAGATGCATTTTCCACGGCGATGGAGTCAGGGCGTTTTCAAAAAGTTCTGTTTTCAGCGGCTCCGAGTGCCGTTATCATTTACACAGGCAAAGATAGTTTTCCCTTTTCACTTGAAGTTGTGGTAAATGAGGTGTACAGCGTTACCTGTGCTGGATCAAGAAGCTTCAGGTGACTTGTGTGAACAGTTCATCTACTCCTCCACTAGATGGTGCTAGAGGATCAACAGCTCAGACATACAGGATCCCATCAACACTGTACTGACTTCACTGTTCTGCTGGAGATGGATCAGAACTCCACTCTGAAAATCCACTTTTGGTCTAAAGTATCGGGTTTTGTGTTGTTCTAAATGATGGGGGAGCTTCAGCACGTATTGGTCACCGAGTCATTCATTCATTCATTCGAGAAAGGCATGTTAAAGAGCACTAGATCTCTTTGTCAAATACTACAAAGTAAATGGGAAAAATAAAATAGAAAAGTTAAAAAAGAAATAGCAGTTCAATTGATTGTTGCAATCAGTCAAGCATGGTTTATTTAAAGAGGTGGAGTGAGTCAGCAGTCTTTGTCCCAGTTTAAAAATAGTCCAGCTGCACAAAGAAATGAAGTCAGTTTGTTATCTTGAGCGGCTCAGTCACGTCTGCTTCTCCAGGGCTTCCAGATCAGCCCAACGCTAAGCCGCTCGCTCACGTGTAAATACCGCTTTATTGCATTCAGTTCAACCTTCAGGACTTAATGCTGCAAAGAATTCAGTGTTTTCACGGAGGTTAAGCTCCAGCTGACACTGAGCCGCAGATCCTCCTGTAAAGAAAGGTTCAGGTCCGTTAGTTTCTTCACAGAAACAAACAACAGCTCTGAATAGAAGCCCTTCGTATAACTCCACCGTTTTCAGTTTCCATGTGAACGCAAAACTTTTCTGAAACGTTGTCTGAACTTTATTTTAAAGGACCCACTCATCATGCATCAGCATTTTCTTTCTGGTCACGTTTTCATTACATCAATAATTTGACTTTAACCCTCAATACTTTAGAGTTTGCAGGCCTGTCGGGCTCGGATTTTAAACAGAATTATTAATGTGTTTTGTCGAGTTTATTAGCGAAGAAGCTTTAATCAGTTTGACAGAAATGATTCATGCGGAAAAAATATTTCAGCCGGACACGCTCAAAATGTCGCTCAAAATGCAGTTTTTAATGAAAGTTCACAATTAACAGTACTTTTGTCTGTCTCTGCAGGTTTCATATTGAAAAGCACAAAGTTTCTTGAGCTCTAATCTCACTTATAGTTCAGTACATTTGTGACTTTTCTTTTCGAGCCCTGTCAGTCAGACGGTGTGGTCCTGGAGGTGTTTCTGCGGCGCTGCAGCAGCATTATGTTGTCATTCGGTGCCGTCTGACGGTTTGGACGCCGCTCCTCCATGCATTTGGAGCCCTGTGGTTCTGTAATAGCTGCATCGGGCAATAGATGCCTCCACAGAGCGGCCGCTGCGCCGATGTCCTCGCAGCCCAGCGCCGCTCCTGCAGGGGCGCCGGATCCCCGTCGCTAAATCCATAAGGCTGCGGCTCTCTGTTTGCATACAAACAAGAGCTCCGGTTTATAGGAGGAACGGCAACAGCCAGGAGGAGTCGGCCGCCGCCGCCGCCGCTGACCTCCAGCCACTTTCCATCTCCCGTCCAGCGCCACGTCTCACTGTGATTAATGGCGGGCGCTTTCAGGGGTCAGCGCCCTGACGGTCAGCCGGAGCCGTGCGGTGACGGAGAGTCGCTGACTGCAGAGTGATGAACTGGAGGGAACCCCCCCGCTCCGTCGCCTGGTCCAAGGCCCAGATTTCACCTGACTGTCAGAACCACAAGATGAAGGCAGCAAATGCGATTTTTTCCTCATTCGGAAAAGAAAATAATCGATAAATATGATTACATGGGTGGACGGATGTGTGATTGATTGAACGGATGAACGGTTCGGTTGATGATTCTGAATATATATTGCTGGAGGGATTGTTGGATGGATGGAGGTCGGTTTAACCCTTCAAGGGTCACTTATTGAAATATTCAGCCCTCAGAAGCATGGATGCTTTACAAAGGTTATTAATGTATTAATAAATAAAGGTTAAACCAAACACAACAAACAAAAATGACCACAGTCTCAATATAAAGGCAGTTCTAATGAAACCTTGTGGTGTAAAATACAGTGAAGTCCCCCAAACCTCCTGCTGCTGCTGCATCGTGGATGTTATTACAAACTGACCTCAGCTTGGCTCTCACAGGTTGGTTTTGGCCCGCGTGCCTTATGTTTGACAACCCCGGCTTCGTCAAATATCAATACAGTTGAAAAATGTTGCTGAGATGCTGCTCTTAAGCAAACATATTGCAAAACACTGAACTGTAATGAATGTTTCCATACATGCTCATAATGACAGACTTCTAAAACATGAAATAAATGTGATTAAGTCGAATAATTTGCTGATTGAATTTTTTAATCTGACAGATAATCAGTGGTGTCTTCTATTGCAGTGTGTCTGCTGCCTCTGCGTGTAATTAAAAGGTGGTTAACATTGATTTATCATGGCTTACAATGCTACCGACAGTCAACAGTCTGACTGGTTTTATTCTCAGTTTGACTTTTCTGTATCGTCGAGATCTCAGACAATCAGCGCTCATCGTCTTTTTTAATTATTATTTGTCCATCAGTGGCGGCAAAATAAACAGTGTAGGGATTTTGATTTAGATTTTGTTTTATAAGAGTTCTGTGGATGTCAAGAGGGTTCAGTACGGTCGGTAATGGGATTGAATGAGTGACGACCAGGTTTATCCAGTGAATTCAGATTTGTCGTTCAAGAATGTTTTTCTCTTTATCCCTGTTCAGAGCCAGCTCTTTTTCCTTCTTCTTCTTCTTTTGTTTATTAACATGTGGTTGAGGCCAATTAGCTGCAGAGCTAAGTTGTCTCATTAATCAGTCTGCAGAACTAAAATAATGTCAAACAAACTTCCCATTCTGGCCTGATTTAGACAACTTGAACAGAGTGTTACAGCAGTCTGTGACAGCTCCAATGAGAAATGACATTTAAAAAAAAAAGCTCATTTGGATTGTCTGGTGCTGTATCGATGCGTTCAGGTGACGCACAGTCGACACTCTTTCACCGCCCGCTCCTAACACACACATCCTGCTGATATACACACACACACGGAAGAATAAATAACCCCGCTTTGGGTTGTTTAGCAGGACTGAGCCGTTTTGGCATGATCGCTCTTGGCGCTTTAGAGGTCCGCTGTTCGTAAACAGTCGTGTTTTTGTTGAATTTCAGCTCTCAGCTCCGCTTTTTTTCCACCAATCAATCGCTGGGCCTTTTTTTTTCTTCTTTTTTTAAACCAAACAGCTTTTTTTTTTTTTTTTGATGCAAATTGTAAAACCAATAAAAAGCAGGACGGGTGATTAAGTTGCCCAGAACCGCCGGCTTTTATGGCGAAATGTGCAGCAGGAAATGATGCATTAATTTTTCCCGCGCGGTCCCGGTGATGAAAGGAGGGCTCATTTTATTGACTGGCAGCGAAAGGTCAGCGCGGGGGAACGCGGCCCCCGGGCCCTGAAAGATGGAGTGATATTTCAGGTTAAAAAAAAAAAAAAAAAAAAAAAAGAAAAAACACAGCGAGGCCTCTAAATGGAGGCGATGGGGAGCGGAGACCCAGCTGCACTATTGATAAGAGTGGAGGCAGAAGACGAGGAAGGAAAAAAAAAAGAAAAAGAAAATGAAGGCGCTGGTCGGGAAGGGATCAAGTCTGACATTCTGATTGTCATTTAGCCGAATTCCCAGCCGGCCTTCATATCCTCCCACCTGTGGAAGACGTTTCATCTTCGATGCGAGCGACATTAATAATGATCCAAGGAAGGCCGCGCGATAGATCAGAGTTAAACTGCTGAACCTCCAGCATGCAATATTAACCAGAAGGAAATGCTTCATGTACGAGGTGTAGAACAAAGACACAAATTCACTTTAGATGAAGCCATTTAATGAGCTGAAAAGCTCCGACTTGAAGGGAAGATTGTGGAAAAATATACTCTCGACGCGATGCTAGAAAGTCTCCAAAGCTTCAGGGAGGCCATATTTTCCCAGACGTCCCTGAAACACAAAGTCAGCGGGACGTTTCCGCCGGCTCCTGGATTACTGCAACAAGTGAATACTGTGACAGGGAAAAGGTTTATGACGCTGGGAGTTCAACGTTCCTGGCTGTTCTGAGGCAGTTCATCCATCCTCCACACCGGGGGTGTCAAACATAAGGCTCACGGCCCCAAACCAGCCCGGCGAGATGCTCCCATCCGGCCAGCCAAACCAAGCAAAGTGTAAAAATTTCACTTCAGTAAAAACGTGGCATCCAGTCTTTCAGCTAACACTGCCATCGTCTTCTGACGTCTGCCGCAAAGTCATCTGATGTCAGTTGACCTTTGATTTTCATTCACAGACGCGCAAACCTGCGTGGAGAAAACCTCTATAAATAGAGAGGAAATGGAAGAGAGGAGGGTGAGCCCGCTCTCTGGATCTCTGCCGTCTCCCGAATTACTTCCCCGGACCTGTCTCCATTTATTTAATTATGTTTCTATCTCCACTGTTGTTAATAAAGTTCCTCCTCTTCCTCCTCGATTCTTCCTGCTATTTGTTTCCCCTGCCTCGGCGCTTCGATCGCCGCGGCCCCGGTTAATAGGAATGCCTTTTCTTAATCACGCGGCGCTCTCAGGTTCACCGGTTTCGCCTCACAGGAGCGTCTTTTTGTTTCGTTTGATTTCTTCTAACCTCAGCGACACGACTTTTCTCTGGAAACCCAAGTTCACTTCTCCCCCCAACCCCCCCGTCTCTTTCTTTATCTGAGTGCATTCGCAGCGTGAGCGCGGCGCTCGGTGCACGTGTGTGACTAATCCACCTGCTCTAATGGTACCATTAGGGTGTTTCATTGGGGTCCAAATAGGCTGAGGCCTGGCCTTAATGGAGCCCGCGCGGCTCGGAGCTGAAATCGCAGTCCGGTGGCTGGAGAAAGACATTTCGCTCTGGCAATAATAAGGCATAACAAGATCTGCAAAGTGTTCAAATGGTAAAATCAATACTCAACTGAAAGGTTGCCATGGACACGTGGAAGCCGGCGGGGCCGGAGGGAGCGGCGCCGGGGATCTGGGGTTTGAGTGGTTTTATCTCGAATGATGGAGCGAGAACGGCGCGGAATGTAAAGAGGAATTAATGACGGGTTGATTTCAGGGAGAAAGATTTCTGGCGTGTATTTAAATGATCTGTTGAAGAATTGATTCCTGGAGCTGCAAACAGACTTTAGACCACCTCTTTTGATGAAGCCTGTTTGCTTTTTTTCTTCTGTTTTCGTAGTTACTGTTCACCGTTGCTTTATTCTTGTTCAGCACTTTGTGACATTGTGAAAAAATAAACACAAAACTGGTTTGGTTAAGGCAAGGCAGAGGGTGTTCAAATCCAGCCAGCAGGTTCGGGTTAGCAAGGTTTATCCATGGTCCATCCATCCATCCACCAATCTATCCATCCATCCATCTGTCCCTCCATCCATCCATCATCCATTCATCAATTTGCCCATTCGTCCGTCCATTTACCCATCCATCCCAGCAGTACCAAGTCATTCTCAGGCCAGATGAGAAATGTAATCTTTCGTCTTTCTCTCAGGTTCTGGATCAACCTTGTTTTGTGTCCAAACTGCTTCAATCCAATTGAATTTAAATCGACAACATTTTGAATGAGATTCTGCCTGCTGACGCTGTACCTGTCAAATTGTGTTCAGGTATAATTCCTTCCAGTCGGCCACAGTCTCAACACGAGTCATCACAGAGCTTAGCTGAGGCTGTTCCTCAAACACGAAGGGACAACGCTAACATTGGAAGCTCAACGAATTTACTCAAACAATTCAAATGTGAACTTTCAAATAAGTTGCTGGGTTAGATCTCAGAAGGCAATCGAACCGAACAGGTGTCTGAAAACCTGGTCAAACAAGACTCCTCTACAAGTTCTGACTTCATGTAGTCAGAAGTCGTTTCAGGACTCAGAGGAAATAAGATACACTTCCTGTTTGACTCTGTTTTAGGTTTTAATACGTCTGTATCGTCTCTACTTCTCTACTTCTACTCCAGCCTCACTTTGGTCTTCATAATGTGACAAATCAGGCCGATCGTAAAAAAGGACTCCACACTTTATTTCCCACAAGACATTTGTGGAGGAACTGTCAGTTTCAAGGAAGAATCGGGTCAAGCGGGCCTCATGGACCCTGCAGTACATGACAGATTACAGTAAGAAACTCCGTTTTTACCCACTACGGCCTGCTGGGTGTTCTTCTGTCAGACTGTAGGAGGGATTTCTGGGACATATCTTCTATTTACTTTTGGAAAAGGTTACATACAGGCTCCTCAAACACACAAAGAATTACAAAAAGGATAATGAAGAGGCGGCTGTCTGGCGCATCCAGCCGCGGCCGGGTTTGGAGGTGAACACGAGTTACAGGAGAGCGCCGCTTTCATTTTTCTCCTCCCATTTACAATGTCAGGTGCTGCGTTAATGAGAAAAGCGTGGCTGTCGGAGGCTGAACTCATGGGTAGAGTCTGCCCGTCTCCAAGGAAACAATTAAGAGTCTCTATTCACGGGCAGGCTTCACATTTGCTTCTCTTATTCTCGTTTTCTGTCGTCGCCATCACATTCAGGCCCTGTTTCTATGTGGCGAGGTGGAGTAATTCTGATTTTTTTTTTTTTTTTTTTTTTTCACATTCCAAACACACTCATATTCCAGTTGTTCTCGCTCCAGATGCAACTCAGACCTGTTAATTCTGAGTGTCTTCCTCTTCCAGCGGGCGTCCGCCGCCGACAGCTGAGCCGATACCTGCGCTCCGTGGAGAACTGTGTGTAGCTGGGAGAGCAGTCGGTTCAGGAGGGGAAAGCCATTTCCTGCGCCGTCTACACACACACACACACACACACACACACACTGTGTGTGGTGCTCAGAGAACATCGTTGTATTGATCTGGACTGCAGGGCGAAGCTGTCAGCGGCCCTGAGTCGTGCCGTCCTGCACAGCGACAGGTAACTGAAGGATTTCTGTGTTTTCCTCTGGAACTCCGCTCGCTCTGGACGTAGGCTACAGTATTTTAAAGCATATGATCCATTTCAATAAAGCAGAACACTTCTCGGAAATTACACAAATAGTAAAGTTTTGGAGAAACAAAATCCAGTTTCCTCTGATTGGACTCTCAAATAACTTGTTGTTTTTAGGATTTGTGACGCTTGTCTCGACAGTTATCAGACGTCTCGGAGGTTACGCTCACTCATTCATTTTTCTTAACTTAGCTTAACTTCGGATTCCCAGCAGCAGCTGCCAGTTTTTCATTAAATGAATGTTGTGGACGAAGATCTGATGGAGCGCCGTAAAGCACAGAGTCCTCAGTTAGGGCTCAATGGGAAGCATCATGAGGACACAAATCAGCATAAGATGAGACAAGATAAGATGAACTGATACTTATGATAAAAAAGAAGGTTCTGTTCAGCTTCTTATTTTATTTTGTTTAGGATGTTTAATGCAGTTTGAATAAGGATCGATGTTTCTCAGTGAGACTCAGGGTGATGGTTCTGCGTGGTCCTGATCACAGAGATATTAAGGATTACTTTTTTAAAGGACCAGTACTGACCTTTAGCTATTTGCCAGTAAGAGTACTTGTTAAAATTCCATTTTAAATTACTATTGTTTTTCAAAGTGATGCTTCATCATGAGTCCTAATTCAAACTTAACATGATGTGTTGAAGCGAACCAGCTCTGCATCCTCAGACAGCCGGCTCGGCCCCGCGTCGGCCATGTTTTGATCATGTGGAGCATGTAGCCTCCTGGATCCACCGAGCAGTTCAGCTGATTAGCGAAACACCAGGCTGACTGCTGCTCCAAATACCTCTGCTGATTCAGTTATTCTTATATGAACTGTCTTCTCTCCTCTTTATATCTTCACAGAACAGTGCATCCTTAAGCATATATAAACTGCATTTATTTTCTAACAGAAATCGTCTTAACAAGGATTTCTAATGTCAGAAAGTTAAGATCAGACAAAGCAGGGAGCAGATAACAGAGAGAAACTGAAAAAAAAAACTGCTTTCAATCCACTGTACTCACTGCGACGTGAGCTAATCTGAACACCGTCTTACACCTAAACCGCGTCCCGCCCACGCCTCTCCATACATACGCCTTAATTAACCAGGCCCGGCTGTCACCCTCTCTTCTTTCTCTTACAGTGATGTGATAAAGGTCTCACCTTCCTCTTCCTCTCAGATAAATCTGTCAGCGGCGGCCACCAGACAGACTGCTGTCTCCACGAATTTATCTCCGCGCCGTCTCCGCTGATTCATAGTGAAAACCGTTTGCCAAGACGAAGCTCGAGGACCGCGGCTTTTCAAATTCCTCCCTAATAAAATCCTGAGAGAAGCCTGGCCACTCGCTCAGCTGTTAACCTTTATTAATTCATCCTTCACAACAGATTTAGTCTGGAGAACGGAAGCGGTTTCTTCTGAGTTGATACTTTTTCTGCCGTTAACACAGTAATCTTTAACCACCCCAAATAAATAAAGTAATTGGTGTCGTTATCGGGGTGATTTGTGTGCGTCGCTCTAATGAGGCGATCGCATAATGACGCATGAACAGACAGGTAATAAATGCAAATTGTTGATGAACGCTTTGGCACGTGTGTGACAGCATGTAGCCGTTTGAGCTAATGAGCTGTTTGACGGATTGGTTTTACCTTCACATTGGCTGTATTATCTCTGCAATGAACCTGGAGAGGAGATAAGCCCACAGTTAATTTGAAACACTTTATGAGGAGTCTTTGGGCCTTCAGCCGCGTGCCGGTGAAATCGTGCCAAAATAACCTTTAAGTTTACACTCTGAAGTGTTTCTTTGCTGTGCCACAGAGAATATGCTTTAAAAAAGTCTTTATTTTTCCCAAATATGAACAATTAGTAGCAAAAATTACTGCAATCTGGAACATAAAACTGAATTTAATGACATAAATTACAGTGAAATGTCCCAAAGAAACATCTGTAATTGTTGCATTTTGCAGACTTGAACTCAGTTTTACAGCTACGAGATCTCTCAGCTCAGTTCTCAAGATTGTGTTGTGTCTGTTTAAGTTGTTTAAAAAAAAAAAAAAATCAGTTCTTTGCAATTTTTTCATTTTATTTGTTGGTTTGGTGTGCCTCTTACGGGCCCGTTTTGGCACACGGGCCTTATGTTTGACACCCCTGTACTAAACGTTTGCATGAAAATATGAGGATTGAATCTCACAACGTAACACACACTGCCCATGAAGCACTTCCCTTCAGGAATATGAAATATCGGGCATGTCTAACAGATTTGAAAGCAGTTTATTATATTAATGCACCACATGTAATTTGTTTTATTATATCTGAAAATGTTTCCACTGGTTATAGTTGAAAAGGAGGTGTGAACCAGCTCAGTCAGTTCTGTCCTTGTGGTTCGACGCGTTTTCCCACCTGGCCCCCCGCGACTTTTGTTAGTTATTATAAGATATTCGGGTTGTTGGGAGTTTCACGTGATGTTAACTGTCAGCGACGTTGGCCACGGGTAGATAAGAGAAGGCGAGCAATGTCTGCCATTTAGAGATTCTTAAATATTAATAATGAGAATGACAAAGTAAGACAGACGCTTTGCTCTGTCTTCAGCCTACTGGAGACACTGGAGCCTTCAAGGCTGTTGGAGGAGGCCCAGAGGCTAAATTAGACATAAAAGCATTTAATTAATACTTAGTACTCTGTATTGACAAGATTAGTACTTGTGCCAGTTTTTTTTTTTTTTCGGTGGAGCCCAAAAAAAGAAAGAAAGAAAAAGTCCCTGGAGTCAAAGCCCTCAGAGGTGGAAGGGAAATATCTGACATAACTCTGCAGTAAAGCTGCAAAATGATACACCCGGTGTTCTCCATCAATACTGAAATCAGGATTATTAATTAATTTTTCCCTCAAAACTTTATTTGATTTCAAATACAATGAGAAACTTTCTTTTCCATTTTTGAGACACCTTTATGATACTACAAATCTTTCATCTCAAAGATGGGACTCCTCCAGCAAATATCAGAATTTACCCAAGACGAGGAGCTGACTCAAATTAAATATGCCATCAGAGGCTGCAATCTCACTCCTTCTGCCCACACTTTGAGTGTTTTGAAAGGTAATAAGCTGAACGGCAGCAGGTTTCTGAATGGAAATGAGGAGAAAATGACAGGTTTTCACGTTAAAATGTGGGAAAGTTCACTTATGAAATCAGCAGCCTATTCTTCTTCCGTGTATTCTAAAACATGAAGACGGGTTAAAGATGGATGTATGGACCAAAAAGTAGGAATGAAACTCCCAAACTATGCTTCACTTTTTTATTACTGTGTTATTGACCAGGCTCTCCATCATTTCAAGTGTTTATAGTCTGGCAAATAAAGAAATCCAGTGATACTCTCCATTATTCCAGATGATTCTGTGTTTGAAAACAGTCCTCCGGCTGAGTAATGTTTGCTTTAAAGTGCTAAGGTGTTTCAGGAAATTACTCGGCCTTTTTTGAAAATTTAATTTTGTCATTTGGGAGCTGATTTATTGCTCCAGCAAAAAAAGCTACGGGGCTCGGGGCACAGCGCCACAGACCGGAGTTAATGAAATGTCATCATTATGGTATTTGTTGGCAAAAAAAAAAAAAAAAAAGAAGTATTAAAACTGATGCCAGCTCAGAAATTAGCCTTGAAACATTCCGCCCCGGGGACGCGGTGACCAGGAGGGCGGCCGGAGCCGGCCACGTCTCCTCGGTCCCTGACGGAAGAGAGGGACTCGCTGACCTGAGTCTGGTTCTGCACTGCAAAAAAAGGTGTGCCAAAAATACAAGATATCAATGCTAAAACAAAAGAAAACACTGCAAAAACTCCAAATCTTGGCAAGTTTTTAAAACTTGTTTTGAGTGAAAATGTCTCATTTTACTTGATTTAAGATAAATTCACTTAAATATTATATTTCATCAAGACAGAAAGGCTTGATTTAAGAGAAAATTCTCTGAAATCAAAGAAAATTTTCACTTGTTCTATTGGCAGATTTTTGTTTTTACTAATTTCAAAGTAAAAGAATCTCGATTCAAGAAAAAAAAAATCTGCCAACAGAACAAGTGAAAATTTTCTTAATGCAGAGAAATTTCTCTTAAATCAAGTCTTTCTGTCTTGAGGAAATATAATATTTAAGTGAATTTATCTTAAATCAAGTAAAATGAGATATTTTCACTCAAAACAAGTTTAAAAAACTTGCTTGGATTTCGATTTTTTTGCAGTGAAGACTGTTAAAGCTAGTGAAAAGATCTGTCCATGCAGCAAGTACATTTTACTTAAAGGTGCAATAAGGAGTTTGCACGTTTTATGCAAAACAGCACCCCCTGGAGGCCTTGGGCGTAATGCAGCTTAGTGAAAAACTCGTGCCTGTGGCTCGCGTGCACGGAAGAGGGGAACTCCTTCCTCGCTCGTTTAGTAGCGCTCGAGTAAAATTTAAAGGGGCTGTATCCTGCTTTTTTAGCTAGTCCAAACCCTAGAAATGGCATTAACATGGTATTAGTTCATTTTTGGTGCAACGGAAAAGTAATTTTGTGTGAAATAAAAGATTTTCTGGGGCTAATTCTGAAACCCGGAAGAGAAAACGCTCCGTTTCACTGAAATCCCGCCTCTCCCCTTGTGGACTTTGACTGACAGCGTACTTCAACCAATCAGCGCTTCAAAACAAATACGCTAGCTAGCTTTAGCTCTTTAGCTCTCGCTTCTCCACACGCAAAAACGTCTTTTCCTCTTAGAAACTCACCAAGCGCAGACCCTTCAGACCCTTCAGACTCTTGCTCTTGCTTGACTGTTGCTTTCAGACGATGGTTAAAGTTTATCTCCGTAATCAGAGCTAGAAAAAAGCAGCAACGCTGACTGCCGAGGGCCTGCGGGAGGGGTGGGGGGCTCAGGGGAACCATCTTCACCGCGTGACGTCAACGTGTGAAAACAGAGCGTTTTCACGGGTGCGGGAGGGGCTGCCTCTCTGAGCAGCACAAACATGAGGAAAGCTCAAATGCACAGGCACGAAGGAAAAAAATGCTTTGGGGGGGTTTTTGGTGAGTACATAACTATATAACAAGGTTAAAACATACAAAAAGTGAATTTTGCATGATACAGCCCCTTTACAGTTTCTTTTACCTGGTGGAGTCTGTGTGGAGCTGTGGCAGTGCTAGAAGCCAGTCTTTTCTTACTTTCTGGAAGATCCTGCTCTGTTGTTGCTCACTAAGCATCTGGCGGAGTAATGGCGGACAAAATGAAACTTAACCAGCCGAAGCGCGCATTACGTCATTCCTTTCAAATTCTCCCCAAAAAAATTCTGGTGCCGGACCGGCACTGCAACTTTCAAGTGACAATTTAGCGCTGTTAGAGGTACTGGTAATGAATATGTCAGGGCACATTGTGCACATCTTTAAAAATGTGTAACATATTTATGGTGGAAAATAAGTATTTTTAAGGTTGTAAAACTCCTTAATGCACCTTTAAAAAGAGATCTTGATATATATAGACATTTTGACTGAAAAGAAGACACTCATATTTTGTGGCACGAGGAGGTTTCCTGTTCTGCGGCTCCGTACATCACAGCGATGAAACCACTTAAAGAAGACACCACCGGCTGCATGTTCTCGTCATGATGAGCCACGAAACAACCCAGAAATGAGACATAATGCCTGTCAAGGCGGGCGTCATAAGCTCCTCTGAGCTGCAGCTCCGCTTCCCGGACGCCGTTGTGTCTCCTGGAGTGTGCGAAGAGGCCGTCACGGAGCCGGAGCAGGCCCGCTCTTCATTTTTAGGTAATTAATTTTAATTAGCAGCAGGACGGACGCGGCTGCGATGGCAGATGGAGTCTGGTGGTTCGACGTGGTGCGATTCACTCCGCTGACCCGTTGAGCCTCCTCCACTTCCTCAACACCCCCGGCGGAGGTCACCGGGTCTCCTCGTGGCCCCCGCTCCTCGAACCGGGAGGTTCCCGGGACGGAGGGCGCGAAACACGAGGTGACGGGAAGATGTAATCACCCGCCGACAGCCGCTCAGATACAAGACAAACAGGAGCTTCTTAAATCTTCATTACTCAACGGTAAATGAGGTTTGCTTTACACAGCAGCAGAAAAAAAAAAAGAGCGGAAGAAAAAAAAGAAAACTCGCACGAGCCCGACGCGCGCGTATCCATTACGCCTCGGCTGAGAACCGTGGTAATGGCGTCTATTGATTTCCTTTCTCGACTCGACTAGTCAGGCATGTAGAGTTTGGATGCTGGGTAATGAAATTACCTTCACTCTGGAGGATGTCGGGGAAAACGCCGCAGCTGGAGCGAGGCCCCCGGGCCAGCGAGCGCGCGCCGTAAACACGCCACCTGTTTGCACGGCGCCGTCTTAATTCACTGCCAACGCCGGAGCTTCCTGTCTCCATCAACTCGTCTTCTTCTTCTTTTTTTTTTATAACTTCTCTGCTCCCATCAGGACAGTAATTCATGTATTATTCATCTCATCAGCGGCGCTAAATGATGTAAATGACCTTCTCTGAACTGGATGGGAGTCCATTTGGACACTGTCAGACGCCATTAGGCATTCAGCGCCCGGCCGCTCCGCAGGGTCAACTCTCTTAGCTCAGCGCTGACAGGGAACGCGTGACCGAGCTCTGTGCCCATGGCCGGCAGGTGTGTGTGTGTGTGTGTGTGTGTGTGTGTGTGTGTGTGTGTGTGTGTCTGCTTTTCAACATTATTAAAGCTTTTGGTCCAGGTCTCTGAGGGACGGACGGGGGCAGAAATGGCAAAACGCTCTGAGTCAGAATTGAACCTGGGACATACAAGAGCATGCTCTGAGTCAACAGGAAGCGCGCGTGTGCGTGTGTGTGTGTGTGTGTGTGTGTGTGTGTGTTTGTTCCCCCTCGCCACTCTGAGTCAGTAAACACAATGCCGCCTTTAATTAGCTCCTCGGTTCTAATTGATTAAAATTCCCCGCGGCGCAATTATACGATTTCATAGACATGCTCTTCCTCCTTTTCTGTTTCTCCGTCGGACTTTCCACCCCGCTGCATCTGCATTTATTCTGCCGTCCGTCACAGTTTTACCGTTATTCTGAAGTCAGCTGGTCGGGTTGTACCAGTACGAGTAATGACGGACAATGCTCGGGTCATACTCGGATTCGAAAAAAATGCATTATCCGTAACGAGTACTCGTTTAAAACGAGTATTCGGCTCACCCCAAGTGTCTACCATTTCATGCAACGTGAACAGAATCGCAATCAACACAACATGCTCTTTGGACCTGGACGTTTTGACCTCCAGATTGTGTAAAACGCCTTCATAACAGAACAGGAAAGGCTCGTGTTTCATATCTTTATGTTCAGCCTGCAGGGCGATGCAGACGTTGTGCAGGTAGATCGAACACGTTAATCATCCGCTCTATGTGCAGAGCAGCCGGTGTGAGATATGAGCATGCTCGCAGGAGCCATGATGGCGCAGGTGCTTTAAATCCCCTGAGGGGCGTGGCTGTGGGCGGAGCTGACCCACTTCCCTGATGGGAAACGACAGAAGATTAACCACGAATACGGTGGGTTGAACGCAGAGGAGTGACGTCTCCTAGGAGACCATTAAAGCGCACGTCGGTTCTTTGTTTAGTCCTTTCACGCCGTCGTCCATCCACCATCTCTTCATCTTCAGTTGCATCAACCACCTGGAAGCAACACGTCAGCTGCTCCATTCAAGGCCCGAGTCTCCTGTGGCGAAAACTGGTTCAGCGTTGACAAAAAAAAAGTAAAAAATAAACCCAAAATTACAGAAGCGTGATTGAATTCTGATTGGTCGGAGCCTGCAGGGAGTCCTACAGGCCTTTACATGCTGCTCAGTTTTCTGTCTGACAGTCAGAACCTGACTGATGAACGTCAGCAGTAAAATTAGCATGAACGGGTTTGACGGGAGCGGCGTGCGTCCCGTGGACGGACCGCAGCCCGCCGCGCGCCTGCGACGCTCCGGCAAGGCGCCTCATTTGTGTTAGTGCCAGCCCGCTTGAACTCTGCATGCGGGTGTGTGTGTGTGTGTGTGTGTGTGTGTGTGTGTGTCGCTGTGTGTGTTAAAAAGTCGCCTCATCATGATTCAGCGAGGCGTGCTGCGCGCGCCCCGGCAGAGGCGCCGCCGCTCGCCGTCCCGGCATTATTGGGGGGCGGAAGAGGGAGATGATGAGAAGCCATTTGACCGCATTGAAATAACACTCGGGCAAATTACTCTCTGAACTTGACTACAGGCTACGGAGCCTCATCACCCAGTCATTGCAGCCGGAATGGCAGAGCGGCAATAAAGCATCCGCGCACGTGCCGAGACAGTTCATGAATAACAATGAGGAGCGGGACGCAATCAGGGTGACAGAGTCTTAAACAATGAGGAAGGGAAGGAAGTCTTTGTGCGACGCCTCCATTTGTCTCCGCCGCTGCCTCACATGTGTACGCCGATAATTAACAGGCGGCTCCCGATTGGCTGGACGCAAAGGTCGAGGGGTCACCCTCGGCGGAGCGCCTGATCTAGTGGAATAAAAGAGGCAGGGGCGGCAATTTTTTTTATTAGATTTCTCTTATTTCCCCATGTTAAAAATACCAGATTTCCCTCACCGGTTCAGTAAATAAGACGGTAATAACGGAGAGGACAGAGCGAATGTCCAGCTGTCCTAGAAACGCTCATAACAGAGAAATAAACAGAGGGATGGCTAATCAATAAATACCTATATAGCCTATAGGCATATAGAAAGTACATTTTTCATTTTTATTTATAAATAGTATTTCACACGACTCTCCGCCACCAAGAAACGTCAATAAAACGTAAAAAAAACACTCCAAAGAGAGAATCTAGTTAAAGTCAGTGGCGTGCACGTTGCTAATAATTAATAAAAAAAAATGAATGGAAAACAGACACGCAGTTGTTGGCACTAATGAAACACAATACACACTGATACTCCCAGTTATTTCACCACACTCCTGCAGACTGTCTAACAAACATTCAAAGTGAATTAGAATTCCATTAGTGCTGTCAATCAATTAAACATTTTTAACTAATTAATCACAACTCTGACCATAGTTAATCGCGATTAATCTTCCAATTTGTGAATTTATGACCAACACAGAAAATCACCAAAACATAACAAGAGGATATCTGTGACATTTTAAACCTTCAAATGAATCTAATCCTCATAAAGCAAAAACAACGTCCCATAATGCACCTGTACTGTACAGCAATGACAAACAATGTCCCATAATGCACCTGTACTGTATAGCAATGAAAAAAAAAGTCCCATAATGCACCTGTACTGTACAGCAATGAAAAAAACAATATCCCATAATGCACTTGTACAAAAACAATGTCCCATAATGCACCTGTACTGCACAGGGATGAAACAAAGTCTCAATGACAGTAAAATGAGTTTTGTCTCCTGGCCAACTGCTGACTTTAATTCTGTGATTAATCGTGATTTAAAAAAATTCATCTCTGACAGTCCTCCATGAATTAATTGCGATTAAAACTGAGAGCACTGAATTTAATTCCAAAAAAACAAAAACACACCTTTTGTAGCCAATAAGCTAGCAGAGTGTGACTCCATGCAGTCTAATATTACTACCAGTTCCAAGACATCCCAAGTCAGCGCTGAGAGCCTCGTGGGTCAAAGGTCAAACAGGTAGAACGTGCAAAGTTCATGCAGAACCGCCTGGAATCAAACCCTGGTCCTCTCTGTGTGAGGCGACAGATCAAACCACTCAGACTTGCAGGAGCTGAGCGAGCCGTTTGCCAGGAGCCCGGACGGATACCGAGACGATGAATGAGAAGACGAGCAGCGGGACGGTCCGGCCGTCGCTCACAGGAAATGCAAACCGGCCGTGACACCCCAGCTCTCCGGCCGCGTCTTCCTCCGACGGGCCTTTATTAGCCGTTATGAGTTCGGGAGCAGCGTCCAAACAAAGCACGCGGCCCAGCATGCTCTCTTCAGAAACCCCCTCGTTTGATTCTCTACTCTAAATATTATCCCGGCCGTTCCGGGGAAGCCGCTCCGAACACTCGGCCGCATCGCTGCATCTGTTTCCCCTCAGCGAGCGGCGATGGCGGTTAGCTTCTGCGCTCCGGACGACCTTGTCTCAGGTCAGACATCGGGGGCGGCTAATCTCTTCGCCAATCTGCATTGCACAAACACAGCTGGGCCGGCCGTTTCCCAGCATGCCCCGCTCCGCGTCTCGCCGGCCAAAACCAACGGATTCTGCACGTCGTCGGGAAGAAGCCCGGCGCAGCTTGACATTTGGCACAGGCACAGGAGATATTGGATTTATAATTGAATTAGTGTGAGCAGGGAGAAAATAAGTTTTCGGGGAACTATTTTGCGAAAAAATAATGACTAGTGACTCGAGCCCACTCGCCACTCGCCGCCCTCCTCCGTTTTTTTTTTTTTTTTCAGATAAAGAAATGAATCTTGGCAGTGCTTCACTTCCTCCAGTCCTGGATTATCTTCCGGGTTTCTCCGTTTCCTGCATTTGCTGCATGACCTTTGGAAGCCGCTGGCATTAAGCTGCTCGCCTCGTCTCTTCTGATTTTATTCCCGATTGGAGGTGTGAAATGCGAGGTTTGTGGACCCAAAACTGGACCAGAAGAGGTTTGAATTCCTCCACAAAGCCAAACTGTAAAAAATGACAAAGAAACAAATCTGCACTGTGAAATTACAGTGGGCCATTTTATAGATAAAGACAGTTTAAAGTCTTGGAAATATAAACAGTGGAAAAGGCGTGACATCCAGGTCATATGTAGTGCAATATTACTGCAAACTAATTGTATCTCAGTATATCTACTGTAAGTTACACTACATATACTGAGCTAGTGGTGGGGATTGTGATAGTTACAGTCTGTAACTAACTACTTCGTGTTTAATCAAGCAGTAGAGTGTGCTCATATTCAAACAACGGATTTTTTCAAGGTTCAAGAAATTTTTCATTTATCCCCAAAAGGGAAAGTCGGTGATTTACAGTATCATCCAGTTATTTTAGTTCACCACTTTGCAACCTTTATGAAAAAGGCCATTATTGTGATTTTCGACCGAATAAGACTTGTTTGTAGCGCCAAACCGTTATAATTATTTGAAATGAAAAAGAAAAAAGTATAAACTGAGAGTTTTCATAGCTACAATTTTGGAATACTAGCAGAGCACACAATGGATTGTGGAGAGAAGACTGTCAAACAAAAGGCCAAAACTGCTGCAGGGGCTCCAATCCAGCCGTCCATGCTAATGTGAGAAAGAGTTCACATATAGATGCGTTCATGTGAGTTTCAGTAGATTTCTAGGTGATTGTGTGTGTCTGCATGTTTTTATGTGTGCTGCATTAAGCAGTAGACTCAGCCGTCAGTCTGAACTGCTGTGACCGTTGTTCTCTTTAAAGAAATTAAATGACAATAAAGTCTTATCACCACCTTTGCGTTCCTTCTAAAGTTTAATATCGAGCTGAAATGACCCACAGAGTCCAAGAGCTAATAATAAAAAGCACCTGATTGAAGCGCTTGTGTACTTTTCCCTCTGTCCTGGTATTCCATGTGTCAGCAGATGGCTGGCGGCGAGGGAGCGCGGGCGGCGCGCACCTCTGGGCGACCTGTAGCGTTTCCTAACGGCTTCATTTAGTTCCAGGCATGGCGTCTGGCCGGGCGCCCGAACCCGGCCGGGCCTCTCAGGGCCGCCAGGCTCCACAGCGCCAGCCTTATTATTCCCCTCCTGCTCCCACTGTGTAATTTGATCAAGTTATTCATAACATTTCGGCTGACGCCTCTCCCCGGAGTTAGCGTGACATTGCTATTTGCAGAGGATAAATGCATTATGGGATGGCCCACTGCTAGGAAATTGAGCATTAATATTTGCTCTTGATGTGATGTATATAAACAGACAGATTTGCAGGCTCTTGGCTCCTCTGTTGACGGCCCTCCAGGGGAAGGTGGCCGGGCATCGGCCGTCGATTTGAAAGACAGGAGATGGGATAATAATAATAATAATAATAACAGCGACTCAGGTTTGCGTTTTTATCTGCTGGGTAGGAAGCCCGCTGCTCCGCGTCTCGCCACGCCGCCTGCAGGCGAGGCGGCCGGCGGCGACCGGCGGGGTCCCGGTGGCACATCAGTCGTCGCGTCGGGCTAATTTCGCTCAGAAAGCGTGCAGATGCAGCCGGAGAGACGGGTGGGTGGGTGGGGGGAAACGCAGATGAAAGCGGCGGGACTGGAATTCAGCGGAGCCTGGTTAAATCGATGCGGCCATTTTCCCTCAGAACAATAAAAACCTGTGCGAAGCGAGAAGAAGAAAAAAAAAAAAAGAAAATACGTCTCTTTTTCCCCCTTTCTGGGTTCAATCGCTCCGTGAATCCATTCAAATACAACAATAAAAGGCAAAAAAATACATCATCCCATACATAACAGGCCTCCCACTGTCCCGTGAGGAATGAACATCTCTCCGTCCTCTGGGCCGACGCCGCACTCCTCCTGCCAGGCTGCACGGCGGCGGCCTGCCGCAGGGTTAACAAGGCTCTGGCGAGCAAAAGCCAAAGTCTGAACTCACGTTTCATCTCCACCGGGAGCCAAAATAGAGCCGCGTCTTCGGTAATGAGCTGCTTCTGTCTTTGAATTAAGCTTTTACAAGGTCATTTAACTGTTGACGTTAAGACACATTACCAGTGGAAATTACAAACCGCCCCGGGCTGCATATCTTTTACTCTCTTGAAGAAAATGTGCTCCTAATTTTAATGTGCAAAGTCTTTATCCCTCATGAGTCAAAATAAATGAACCTCCTGTTGTTACGATGGTTTAAAAAAAAAAAAAAACCCA
Source organism: Salarias fasciatus (assembly GCF_902148845.1). Lineage (NCBI taxonomy): Eukaryota > Metazoa > Chordata > Actinopteri > Blenniiformes > Blenniidae > Salarias > Salarias fasciatus. Next base: position 6,421,239 of record NW_021941229.1, on the reverse strand, counting down.
AACATTTGAAATGACACATTACAACAGAGTGAAACTCTATTCTGTCCCTTCAAATGAAAGAATCCATCAGGAGCCGAAGCTTTTTTAAAGATAAGAAAATGAACATTTTTATTAGTTTTTACTTTTCTATTAGTTTTTTTTTTTCTTAGAAGAGCTTAATGTAATAAATACAGATCATAAGAACTTTATCAATCCAAAATGATGGAATGTAATCTAATATAATCGAATGTCACTTCTTGAAAGAGCAGAATTGTGTTTTAAAGGGTCCTGCTGAGTTTAGCTGATTTAGAGAGTCCGAGTGTCGTCTAAAGAGATTTAATAGATTTTAAAAAAATTATTTGGCTCCTGCTTAATTTTTTCCCCATTGCTTTCAGGATATGAGTGGTTTCTAATGGGATTAATGTGGATCTTCTTCCAGAAAACAGAAAATTCTTGGAATAGGACTTATATATATAGTTTTCACTCATCCTTGAGTCAGCATTCAGAATAAAGCATTATAAAGAAAAGAAAGCACTGTAGATGCTGCAGTTTTGTCAGTGAAATATTAGAAACTGTGTTGATAAGAACACTGAGGGTTTTTTTATTTTATTTAACACACTAGTTGAGTTTCTTAAAGCGATACTTCAACATTTTGGCAAATTGGCCCATTTAGCGCAATTCCTTAGTCATTTCGAACAGCATACTTACTTTTTTTGTGAAAGCGAGCTGTTGTTTATTCAGAGGCGAGTCGGGGAAGGTTTTAGGGACGGACACAATGGAAGTGAATGGTATTTTTGGTTCCCCTGGTCAAACTCATCAAATACAAAATCCAACAACCCCAAAACACTTTGGTGGACACTAGGGCTGTCACGATAGCAAATTTTCTCTTCACGATTATCATGGGCAAAAAATATCACGATAACGATATTATCACGATATCAGCAAAAATTTAACTAATAGTGGTACAAACATTCTGATTCATCTTTAATTTTATTTTTGTTTGTTTTCTCTCTTTTTCCAGATGAATTACAGTCAGAATACCTGTCAAATGAGGTGTTGAAACAATATGAGACAACTGTACAACTGCAAACCAAAAGTGTAGTTACACTCAACTAATTAAAATCTGATGAACTGACTAACAGAGGATCCACAGCAGAGGCATAATTTACGTCGGGTTGGTGGGTTATGAAAACCCACGGGCCCTGTTGGGGTGAAATCCTGTACCACCACCACACTGCCGAGAATTTTTGTTTGTTTGTTTAAATCCGAGGCGGAATGAGCAGCAGCTGCTTCTCTCCAGCCAGAGGCGCCGCTACTGGCTAGGGCTCCGAGCTGAAGGGGGCCCCGAGGAACGGCTGACATCAGTCAATTTCAATGACAAATTTAAGGCGCTGCACTAGATGCTGCAACGACCACGTGTCGAAAATCCCCCGCATGGGGCCCTTTTCTGAGTACTCACCAGTTAGTTGCTAGAAGGGGGCCGGCGGAGAAGACGGCGGGTATCAGCGACACAACTTGAAACCCCCCGGACACATTACAATGACACGTCTGGAACCTACCTAATGGGGCCCCACTGCTACCCGGCTTGCATCAACGTGTAGTCAGTGTTGCTAAACACACTTTTTTCGGGTGAGGATAGAGCGTCTCGCTGTCGTTGTCGGCCACCGCCGACATGTTTAGTTCACTCGTGACGCTCGCTAACTGGGAGCCACGCGAGCTAGGAGCCGCCGCTACCGCTGCTGCTGTGTTTATATGTGAGGGGAGGGGGAGAGGCTGGGGGGCTGCAGGAGGGAGAGAAGCAGGGCGGAAGAACAGGAGCAGATTTTGACAATACACTTCAACATGTTTCAAGTGACACTAGATCCTCTTTACGATATTATCATGTGCGCATTTTGAACACGATATTGAAATTTAATTTTTTTAATACCACGATTATCGTCAATACCGGTTTAACGCGACAGCCCTAGTGGACACGTTATAATTCGCACATTCACTACGCTGTGAAATATTAATGCAAAATTACCAGATTGAGTTGTTTATGCGAAGATTGCTAAGACGGAACTACTTACTAAACATGGCGTCTGGGCGCAGTGATTTCAAAAGAAAAAGTAGTTCCCAGTATTTGCTTCAGTGTCGTAACGCTACAATATTATTTGTTGGTGTTCCACAGCGTAGTGAATGTGCGGATTATAACGTGTCCACCAAAATGTTTTGGGGTTGTTGGATTGTGTATTTAATTAGTTTGACGAGGGGGAACAAAAATACCATCCACTTCCATTGTGTCCGTCCCGAAAACCTTCCCCGACTCGCCTCTGAATAAACAACAGCTCGCCCTCACAAAAAAAGTAAGTATGCTGTTCGAAATGACTAAGGAATTGCGCTAAATGGGCCAATTTGCCAAAATGTTGAAGTATCCCTTTAAAGTTTTTGATAGTTTGTCTGTTAAAAAAAATGTAACTCATAACTGTAAGTCCTAATTTTACCAGTTTATATAAAGAAGGGTAAAGAAAAGTAGGAGCAGCTTTCCAGAGAAGTTGCATTTAGAACACTGATCTCAGCTTTTCATGTGTGAAAGCAAAAAAAAAGAAGAGATAAAACTGCATGATAAACACAACAGAATCAGAGACGCTGATGCAGTTGTCAGATGTGGTGTTGTTGGAGTCGCTCTGCGTTTTTAAAACCTGCACTTGATTGAAAGCAGAGATCTTCTCCGGGCAGTCGGAGCTGTTTTCTCAAAAGCTGCGTATCACATTGTTATGCGCGTGTTTTTCCCACCATCATCATATTTTTGGTGTTTGCCAAGAACGACTCGGAAAAAAAAAAAAAACAGATCGCCTCTCTCTGCCTCGGTCATAAAAATCACCTCGTCAGCAGAAAGCGATGGAGGGTTTTCATTAGTGCGGAGCCAATGTCAGTATTTGAACAGAAGCTGGAATCCTGATGTTGTGAAGACCCAAAGTGGCGCATTGTCAGGTTTTTCACCGCTACCATCAGATAGATGCGGCCGGCCGGAGGTTCATTTCCTGTGCAGGTCTCCACCTGCTGTGTCTTCACTCGCCTCGGTTTAACCTCCTGTTTATTTCTTTTCGGGAATCCACAGCCGTATTAGATAGACCCAGATTCACGCCATGTGTCCGGTCCGCTTTCTGCTTTCCCACCATTATTCCCAAAACCCCAGGGACTGTAAAAACATTTTTATTAGGCGAGAAAAGAGCGGCTGAATCCAGTTTCACACAGCACAACTTCAACCTCCCACCATTTTCACACAACTGTCTAATGAGTGTCTTCACAGGTTGGTTCATAGTTCTTCTGCACATACGAGAAGATAAGAACAATGAGGTTTAATAATTTCCTAAACCAGCTGAAGGATCCAGTTGTGTGTGCTTCAAACCACGGCGGCATCGTCACGACTCAACAGAAAAAACTTTCAGGCAACCAAAGTTTCCCTCGTCCGTCAAACGAGAAGACGGGGAGAATATTTCACATGACATTTCCTCAAACCAAAGGTGACATTTTAAGAAGCGGCTGCTAAATGTGGCCGTCTGTACAGCATTGATGGGAACTTCTCATGACTCATTTTCCTGGTTCAGACTTCAGGTTTTTCTGCTCAGTGCCAGTTCTGTTTGGAAAACTCCACGTTGAAAACAGCTCCACCTGGCTAATTTTCTTGTCTTATTGTGGAAACTCTCCTGAGAATATCATGGAGTCAGAAAATGATGGTTTGAGGCTGCGGGCAGGGATTTTGCTCTTGCTCTGATTCACCCCCGTTTCCAAAATCCTCCCATATTTCCAACTACTTATTTCCCCACTGTCACTTTAGATCTCGTCTGGTATTTAGAAATGCATCTTCAAGTTAAAATAAAGGGGTGCACCCCTCATACAGCGCCTATAGGATGAACGGGAAAGAGTTTTATCTGCCTGTAAGACTTCTTGATGTCCCTCACCTTCATCCATCCGTCCATCCTCTCGTCTCTGTCATTCTTCACTGTTGCTGTAATGAAGGAGGAAACGTCCTCTCAGAAACCGGGATGTTTTGAGGCTCTTCACATGACTGACAGGTATAACAAGCCTCAACATCCCTCAGTTCCATCCATTTATCGCTGCCGCCATCCACCTCCCAGCCGTCCGCCCCTGGTTCTGACCCCGCTGGGTGATCCGGGCTGGGTTCCGGAGGTCTCCCCTCCCCACAGCTGGATGCTTCTGGAGCCACTGTGCACGGAGACGTCCTATTAAAATGTTTGCACAGCCTTAACAAACTTTCAGCAGGGTGCAGTTCGAGTCCGTCCTGCTTTCAGGCGTCTGATTGTTCCCGACGGGCCTGTTTTCCACCTCCAGTTCATCCGATGTATAAATCCGCCCCGCAGTCTCCCACAGATTGTGTAATTTCAGCAATCCGTTCAGTTCACGACTCACTGCAGCGGATGACAATAATGCCATGGATGACACATGGAGTTTGCTGCACAGTGTCGCCTCCAGTGCTCCAGAGTAACAACGGACCGCCGCACTTCATTCATTAATGTCGCCAGTGATTCAGTCTGAGGGGATGAATGAAGCTACTTTTTCTGTGAAATGCTGCATTTTCTGGCTTTGGTTTGAAACTTTGATTATTGAGTGAAATGGGTAACAGTTTTAATCTGAGGAGTTTTTATGGACACTGATGAACTCGATGCTTGAACTCAGCATGAATTTTGGAGATGAAAGATTTACGTGACAACACTCTCAAGTAAAAGCTGAAATAGCATATTGTTCTCTCACATCAGCGCCCACTAGGGGCTCAACAGGAAAACGACATCGCTTTCAGAAAGTTGCATAAATGCCAAACTTTTCTAAAATGAAAATGCAAAAATGATGTGTTTTCACTTGAAATGCTGTGTCTAAATCTGCTACTTTAATACCCCTTATCATCGAGCATTGATGAACCTGAGTCCCAGCCTGGACTGACATGCAGTACGCTTCACACACACTCTCAAAAAAAAAAAAGAAAACTGGACGCCACAATTAGTGTCTGAGCTGCAGGTCATTACCGTCCGCGGAGGCAGCTCCTGCTCTCAGAGGGGGAAAAATGAGAGGAGTGATGAGGACCGACAGACGGAGGAGCCGATACTCGATGTGCGAAAGGGCAAAGCAGCGGGGCCGAGGGGCGGGTGGGCAGGGTGTGGACGAAAGGCCACCGCGTTGCAGGGCTGGGAAGGGAACGAAAGTACAAGCAGTGCTGAAAAAAAACCAGAGGCACTGAAGAAACACATTAAGAGAGGAAATAGACAGACGCAGGGCTGGAAGCCAGAGCTGGAGGAGTCAAGTGGAGACCGTCATTTCCGAGGCGGACACGCGCTTTGGACGACTGCGGCGCCTAATTCCACAGTCCCGGGTCACGGCGAGCTCTCACAGGGCACACACGTGTACGGCCAGCGTCTAATTTGACTCCAGAAAGCGCGTGGGGAGCTTAATCAAACACAGAAGTCATGACACGTTGCTGGCGAAATTACATGCGGAGGCTGTAATCTAGAACGGTCCGGCCGATCGTCACCGCCGCCTGCGAGATTACCTTCAATTACAGAGAGCTGACCAGCAGGCCTTGAAGTAATTGGCACATGGCAATGCTTTCAACAACTCTTCTTTATTAAATCCAACGCTAAATTGGCTTTTGCCATTAAAGCAGTGAAGCAGCGCAGCCTCTCGCTATCAATGCTAATGGCTCTGTTGCTCATTGGTTTGACAAATCTGCCCATAAATACAGTGTGAGGTCTTGAGCTCTCATTACACCATCCAGGTCTTCTGAACGGTGCAGGAACTAATGGATGCAAGCGGAGTGTTGCTGAAGTGTTGCTACCTCCCATCAGACGCAGGCTGCGTCTCTAACAAAGCTCCTAATACGTCCCACTTGCCTTCCCGCCCGGATGTTCGGTCAAGTTTTCGCAAACAAGCAGAAGTGGAGGAGTCGGCGATGTTTCCCGGCGAGGGAGACATTCTCTCGACGTGAAGTTTGGCCTTTGAGGCGAAGCCTGGGAATTCTTCAGACAATTTATGCAGGTGAGGAATGGTGTCCACAATCTGGCCCCATTTTGGGGAGGCCTGTTTGTTGTAAAGGGCAAACCCATCAGGCAGTTTGTTTGTAAGACCGACCCCCCCCCCGATCCCCCGGTGGCAGCAGCACAATCACAAAGTGACACATGCAGGTAAATGTTTTCCTTTGTTTCACTCGATGGAAGCAGATAAAGCAACAGTGGATCAGTCTGGAAAAAGTCTCAGTTCTTCCGTTTTGCTTGGTTCTTGTGGTGGAATGTGGCTTTTAGTTACATATACATCTATTTCTGGTGCCTAAACACTGAAAGTCTGATGAAAGTGACTGGATGTTTCTCCGTCCGTCCGTCTTTGGCCTCCGGACCAGACCTGCCTCTGTTTCTGACCAGGTTCAGTCGATGTTGTTATTTATCCAGACTCGTGTCACTCTGGAGGTGGAGGAGGGGGAAAGCTTCAAACCTCAGGGTCAATCTGAGTAATCAGGGGTTGATTTTCCCGACTTCCTGCCAGAGAGAGTCTTTCGTCAGAGGAACTGGTGCACTGAAGAGAGGCCGGTCTGTCCCGACGTCTCCTACAAGCTGAGCTCTGCCTCTTCAGTGAACTCAGAACGGGCAGTGAGGGTTCGGACGGATTCTGTTTGCTACGAACGAGGACAAATCTGACTTTGCTCCAGATCCACACTGCAGCAACCTGCTCGACGAGCTTTGAAGCGAACCCAGCGGCAGCTCTGCTTTGAACCGCTGAGCTGAACTCAGACTTCACTCACTGTCCTCGCTCTCCCAGCCCGATAAATCAATCAAGCTGTTCCACGTTTTGTAAAACTGTGTTTTTTTTATTCTCCTAACTTTACAGTTAGTTTAAGAAGTAAAACGACTCTGTGTGGTTTGAATTGTCCATTTGGTGATTTATTCCTCACAGCTGAATCCACTTGGAATGAATGTGACTTTGTTTGCTCAAGAATCCACAAATTTCAGGATTTCCACTTGCAGTCTTTTACAACCTGTTAAGAAAAAAGCCTTCAGAATTCTTGATGTGAGTTTAATTGACCCCCGTCATCCAGCAATTCAGGTTCCAAATGTGTCCGATCAATCGCTGATAACTCATCATGCTCGCCCGTAATGTCCTTAAAGAATGTCGTCACATTCATATCGTTCCATAATAATTCATGTTTCTTTAGAAGTGATCATCTCCTCCTGAGTTTTCTCCTGATCTCGGGGGCAGGAAATGACATGTCACTTTCTTACGTTCTCCGTTTTCCCCCCCGGGCGGCATTAAAGTTTCATCACATGTAATAAGTAGTGATTTCAAAGGGTGATATGATGTAGGAGGGAGAGGCGAAGCACCTGTGGACTCTACGGTTTCCTCATTCCAGTCCTCCCAGGGTGCAGCGGGGCAGGAAACCCACTGATCGGCAGCCGCCAGAAGTTAAATGCATTCATGTGCCGGACGGCCGTGCAGCAGCTCATCTGCGCTCTGAGAGCAAGAAGCCGTGCAGTTTGTGTCCGACTCTTTGGGATCCAGGTATGACAGGCAGTTTCAGGGCAGAGGCTCTGATTGATACGGTCCACTCCGGACGATGGCACGTTATCAGTCTCACATCAAACCAAATCACTCCGTCCTCCATCTCTGCTGAACCGCGTGAGTCCGTCAGCGACTCGTCCAGGACGCATGTCCACCGGGGAATCGATCTGCCCGGGATTCACACAGCAGCTGTCTGGCTTTCTGTTTCTTATCAGAGATAACGGTTAAACTCCTGAGAAATCAGGGAGAACATGCAAACTGCACACAGAGCAGCCATCAAGCTCAGAAGCAATGCAGCACACTGCTGAGATACACTTGTGTCAACAAAAATATCTATTTTCAGTTAAGCTCCAGACATGCTACAACATACACAAAATACAGATATCTGCATAAATAAAACAAAAATAGATTCATTTGAATCCATCTACAGATCAGTGTTGGGAACATGATTTATATTAGGAATTATTGTATTAATTCCAATTTGTTGTAAAACCACAGACTGCAATATATTACTGACCATTTCAACACTATTTATATACATATACAGTATATCCACAGGTGCATGGACACATATCAGAATCAGAAACAGGTTTACTGCCAAGTACGGCAGCCTATACGAGGGATTTGTTTGGTGGTGGTGCAAACAGAAAAAAGAAGGAACAGATTTAAAAGGCACAGGTATAAAACATGAATAGAAGGAACTAAAAGACAAACAAATAACACAATATGAATAAGTATAAATAACAATAAATACACAGTATACACATGCACAAACAAACGCACATATATAAACTCCTTGCAAATAAATTAAGAAAGAAAGAAAGCAATCTATATTTTAAAAGGAATACATGAGCACTAAATAAATGAATACATTTATATTCTAAATTCATGAAATTTATCAGCATTGGAGCTGCTGTCTCTCTCTCTCTCTCTCCCTCTCTCTCTCTCTCTCTGCTGTCAGTCAGCTCCCAGTCGCTGAACTGTATGAACATGATCCTTTTCAGTGTTTCTACTGTTTCTGTAGAAGAAGACGTCATGCAAAAAAACACAAACACAAATGCAAAATCAACACATTTTCATTTGAAATGTTCTGTAAACAGGAAGTTAGAGCCCCGAAATGTTTAAAGAAGTAACCACTGACTGTAATCCAGAACTATTTTTAAAGAAATCGCACAAAACTCGCTCACTGGTTTAAATTAGTCCAAACGTGACAAACGTGGCCTCGATGAGGTCCAGTTGTTAGAGAATGGACGCTGCAGTCTGAACCCTCACACACACACACACACACACACCACAGCAGCAGATCTCTGGTCCCAGATCGACCTCACTGCGGTTCACTTGAAGTCTGAAGTGTCTCGGACGGACGGCGGCGCTTCAAACGGCCCAAACGCAGGGCGTGGCGGACTCACAGCACACGATGTGCAGGATGACGTGCTCACTGTTCTGCAGAGTTTTCACATCTTTACGGGCTGCTGGTGAGTCCCTACAGCTGCCACAACAATCCCACATGCTCCGTGTGGCACTCCCAGCACGCAATGCTGCTGTGGCGGGATGAACGTCTGGCGTGTGTCTGAGCGAAATGTTCTCTAGTGAGGACGCTTCCTGAAGCTAAGGACTAATATATCCATCCTTCTTCTGCTTTATTCAACCCGGTCCACCGCAGGACAAACACTGACTGCACAAGTAAAAAAAAAAAAATAAAAAATTCATGTTTGTGATTGTATTGATCATAAATCTATGAAAACATAAGCAATCCAAAAATGATGTTAAAAAGGGGGATGTGAATTGATTAAAATAAACCACACTGGCTCTGTTAATTGGTGTCGATACCAAAACGCCGCGTCTCCCGCCGAGAAGCACGTGACCCCGAGGCGTGAACGCAGCACCGGGTTACACCGGCGTGTTGTTTCCTGTCGGATCACGGCCCAGCCGGAGGTTTCACAGGAAGCCGTGCAAGACACGAGAGGTTTTTACAAATATCTCCACTTTCTTTACAGAGAGAACTAATTTAATAACACTGAAGATAAAGCATCGACCTTGGGATCAACCTTTATGAGTCTGCTATTTACTGTATATTTGAAGGCTTATTGGATGCTTCTTTTCTTTCCCTCCCATTTCACCCGCTGTAATTATACCTGCCTCCCAAACAACCGGCCAGATTGGATTTTGCAGCTATTGTGTTAAATTCTCATATCTTCGGAAACAATTCCCCCCGACTGAGTGTTTTACTTCCAGATTTACTCTTAAGATGTCAAAAGCTGCCGTGATGTCTAATAGTCCTGCTGCTTTTTCCTTTTATTTGTTCGTGTTTTGCGTGTTTTTTTATTGGCATGGAGAGAGAGAGAGAGAGAGAGAGAGAGAGAGAGAGAGAGAGAGAAAGAGAGAGAGAGAGAGAGAGAGAGAGAGAGAGAGAGAGAGAGAGAGAGCGAGAGACGGTTTCTCCAGCAGTAATTTCCCCTGTGCTTTCAGGCCCACAGGAAATGATAGGACTTGACAGCTGCGCCCCGCTGTTTGATTTAATCAACTCCCAGTTTCTCTGTTTTATATTGATTCATGTAACTGACCCATAAAGGTTAATAAAAGAACTCAGGCCCAAACATCTGATACTGACGTAGAGGTGGGGGTGGGGGGTGGCGGCGGAGGAGAAAATATTTTCATGTCCGCACTTTTAAGAGAGGATTCGAGCGCTGACCTTCAGCCGGAGGCTTGAAAGCTGTTCAACCCTGAACGCAAACAATACTGTAGTGGTTTATCTCGACAGGATTACTGCAGGTAAAGAGAGCGGCGCCGCGGTTCAGTCCTCACCTCCTTCTGGAATATCCTTGAGCCGACAATCAGACCCGCTCATCAATACGGCCGGCGACGAAGGATCCACTCTGGTCTGTTTCAGCTTCTGAAACGCCGTTCATCGTTGTGCAGACATTTCAGTCGTGCCCAGTGGAAGTTAAATACCTTTTGACCCCCCCCCCCCGGGTTTAAATAAAGTTATCAAAATTTGAAGGAAGGGAAACAATAATTAGTTGAATGAATATTTTATTTAATTCATTGGGTTTAAATAATAATAATAAAAAAAAAACATTTCATTTGCTTGTGTTGCAATTTGAAGAATTGAAATAATTGATTTAATATTTTTTGGGGTTGTGATGTCACTTCCGCCTGGGAAAAAACCCCGCTGAAACTCCGTGCTGCTCAGTGAGGAGGAGAGCTGCAGGACTGCGCATCGAGGAAAGGTAAAACGAGCATTAAAGATAGTGGAAACACACTTTGTGAAACGGAGATCGTTTCTTATGCTTCTGGAATGCTTTCTGAGACGGTTTTTGGTGAGTTCCTGATGTTTTTTTGTGTGTTTAATTTCTTATGAGTGTAGATGCGTGCAGAGCAGAGACGCTGCAGCTCCATTTCTTTTCATTTTTTTATTTCAATTCATGATGATGTAACTTTAAGAACTGCTCAATTCAAGCTTTGTTTTTAAAGGTTTTATTTTGTGTACGGCCTGTTGTGCAGGCCAGGTTTTGTGTCCCGCCCGGGAGAGCTTGGTGCTGCGTGCACAGCAGCACCACGAGGACGCGGCGCACGTGGATGACATCCTGAACGGCGAGCCTGAGCCAGGATTCTGCACCTACGAAGACTTGAACTGTCGTCTCCGTGCAACACCATCGCTGCATCGTCCCAACTCGGCTTGGTTGAGCTGAGCTTCTGCTTCACTCCGGCGGTAGGATCTGGAAGCCTCAGACTGAGCCAGCACCTGGACTGGAACTCAGGACAAGCCTGGAACTGTGAATTTGACACTGATCATTTTGATGGTTTCTTCTTGTTATAAGTGATTCCTGGTGTGTTATTTCCAGAGCATTATTTATCTTCATTTAATGCGTTCTTAAAACAATAGAGCTACAGTAATTTGGGGTGACGGCCGGCCTCGTCCTACACTTCCACTTGAGGTTGCTTCTGCTAAATGCAGCTGAAGTGGTGTGAACGAAGGAAAGACAAAATGATCCCGAACTAAAGATATTCATCGCTGGAGCAAATCACCCTGTGACGTTCGAGTTATGACTTTCACAAACCAAATCTGTTGAACTGCTCTTTAAAACCAACAATGGAAATCGAGTCCCTTTTGTTAGAGAACTGTTCTGTTTAGTTTTTCTGTGTTTTGCACACACAAGCTTCTCCTTCCAGACTCTGCTGAGTGACACAGAAAACAGACAAAAGAAAGAATTATGTATCTCTCTGATGTGACTCAGTCAAGCTGATCTGTTCTTCTTGTCTAGGACTCTAATTCATTTCAGTCTTATCTGTTTCTTAATATATTCTGTTAGTCATGTATTGTGTTATTGAGTTTTCTGGATTATTGGAAATGTTTGTTTTATCTGATAAGGTTCAGTCAAGGAGCTGATCTGTTTTTGTGATTGGCTTCTTTAAAATAATGAAATTTAAAAACGAGCAACAGAGCCAGCATTTTGAACGCCTTTCTGAAAGAAAGCGACCCTTTAACTGAAAAAAGGAAAACAAAGAGACTATAGTCTTTCTTTCCTTGCGTCTCTTACAATCCTTGGCGGATTTTAACCATTTAAGCATTAAACAGTGCGGCTAATTACGCTTACATTAATCCACTATCCAGTACATGTGTGTGTAGATAGCAACCCGACCACCAGGCCTCACACGCTTCACTCTCATGAACTTAAGTATGTGGTTGGTGTGAGTTGGACTGTTGGCGGGTGGTGGATTGTCCTTTAGTCCTCAGGTGAGGGACGGACGCAGCAGCACAGAATGGTCTTGACCCTGCAGAAAGCTCTGCTGATTCTCCTCATTGCTTTGGTGAAGCAGCCTGGATAATGAGGCGAGGTCCTTCTGCCTGCAGAGTCTTCCTGGGCTTCAGGCATTTCAGGGGCAACAGAGACGACTGAGGCGACCGATGTTTCAGCGGCGACTGACAGTTGGCAGCCTGCAGACAGTTGGAGGGTAACAGCCTGTTGGAGGGCTGCAGACGGTTCAAGGGGTACGGACTGCTGGAGGGCTTTGGATAGTTGAAGAGCTGCGGACAACTGCAGGGCTGTTGATGGGCGGCGGATAGTCGGGGAACTGCAGACAGTTGGGGGGCTGGACAGATGTCCAGGACCACACAGGCTGTGGGACCCGCAGATTCCATATCTGCCTCGATGGACTCCACCAAACAGAAGATCATCTTCTGGCTGGAGGAAAAATGACAGTTAATGATTTTGTGGGAAACAACACAGAGCCTTCAAATGGAAGCACAAAAACAGCCACTTACTACCGCCTGCTGTCGGGGTCCTCGCTCAGGTGGGACATGGTGATAAATGGAGCTGCAGAGCCTCCCGAGGAGTGACTCTGCGATCCCAATCCATGTCAAGCATCCTTTTCAGGAGGTCCACAAATGCCTTCTTGTCTGCCAGCTCAGCGCGGTCTTGATGTGGCTGCAGCTGGATTTGAAAACACAGTCAGATCCGTGGATTTTCTTCTCTTTACAGAAGTCCGATGATTTCAGTGGTTCACTTGGTGAAGCAAAGGAAAGTAATGGAAAGTCGCCCATCGTGAGTCATAAGTGCGTTTAATGGTGACCTGATCATTTCCGATACTCCAGAAGACAAAATCTGATTGTCAAACAAAAGAGCAGAGAAGACTTGCATGCAGCAGCTCATCCAGGCTGGCTGGCAGGCAAGATGTGTCACAGCAGCGACTTGTATCTACGCCAGACACCACCAAGTACTCTTCTGGGGTCCAAAGAAATAGAATCAACATTAAACGTGTTCAAGAAGTCAAACCAGCTTCAATCAAAGACTCCAGCTTAATTTACCCGCATTCTCAGCCGTGTGGAACCATGAGCAGCTTCCTCCTGAATGAAAAAGTACTTGGTGAACGTCCCGGTCCGGAGCTGCTGGTTCTGAGGCTGAGCGAGAAGCTCTACCATGTACTTGACCTGCAGAAACAAAGCACACATCAGCTGAGACCGTTGACAGCTTGGTTCTGGATACATGCTGGAGGAAGCAGACCTACCGTATGGTGCTCGCACTCTAAAGGGGATAAGTCTTCCTCAAGGTAGAGGGAGGCCAGTACGCAGGCCAGCCCCAACACGTCGATCGCCTCGGAGATGTGGAGGCCGAGGAAAACTTCAGGGGCCCTGAGGAGGAAAGACAGGAGCTAAAGCTGTGAAATCTACCAGCTAACTGTGAAGAGCCACATAACAGCTTGGTATAGAACACTTGTAAGGTGTGCAGGGTGAACCCACCTGTAGCCTGTAGGCTGCATCCGTGCTCCAGGCTGGGATAGCCAGCCCGAAGTCAATGAGCTTTACCTTGAACGGTTGGTTCACTGCATCGGCCAACATGATGTTTTCCGGCTTGATGTCAGTGTGCATGAACCCGAACTCGCTCAAGGCCTCCAAGGCTCCCAGAAGCTGCACAAACAAAGCATGAGGGGTCAGTTATTGATGCTGTGAAGAATGAGGACTTCATTTCCCCCACCGATCAGACATGCAGAACAAGAGATTAATGAAGCAAAGGTGACCAACCTGCCTGGCAATCGGGCGGATTTCATAGCATTTGAGCGGAGCCGACCATCGTCTCTTCATGAATTGAAACATCGACCTTTATCTGGAGGTTGGTTTCATTGAGAACAGAGACAGAAGACCAAGATGTGAGGAGAATCTTCAGCTGGTGTCAAATGAAGCCACATGAAGCCACCGAGCGAAAGTAGAACCTGATTACCAAGGCGCATGGAGTCTGCATGTTCTCCCTGTGCGTGCTTCGACTTTCTGTGGATGCTCTGGTTTCCTTCCACAGGACAGAAACGTGTTGATGTTTGAACACTATCAGTTTCAAACTAAATGATTTCTTGTTTGTGCCAATGCTTCCATTACTGTATTGTGAAAGTGTGTTTAACACCTTTCTTTTAATGTTTCCTTCCTCCAGCGTTCCATTTATTCCCTTTCATAAAACACAATTCCTTGTGCTCTTCGGTTTGATGTGCTGTTATTTGCAGAAGGCAAACAATTATAACAGAAGGAGAAGTTGGAGCTTGTTCAGTATTCTTCATGTTTTTGTAACAACAGCGTCTCCATTCAGGAAGTCGCTGCTCGTCTCCTTGTTCTTTATGCTCAGTGCAGCCAGATGTACAATAAGAATGCAACGTCATTGTCTTCTGCTCCAAATCCTGCAGACACAGGCTAAAAGTTGGCATATACGTTCAGGCTAATGGTACAATGATGAGTTCGACTCCTCAATTTAACACCACTCTGGTTAAATCACAAAGAAAACAAGATTGTTATTTAACAGTTTTTTGGCTTTAGTTGGAAATCTGAACAAAGTCAATGATAAATTAGGCTTTTTTAGCACCTGACACTGTAAAAGAACCAATTAGATTAATTGGCTGTTTGTTTCACACCTTTTGTTTCGGCTTTTACTAAGCAGGACGGAAGGTGGCTGAGTGTGTCAGACTGTTACCTCCGAGCGTGCTCGGCTTCACATATCTCTAATTGGACACTCCTGGGGACCTCTGAACACACCGCAGACGTGTTATTCTTCTTTGTCTCGCATAACTGTCTCTCACAGTAGCTATTATCATTAAAGAAAAAAAAAAATAGCGTGGCACTTGGATGTTTGGTGCTCTCCGATCTCTCTGCTGTTTTACTGGATGATGACTAATTAGAAAAGTGGGTTTCTGTGGCGCTTGCTGCGGGATTTGATCGCTGCTTGAGTGGCTGCTGCTTCTGACGTTGAAGAGACAAAGCTGTCTCGCTGAAAGAAGGAGCCCTTTGATATGTTTCTCAGAGATTACTGTCATGTGCTGACATGTTGGGTTTTTTTTTTTCTTCACTGCTGTGCATCATCAACCTCAGGAATCGCTCTTTTGTTCAGTGTTTTCATTTCCAATACGTGTTTGTTAGTTTTTCATGTTACAACCTCTCCAAAAAAAACAAAACAAAAACAGCCTCATCTGGGATGGATAAAATCAGGACAGAAACGTGACGGGTTTCGTGTTCCGGTGCTCGGCGTGACACGACATCCGTCTCTGTAGCCAAATATCAGAAGAACAGTGTGGAGTCTGTGAGGAACAAGAAGTTTAAAGTCGACGAGTTTTCAGCATCAAATGTTCGGTTTCTTAACATAATGTCAATGATTAGCCCGATCAGAAGAGAAGCATCATATTTTCATCAGCAGAGACGTTTGGATCGCTCATTGGTTTAACTCCTCTGTGGGTCCAGGAGGGTTTTACTCTGAAACTCTTCTGAAATGAAGAAGCAAAACTGACGGCTCGAAACTAAAAAAAAAAACGACGATAAACCACAAGTTTGTCTCTGTTGATTCGTTCCCGTTTGTTTTCCTTTCCACCATCACCAATAAACTTGACTTTTCTCTCCCAAAAAGTTTCAACTGCTTCACATAAATACTGGCCCTTTTCTGTTATTTTATAACCTCCGACTGTTTTTAATTGATAAATATTTTTATGTTATTTCCCTCTTAGCTCTGGACATGTTGTACGGCAGCATTAATTCATACGAGAGTGGAATATGAGAAACCTGCTGCCGGAAGTCTGGCCTTTTGTGTGTCTCCAGTCCATCGCCGGGCAGCGGACGGGAAAATTATTTAAAGAGGGTCGTTAAAAGGGCCATTAAGCAATTTAGAAGGCAAATGGATGTTGTCTTTTAAGACGATGCTCTGACTCAGGTCGCTTCTGCTTAAGGTTGTTTCAGAGTCGACACAAAGTAAATTTATGTCTCACCTTCCTCATAAAAAAAAAATAAAAATAAAATAAAACAGCTGCTGGAGGGCAGGAGAGGAAGTGTTTTGCCAATCGGTGTTCATTATCAAATTTAACTTGGAGGTGACAAACTAAGCATCAAAAGTGTGTGTGTGTTTGTGTGTGAGAGTGTGTGTGATAGCTCATGCTTAAAAATATTAACAAAATCTGCAGCAGTTTGGCTTATCTTCTCCCAAATCCTCCAATTTCCTCCTCTTATCAGCGCGCTCTCACTCCCAGCCTGAGTGGAGGATTAAACACATGGAAATGAAACCAAATCGAATAAACAACATGAAATACAGCGTTCCTTTTCTTGCTGTAAACACACAGAAATCATTTATGAGCTCTTCTCTCTGAGTATTGAATATTTAGGAACTTCAGCAATACATTTTGTCCTTGTAAGCAGCGTGGCGTGAGCGGCTCAGGAACAGTGAGCATGAAGGGATGAGCCAAGTTGAGTGGTCCACTTCTTTTTTTATTTTCTTATGCAAAAATCAACCATAAAGTGCAAAGTGCCAAAAAGTGCAAAAAAAAAGGTGCATTGGAGGATCTCCCAGGAGCTTGGCTTCACCACAATCACGGTCTCTCTCTCACTGAATGTCTTCAGGCCCTTAAATACACTCAGCTTAACAGGGTAAAACCATTAAAACTCCCGGAGGTATAAAACATAATATTAGCTCTCTAAAACTATGTTAAAATCCTCCACTATAAACTCATAATACTAACCTAAACAAAACAAAACCCATACTTAAGAATAAACCAAACTAACGACCCAAATAACTACACGAAATCCTAAACCATATCTAAAATCCGTGAAACCACCCCCCACCCATTTCCACTCTTGGACCAGCCCAGAACTTTCTTTAGTGGTGTCCGTCCCCCGGGGAATCTTTTGGCCGGACACCACTCCTGAACACAAGAGCAGAAAGGTGAGTTAAAAAATCACACACACACTCCACACCACATTCACACACCCAACACCTTCTCCACACTCACTGCATGCATGCCACACCTAAAAGAAAAGCTAATTAAAAACAGGCACATATATTGCACATTAACCAATCTTGATTTGTCCTTTGTTTGTCCTGCAGGTCCGCCGCCACGCCCGACCAGACCCACAGACAAACGGTCTCCAATAAATAAATAAATAATTTAAAAAGACAATCGTTGTGCAAATTATTCTTTATGTGCAAATTAGCTTCTTTAAAGTGCTGTGCATTAGTGCAATGTGAATGAGAGAAAGTGTCTGTGTGCAAAGTGCAGTGCCCTAACCAGTGACGAACGGCCTGTTCGTCACATTTCCCCCTCCTTCTCCATGGCGAAGCCTCCATCCTCGGTACTCCTGGAGAGACAGTCCGCCACGATGTTTGCCTTGCCGGGCCGGTATCGAACTGTGAAGTTGTATGGCTGCAGGGAGAGGTACCATCCAGTAATGCGGTTGTTGGCATCCTTCATCCGGTGCAGCCACTGGAGGGCACGGTGGTCTGTCTCCAGGTCGAAGTGACGTCCCAGCAGGTAGTACCTGAGACTGTCAACTGCCCATTTCACCGCCAAGCACTCCTTCTCCACTGTTGAGTACCTGGTCTCACGGTCCAGCAGCCTCCGACTGAGGAAAACAACTGGTCTCCTCTCCCCCTCCTTCTCCTGGATCAAGACGGCTCCCAATCCACTTTGTGAGGCGTCCGTTTGAAGGATGAAGGGCTGACTGAAGTCAGGGCTGTGTAGGACCGGCTCTGTGCAGATGGCCTCCTTCAGATCCCTGAAGGCCTGCTCGCACTCTTCCGTCCAATGCACTCTGTTGGGAGCTGCATTCTTGGTCAGGCTCGTTAAGACAGCAGTTCTTTCAGAAAAATTTGGCATGAACTTCCTGTACCATCCAACCAATCCAATAAATCCTCTCACCTTCCTTTTGGTGGTGGGGACTGGGAACGCTCGAATGGCCTCCATCTTTTCAACCTGTGGCTTGATCTTCCCAAAGCCGATGGTGAAACCCAGGTACTGTACCTCCTGGCAGGCCACTGAACACTTCCGGGGATTGATGGTCAGTCCAGCCGCTCTGATCCGACGCAGAACTTCCTGGAGGTGGTATAGGTGTTGTTCCCAGGAGCTACTGTAAATCACCACGTCGTCCAGATAGGCAGCCGAGAAGTCAGACACATCCCTCAGTATGTGGTCCATCAGGCGCTGGAACGTTGCTGGAGCTCCCTGCAGACCAAATGGCATCACCTTGAACTGGTACATACCAAATGGTGTCTTGAACGCTGTCAGATCCTTTGCTTCTGGGGCCAGCGCCAGCTGCCAGTAACCTCTACTGAGATCCAGGGTGGTGATGTACGCTGCTCCTCCCACTCTCTCCAACAGATCGTCCACTCGTGGCATCGGATATGGATCGAAGTTGGAAATAGAGTTGAGGTACCTGAAATCAATGCAGAATCGCAAAGAGCCATCTTTCTTGGGTACCAGTACGATTGGGCTGCACCACTCACTACTGGACACTTCAATGATTCCCATTTCCAGCATGAGTGTGATTTCATTTTGTAGTACCGGCACCAGCCGCTCAGGGATCCTGTAGCTCCGCTGACGGACTGGAGCATCCTTCTTCAGTTTTATTTTGTGTTGGACCAAAGAAGTGAAGCCTGGGGTCTCCTTAAAAAGAGACGGGTCAAGCAGTGGCTGAATGGCTTCCTGCTGAGTGGAAGAAAGGTGGGAGAGGTCAACTGAAGCCGTTTCTTCTGCACCAGTTGGAAAGTATTTCTCTGTGACCTCGTCGTCCTGCACAGCTCGAACCAACAACTGCTGTGACGGCTCCTGACGAACATGAAACTCTTTCAACAGGTTAACATGAAAAACCTGGTGCTTCTTTTGCCTGTCTGGCATGTAGAGCTCATAGGTCACTTTCCCAACCTGCTTGGTGACTTCAAACGGTCCATGCCATTTAGCAAGCAGTTTGCTGTCATTGGTTGGTAGCAACAACAGTACCTTCTGGCCTGGTACGAAGACTCTCTCCTTCGCCTTTTGGTCAAACCACGCTTTCTGGCGTTGCTGTGCTTCCTTCAGGTTGTCCTGAGCCAGTGCTGCCATAGCCTCCAGTCGCTCTCTCATTTTGATGACGTAGGCTACGATGTTATCACCCTCACTCTCCGTCTGCTCCCAGTAGTCCTTCAGGAGGTCCAGGGGCCCCCTCACCTGGCGTCCATACAGCAGCTCGAAGGGTGAGAAGCCGGTGGATGATTGTGGGATCTCCCGGTATGCAAACAGGAGATACGGCAGCCATTGGTCCCAGTCAGTACCTGTGTCAGAAACAAACTTGCGCAGCATGTGTTTCAGAGTCTTGTTGTAGCGCTCTACCAGCCCGTCCGTTTGAGGGTGATAAGGTGTGGTCCTGATCCCCTTAACCCCCAACAGCTGGTAGACCTGCTTTAGTAGTTTTGACATGAAGTTGGTTCCACAATCAGTCAGAATTTCTTTTGCTACTCCAACTCTCGAAAACAGTTGCAGTAGACAGTTAGCAATCTGTTTTGCTTTGACTGAACGCAACGGAAAAGCCTCTGGGTATCTGGTAGCATAATCACAAATGACCAAGATGAAACGGTTACCAGAAGAACTTTTCTCCAGTGGACCAACAATGTCCATGCCAATCCTCTCAAAAGGAGTACCAATTATTGGCAGAGGTTGTAACTGAGCTTGAGAAACTCCCCTTCCTGCTGTGAGTTGACATTTCTCACATGATTTGCAGAATTTGGAAACCTCCGTGTACATGCCTGGCCACACAAAACGACTACCGATTCTGCGCAGTGTCTTTTGAAAAGCCATGTGACCAGCCCAGGGAATGGAATGACCCAGTTCCATCACTTGCTGTCTGAACTGATGAGGCAATGCCAGAGCTTCACTCTCATCAGTGACCTGATACAGTATACCATTCTTAATTATGTATCTGGCCTCATCCAACAGTTTAGTTTCCCCCTGATTGGCGACTTTCTCAAACCAACCATTAAGAGATGGATCTTGTTTCTGCAGTGCACCAATGTCAGACGGGATGTCAAACTCCACCGGACTGAGTGGTTTTGACACTTCGTTTCTGTCTTTGGGAGAACCCGTAAACTTGTCTTGCCTTCTCTGAGCTTTTGATTTTCTAATCTTTCCTGGTTGAGCCTCAAACTCTTCCTCCCAATAAGGAAGCTCCTCCAAAAGAACCTTAGCTTTTTGAGCTCTGGTGAGAACATGTACAGCGTTAAATGGACCACCTTCATTCTTTTTAGGTTCCACATTAACCTGTCCTTTTTCTGTTTGGTTACCAAGTGAAATCAGATCAAGCAGAGTAGGCACATCATTACCCAGAATTACCTCAAATGGCAAATTGTCCGCCAGGGCGACATTTAACAGATAGGTTTGTCCTCCAACTGTCATGTGCACCTCGGCTGTGGGGTATTTGTGCTCATCTCCATGAATGCAAGTGAGTGGTGTTTTGTCTCGAGACCATCTCTCTTCTGGAACCAAGCTAGACAGGACTACTGACTGAAAACAACCAGAATCAAGCAGTGCTTCTGCTTTTATGCCATTAATCAGCACAGGTGTTGTGTGCCCCCTCACCTCTCTGGTGGGTACTACAGCTGATCTTGGTACCGAGCACAGCAAAGACTGTTTGGATTTCAGGGCAGGACAAAAATGCTGTGTATGGCCTAAGTTGTTACAGTTGTAGCATCTGATATCCTGATTCTGCGTCCTATTTAAGAGTTTTTTAGCTGGACCCGAATGAGACTGGTTAGATGGAGATTGCCTACTGATATGACCCGCAGGGACAGGACCAACCCTACCACCCCCAAAGGACTTACTTGGCTGGGTGGAACGGGGCTCCCGTCCGAAGTAGCAAGCTCTGGCCCCTTTCCGTGCAGCTAGGAAGGCCTCCACTAAACGAGCTGCTTCTTCTGCGCTACCAGGGTCACGTTCCTTGACCCAGACCTCAATCTCCGGGCTGACCATGCGGAGAAACTGCTCCAGAATGATCTTCTCCATCAGGTCCCGTTTCTTTGTTTTTTCAGGCTGGAGCCACCGGTAGGACAAGTCTTTTAGTCGCACGTAGAGCTCCCTTGGCGTCTCCTCAGGTTCAATTGTGAGTGACCTGAAGCGGCGGTGGTATGTCTCAGCAGTTATTTCATATTTTGACAGAATTGCTTCTTTCACCTTGTAGTAGTCATCAGAGTCTCGGATGTCCATGAGCACAAAAGCGCTGCGTGCCTTCCCTGTCAGTAGGGGGACAAGGCGAACTGCCCACTCTTCTTCAGGCCAGCGACAGACCTGAGCCATTCTTTCAAAAGTGATGAGAAAGTGTTCGATGTCATCCTCTGGCATCAGAACAGGCAGTTTGGGCTCCCTCTGCGGTCTGTAGCCTCCGCTGCAGCCAGGGTCTGGCCCATCTTCATCATCATCATCATCACCAAATGGCTGTCTGCCCTGTGTTCGTCTTTGCATATTAAACTCTGAGTGCTCCGACTGCTGAACTTGCTGCTGGATCTGCTGGAACTGATGCTGCATGGACTTCCAGCGTTGCTCCTGTAGGGACATATCCTTCTCCAGTTTTTTGTCTCTTGTCTCCTGGCGTTCAATCAATGTCTTCACCAGAGCAGTCAACTCCTCCACTTGACCAGCTGAACCTCCTTGGGCCATCTCAGAGCTGGATGGTGCAATCCGTCCATCATCTGGCTCTTCAGGTCTCTTATTTCCTTTCTTGCTCATATTGCCCTTGTACTCACTATGGCGGGGGTAGAATCACTGCCATCAACATAATCAGCAGGACCACCACCGCTGCCGAATGTAAGCAGGAGGACCACCACTGGCACCAAATGTAAGCAGCGTGGCGTGAGCGGCTCAGGAACAGTGAGCATGAAGGGATGAGCTAGTGATGGGTCCGGCAACACCGATGCGTCGACGCATGCGTCGAGCTCATAGAACGAAACCCCGTGTCGGTGCGCGTATCGCTTTAAGAAAGTCACGTGACCGATACGGGAACTGTTTCGAACGGACACTGACGCGCCAAACTGTGTTTATAAGGGAAGCGCATCTGTCATGTATCGGGATGTACGGGCCATCTCTGAGAGACGAATTTCTGATTTACTCGGACATGATCATCCTCAAACTCGTCAAGAGTTATGGAGCCTCAAGCAAAGAGAAAGGCTTCCGCCGTGTGGGACCATTTTGATGTTGTGTCGGAAAATAAGGTAATTGTTTAATTAAACATCCTTTTTGTTTCATCCTGTTCCTCTCAGAGTTTCCACTTGATCTATCTGAATTCAAATTAATTTCGAAGTGACTCTTAGTTTACTGCTCATATTATTTTCTGCAGGTCAAATGTCGCATTTGTTCGACAGAACTCTCGTATTTGAACAAAAGCACCTCCTCAATGCTGAGGCATTATCGGGCAAAGCATGAAAATGAAGTCCCAGATACACCCAGGATAAACTCAGGTATTATTTCACATTATTTTATGTATTTGTTTAATTCTTATTTTCCATTCCTCTGTCTCTTCTCTATCTTCCTGATATAATGTTGTCAACCTTCAACAGTCTTAAATTAATCTATGTATCTGTTCGATTATTTCCTTGTCACTATGCATTTTAAAACCTGTTTCGATCCATCCACTTTATTCTTTTTTCTCTCATTTGTTGCTTTAGTTAAGTCGACCCTCTGTGCCTTTTCCTTCCTACTCTCCTGGTCTCTGGTGAATTGATTGTTTTGTTTTGTTGTTGCTTTTTCTCTGCCCTTGTCTGTTAAGGCACTTTGTAAACTTTTGTTTTTAAAGTTGTTATATAAATGAAGTAATTACTATTATTATTGTTATACAGCCACTCTACAACTTACGTACAGTTGCTTTAATTCCTATTCATTTAGTTTTTGCTTTATTTTTAACCTCCAAGCTTCCAGAAAGCAGATGCTTGATGAGGCTCTGCTCAGTTTCATCCTGAAGGACTGCCAGCCCCTCAGCATTGTGGAGAATGAAGGCTTCAGGGAACTGGTTCAGGTCTTTGAGCCCTCATATGTTTTGCCAACCAGAAAGGTTTGTGTGCAAATTATCTCAAGCGGTGGTTCATATATTCAGTTTATTTAATCTTTAATTTAAATTTACTGATTTGCGTTTGGTTTGCTTGGTGTAATTTTCAGACCATCAAACAAATGGTGGCCAAAAAGTACGAGGAGGAACGGGAACGAGTGAAAATGGAAGTACAGCAAGCTGTGGCAGTGAGTATAACAGCTGACATGTGGACGTCTGTGAACATGGAGGCTTACTTGGCTCTTACTTGTCACTACATCAATGAGAATTTGCAGTTGTGTACATCTGTGTTGGGTGTGCAATACTTTCCACAAAGTCACACTGCAGACAATTTGGCCCAGGTCAAAAGGGGCATGATGGAGGACTGGGCAATAACCAATAAAGTGAAGTGTCTTGTGACTGACGCAGCACCAAACATGATTGCATCCACGAGACAGCTCCAAATTCGGCACTCTATTTGCATTGCACATAGTCTCAATTTATTGGTTAAAAAATCATGTGATCAGATCCCCACACTTACATCCATCAGACACAAAGCAAGGAACATTATCACATACTTCAGATCAAGCACTACAGCCAAGGAGAAGCTTGCTCAAGTGCAGCAACAGATGGGACGACCAACCCTGAAACTTATCAATGAGGTGCCAACACGATGGAACAGCACGTATCAAATGCTTTCAAGGCTGCATGATGAGAGGGAACCAGTGTGGGTATCTCTGGCCTCTCTGAAAACAGATTTGACTCCACTTACAGCTGATGAGTATACCATCATAGGAGAAACACTTCTTGTGCTTGCTCCTTTCCATCAAGCTACAGTGGAGTTGTCTGAAGAGAGGCGAGTGTCAGGGTCAAAGGTCATCCCGATGATGAAAATGCTATATCATGCACTAGAGCGTAATGCTTCAACCTTGCACACACAGGCAGCCATACACCTGCATGAACACCTGAAGCGTCGAGTCACAGACACTGCTTCCACTGTGGAGTCATTAAGTGTGTTGACCCTAGCAACACTTCTAGACCCCAGATTCAAATCACTCGGGTTCCGCAGTTCCTCTAAGTGCAATGAGGCCATCAGCAGACTGCGATCAGAATGTGCGTCCGTAATCGGACGTACAAATGAGCCCCAGCCAGGACCGTCTTCCCAACAGCTGTCTGCACCCACTTCAGGCATGTTATTCAGCACTATTTGTTTGTTGTTGTTTGTAAATCATGTACTAAAATGCCAATTTGTTGTTTTTTAGATAACCTTTGGCAGCAGTTTGATATCGAAGTGGGCAGGCAGACAACAAGTGCCACAGCAGATGCCATTCTGGAGGTGCAGAGGTACCTGGCAGAGAGCAATATTGCCAGGTCCCAGGATCCTTTACCATACTGGAACAACCACAAGACCATATACCCAAACCTCTTCAAGCTGTCATTGCAATTCCTCTGCACTCCAGCCTCATCTGTACCATGCGAGCGGGTCTTCTCTACTGCTGGAGAAGTTGTGTCCAAAAAGCGTAACAGGCTTAACTTCAAAACTTTGGAGAAACTTATTTTTCTGAATAAAAATTTGTAAAAAAAAAAAAAAAACCCAGTCCACAAGCATCTTTATTCACAACACATTCACTTTGATTTTCCCGTTATGACACTTGTTTACATTATTTATTGACTGAATATAAAAACATCAAAGATATTTTAAACTTAAATGAAGATATGGAATAATACAATATAAAATACCATGACCTAAATTGTATTATTGTATATACTAGGTCATCAAATCAGCATCAGTTGAGTCTATAAACTAGGTGGCCTGCAGGGATTTTTAAGGTCCAGCAGGTGTCAGTATTCAGTGACACAGTATCAACACAGTATCAATACAGTTTTGCATTGTGTCGAAACGCTTCATGACGCCTCATCGACCCATCACTAGGATGAGCCAAGTTGAGTGGTCCACTTCTTTTTTTATTTTCTTATGCAAAAATCAACCATAAAGTGCAAAGTGCCAAAAAGTGCAAAAAAAAAGGTGCATTGGAGGATCTCCCAGGAGCTTGGCTTCACCACAATCACGGTCTCTCTCTCACTGAATGTCTTCAGGCCCTTAAATACACTCAGCTTAACAGGGTAAAACCATTAAAACTCCCGGAGGTATAAAACATAATATTAGCTCTCTAAAACTATGTTAAAATCCTCCACTATAAACTCATAATACTAACCTAAACAAAACAAAACCCATACTTAAGAATAAACCAAACTAACGACCCAAATAACTACACGAAATCCTAAACCATATCTAAAATCCGTGAAACCACCCCCCACCCATTTCCACTCTTGGACCAGCCCAGAACTTTCTTTAGTGGTGTCCGTCCCCCGGGGAATCTTTTGGCCGGACACCACTCCTGAACACAAGAGCAGAAAGGTGAGTTAAAAAATCACACACACACTCCACACCACATTCACACACCCAACACCTTCTCCACACTCACTGCATGCATGCCACACCTAAAAGAAAAGCTAATTAAAAACAGGCACATATATTGCACATTAACCAATCTTGATTTGTCCTTTGTTTGTCCTGCAGGTCCGCCGCCACGCCCGACCAGACCCACAGACAAACGGTCTCCAATAAATAAATAAATAATTTAAAAAGACAATCGTTGTGCAAATTATTCTTTATGTGCAAATTAGCTTCTTTAAAGTGCTGTGCATTAGTGCAATGTGAATGAGAGAAAGTGTCTGTGTGCAAAGTGCAGTGCCCTAACCAGTGACGAACGGCCTGTTCGTCACAGTCCTAATCAGGCAAATTAATTGATTGATTGCTGAATCCTTACATTGATGGCAAACTGCTGGAGTTCAGTGGAGGAAGGAAGGAAGGAAGAAGTGCACTCAAGATTTTTCTGAAACATAAATGCAGAAACAATGCATTGTCACTTGAAGCATTGTGAAAATGGAGAATAAATCAGCTGCTATCAACCACAAAACGGCTAAAATCTTCTTGGGCCCAATTAAATCCAGAATCCAAAATCTCAGAATCCAATCTCAGAGTCTCCATGAACGGGCGCTTGACTGACCCACATTCACAATCCTTCATGTTTGGTGGTAAAATATGGAAATTGTACAAAAACTGTCATGTAAATCTCCCTGTTTGTCATTATTCTAATGTGATCACTTGACAAAATGCAAAATGCTCATTTGATTTTCTTCTCCTTCTCTGAGCTCCAGCACTTCCTAACAGATGACTAAAAGTCTCTCATTGAGCAGAAATGTTTTCCTCTTCAAATCTGCAGAATCACCCAGCGCTTCCCAGGATCTGGGCTGTGATCGCTTTCAAACGTGTTGCTGTCACGCCTCAGACGCCTCAGTCCTGCCAAAAGGGACACTTTTTCCTTCAAACATGTCACATGGATCCTGATTTTATGCCAACATTTTCCCAACCAAACGAGCACACAGATGTACAGCAGAGCGTTTCTCCCCGTTTCTGGCCTTTTATCAACCTGCTCATAACTCCTCATTTATGGTCCTCGTGTAAAGGTCACAGTTTAAATCGTTTGAGGAAACTGAGGGCAGTTCTGTGGGGATTAAAGGGATTCGATCATTTTTCTTTCAAGAGAGCAGCTCATCACGTGTTCATAGGACCGGCGGTCTGCCTGGTGTTCCTCCTGGAAGCGTTTTGACTTAATCATAAAACACCAGCAAGGTGGAAAAGTCATGTATGCACCTTTTTTCCCTGAAACCATCACCGCTCCAAACCACAAACGCTTCCCCGAGACGTCCCACGGCCCGGAGCGGCGAGGAGCAGCGAGGTGAGCTCACGAGCCGGAGCCCGCCGTCCCGATCCAGCAACACCTCGTGAAGCCGTCTCCGTCCGCCGGGCGCTCCTCCGAACCCGCCGCCGTCTGCTCCGTTTCCGTCAGCAGATTACATGACTAATGACCGGGAGCTGCTGTATCCCTCGTAACGCGGCGTTCGGAGTCAGAGAGCAAGAGACGGTCGGAAATGACTCGAGACTCTCATTACATGGAAGTAAGAAGTAGATGTGCAATTACCTCCAGCACCTCGGGATGTGTGGAGGCAAGAGAAGAGACCTTTTCTCCAGGTGGGAAAAGAACGAACTGAACCGCAGAAATGTTGGGATGATGTGTAAAATGTTAAATGTATTTATACGGCAGTCATGTAAAGGACCCCTGGAAAAATGGACTTTTATGAAAGATGGACTTTTCTGAGCTTTTAACATTGTTAGTGTGAGGTTACTTCAAAAAAACTTCAGTCGGTGTTTGTCATCATTCGTGCAAATTTGGTTTACGACTGATCCAATGAAACAATCATGAAGCCAAACACGCATGTGCATCTTCAGGAGATGGTGGCATGTAGGCAGCACCATATATACAATACAAACCTGGTTGAAACGTCCCTCCACTGTCAGCATGGTGTCGATGTATCACATCTATGGAATACAAAAGCACTCCACAGTTCTAGGGGTGATAAAACAGCTTATTACTGACTGTGTATGACTTTGGCAGACTTGGAAAAGCATGATTTGACTCCTTTAAAGCTGGATTTCTATCGGAGAAAATACAATGACCACCTGATTCTGCAGCTTTCTTCCTGTTAAAAGGTTTTTTTTTTTTTCTTTTCCTTTCCAGAAAATACTTTTTATTTCCACATATCTTCATCCAAATATAGACGGCCAGTGTCTGGATAATGTGAGTCTGCTTGATGGATTGACTCGTGCACCAAAAAGTGGATGAATGACTTACACGTCATTTCATTTCCCGTTTCATCACAAGTTCCCTGAAACGGGAGCCGTTTGATGATGACCGACTGAACGAAAGCGAAGACAAAAAGTGACTCTTCATCCATGTGCAACAGCGATTCGGACGGACCGTGGCGTTCGCGCATGAGCGGACAGAATGTTGAATCTCCTTCCTCTCCGCCGAGCTGGAAGCGGCGGCACGGATGCTTCGTATGCAATTCATCATCGTGTCACACGCCGCCTTCCGTTCAGAGCTGAACGCTGGGATTCTGACGGCTCCTCCTCGGCTTTGACAGTCTAATGAAAATAAAACAGCATTGTCAAAGCGAAGATGGCGCGGCCCTCTGGGAGACCCGCGGCGGCGGCAGCAGCAGCCCCCAAAACAGGGTCGTAAATCACCGGCGGGGGAGACGGAAGGAAGGCGTTATCATCTGGACGCCGCCGCGAATTTATTCCACCGTGCTTGCGACGAGCGTCAGACGTCGCGCGTCCGCGGCGCCGGGTTTATCGGCGCCGCCTGGCCGAGTCGCTCTCGGGCCGCAGATAAAGCCTCCCCGGCCTTCGGGCTCGGGCTCTCAGCCGGCTGTCATTCAGTCGCGGCGTAAAACGAAGCGTGCAGGTTGAGATTAACGGCGGGAAACGACAGCAAATCGCAGCACGCGCGAGTGTCGCCTTCATGCGTGTCACACATGCTGATGCACGTGTGTGTGTGTGTGTGTGTGTGTGTGTGTGTGTTTGTGTGTAAACCGTTGGTCACAAGTGATTGTTTTTCTCGGCGGAGCGCTGGAGATTAGAGCGCAGGCAGAAAGCAGGGTTTCCAGGTATTTTTAGGGATTTGCACCTGATGCTTTCACCCAGAAATCCTCTCATTCTTCATTCAGCGTGCCGCCAGTGTCATTCTCCTCCTAAAGCCTGCTCCACACTCATAAAATCAAGGATAATTTCACCTTTCAAAAGTCCTTGTGCGGCTCTTGTTGCTTGGATTTTTCATTGATTTATTTATTTATTTTTTGATCTCACCCGCCACACTTGTCCTTGACGTGGAGGTAAAGTTTTTGGATTTCTTTGTCCTGCTCTGTGATCTGTGAGCTGCAGACGAGGGAGTCCAGAATTAAAAGTGACGTAAATTGTGTTTTTCTGCATGATTATTTCATGTCCAGTTGAAAACAAGCAGAATTATCGCTGTAAGTTTAGACCCTGTTTACGCAATTAAGTTTCAAGTTCGTTGCATTTTGATTTCAGGGAGGTTTTGCGTTTACACGGCAACGTCTTGAAGAGGACGTCTGTTAACGGAAATGGCAGAAACACTGATGTGTTTCGTGTGGTTTTAGTATTGAAAACACACACACACACATGCGTGCAGAGAACACTACGCTTTAACCATTAACAATGACGAGAATGCAGACATTCAGATGTGTTTTCAGTGACTCTGACCTCTGTAAGTTGTGTAAATTCGCACCCAAAACACGTCAAAACTTGTCCGTTTTCATTAGTAAACGTGGCCGTTAATTTCATATTGGACGCTTCAACTGCAGTGGATAAAGGTAGAATTGTCTTTATTAAATCAACATTTATTTTGGCTGTTTTTTTTAAGCCACACGACCTTTTCATCCTCTTAAGGTTCAGTTATTTCCCCTGAAAACCCTGAGTAACCGAACATCTTCACAGGAATACATGCAGATCAAAATATCAGTTTTTAATAATGTGTGATTGATTGAAACAGATCAAAACTACAAGTTTGCATCACTTCTTGACTTCCTGCTGACGCAGCTCAGCATAATGAGTGATCAATCATCAGTTTCCCTCTGTTACTCGGTAGAATGAGAGGATTCCTGATTCCCTTCAGGGCCGCTTCAAAAACAACACGCTCAGCCAACAAATGCTGCACAAAATATAATAAACTACTGTACTCACAAACTGCACTGTGATTACTTTAATACTCTGGATACTTAAAATAAAAATTGCTATTGAAAATAAATTTGCGTTTTTTTTTTGTTGCGATTTCAAAGGAATTCTTCAGGTGCAGATAATTTGTTGAAATTGTCATAAATGTTATTTTCCATGCAAATAAGTGCCTTTTAGTGCATGTATTGCATATGCTAGATAGTTGATCAACTTTCTTCAAATTGTATCGTTTAGGACAGTGACTGTATGTTTCCAAACATTTTCTTATTCTTCGCTTGTCTTTCTGTCTTTATTTAACTTCCTCCATCACTTCCATCTTATCAGTTTTACTTTGTGCTTCATTTGACTGAAGATCGCGTGTTTATTTCCAGCAGGAGCAGTAACACACACACACACACACCCTCATTTAGACACTCCTGTTTGAGCGAGCAAACGCTGTACTCGTGTGAGCGTCCAATGAATCACTGAGGATCGTAATGATTTTATGATCGCGTCATTGTCACACTGTTTTTATTCGCCTTTCATTTATTTCATTCAGCCGCCTCCATTGGTCGCCGTGTTTCCTTTTATTGCTCTCGTAATAGCATCCATCCACCCATCCGTCCCTCCGTCCATCCAACCATCCATCCATCTTTGGGTGAACCTCGGTGGGTTATTTGTCCATCAAAGGCTCAGACACAGAGAAATACACACTCACACTCACATCAACGCCTACAGATACGTTTGAAGTCAACCTGAAATGCGGGTTTTTGGACTGAAAGAAGATTTTCCTTAGAAAACCAAAACACACATGGAGAACATGCAACCTCCACACATGAGGCCCGACTCAGCGAAGCATCTGGCAGCGGAAAATATGTTCAGAATAGAGATCTGGACGGTGTGATGATCCCAGATCCTGAACTTTGTTCCAAACGTACACTCTTCAGAAGCTTCTTCATAGGAACACACTGGATCATGGAACACGCTCTTGAACAGTACCGACACGCTCATGTCTCGTCTTACATGCTGAATTTAGCTCTTCATTTGTTTCACACACTCACAAAGAGACTTGCAGAGTTCCAGCAGCCTGGGAGAACCACTGCATGGGAAGGAGGGAGCGGCAAAACTTCCTTCGGATACATTTTCCCTCCGTTCTAGATGAGTATATTCTTTTTGATTTACACGTGCTGAAAACCCCCCCATCTTCACCAGCTGACCTGTCTAGATCACCGCAGTGCTGCATATTTATTGTGACTTTACCTTTTCTTGGCAACAATATCTTCAGTTCCTGGGGAGAAAAAAAAAACCTTGGCGGTCGCCATGATTTGCCTGAGCGAGACTTCTACTCAAGTCTGCTTCAACTCTGACGTCTTTGCCCCCCCCCCCGGCTGCTCGCGCTGTCAATCACACTAGAGTTTTGCATCTCATATATGCAGGCCGGAGGACGCCGGCGCCGGCCAGCGCCTGTCTGTGCGGCTGTGGCACCAAAAGAACACCTAAAACAGTCCGGTTGTTTCTGCGATGGAACAGTCGCGCTGTTGACCCCTCCTGATGAACCGGCCGTCGGGGGTCAGGAGCCAGGTCTGTTCTCGGGTTTCGCCTTCAGCCCATGTGTGTCACACACCGGCTGCCTGCGCACAAAAGACGTGACGTCAAAGCAAACATTTTCAATTCTTTCAATTGAAATCGGGGTTATAATTAGCAGGAATTAAAACACCACGCACTGCATTTACGCTGACTGAAGCCTGAGTTTGAACATCTGTCCACTCTGATAGAGACGCTCAGCCTCTGATTCGGCTGTTTTCTGGTTTTGCACCACTGGATGACACAGATATTTACCAGCTTTTTTTTTTTCGAGGTTCCTCCTGATAGGACGCCGTCCGTCTGATCTCCACCGTCCACGATGGCACTGACATGTTCCATCTGAAGGGGAGAAGGAAAAATATATTTCTACAAAAAAAAAAAAAAAAAAAAAAAAAATCTGTTTGCTGTAAAATCTGGTGCTGATCATAGTGTGTGGGAATTTTGGCAGAGATTCTGGTTGCTAATGAAAGTCATCTGTCGGACCGAGATAACCCCGCCAAATGTCTGCCGCCTCGGCTGCTGCGAGGGCGAATTAGAGGGGAGCATATGACAAAGAAAAACAACCCGGCCGTGTTAAAATTCATGCCACGAGCCGCGCGGCGGTGTCAGGCACTCCTGTGATCTCACTATTGACAATGCTGACAATTCTGTTTTTGTACTTTGGCAGTTCGCTTGCTTCCAGTTCGCGCCGCGGCAGCTGCTCTTATCGCCGGCTACCAGTGGTGGATGAAGTAGCCTAATGTAGGCATGAATGGGAGAATTAAAGCGCGCCGCAGCTGCAAAACAGACGCACGCGTCGCGGCTTTCCAACACTTCGCACCAGTTAAAATCGTGTTTTAGAGACCAGCTGAGTGCTGTGAGATCCTGTTATTGCCCCAGAGCGTGGTAATAGGCCGACTCCGAAAACATTACGGCCCAGATGGCACCACTGCGAGCGAGGAAGACGAAAAAAAAAAAAAGCCCCAAAATTCTTATAAAATTGACCTGTAATCTTCATCCATCCGTCCATTTTTTCAAACCACATCCAATTCTGTGGTTGTCGGGGTTTGGAGCCGATCGCAGCTGGCAGTGGGTGAATTCAGTATAACATGCAAATTCCACACAGCGAAGCCAAAAACATGGACCGTACCCATTTCCTGAGCGCTAACCACCGCCCCTCCGATCATCTGAAACATGAAAAATACCTGGAAGAAAAGTCCGAAGGTGAAGAAGACTGTGGATCCATCCCTGATCCGAGGGCCAACACTTCAGACAAATAATATATATGTTTGATCCAAACTCTTCTGGACACGAAACGCAGTTAAATGGTAAAATAACATCTCTCTTCAACCAAAGACACAGAAATACTTCTCCCAGCGGTCACTCAGTGTGCTTTATTGAGCCTGAAACAATCCTTCGTCCACAATCATAACTTCTGGACAGTAGCCAGCAGAGAATGAAATAATAAAAATCGTACTTGTCGAATGAATAAATAAAGAAAGCTAATAGAATGTTCTTCTGTTTTCAATCTAATTTGAATCAATACATTGTGGATTTTTATTTCCACTTCCAATAAATCATAATTTTCCAGTTTGTGGGGAGATTGTATGTTATTTAGATATTTCCTGAATGTTTCCTTTTGTCACTGAAAAGTACTGAATATGTGACATTTTTATGAGTTTCCAGCTCCTCTCAGGCCTCAGATAGGATGTGGAAATTGAAGGTTATAAAAAAGACATTTACTTCTATAAGGATGTACAGTATATGTTTTCTTCAACAAGGAAATCGTCTGTTTTCGGAATTCTTGAGGTCTGTTGTCTAAAATGAACTCCAAGAGTTCAGCGGCGTCTCCACTCAGCCTCCTTCCACGTCTCCGGATCCGTCATGTCGCGTGAGCTCACACACACACCGAACCCCTGCCCCGACGAGTCGGAAAGTTTCAATGAGAGCTGTTTACGAGGGTGGTGATTTTTATCCGTTGTGGAAAGGCTGTGTCGTCTCGCTGTCGTCCCTCCCGTCAGCGGACGCCTATTTCAGGACCAGCAGGAGCTTCAGAGTTCACCAGTGGGACGTTTACTGGAGCGTTTTATGTTGTGGAATAAAATGTGTGCGACACACACACACACACTCAGATACACTCAGTTCAGACATCAAGCAAAGGGAAGAAAACACACATTCAGAAAGTGTTTGAATTGTTCATTTTGTAGTTTATTTCTAGTCTGGGTCCTCATTAAGGAGCACCTTCCTCTTGGTGTACATGCTGCTGTAAAACGCTGTGTGTTTGGAGAGAAATCAGAGATTATAATGAAGAGATTGATGAATGGTTGCTGGGCTGGTCGGCTTGGCCAACAGAAGCATGGAGCTGGAAAGCCGCTCCTGCTCCTGCTGCCATGTTCGGAAGTCGGCTGACAGGCCCGGCAGAGACTCGCTGATGTTCTGCAGGGAAACTTTGGGTTGATGGGGATATTACTTTGGCATATACTGTCTAACTCGGCGTGACTGGGAACCGCACACATCCTGAAAGAAAGCTGTTTGGCCATCAGGAATGGATCAGAAAACACTGCAAGGGTTACAAGATATCGACTGAATATTCCCCAAATCTCCGTCTGATTGAGAATCAGTGGGATCTGCTAGATGGAGGGTCAGAGGTCGCCGATACCTTATGTTTGACACCACTGTTTTTAAAAATGACCCCGAACAGGAACTGAGAACAAAAACCAGAGAGAGAAAAGTACCTTCCTGCTTTGTGTGACCGGTTCCTGCGCCGGCCGCTGTCTTCCCTTACAGCCCTACAGCTAATCTTTAAACAAGAAAATAAACTGTGAAATGGTGGCGAGCCGTTCGTCATGCAGTATTCAGAGATCTGCAGGTTGAAGGAAGAGCCTCTGGCAAATCTCTTTCCCTCTACGTGTGTCTTTAAAGTTTAAAAGCACAGAGAGTTATTCATGTAGGGCCTGAGCCGAGGCCCAGCGCCACTGGAAAGCACTCTCCTGCACGCTCCTCCTCATCCTCATCCTCATCCTCATCCCCGCAGCTGTCATTGTGAACTGCACGGAGCCGCTCCGAGGCCCGAAACCGTCCGAGCGCCGTCGCTGTTCGTATGAACACAAAGCAGGAAGTGAGTGAAAAGACGCGTGTTGCAAAAGAAAAGCACAAAGGCCTGTTTAAAGGTCGTCAACCCGCTGCAAAAGAGTTCTAATTCAGTTTAATTGAATTTAGTTGTATTTATATGGCGCCAATCTGATGGAGTCTTCACAGAGACGAATGCAGGAGTCAGACATTAGCAGAGAGAGAAAAGCTCGCTTTGAAGAAACCTCCTCATTCATATCGTACCTGCTGGCGGCGTGGAGACAGACCAGAGGTCTGAGGCCTTCACCACCTACAGAGAAGCTTTGATTTCCTCTAAATATTATTCAGAGCATGTTTACCTTTCAAAGTGAAGCTGTGGAATTTTTCAAACGTTTTCTCACTCCATCTCTGTGAAAACAAAGGAAATGATTCAATAACGGCCGGCAGCACGAGGAATTCATGCCACAAAGCCGATAATGTCACAAGTTTCCAGAGAGTTTGAATCTTGAATGGATGAATACTACGATTATATAATCCACTATATCTTTTCATGGTATTAAAGCCACATATAAATAACCACAAATTTCCAATAAATGCAGCCGTATTCATCCATTATTACATGATTGGCTGCAGTTATTACGTTTTGGAAGAATTTTTTAAATGCTCCTTCAATCCTGTAAGAACATATAACATGACTGCCAAGATTTTATTATAATAATGGATTGAATATCTTATTCCATTATTTGCTTTATTACATTAAATAATTGAAAAAACCCACAATTACTATGTTGTTGGCTATTTTTAGATGGAAGTGTGAAACGCACCAACGACAAAGCGTCAAAGTTGGAGTTCGGTCTGAAATCAAATTGCTCTACAGCATTTCAAGTCCCAGGTAAAGATTATTTTCATAACACTATAAATAAATTAAATGCATGCATAAGTGTTACACTTAAAAAATGTGTTCCATCCTGAATGTTTCAAATCCTGCTCATCCTCCTTCACTTCTCAGAAATCCCGCTCTAGTCTTTTGGATTTTATATGTAATAAATAACTCGGAGCTCCTGATGATATTTTATTACAGATACATTATTAAAATACTTTATTTAGTTTGACACATTTCTCACTTACACCGTAAGTCACTGTAATATCTCAACATGTAATTATTCTAGTATGGATTTTCTTTTTCTTTTGTATATATTGTTATAATTTACTTAAAATCAATACAGCAAATTGTGTAAATTGTTATGTCAGTTTAGTGATGGCACAATTATCAACCAAGTAGATGAAATAGAAGCTCGATGCCAGACTGAATCAGACTGAATGCTGCAGTATCTGTTTCCTAACAGAAATCTTGAAACACAGCAGTCTTTATGTGTGACACTTTTGATAAAACCAAAACGTAAAACTTTCGGTGTTTTTTGTGTGTTTACATGACAACAACGCTCAGAGCCACTGAAAAAAAAAAAAACAAACAACTTTTTAAAAATGGCTTCCAAGATGGAAGTTTTTGAAAATTTTCCAACTTCATGTAAATGTAAACCAAGTGGCTGGATGTAGGTTTTAAAGCTGGAGGAGTGACTTTAAGTAGCAGAAAGAAGCTTTAACAAACAGTCCCCAACATGACTTATGCGGCGTTTACTCTTCAGTTGGTCTTTGAATCTTTCAGAAGTCACGTGACCTTGCGGTCTCGTCTCACCTCCTGCTCCTCTGCTGGCGACCCCCGAACTCTCTGATGAAGCGCAGCGCTGTAGAGGCTCACCTCATCTCCAGTCTGTCTTTGAGGACCGGCTGCCTCTGAAAAGAAATACAGAAAAATAATCAATTTCCCATTGACCCCTGGCTCCCTCCCTTATCTCACAGCCAGTGTTCTGCTGAAACCCTTCTCTGCGTGAATGAAGCCCCAGAACCAGGGTGGCTCGCGCTGCTCCTCCTCACTATCGATGCTCAGAGTCAAAGAAAGACTCTGACAAGTAGTACAGATATAAACGCCTTTACTTTTTACATGTAATTTCTTTATTAAGTGGAGTACAACATCATGGGGTCTCTCCAGAGGAGCTGTGAGAGTTGAGGAGACTGAGATGGACGGACAGATGGATGAATGAACGGTCAAACGAAACTAAAAACACTGTTGGTTCTGTTTAAGGAGAACATGTGAAACATTAATGTTGAGCTTGAAGAATTCCGATTGTAAGTTATGACTGCATTTGTAAGATGGTTACATAACATGATAATATGGTAATATTCTAAGTCACTTTCATATGTCTCCTCTCTTTGAATCATTATTATGATTTCTGGCACCAGGTGACTCCAATGTTAAAGGTGCTGTAGGCAGGATTTTGCTAGTCAATGCTAATTTTTCTGTGTTTTCTTTGGATTAAATGTTAGAGTATCCATTGATAATCTTTTAGGAGTGTAGCATAATTGCACTACTGCGAGGGCGCAGCGTTTCCATCTGTCTCTGTTCTGAGCTGAAAAGGAATCTCGACAGCTCCAGGTATCTTTGACCAATCAGAAGAGCCCCTGAGGCTCTAACCGTGATTGGTCGAGGGGCGATCGTCACACGTTCTTGTGGGAGGGGCTTAACTTGCGTAAGGGCGTGATGTCAGAGAAAACAGGACAGGATTGGCTGTGCTGGGTTTCAAATCGCCATCTTAGATGCCAAATCCTGCCTACAGCACCTTCAACAGTAAATTCAGGACTATGCTGTAATGGATTCTGCAAATGACTTGTCATCGACAAAATCTCTAACTTTATATGCCCTGTTTTCTTTTATATTTGATTTAATTTGATTTCTATCAGTTCTGTCTTCACCCACCTCCAGTGGGAGGTGGTGCCATCCGCCTCCAGTAGTTCGTTTAACACTTGTCAGAGGGGCCCCTTGGAAATTTTCTCCTGGGGCTCCAGCATATGCTATCGGACCGTCACTGCTGCTGACAAAGGTACCAATATCACCAATGGCCTTAAACAATCAACCTTATTGCCCCGAATTGACCCTTGATGTGATAAAGAATGATGCTAATAGATCTGCAAGTCTCTTATCAAGACCTTGAATGAAAATATTGTCAACAAACGCTTTCAAAAACTGGTATTTGTGGTATAATTGTGCTGAGAAGGCCAGAAACTAACCATCGTCACCAAACATTTACTCTGAACAGAGCGATCTGGCTAACGCCATGAAGCTTTTAACCCTTAAATCAATTCGCCGTTATTACAGTATCACCAGTGCAATCATGTCTGGCGAGGGGCGGACCCGAAAGGAAATGGAGCTTTAATCCCGACATTGTTGGTGCTACGCTATGATCTAGGAGTGTAACGCCTCGCTGATCTGAATCGATGCGGCGGGCTTAATGTCTGAGATAAAGCCGTATTGATCCGGACCGCTTGAACCAAGCCAAATCTGCAAAGGAACCAGAGGTGAAGTATCGACGCAGCTTCCTCTAAATCAGCAACACTTTGATTTAATGCAATCATTTATACACCTTAACAACACAGTCAGATTTCCCAACATGCATTCTTCATATTTTGGTGGATTTTTCATTGCACGGCGTGGCGCTTGTACGGAAATGTATATTCATGTTATTGAATTGTGTCCTTGTTGAGACGTGCGCGGAATGAGAGTCAGGAGACGACACGCCTCCCAGCAGCAGCGAGCGTCTGGCCTCAGAAGAAGCAGAGCAGGTGCCTCGATCTTCCCCTTCCTCCTCTGCATACACGGATCCCTGTGTGTAATTACAGATCTGTAATTACCAGAGGACAGTTGATGTCCACAACATGAATGTTATTAGACATCGGGACCCGACCTTTCCGCGTGGGCAGCGGGCATTAGTCGTGATGTGGCAGGAAGGACGCTGCAGAGACCGTCCTTGTTGCTCCTGTTGGAAAAATGCCCGCGGTGACGCTGAAATAGTGAGGAAAATGTGACGTTTGTGCTTTCTAGTGAGGTAAAGACGTAAAAGATGACTGGAGTAGCAAATGACGGCACTTTGCAGTGCGAGACGTTACAGGTTTTAGGATTTTTATGGCCGTTTATTCACAGGCGGCTGTGCGATTTGATATTATTGGTAGGACTCAGATTAATTCCAGGTTTTATAATTATACTTAATCAGTCCCATTTTAATAGCAACAAATGCACAAAGCAACATTCTGGTGCATGAATTAATCAGTAAAGACACTTCGGCCCCGTTTACTTTCCAGGAAGATGGTGTTAAAATGACAACGTAAAACAATGTCTGTTCATATGAAAATGGAAGAAGCAAACGATAACGTTTCCATGTTGACCATGAGTGTGTGCTATTGTTTATGTAATGAAACCACACACACGCACACAGAGAACAACGCGTTAAAAACTAATTGGCCATGTTGGGTTGTTATAATGAGTGACTGTCAGCTCCAAACTACAGCATCACCACTGGTTACTGCTGTACCAGCACATAAATCTGAATAAATGTTTAAAAATGGTTAGAAACAAACAGAACACCACATCATGTATTAAAGGTGATGATATGAAGTGGACGGTCGCTCTCTACATATGGGAAACTTTTCAAATATAGGATTCCACTCAGCGAGGCTCTAAAGGATCATAAAATCCAAGCGCAACGAGCAGGCACAACCTTTTACTCCAAATTAATTTTCCTATCTCCGAGGCTCACAGGAAGGAGAAAAGAATGGGAACTAAATTCGAATCCTCGAGAGCTGCCATCATTTCCTTTCCAGAACAGCTTCTCCAGATGAGAAGCACCGCATTCAACAAAAGACGCCTCTTGAAACCTTATTTTGTGGTGCATTGTAGCATCTGCTGCATCTCTCTCCAGGGACTCTCTCTCTCTCTCTCTCTCTCTCTCTCTCTGTCTCTCTCCCTCGCTCCTGACTCACCTGATACATAATGTGCTTTAAGCAGCCCATAATTAGATTGACATTTCGCGGTAATGGCCCAGACCTGTAATTGCTGATTGCAGTGAATTTGCCTATCAACAGTGAAATCTTTCACGGGAGTGCAGTCGGCCTCCAAAGTCTTACATTTATCTCCTCCGACAAGATTACCCATCAACGTCGTTTTAATTGGGTGTTGACGGCGTATTTGGCTAATGTTTCATGTTCTGCTCAAGTGAATTAGGCCAGCGGTCAACGAGTCCGGATGTAAGAAGCCTTTCTCTAAACCCTGACACCAACAGCAGTCTGTGAATGAAGCCAGGAGGGAATAATAATCACTGTCTCTTCACCTGGAATGGCTCTCAGGGTGTTCTTTTTTTTTTTTTCAGCACATCTTTCTTTATCAGCCTGTTTTTCTCCATCTCACACCTTCACATCCTGCCGTCTCGCCTCCGTTCCCCATCAAAACTGCCCTTTCCACATTTAGCTTCATCGTGTCGGGATGACGCCGTAAATCTGGGGGAAAAAAAAAACAAAAAAAAACAATGACTAGAAAATCGATAAGTAGCCATGTTGGCGAGCGAGGTGGGGATGGGCCAACAATCAGGAAGTTGTGGCGTTTTGTGTGATAGCCTTTCATAAGCTGAGGTCTCGCCATCCGTCTTCTGCCCCGCTTTATCAGGCTCCGGGCCGCACGGGGCTGGAGCCGATCCCAGATGACTCCGGTCGGAGGCAGGCTCCGCCCGGGACAGCTCACCCATCCATCACGGGGCAAACGGAGAGAGACAGACAATCACCATCACTCACGCTCACACCTGTGGGCAATTTAAGGTCACCGATAAACCTCAGACTCATGTTTTTGGACTGGAACATTCAAAGAACAACCATAATTCAGAATAAGCGGAATAAAAGGTTTACATGGTTGAGGAATTATATAAAATGAGAATAAAGCAGCCATTTTATTCAGAATTAAGTTTGATATGGAATAAAAATGTAATTCTGAATTAGACGTTTACATGTTCGGTATCTGCTCACACACAGTCATCGAGGTGAACACTCCAGCTTGTTGCAGACCTGAGTCGAACTGGAAGATCAAGAAGGCCTCATCTGTGTTTGAGAAAATGACTGAAGTGATTAGTGATTATTGATCTTCCCAGCGTTTCCAGACACTTTGGACTGAGAACATCTCAGACTTAATGAGCAATTTCAGCGTCTGTGGCTTCCTGTTGGACTCTCTGCGGTCGCTTCTTCCTGTTTGACTTGAACCAAAACGGGAGACTCTCAGACAGGATCAGTGTATGAAAGCAGTAAAACCAGGATCATGGGCAACGGCGGTAAAGGTTCTCTACCAGACTGAAAAGCCAGGGATCAGAAGTGACCAGACCAAACTTACTGGATTGTGGATGGATTAGAACCACTGACGAGTTCCGCTGGAATGCCAACAAACAGCACAGAGCACAACACACACAGCAGGAGCGACGACCAGAACAGTGCAATACC
This sequence comes from Salarias fasciatus, assembly GCF_902148845.1. Taxonomy (NCBI): domain Eukaryota; kingdom Metazoa; phylum Chordata; class Actinopteri; order Blenniiformes; family Blenniidae; genus Salarias; species Salarias fasciatus. Next base: position 6,380,305 of record NW_021941229.1, on the reverse strand, counting down.
AGAAAAACACCGCTCCGAAAAAAATGTTTCTTCTTTGAATTTCTTTTTTTCAGCAGCCAGCGTTTTCTCCTGTATTGAACAGCGCAGCGTGTCCCTTCCAGATGCATCGGCTTTAATCAGTCATTCAAAAGAAATACTGAATGAAAAGTGTTTACCTCCAGACAAGCAGGCAGGAACTATAAAAATGAAGAACCGTGATGAGAAAACATGGAATTTTTCGCTGCCCTTTCCCAGTAAATCTGATCTCTGACAATCATTTGATCCACTACAACTGAAGCCTGTGACTGTGGGACGTACTGTACGCGTCGAGCACGACTCCGGCTAATGAAGCCAAATGCGCCACTACTTAAAAAACATTTGGACTGGATTGCCACATTTTTTTTATTGCACTCTATAAAAAAGAAGCCTACATCTGGATTTCATGTGCCAACCGTTACTCAGAGCAGCCAATAAAAATCATGAATGAAGTAATGCATCCAATTTCGAGCGACTCTCGTCCGGAGCAGAGTGACCTGGCTCCCCTGGCTTCACAGGTCCAAACCCCTGTACAAAAAAAAAAAAATCAAACGTCCTAATGTGAGATTATTCTATAGATTCCTGCGGTGCGGTGCCGGTGGGAGGGTGGGGGTGTGAACCTGCGGTATCACTGAGGGACGTCTTTTATTCATGAGGTCTCATGCTGCCCGGCCAAGTGCAGAATAATGGGTCATTCCCACAGTACATGCTCTCAGAGGTGGGCTCACAGATCATTACTTCCACATGAATGAACACACTGAATGAAAGAGAAAGAGTGTGATAAACTATAAGAAGAGAGGGGGAAAAAAAGAGAAGAAAATACAAGGGCGAGTACGGAAACGGATGTCAAACCTGACCATCATGAGTGGAGACCAGCACTGTGATTCTGGCTTTTCTACCGAACACGTTCTGAGTGTATGCAAATTAGAGCCACTAATTTTGCATAAAATTCTAGCTGAATGGCTGCAAATTGAGCTGATTAAAGCTAAATGAGTGCATTTTATCAGTCCTTCATTAAAATGTATGTTATTTGCAGTAGTTAAGGGATGATTATTTAAATTTGGTTCAAATATGGCGATTTGTGTGACAGAAGGTGGACGGAGGGCTGCCAGTTTCTCATGTCAGGTGCAGACTGTGGCTGTAGATTCAGAGACCTAACTGTAGTTTATAGAAAAAACTGAACATCTCTAGATTTTTCTGAACAGTCTCACTGAAAAAAAAAAAGCACATTTTGAACCATCTCCCTTTAATTGAAATGTATTCGTGGCAAAACAACAGCTGGTCAGTGGATGTGCAAAACGGAACAAAACAAAAAACGCTTGCTGCTAATCTGGAGCGGAACTTTTTTTCTACGAAACAGACGGGAGTGATCAGCTTTCATAAGTAATAAAATAAAGAACAAAGCGCTTCGAAAAGAATCAAAGCTGCAAAAGCAACAAATTATTGAGACTGTCGCTTCCCTGAAAACATCCATCATCCATATCAAAGCAAGTCTGCAGGACATCTGCGAGACGTGGCGAACGCTCTGCCCTCCTTTTGTCGAGTACAGTTATTTGATAGAAAATGACTGGTCTTCAGTGTAGCTGAAATGTAAATGTTGTGAAATGTACTGAAGAATGGATTTTAAAGTAGATGCACTTCTATGTTCACAACAGACATTTTTTGCCAAAACAAGTTCTCCATGGATATCCCCCAAAGTTTAATGACGTTCATTATCTAATAAATAATAGTAATTGTCTAAAATAAACTAAAATATTCAAAGACATGGCTTCAAAAGTTGCTCCGGTCACCTCCGGCCATCATGGAAACATGGCGCTCCTCCAGTCGGCGCCAAAGTTTGGATCAAACAGGTAAAAGTTACGACCGAACATGGAGCCACAAACCTGGCGGCGGTCAAGTCGTGGTAAGAGTTAACCTTTCCTCTTCTGAGACGAAGCACATTGAGCGTTTCTGTGTGTGTGAAGAGAGCGGAGAGGGAGTTGCTCATGCTGAGAGTGACCGGGCCGTTTCTCTGCACCCCTGGTTACGCCTCAGTTGTGTGCTTCACTCTCATAATGTACTGCGGGTCTGAAGCCACACACACCTCTCCGGTCAGTGATGCTATACTTCTTCACCGAGTCACGAACAGAACATCCTGAAAGTGCCTTGCGGACCACACACACACACACACACACACACACACACACACACACACACACACACACACACACACACACACACACACACACACACACTGGGAGCTCGCCATCAGACACCCTGTCACCCTCCACGCTGTGCGTCCTGCCGACGCCTCCGTCAGCCGTGACTGACGGGCTGACAGGGCGACGGCGTCCTGATTCATGCCGGGGCCGGTGGCCTCACAGCTGGGTGCCCCCGGCAGCACACCTGGGTACCCCGGCTGCCGGCCGCGCCAGCAGCGACAAGCATCACTCTCACCGATGCTGAGATGCAAAAAGAAATTATGCGAGATGGAAGAAAAGGGGGGGGGAGGGTGGGTGCTGAATATGGATGTGCGACAGTCAGACTTAAGGGGTTTGTAAGGTGAAAACCTGAGCATTAATCTGCAAGTGGCAAAGCAAAGACGGGAAAAAAAAAAGGACATGAGGGGGAAGTTTGAGGAGGGAATCTGATGTGGCTTTTCGGGGCAGATTGTAGGATTTGGGGATTGTTCAGTAAATCCAGTTTGTAAGCCTCAGTGATTAGTCGTGCTGCAAAACTTTTCAGAAGTTAGATTTTGACCCCTCTGTGGGTGTTTATCAGCGATGTGTTTGACCTATCCGAAGTCACAAAAATGCATCTTTGAGGGTTTGGAAAAGCTTTCAAACGGTAGGATTTTCCTATCAGCAGCATCCTGGAACTTGAGGAACTTTGCTTGCAGAGCAGGGAGCTGGTCTGTCTCACTCCGGCTGTAAACTTTGACTTCTAAATATTCCCAGAGTGATTTCCTCTGAATGTACACACACTTTCAGATACCTCGCGGTAATTATCTGCACCACCGGAGTCCTTCTTACCTTCGGGCAGCCCAACGGCAATCAGCTTTTCAATTACACCGTCGCAGGACAACTTTTAGTGTCATAATGAAATTAGAAAAGTTTTGGTAGAATTGAAAGGCACTCAACGCCGTCTTCAGTACGGAGCCTAAAGTGGCCATCAAAACTGTTTTGATGGTGTCTGATAATTCAGTCCGTCCGTCTCCTGCATAAGTGATTCAGTACCTTGTTCCACTGGAACAAAGTACCAGTACAGGCAGTGTAATCCAGAAGTGTCCATCAACTCAGACAGTTCCTGAACGAGAATAACAAAAACTACTGAGTCACTGGAATATTGTTTCAAATAAGGAACTGATGAGTGTTTTTTTATCATTTAGCTCAAACGTTCATCATTTTTGATGCTTCCTGTCAAACACCGCTTCAGCGTGCCCACCGTGAAGCAGTCAAGCTGTTTGGTTGATTAGCAGTCACATCTTCTTGACAAGCTTTTCTGATCACTGTCATCTCGTGAACACTGCAGACCGATGCATTTTCCAGTCGACTTGCTTTTGCAATCCCGTCCACCGCACACTGGCAACAAGTCTTTCGTTGTTAACAGTAAAGATTTGGGGTTGAAACTTTATTTCTATGTACATTTATTTATTTGGAAATACCTTCCAAGGTAGACTCTCCAGCACCAAACATAATCTGAATCTGAGTCAGAGAAGTAAATGTTATGTACCATAACAACACCATGATATCCTCATTCTGCCTCAATGATCTCTTTAGTTATTTGGTTTTAATTCTTCAGTTGATAAAATTGGGATTAAAACATAGAATTAGTCATGACTGGTGGATTCTGGTGGGTTGTGGCTTGTCCACTCTGGAAATAAGACCTTAGCAACGTCTTGCCTCTGTAAAATCCCCCCAGGCTCCTGAAGGGAATTGATCTTACAGAAATGTGGCCGTTCCGTTACAAAAAAGTGACTCTTAAAGTGCTCCAGTCTTTGCAAAGCGTCAGTCCGTCACCGCAAACCCCCGACACATTGCTTTCAGATGTGAGAAGGTGTCAGACTTTTAAAACGTACTCCATCCTCTTTCAAGAATTGCGAGCAGCCTTGAATGATTTTCCATGAAGTGTTGTCAAATTGTGGAGGCCTGTTTCTCATTTTCCTGAGCGAAGAGACGATCCAGACATCCTTTATTCCAGCCGCGGTCTCCGGGTCAGGAGTATCTGGCAGCTAACACATTCTGGCGCAAGACACTTTCGAAAGGCCACCAGTCCATCACAAGGACACACAGACACACACACACACACACACACACACACACACACACACACACTTACACCTACAGGCGATGGAGACACAGCGATTGCAACCTACCTGATTGGAAACTTGATCAGAACCATCATGACGGATGCTGAGCTGTGCAACACAAGTACGCATGTGGATTTTTTCACATATTGAAAACTGCATTGCACATAAAAACAAGCATGCTGCTTTGAAATCTTCAACTCAAGCACATGTGGATTTCCATTTTCTCTTTAAACAGCAGACATGAGGATTATGCGCCATCAACAGCAGCGTTCGTCCTCACAAAGCCAGATCATGATGGAGTACATCTTCCTGAGTGTTACGGCAGCAAATTTAAAGAAAAGGACGAACTGTTTCTAATTTTAAAAAAACATATCTACTTTTGCTTCTTTTTTTTTTCAACTTTGAAATTAACTCAGTAATTCAGCCAGGGTTTCTGCAGGGCATTAGAAAGCATTAATAAGTCATCAAATTGCTTTTTTTTGAGAATTATGACCTTAAATGCCATTGGAAATTATAAAATTTGATTCTCAGTGGTATTAAAAAGGATTTCTGTGGTTTTCAGGAAAATCATTTAACTGTAGTGATATAATAAATACAAACTTTGATTTACTAGATTATGTGTATACATCAGCATAAACATGTGGAACCACTAGGATAAAAGTTTCTGACTGTTTTCATATAAAACAACAAAGTCAGCTTATCTTTTATCAACTTTTACATTTGTTTTCTGATGAAATCCTCTCAGGGTTAAATCAGTGATTCAGCAGATTCCTGGTAGAATGAGATAGACTTGAAGTTACATCTGTCCTCTCTTTTAACCGCGCCTGTCTCGTTCTCACCATCACGTTGTCAGCCGCGGCGGGAAGCCAAACCCGGACGCTCTAAATGATTGATCGGTCCCGTCCAGTCCAGCACCTGTTGGTCAAAATGCTCCTAATCAGCAGAAACGCGGCGACCAGGCGGATCATCTGCCAGTCGGCCGTCTCCTCCTCCTCCTCCTCCTCCTGCTGTTCGTACTCATCATCCACGTCCCGGCGTCGGCCAAGAAACCCACGGCTGGGAGATCATTAATTTTTCGATGAGCTGAGACGTGTTGGCGAACGTGGAACACGGTCACCTTGTTTACCGAGAGGAAAAGTTGGCTTCGGCCGGAGTTTTCTTTGTGTGTGTGTGTGTGTGTGTGTGTGTGTGTGTGTGTGTGTGTGTGTGTGTGTGTGACTTCGGCCATCAGCGTCCAGTCAGAGACGAGCCCCGACCCCTCCGACGGACGCCGGCCGGGCCGCCGGGTCTCAGATGCTGCTAATCTAATCACCTATGTCCACGCGGCAGCTCACCTCATCCGACACCAGGACACACACACACACACACACACACGCACGCGCGCACACACACACACACACACACACACCATCCAGGACTCGTTGTGCCCCATCTGGGAGCGGAGCCGCCCAGACACCCAGACACAGCTCACTGGAGCAGGGAACAAACCAACACCTGCTGCCTGGAAAACCACAAACACTCGGCTCCGCTCGCTCTGAGCTCTCTCTCTTTTCCCTCCCAGAGAATTTTCACCCTCGTGAACCGACCTTCACTCACTTATTTGTCCCTTTCATTTCGTCCTTACTTCTTTTATTTGCCCACTCCTCCCTCGTTTCCCGTCTGTTTTTCTTCACCTGCCGTCACTTCCCCCCGTAAATCTTTTCACTGCTGAAATACAAGCAGAATTATTGCTCATATTCCTCCACTTCGCAGCGTTTTCCTATTATGTGGGGAGATTATATATCATGCGAAATGCAGTATTAAATCCGCTTCGTGTGGTTGGACTTTTGTTTTTGAAACTATGGCTTGCGCCGACGGGATGGCAGGATGAAGCTTGATCCATGATCTGATTTCTCCCAACACATTTTATGTGGAGTATTTTGTTTATGTTTTATTTAATAGCTGTGCAATTTGCAGAGAGTTGAAACTGCCAGTGTTTGTCTCACAAGGTGATTTCACAATGCCGAGTTTCTCTCTCTGGTTTTCTCCAAATAAAGGAGTGATAAGCTTCTCCACAAACCGCTCCATCTTTAAAAGACATGAAGCCACCGTCTTGACTCATAACAGCAGACCTGAACTCTGTCCCAAGAGGCCAAAGCGGCTCGTCAGCACTGAGTGGGAAACATTTCACTTTCTCTTCAGTTGTAAACACTATTTTTGAGAAGAAAAAAAATGAAACATGAGTGGAGGACAAACTAATGCACTTTTCATCAGACATGTTCTCTTTTGTAAAAACTACAAATTCCACCTACAATGTTTTATATAAACTATATAGTTCTGTAAAGGCTGCAGAAGCATTAAACCTGGAAAAAGGAAACATGCAATATTTTATAGATATGATTAAATTACCCGTTTTCTATGAAGAGCAGAGCTTGTTTGTTTGGGAACATCATGGTGGCATCAATATATCGGGAGAGGATATGTCAAAAGAGTCAGGCTGCGTGATGAATTTCTCAAGTACAAACTACTGAAGACTCTTGAGTTCATTCAGAAAAATGCTCCTCTTGTCCTGCAGTGGCTTCATTCAGTGGGATGATAAAACTGGTCACTGCTAAATCCAGTTCTGGAACAAGTGAAGCTCCATAAACAGTCCAGGGACGTAAAAGAGGAAGGCTCACATCTAGTTTAACCAACCTATTCATCCAGTCAGTAATCCATCCTTCCATCTGTCCATCCATCCGTCCTTTAGTCCATCCATCCATGCATTCGTCCATCCATCTAATCTAATCTAATCTAATCTACGCTATTTAAAATATTTTTTTAAGAATTGCATTAAAAAAAAAAAACTTATTATTCCTGTTGTGTTAATTGAAACTGCAGCTTTATTGTATCGGATATTTAGATTAGAAGGTTAAAAATGTTAGAAAAGTGTCTCAGGTCTGACCTCCAATGTGCCAGTTTTAAGAATAAAATATGCATTTATGTAGTTCTACCATCCTTTATATTCTGTTACTATGTACATTTAAGCCACTGTCCGGTTTGTGGTAAAGGAGGATATTTCAACATCAGTGAAAACGAACCACAGTAACCACAGAATGGAAGGTCTTTGGAGGAACAGAAATGTCGTCTATCCACGCAATTAAAAAGACACACGCAGGCCGACATGATGAGATGCAGTCTGTCCTCATGCCTCGCTGGACTGGTCCTTTGTGTTTCTGTCATTGTGCTTCTTGAAGCACCTGAGCCCGAAAATCCTGCTTATTATCCTCCATCAGCAGAGAGCCCCCCCCCTGCTCAGCACAAAGGAGAAAAAAATGACTGGTGGAACAAGTGATATTAAAGCCGTCCGTGTTACGGAGGTCCGCCGAGGGTCTTGCGGGTCCGCCCGGTGACTGATTCCGCAGTAACTGGAAGACGTGAACTGGAGACGGAGCTGGCACGGCGGGCCGCGCCGACTCCACATCTGCCGCCGCTTCCGCCGCTCATTTTTAGCTCATTGCAGGCCTGAAGATTTCCTGGCCGCCGCCGCCGCCACGCGTGCTCACAGTCGGCGGCTCGCGGAAAAGGCTGGAGGAGTCCTGCTGGGCACAATTGCGGTGCGCGCGCGAGCCTCAGCACGCCGCTGCCGGAGGGGGCGAAGGAGTCACGACAACATCAACACGACCAGCAAACTGCCGGTTTGAGGCCTGCGTCGGACCCCCTGCCGGGCCTCCTGACAGGTTTCATTCACATTAATGAGACGTCACAACAGCTCCAGCGTCCGGCAGAGGGTAACATGCAGGCGCTAAGTGGTGTTTTCTTCATTCACTGTCGTCAGAGTCACCGGAAACTCAACCGAGCAGTGAAGAACTCATAAATGCATTTATCAGTTCAAGCAGGGGAGCCAAAACAAACCGCATGAGGGTTCAATCCGGCCAGCGGGACGACTTCATCTTCTTTAAAAAACAAGAAATTGACAGGACGTTTTCATTAAATTGCCAGCTGTTGCTAATGTTTTGATGATTTTGGTTTTTTTATATCGAGTTTCTCTTTGCATGAAAGAGGAAACTGAATAAACAGTTCCATGATATGTTTATATCTCTCAGCATTACAACATAGCTCGAGGTTTTCATGCCACAATAATACAGATCCACAGCGTTGATGATGAGAAATCAATAAATACACATAGAGCAACAACTTAGAGTAAATGAGGCCTAATGCATGCGCTTGATCACTCATGGTATTATTAGTTTATGTCCACACAATGCTCTCCGGCTGAGAACACACTCTCAGCATCTCAGTGAATCGGAGCCATGATGTTGAAGGAGGAGCCTCCAAAGTCAGCAGAGACACTTTGTGACAGTCATTAACCTTCCAGCCTGAGTGGGAGTGGAGCGTGTAGCAGAGATTTACAGTTACACCACAACTCCTGACTTGATGCCTGAGTTGTAAAACTCTTTGTGAAGGAGCAATAAAAGACTCACCGCGCTGAGGTCGGAATTTTTTGCGTTCAGCACTCGGTTTATTACACGGCCGCACGCACCATGAGGCCAGCATCATGTCAGCAAGCACAGGTTTGGTTTGTTTTTTATTTGTTCAGAACTTTCTAGCTTTTTTCCTAATGTTTCTCAAAGATAATAAAAGTTCTGACATTCTGAAATCATGTATAAGGACACTTTGAGTAAAGTAAAACTCATATAGACATGTGGACACACTGTAACCACTGATACTGTAATATTATGTTTATCTGTGTTGAAAATGCAGTCTTTGACTCAACGTGTGATTATTTTGCTTCAGTTTAACTGTTTAAAAAAAGGAAAATGGAGAGTGTAAATCTCAGTATTGAACTATTCTCAATAAAACTTGACCAACTTCTTCACCTTCAGTGTGAAAAGCCATTTCCATCAGAATCCTCTGAATCCTCAAGGTCAAGGTGACTTTATTAGTACCAGTGGGTGGATTTGTCAAACAGTAAAGCAAAGTGCAGACGGCTGAAGTAGTGAACTGTTCTTACTTTATCATTCACGTGATCATAAGACCGTAACTTCTACATTCATCTCGTTATTCTAAAGCAATAATTGGAAATACACGATTGAATAGTCCTGAAAAAGGAGGAAGTGTTTGCCTCTAGGTAAGAGAACCTCACTAGTGTTTACAAGTTCCCAGGTTGAAATCAAAGCACTGACAAGTTACCATTTGATTATTATAAAATGGCAGCATTTCAAGTGGAAAGGCAATGATAAAGTTTAGCGTTTCCTCGTTTCCTCAGCAACATTCTGAAAAACGGTATCTGTTGACATGAAATGTAGTTAGCATGCCAGTCCACAGGAAGGCGCTGTTACTTGTTTTGGTAATGGAACCACAGACGCAGCAGAGAATAATACACAATAAACCAAAACATGGATGAAACTTACGCAGCTTCACTCACAGCGTTCTGAAATCCCGTTTTGAGGATTTGAGCAGGACGTCTCCATATTGATCATTTAAAACCAGGTGCGGATGTGATTGGTCCAGCCTGTCACGTGACCGAATCATGTGGACAGAGGAGGCGCTGTGACAGGGCGATTTATGCAAAACTTTAACTCAGACAATAAAATCAACAGATAATTTATGTGAAAATCAGATTCTGGTCAAGACGACACGGCTGTGGAAACAAGTGACAGAGAATAAAACATATTCTTAAACCTGGCGCTATATGTGTTTATTTGCACTCTGAAATTTGGCATTTTTGAACGAGTTCCACTGAGACCCGGGCTCCATTTGAAACCAGCATCATCGCCCCCTGCTGGAATTTCCTCGGTATTACAGCTTTTCGCACTTCCACATTATCTTCCTTTTTTATCAGTTGAGGTTGGCGCTTGCTATAAACATCAGCAATGGTGACTGCAGGGACATCGTTGTCAATGAAACGGACACCCAAAATGCAATGGAAACGCATTTTGATTTGAAACCTTGTGTAAAGGGGGCCTTAAACTCATAGGGGTGATCATATCGAAGTATTCTTACAAGATAGGTACACTATTAGAGGAAAAGGAAAAGGAAATGATGTGTTCGGGTGTGTGACTCTGGTGTGTCTGGTGAGTACATTTACATGCAGCCAATAACCCTTTTCAAACCCTTTTCAAACTCGAATGTTGGCAATAACGCAATAGTGCGTGGCCATGTAAACACCCGCCAAAACCCGGAAAAGCTCATTTTCGAGATTTGTAAAACCCGATAAAGACCGCTGGGTTACTCCTTTTCAAACTCGAAAGTCCCGCCGTGTAAACAGATAACGAGTTAAGGGACATTGTTTTTGGCTCTGCGCATGCTCCCATCCACAATGAATCATGGTGTTTTGAGTCCAGCAATGAGTAGGCGCAAAACTCACCACACTTTTGTCCGTGTGAGGCTTCCGTAACGCACGATACGAACTGTTATTTGCGGACATCACAGATGCTTCCTTCTGAAAGTCGGCAATTTGTATGGCCTGCAGAAAAATCATGTACAACAGAACAACCGTTCTGTCTCCGCTCTGTCTACAGAACGGAGTAACTGCAGCACTGTCTGCCTCTGCAGTCCAGTGGAGGGGGTTGCCAGATCTGTCGATCTAGGCCGTAAAAAAATTCTGAAACTCGTAGAAAGCAGCCCAAACCTCCATCTCTGTAGAAAATGCATGTTAAAACTGTATTTGTATGATACAAAAACACGTCATAAGCACATAATCATTTAATCAACCCGTCCAACGTGTTCAATAAAGAAGCTTGCTTTGGCGGAAACCCCACCCAATCTGGCAACACAGAGCCGCTCCGGTCAGAGCTGTTTTGTTTTGAGAACACGATGATGTGCGCCGTGGTTTGGAAAGGGATATCCCGACTGAATGCGCTGACTTGTAAATGGGGTAACGCTCTGTCTGTTAAAGCATGTAAACAGGGTTTTCCTAATGTTTCAGAAACCCAGATATTTAACCCGAAATTTAGCTGCATGTAAACTACAGGAGACGTTTATCTGCCATTTTCACTACAACACAGAAGAAGAACACCAGCACCCAAACCAGCCTCTTCCATGTGTGCATTTCCTCCATCCGAGCCTCTGTCGAACCTGTCTTGGAAATCTTTTTTTTTTTTTTTTCCAAACCAAAGATGCAACAAGTAACAAGTGAAAAAAACTCAGGAAGAGACAGCGAGTTACCGAAGGGGAAAATACTGCGGGCGCTCAACGTGAAGATACGGCAAAAAGACGAGTAGAAAGAATCCTGCAAATTAAATGCCGAGACGTGTAAACACTTTGGAACAAAACAGATCTGGCAAAGAGCTGGAGCACCAACATCAAAGTCTCCGGCTGCGCTAAAAATACCAGGCTGCCTCCTCAGGAAGCAGAGAGATTACATATCTATGGGCAACATACTAATTAATGAACCAAATATATGAAGTACTTGCTGGTGTGCCCACGAGGCATGCAAATCACAGTTTGTCCCATCCAGCCTTCCTTACAGCCTCCCGGGTTCAAGACTCCAAAGAATCGTCAAACAGGAGAGAAGCGTGACTTCAAAGAGAGCGTGAGGAAGAACCGAAACCCAAAACAGTCACGGAACTCATCAGGTCCCGTCGACACCGCAAAGGCCTCCGCTTCAGCGGAAAGCGATCGATACTGTTAGAGGAAAAGAACCTCTGCTGCCGGTGGTTTGAGCACCGTTTGATCCGTTTGTAAATGTCTTCTTGGTGACAGTTCCAGAGAAGCGGACGGCAGGACAGCAGGTGCAGGAAGCCGCAGGATCGGAAGTGAAATCAAACCGTGACAAAGTGATTAAAGCCAGCGGAGGGAGGTCAGCGTCGTTTACATCTCACTTATTAGCAGCAGGAAGGAGAATCTAATAGAGGTGATATAGAGCTGCATTCTGCCCTCCTTCGTCCGACACAACGTCAACTGAGGCACCATTAATTATTATAACACACAACGACAAAGGTGCAACGTGTCCGTTAAAGGCTCTGCATATATAAAGTTCATCTGTGGATTTATAGATTCATCACACACGAGGTGTGAACTGGTCAACTTGTTATTTTATTTTCTGTTTCCGATATGATTATATGTGTGTGAAAACATCTGGAGAGCTGCAGAATGGATGCATGCAGAAAATGGGTCTGTTTTTTTTCCAGTTGCTTACAAAATCAGGGTGTGTTTCCACAAATAGTGACAAAATAAACTTTAATTTAAAATTTTTAAGTTTCCAACATGCAATTATTAATTTCTGAAACCTTTGTATGGTTTATGATTGCATGTGTATTTAATTTATTTATTAATAAATATTATTAAATCAGTTCTTTGTGAGGCATTCTCTCAACTGGCTCTCCACGTATTTTTTCTGTGGACTTTATTTGAAGGCATTTTCTTTTCTGTGCCCCTCTGTTGGTGTTATAGTCTCTTCTGAATCTCTTCTGATGCTCTTGACTTTGTCACAGATCATCTCGTTTATTTCAAATTATACAGTTTGGAAAACGGGGCCTGATGCACACATGAGACGTCATTCATGGAATGTTATTGTTTAAAAATTGTTTAGAAATTTAATCAAGTGGTAATTTCAATAAATTTGAGGTCAGAGTGTGATTTGTGATGAAACCATTGAGTGAAAACATTTGAGGCATTTGGAGGTTAATTGTTTCATCAAAGAAAGATGAATTTTATTTGACAGAAAATAAAGAAATACTGTATTAAACAGCATTACCTATTGATTTCATGCTAATTAAATAAATGTAAAACCATGAACCAGAAATGTGTTTTTTGTGTAGGTGTAATGACATGTCGATCCTACAGAGGGCAGTTGTGTTTCAGTATTTAGATTAAACTCCTCTATTTATGTCATTTCAGTGTGAGTGTGTGTTGAAAAGCGTTTAATGTTACCGTGCCGCCCCTCACCCTCCACCGCGAGGAGAAACTAGCCGCAACACGTCTCTGCAGCGATAACTCATCGCGGCTGTCAGCTAATTTTTGCTTCGGCGCTTTAAGCAATCTAAATATACCACATTTATTGAAACGCGGCGGGCTGGTAAAAGCTGCCGGCACCAGGCGGCCATTGTGCCATATGTCACGGCCGTGCGTCGGACCAGGGCCTCATACGGGCTGAATGGAGTTAATAGGGTATATGGCTTTTGAAGAGACATTACTGTCGGTTAGACGCACCGCAAAAGAACCAGTCATTATTGAACAACAGGCCTAATGGAACCTTAAGGGCCTCCTATTGATCAATGAGCTGACACTCTTTTAGACTAATGTGATCAATAATTCAGCCATAGCCTGAAAAAAAAGAGGAAAAAAAAAATTGTAATAGTGCCAGTGGCGTGGCATTTACTCTTCTGACTGCTTTCCAGAGAAATGTGAGACGCACGCTTTCCTACAAAACATTTCCATTTGTGAGGCTGCAGTGGACGCCGCGTGCGAGGTAAGATGCTATTAATACCTGGAATTCACGGGAGGGAGAGGAGGGAGGAAGCACTTCTCTGCGAGAGAATGGTCCTTCGTCTCCGGGACGGATCAGCGAGCGGCTCTGGTGAAATGGTTAGGACGGTGGGGGGTGATGGCGGTGGAGAACGCTGAAGAAAGAAGGGAATACAAACAGAGATCAGAGGGGAGGGCCAGGATGGTTTAAAATAATAATAATAATAATAAAGGTGCTAAAAGCAGTTTCTACTGGGGACAAGGGGAAGAGGAAGCGGAAGAACGGGAGGAATCGGAGTTTAGGAAGGATTGGTGATTATTCACCAGGAACACAGAATGAAGACAGACTTCACCTTCAAAACAAGACAGAGTCAATTATCATACAGTGAGGAGGAATTGAGGATAAACCAGCAGTGCTGACCGGATCGCTCTCATCACTGGGCTTATGTCATTCAATTCACTTTCACCCATATGTTGAAATGGTTCTTTAAATATAAATTGAATTGTTGGAAAAATTAAGGAATTACCAGATGTCTAAAATGATTAATTCTGCTATTTCATTTTGAGTTTCATGGCAAAAACATGTCACTCTAAATTAATGACTGCATTCTGTTGAATTTAAACGTTGCTTATCAGTTTTTTTTTCTTTTTGATCAGAGGTGAGAAGGTGGCTACAGATTTATTTTAGATGAAGATGCTTTTATCCAGTTCAATCTTTACATCTTTTTGCATGATGATTTTCCCATAATCACAAATCAGTCCGTTCCTTCTCACATTTCTGCTCTTGATTTATTTGGAACAACTTAGTTTGATTTTTTTCTTGAAGAATTAATGTGACGTATCGGTAATTTTCTTCAATCACAGCTGCTGATTTCATCAAAAGTCTTCCACGCAGGTTTGACCTTGGTTTTCTTTTCTTCGAATTCCAGTCACCTTCTTTTTGCTCCGTCCAAAGATGTGCTCACATCTCTCACTTTTTCTTTTTATACTGAAGACTTTCCATGCATCTCCACATATTTCTATTGTTTCAGTGGTTTCTTTTGACATCCACACGTCTGGCTCATCGTGAGATCAGTTCTTCCACGCAGGCTGCAGAAATATTTCCCTTCACAGGATTAAAGCCTCTTTATCAGAGCCGGAGCGTGGGTCTCAGTCCAGAGGGGGCGGAGCATTCTCGACGGGCCCTTATGATAGTAATTTCACCATTCAAACAATAGGTACCTCATGCTACCATCAAACAACACACTAATACTCACTTTTATTGAGCCAAGCAAACCTATATGCTTCAGAAAGCAGAATAAAGTCACAAACTTGTTCTGAAGAACAAATACACATACTCACGCACACACAAATGCAGCCTGAGTGACAGCTGTCAATCTCAGAGCGTCGCTGTCCATGGTGCTGAAAACTCAAATAGAAAGTCACGGGCTGTGTTCGAAACCGCATACTGTCTACTACATCCTTACATACTCATACTATCCATCCTGCATCCTGCTTACTCAGTCCATCAAACAGTATGCGAAGCGTTTACACTACAGCATACTACATAATAACCCACAATGCATTGCACTTCTTCCATGAGCAGAAATCGATCTGCTAAAGCTGATTTCACTTTAGCTCTAAACTCGTCAAATGTATAACTTCATCGAGAATTTTTTTTTTTTAAATTAGGCGACAAAGTTTTCGTTTAGAGCCCGAGTGTGTCGTTTATTTGTCTGAATACCAGCCGTTTAGGATTTTGTTCGGACGAATTCGGCGAAATTCAAGCCAGCCGCAGTGAGCAACGCACTTCCGGTTATTTTCACCAAAATAAACCACCCCTTTCCCTTTCTCATGCAAAAAAACCTCAGTGATAAATCTGTGCTTTTACTTTGAAAACAAGAAGGCAATGTTTCAGCAATATATCTCGCTTAACGTCGCCGTTTGGACCGGTGTCCCGTTAACGGACCACTTATTATGCCAATCATGATGCTTTACCGACGGAGAGTTTTTTCGGCTCTTCAACAAAGATCGGCTCGCCGTCTTCGGTACATCATGGTCGCTTTCAGCATGGACTTGTTCTCAGATGTAAGTGTTTTTTTATTTATTTTTTTTATTTTTTTTAACTATTTTTAATCATTGTCAATCCAATCAGAAATCTCGTAATATGACATACCTACGAGCACAAACAATGGAGGGAAGATTAAATCTAGAACCATACTCAGCTTGCTAAATGTACATCATGAAGAAAAAGTCATTGTGAACTGAATAAAGTTTATTCAAATGTCCGTCGCGTTGCATCTTGGGCAATTTCAGTATGAGTAGTGAACACACGATGTATACTCAACATTTCTGGCGAATGCAGTATGCATCCGGGAACTTCTCGCATACTCAAAATCGCATACTGCCAGTGTAAACACACTGCATACTCAATAAGTTAGTATGAGTAGTAGGTAAGTATGCGGTTTCGAACACAGCCACGGGCTAAATCTGTACCATCTCTGATACAGATTAAATATAAAATGAACACAGCTGGTCTAAAATTACACAATCTATTCAGATAGCTATAGACACAGCTATCTGTATCTTTTGGAATTCACATACTGTATATTAGAAAAAACAATAGACTCGGCGGTCTCTTATAGTTGAGAGCAACACAAGGCACATTCAAATAGGCAGGTGTTTAAGACCACAGCATTCTGATAAAGATAATATTTTTGAAGGTTTCACTGACTCACTAGTGGCTCCGATGTTAGGTTTCGGGTAGTACCGCTAGCAGCTAGCATAGTGTTTAGCATACTGTTTAACTTCCCTCCAAAGAGTTCAGATCAAGTGCAAAAGAAAAAAACTCGTTCATGCCGCTCAGCCAATCAGCGCTGGCTTACAGCTCTGATGCGTTCATGGACAGTCGTAATGTAAGAATTGGCAACTTAGAACCCACAATCATATGTCTATACCTTCTCGCACACACTGCACATTTTATTATAATAATTTATTTACGAGTAAATGTGAACACATCACATGAAACGGGGCCCTATGACCTTGTGGGCCCTGGGGCGACCGCCCCCTTGCCCCCATTGTGGCTCCGCTAGAGGGGGTACCCAAAAGAAACCGGAATTTGGTCAGAAAACAATAATAATAATGAGTTCTGACTTCTGGCCATCAGATGTGCTGCAGGTAAGCCTCATGCACATCTGTGAGAAATCTGAGCTCCGAGAGTGACACTGACGCCTGTCAGGAGCTATTTATAGCAACACAGTGCAGAGGCGGTCTGCGATTTTTTCCAAAATGGCGACATTGACTGGGAAGCCAGAGCAGCGCGCAAACATTAAATTCTGCTTTTTGCTGGAAAAACAGCAGCAGAAACACTCATCTTGTTGCAGCAAGCCTACAAGGATGATGCTCTGGGGAAGACTCAGGTCCATGAGTGGTTCGGGTGGTTTAAAAAGGGCCAGATGTCGGCGCGTCAGGTCCGCTCAGCCGTGAAAACAATGCTGAGCTGCTTCTTCACTGTCCAGGGTATTGTCCACAGTGAGTCTGTCCCTCCAGGTCAGACTGTAAACCAGGACTACTACATGGAAGTCCTCAGACGCTCTGTGAGGATGTGAGGAGGAAGCAGAGCGTAGTGGCGGAGTGGAGCCGGTTGATCCACCACCACAGAGCGCCAGCGGACACGGCGCTGCGCCTCACGCAGTTTCTGGCGAAGAATGAGATAAATCTCCTCTCCAATCCGCTTTATTCGCCAGATGTAGCCTAGAGTGACTTTTTCTTGTTCCCCAAGTTGAAGAAGGAGCTGAAGGGACAGCGGTTTGCAGATGTAGAGGAGGTGACAGAAAAAACGCAGCCGGCAAAAAATGGCACAATTACGCGCGGGTCTGACGACGCATTGGTGAAGTGGGAGACACGGCTGGAGCGCTGCATTAATGCGGATGGAGATTATTTTGAAGGCGACAGTGATGTTTTATTTTGAAATGTCAGAAATAAAAAGTTACAGTCAAATTCCGTATTCTTTTGGGTCCACCCTCGACCCTCGTATTTGTGTCTGGAGAATAAATTGATCTGTGTGTGTTTATTTGGTAATATTTATTTATTTATGTGTTTATTTTTTTATTTAGTTAGTTTTTTTTTTGGCTTGCGGGGGGGGGGGCAGGTGATTGCAGAATAAAGAACTTACGATGAAAGTACATCACTGTATTTGCATTCATTAGTAAATGACAGTGCAAAACAGGGATAAAAGGAGAAAAGCAGAAAAAGGGGGAAAACAAAACAGTGGAAAGAGGGTGAAAAATGTAAAAAAGGAGAAAAATTGGTAAAATGATAAAAAAAGTGGAGTAAATAAAATTTCAAGGAAAGAAAAAAGGAAAAAAGTAAATATCAGTGCAAAAAAATGAATAAAAATCATAAAAATTGGGTTAAAAAGAGGAAATGACAGTACATATATGGAAATATCAAACCAAAATGAGCATTTATCAGACATTACAATGAGATTTTTAGATATTCTAAGCACCCAAAAATCATTGCAATTACATCAGTCACATTTGTGATTGTTTCTTTTTGCTGGAGTGAAAAAAAAACAACATTTTATTTAAATGTCAAAACCAAAACTAGAGCATCCCGAGACCAAGACAAGACCAAGACCGTAAAGGACTGAATCTGTCGAGACCGATATCTTAGTATTTATCTTTCTAATCAGTAACGCTGCACCAGCATGAAAGATGCTTCCATATCTCACATCTGATGTGATCAGTGACCTTTTCCTGTTTCTGCAAATGCAAACAGCTGAAGAAAGAGTGAAACCGTCCCTTCCTGCCTCCAGCTGGCCCCAGATGGTGTTTTCTCCAGCAGCGGTCCTGGTGGTGGACCTCCACGCGTCCCGGTGGGTTTGGTCAGAGAGCTCCTTCACTCCCGGCCAGGAGGAGATCACATCCCAGCATGGAGAAGGAAATAATAGTCACATTCATCTTGGCTTGTTTTTAACTGTCTGAGGGGGAAATAGGGAGGAAGTCGTCATCCATCAGGCCGGCTGGACGTCCCTCTGTCTCACCTTCCTTCTCTGCTCCGTCCACACTCACAGATCACTCAGATTACTCCCCATACTTCTTCCAAAAAGCAGATGATATAGATTTTGTGCATTTATGAAACGAGCAGCGTTACGTTGATCTAATTAGGTGTCTGTGACTCAAGCTGGGCTCACTTTGTCCTTTTGACTGTCCAGCTGGTTCCTCACAGACAGCGGCGGCGGCGGCCAGGCCGCCACGCAGCACAGATCCTCCACACCTAGTCATTATCCGGGCAGACGCGTCCATGCGAGGATGACTCTCCTTCTCCTCCCTCTCTTTCACACTCCTTCTGTTTTTCTCTGAAACACCCCCGAAGCTTGTCTTTCAGACTCAGTCTACATATTTGGGCCACCGAAGCTTGTATTGAACGTCAGCACCGTCAGACCAACGGCACGGAGATCCTGCATGAAGCCTGCTTAAGTACATGCTCGCGCAAATAGACGGTGTTAAAAATAACAGAATGAGTGACAACAGACGCAAACAGGGGTGTTCAGATGAGGGTGTGTGCTGTAGGTCCTGCTCACATGAGCTGGAAATGGTTCAGTGACTGGATGCAGCGCCGGACAGGCTGGAGTTGTCACGTTTATTAAAATCACTAAAGGCTAAATCTTCATACCACAGCGAATAACCTGGAGGCCTGCTTCAAGTGAATCTCTGTCTTGTGCAACAGAAAATGCATGTTTCATCTTCAGTGCACGTCATCAGTAGATCAGCCGCCACATGTGCACGCATGACACATTCACACATTTTTATATGAGCAAAGCCTTAATCACCGCTGGTAGAATCCTGAAATCCTTCAAGTCAACGTACAATCTTCCACTCTTGCTAAAAATATTTTAAAATCTCAGTGAATGAGATCTTTCACCTCTCACACTGTTACTCATGGGGGTTAAATTATAGAATCTGTTGTCAATAACTGATTCACATTTAGTGTCTGCAGAAGCAAGACGTTGTTGTTGTCCGAGATAGAAGGGATTCAGGCAAACCGTCCTCAGGGAGACGGCATCGTCCCCCTGGTTTAACAGAAGGAGCGACTCTCAATCCAGTCAAAGGTCTGAAGACAGAAGAGCAGAACGTCCACCGAACCACTTCCTCTACTCACTGGAAGACGATGCAAAAGCTTCATTTTGCAGAGACAGCCACTCTAACAGCTTCCTCGAGGAGGAACTGCAGCCTCTCCAGGTCTTTTAAAGAGGACGGATGAGTTTCAGAAAGCGTTCATCTACATTACCAGCGAGCAGTTTGACCAGCCTCCAGACTCAAACACACATCTGCTAAATTCTCCCCACTCTGCATGGTAGCTGCCCCTTTGTCTGCTTTATTGTTCTAATGTGTCAGAATTAAATATTTCCTGCAGCCTAGAAGCAGCCTCACACATCGAATTCAGAAAGAACAAGAATAATGTGCAACAAGGGGAAAAGATTGAAAATCAGGAGCAATTAGGAGTCAGTCAGTTAAAAGCTGGAAATATTTAAAAGATGAGGTTAAACTCTGATCTACTGAAAGACAATTATGTCAACCAGATGCTTAGTTTGACAAAATATTTAATGGTATTATTGGAAAAAAACATCTGTTTAACTTTGGTTTGCCTTGAAATTTGCAAAAATTTGCGACTTGCCTGTTTAGGAGGAACTGGAAGAGCTCCTTCATGTCAGGGTCCGCCTCATTTTTTGCATTGTTAGTCTTATTGGCTCTCATCCAATCAGTGATGTTGCTCAGAAACTGGACCAAACACTGAAGACGGTTGTTGGTGGTGTGTTTTTATGGAAACTGTCCGCTGATTGAAGTTTGATGGGTTCACCGACTCCTCATTGAAGCACCGCGTGTGTTTGATCCTGTTATCCTAAAACACTGAAGGTCTGTTTCACCCAAAATGTCATTCATTCACTAGATTGTGTCTCATCTATTTTTGGGGATTTTGAGTCTGGGTTAAAAGTTTCCAAACCTCCATTTGGTCTGAAAATAACCCGTCACTGTGGCCTTATACCAGAGGGGTGAAACACTTTTATTTCAGGAGCCACATGCGGCCCAGCTTCATCTTGAGTGAGTCAGACCGGTTACATTCAGCCGCAATAACCTTTAAGATTTAAATTTAAAGTCTTTTTTTTTTCTTTTGGTGCAGAGTACATGTGATGAAAATGTCTATATTTTCACAAAATGAAGCAATTACCAGGGAAAATGGCTGCAATCTCAACACAAAGCCAATTTTCATAAAATACAGACAGAAAAACACGATAAATCACAACGTTTTACTGTCAGTATATGAAGGTAAGTCGCCTCTTCTCATACTTTTTCAGCGCGCTCTCCCTGTTTCACTAATTCGTCTTTCTCCCCTCTCCTCTTATTTCCGCTGTTTTTCACACTTTCGCTCGCCGTCGCAAACAAAATTACGCAGAGAAAAGCACTCAAGAGGGTGTTTGTTCACACACTGATGAGCAGGCAGGCAAGCCGGCAACACATTCAGCTCCTCCTGTACCTATTTCAGAAGGAACAGCGAATAAAAAGCTCCACCAGGTTTGATCAAGGCTGCTGTTGAGGCGACGGCCCCCGCGGGCGCTCTCGCTATTCTCAGCCTCCTCAGACGGCGCGAGAATTAGCAGCCTGCAATAACAGAGCGCCGGGCTAAAAGCCACGCTCTGCTACGCCGCCTCGGCCCCGCGCCGCCGTTCAGCTCGCTTATAAATCTCCCAATGAAACATCTGGGCTTTCTATAAAAATGGCGAGGAGGGCCGAGCGTGTGCGGCGCACCTGAAACCCGAGAGTCCCGCCGGGACGCCGAGCCTCCGGCGCACCCAGAGCGGCTTGTGTTTCCTCGTACTTCTGCCCTTTTTGAGATTACTGCAAAAATATATTAAGAAAATTCAACGCGTAACAAGCCCCTGATCAATTAGGATGCGTAACCTGATATTTGTAGGTTCCACACTCTGAACCGGCAATCTGGCTCGCAAGCTTTTTTAAAGCCAGAGCCTGTCAGGGGTGAACGGCTGGAGTGTTTCCCCTTGTGTTAAGTCTGGGATTAGAAAAAAAAGCCAATGAGTGACATATTAGCTGGTGACAGGACTCGTGTCCCTTTCAACCAACCCAATCTGGGTTTATGGGACCCCGGGACCCTGCACAGTTCCAACGCCACACACTAATGGCTCCGTGTGCTCAAACACTGCGGCGTTTCATTGCCCGATCGCTATCGGCTCGATCTGACAGGTCGAAGCCCCGGAGGAAGGATAAGAGGCAATCCGCCGGCCCGGCAGGATTAACCGTGCGCCCTCGCCACATTCGAGCCCCATGCAGATGATAACGGCCCGTTAATGAAGCGTTCTTTCACCACCGCGGTTCCTCCGTGGAGACGTGGAGGTTGACAGGTGCGATTCCAGGCCTCGGCTTTTTCCCCCCCCTGAACTGAAAACCCGACCTCAGGCGCCCGCGGGGAAACGGGGGAAACGTTTCTCCTGGCTGCCATTCCCAGCCCAGCCTCTCTGCTGAAATGTGATTATGTAAACTATGTGGGAGCCGCCAGAGAAATCTACACAGAAACGCATTAGTTCTGCCGTATGTCATGAGAAATGCCTCAAATAAACGGAGAGATAGAATCGTCTCCAAGAAAAACTCCAAATTCTCAGGAAATACACACTTATTCATGTTTAATAGAGTTTATTCACATTGTCGGCTGCCAGCACGTCCACATTGTCGTTGTGTGGTAATTTATTATGATTCGAATCTCAACCAAAATATGTGGGACTGAAGGAGGAGTCGAGTGTCTGTTCGTTTGTTTGTTTTGAGCCGTCTCAGTTTATGTGTTACCTTCCCTTCCTGTCCAAGGGCACTGGAAGTTTTGCTAACAGTGGGCAAGGTCAGCCGCGTCCCTCCACACCCCTGATTTATGTGGTACCAGGTATTGCGTGTATAAATATTAAAACGCGGCGGCTCCGCTGGCTGCCAGCAACAGCAGACGGGCTGGTTTCCTGTGTGGAGTTAGATTGCCTCGCCTCGCCTGGCCTCGCGGGGGCTTCGGCCGGCGGGAGGCGGATCGCCAGAAGAGAACGGAAAGACGGAAAAAAACACCCAGCAAGACGTGAAGACGAGAGGTGAAAGTGGTTCAGACTCTGAAATAAAGACAAAGAGGCGATCGCAGACTCGAGGATGTGACCACGGGGTCAAGAACACGAGTGTCATCAGCGGAGACGATGGCTGTCAAAACGGTGCCGGAGGGCGTCTCGGCACTTTGGAGGGAGCGTCCCACGGCTTCAGAATCACGCCGCCGTCTCTTTGTCCTTGAGCCGCACACTTAGTCTAACTCGCTCCTGCAGGTTTGCAATAACAGGAGCCTCATGTGTCTGAAACGAGTGGAGGATAAGAAGGTAGGAAATGAGCCGGAGGAAGTCAGAAAAGCCGCCAGTCGCATTATCAGTCATCAGATAAACCAGCAGTGTAGAGCTCGCCATGCAGAAAGCACAATATGGTGACAAGTGGGTCAGACTAGTGAAGGGCCAATATTTCAAGTGAAAACATATTGGTTTTTTGTTACAGAAAAGTTCGTGTTGAGCCACACACTCATGCAGACAGAACACGCTATGAACATTAACTATTGGGGTACATGGACATCCATATGGACAGACCAGCACGTTGGATTGGAATCAACTCTAAAACTAAAAAAGTCCCTGGAGAACGTGAACAAACACCCAAAATACAACAAAAGTGATGATGTTGAATAAACAGGGTCTAAATCAACAAAGCATAACCATGCCCAAATTTTCGCTTCCTTTTAGTGCGATGATGAATGAGTACACGCACAGTTAAAGCAACATTTTATTGAAAAAAAAAAACAAAAAGAAAAGTAAACTGATATGATGAAATTCAAAGTACCATAAAAATCCGAAATCCTCACTGCAGGTTTGGACTGACGGGAAAAATCATTTTTAGAAGTCTGCAGGCTTCAGCATGTCTGCTTCCCGATAGATTCACCGTCACACTATGCTAATGCTAATTAGCAAGCCTGGTTTTATAACTGCTCCTCTTTCTAAAAGTGTGTTGGTCCCAGTAAATAAACCAGAAACAGCTTCTTTTTAAAAACAGGAATTTATAGTCTTCTTTGTAATTTTTCCACTGAAGCGTTTGAAGCATGTTTAGTTTATTGACGTAATACCTGGCTAGCAGGCTGCCACCTGGAGACGGACCTACGATGCTGTTTAAGAGCCGACTTCAGCCCAGCGGGAGGCGAACACACACCCCGTCATCATTTCAGTGAAGTCAGTAGGCTTCACACAACACAACGGGTGGTTTTTCGAGCAAAACAACGCAACAAAATTCATCCACATGCCGAGTTTGACCCATCGAACGGGCAACAGCGCAGTCCTGGTTGATTGCTTTGTAATGATGTAAGTCTGCCGTTTACCTGGTGATTTTTAAACCCGAGGTTGAAATTATAACCTTCCAGTTGTAAACTCCTGCCTGGTGGGGCTATAAACAGCTGCGTAGCCACATCATTAGCTCACTGGAGCTTGCTGTTCAGTCGGGAGGGATTGTTGGTGGGCCGGTCAGTCCAGACAGAAACCTGTCAGCAGGTATTTATCCCTCCGCTGACCAGGACGCCTGATGGATTTACATTATGTTTTTATGGAATCATCAAGAAAAAACATGAACGAGTGAGTGTTGAATTCTCAGAGTTGCCGCAATGACTAAAGCCCAGTTTACATGACAGGATTTTCAAGTGAGAACACATTTCACAATTCACACTTTTTGGGTGTCACTTTACACAACTATGGGCACTGAAAACGCAACTTTTTGAGGCCACAAAATTACAAAAACCTGCATTAAAACTTGGTTAGGTCACGAGTGCACCAAAAAGCATAAAGCCAGGCTCGCCAATCAGAACCAGATTGCTCACATATGGCGCCGATCACGCCTCTGTCACCTCCAGCGGTGTTCATCTCCATCTTCCCCGTATCTGCATGCAAATGTAAAGATGGAGTTTTTGCAAACCTCTAATGTTGGCTGGGGTTTTCAGACATACGGTAATTAATTTAGGGTGACTTGTATCTTCATCCATGTGCAAATGTAAAAACCCGAATGCATTTAAATATCACTGTTTTAGCTACAGCTTTGGGAAATGGGGTTAAAAAAATGGAAACTACTGTGCATGCACACCAAGGCCACAGTTTTTCTAAAATATGCACAAGTAGATGAACAATAAGAAAAACTTAAAAAAAAAAATAATTAAACCATCAGAGCAATATAATAAACACTTTTCATAGAATTGGTGAAATAATAAACCCTCATGAACTGTGCTCTCTCCAGTTTGGAGCTAAACATGTTATGATGAAAGTTATTTATTAGAAGTAAAAACATCTCTTTCGGTTCTGAAGGCTTATTTGAAATGAAAATGAAAAATCTTTCGACACTCGTATAAAACAGATCCTCTGTCATAAAATGATACTTCTCTGTCTTTCTGGTAGTTTTAAATCTTCTAGACATGATAATAACATCATTGAATATAATCAATCAGTAATATGAGAAGTAAACATGCCAGATCCTGTTGGTCCCAACCAGATACCAGGTATATTTGGATCAATCTGTTCTCACACTATTTCATAGAAATGTTGTAAATCTTAGTGAGGACATGATTTTTTGTCTGTTGTCATGTAATCATCTCCATTTATCTGCTTCTGAACTCACAGATTATTTTCTAAACCGTCCCAGCTTCATGTGAATCACTGATTCTTCACAGTGTCTTCTGTGATTCCAGGCATGGTTCACATCAACGCTTGTTTTTCCTCTTTCTGTTTTCTACCTCCGTCTTTCATTGACTGGACTCCAGGCTCGCTAACTTCTGACTCTACTTAGCTTTGGTTGATGACATTAGCCCGGGGTTTCCACAGACGACTTCCAACTCCGCAAATGATTAAATGATTCAAGGTGGACGACACAATGGTCTGTGTGTTTTCACCCAGGAGACAGGAACATTTGAAATACGTTCTTGTCTGTGTGCAACTCAACCTGTTTTGATTCGGCTTCCGAGGAAGAGACTCTTCACTTATCTGTAAAGACAGAGGGGAGAACTCTGTTGTTTTAGAAAACAACCTGTAAAGCTCCAGACATTGTTTCCAATGTTTTTGGACTGAGGGGAAACTCATGCACACATGGGGAGAACATGCAAACTCCGTGCAACTTGAGTAAAACAAATTGACCGTCTGTGTCTCTGTGAAAACCAATTTCCATATTGCATTGTCTCCTTGTTAGAGGCGACTGCTTGCTGTCAGCTGTGTTCAGAGCTGACAGGTTTCCGTGGGCGAGACACCTCACTGGAGAACCACACCATGGAACCGTATAGCAGCTGCTCAACATTGGTGACTGATCGACGGCCCTCTTGTTTCCCCTTCTGAAGGGTAGAGCGTCAGCAGCGCGCTTCTAGTGGTGCTTATTTGCTGAAACTGCTCCTACTGATGCTGTGTCTTTGGAGTTGAATGGTAATATCCGGGGAGTCCAGCGTGTTCATAACACTTCTTTCCATTAGATCTCTTCCCGATTACTTTGTGGATTATTTGTCGCTGATCATGCACATTTTTTCTTCACTGTTTTGTTTTCGCATAGCTCTCATCTCTGCAAGAGACTTCTTTAGTTCACCCATTTGGTTTTTTTTTCTGCATATCTTCACTTATTCTGTTTTAACGATTTTTGCAGCAGTTTTTCATTATATTCATAAAATCTTTGTGCTTAATGTTCAGAAAAGAAGAAAATAAGTTCTCCATCAAGCCAGGTTCATTAATATCCATAACTTAACCACCTGTGTGACAGTATCTGTCCTTATGTCTTGTGTTTCGTCAGCTTTATTGGAGGATTCAGCCTTTCAGGTGCTGCCGTCAGAAAGTCCGACTCAATCAATGAAATCATGGCATCATCTGCAAACAATCATCCAAACATGGGTCCTATTTAGAGACAATGCTTGATTATTTTCAGACTCAGTGTGGGTTTTGGGAGGGTTGTTTTCTTCACCTACTATGTCCAGACATCATTCATCCTCCAGATATGCAACATCATCTTCATTTGTATTGGGATGATCAGCAACTCCCCAGTTTCAGCTCTTATTCAGATCCTGAAGTTTGTTTAATTGTGGATCTTTAAGACAAAAGCAGTATTCTTTGCCAGAAGTATCACTTTCAGCGCAGAGTGTGTGTTTTAACAGACTGTGCTTTTTAAAAGAATGAATAGAAGCTCTGATAATAAAACAAAGAAACCAAAAATGTGGGATCGGATTCTGTTTGTTCCCCCTGAGCGAACTCGATAGAACAACGATCAGCATCACTTCAGCCACTAAGAACTGTGTAAGAGTTGGTATTGGCAGATAGCTGAAAGCCGATACGGCTTCAGAGCTCGCCATGATGAAGCTAAAGGTCGAAACTCCAGGATCTCATGCTGCAAAGCGATACCTCTCTAAACTGTGGACTCTGGTCTAAATATACACTTTTTAACAGTGTCTGTGTTCCGTGGAGGAACCAGCGGCGTCCCACCATGAGGCGAGCTCAAAGACGACGCTGATTTTAAAGATTCATGTATTTTTCCTGACCGACCACAAACCGACAGCACCGTTAACGTCTGACGCATGAGAACATTAGCATTCATTTGTTGTTTCTGAGGAGCCGACAAATGTAAATCTGATATTGATTCTTCTCTCCCTTCAGCTCGGTTTTGATCTCATGATTTCTTTCCTTTGTGTTTCAAGCTGTCGGTTACTCAGCTGAGATTTCAGCGTTCTTGTCAACGTGTACGGCCCGCATGCGTAGATCTGCTGAGACCCGTCTGTGTATATCAGTATACATCAGTATACAGTTTATTTTGTTCTGAGAAGCATCAGTCTGACAGTTTATTAAATGCATATCCTTGTTATAAAGAACAAAGTCTGACACAAACACAATATAAGAAAAAAACAGGGTCTGAGACAACGATGTAGAGAAAAAATAAAGCGAAATTTTTTTAAAACACTCCCTCTCCATCTCCGTGGCAACTTGGGAAAACACTTGTTTGTAGCATATTCCATTTTGTCCATATATGTGTTTTTTCTACAGAAAAAAAGAAACCAACAGCTCCAATTTCTGAGCCGACAGGTTAATTACATCGTTTCCAGTGTTTCTGCCATTTCAGTGTAAATGCGGATTTTTTTATGAAACTCGAGTGCAAAAAAGAAAAAAATGCATTTTCACTTGAAGCATTGTGCAAACGGAGATTTATACAAATCATTATTACAATAAAGATGAGTATGGGTATAAACCTACGTCACACAACAGCATTCAGAGTGAAAACCAAGATTCAACGCCAGTATAAACTAATCAATACCAATGCAAAGTGCAATTAGAAAAGCTGCTGAAGCACTTGTGTCAGAATGGTGCTTTAAAAACTAAACTCGTCTTGTGTGTTTTGTGATCTGTTAGTTTTTCACCGTGTGCAATGCTGGACAACATAAATATGTGCTACAATAAATACAAATCTTCAGTCAAACCCAAACCATTTCCTGTGTTTTATGGCAATGAGGTATGAGCACAAAATCTTTTTACAAAACAAGTTCAAATTTTCAAAGAACAATACGTGAGATTTCAACTTCATGCTCTTTCTAACAATGCTTCCAGGTGCAAAATGCAGTAAAACATCCCAAAACTTAACTCTGATGATACTGATACTGCACAAACATTAACTTCGGCCCGTTAAGACAACATTTCTGCATTTTCATATAGAAAACTGTTTGCCTTTAATCCTGAAAGTGACGTTTTGCATTTGGCTGAAACACCGACAGCGATGCCGTGGTGCGCATGTGCATGTCAAAAAGTTGCGTTTCCAGTGTCTCTGAGCACCGCTGTGCCGACAGACACCCGGTTTTGGTCCCTGGGCCACATGTTTGACACCTCTATGCAGCCGCTGATAGTGAACGTGCCTGACGCTGAAACTCTGCTTATGAAGCTGTTGAGCTCCAGACATTTCAAACCGCCGAGCCATGAAAGCAGCCGCAGCGACAGCGACAGCCGTAACATCCGAGCGTCTCATTCGGCCTCAGCGGCAGTTTGTGGTGAAGACGGTCAGACTATCTCTTCCAGTCTTCCCTTGAAAACAGCGAGGAGCTGCAGCCGAGGAGACACCCGCTGCTCCAGCGGTCGGACCACACACTAACCCGAGGTCTGGCTGGAACTTCTCATGTGAAAGCATCTCGGGGAACTTTTTGGAGGGAAAATGGTGGAGACCTGTGTGTGAAGCTGGTAGTCAGTGAAAACAGCTGCCAGCAGCTGGAAGCAGGGCCGGCGACAGCACCGAGATCCGAAGCGTAAACAAGCCTCTAAAACTCAACCCGAGAGCGCTTCTGATTCACTGTAAATATGAAAGCATTGCACGGCGGAGCGTTAAATAAATAACGAGCAGCTGAAAACATTCTTCAAGCTGAAATGTGAGGCTGTTAACCGGCGTGGGGGGTTACCGGGTGGCTGCGGACCCTCCTTCGTTTACATGCAGGCTCGCCCGAGGATACTCGAGGCATCTGAGCAACATTAGAACAGACTTCTCAAAGCCAGACTCCAAATCCCCGAACATCTGCACCTGGGGGGCCGCGGGAGCAGCAGCGGGATTATCAATAAGAGAAACATGCTGACAGCCATGAGGCCGAGGTCGGCCATCACACATGTGCAACGTGGTGTGTGTGACGAGCGAGGAGCTTCCTGCTCATTAGTCTCACATGGATTGTGTACATTTATGAACACACACACACACACACAGACACAGAGTCATGCGGCGCCTGTTCCAGACAGGTGAGCGTGTAACGGAGCACATCTGGAGCACAACCTGCACACATCCCACGGATTAGCTGAGGATCGGGTTTACGGAACGAGCCGGCGAAACACAGGAACCGCGAGCCCACTGTGTGTGTTACACTGACGGTGTGTTGACATTTGTGGCGGTTGAGCTGGCACACACAGCTGTTTGTGGACCGGGCGCGCTGCACGGTTCACTGCTCTCAGTTTTTCACGCCTTCGAATGGCTCCAGGCGTATTGACTGTATGGTGGATGTGTGTGAGGCCGGTTTCATGTAGATTGGTGGAAAAAAACCCCAAACATTTAGTCTCTTTTTTTTTGAGAGAAGGTTGAATATTATTTGTTATTGATCTCAGTAAGCTCAGTGTTATCTGGTCAACCATGAAAGGTCCATTGCTGATTGAGAGTGAAACTTCCAGCAGAAGCTGGAAATCGATCGATTGATGTGCACATGGTTGTAAATGAGACCATATCCTGGACACAGAAAGACATGTGCAGCAGCAGCGTTTCAGAAAAGTTGCATTTTTCACGCATATGCTTCAAAACCCATAAAAGCAACAACAGTTACAAAATATGTCTGAAAACCTGACAGACAGCTTACAGTATCAATAAAAGTTGTGTTTTATGTTTGACATGCGTTAAAGGTGCATTAAGGAGTTTGCACGCTTTATGCGAAACAGCGCCCCCTGCAGGCCTTGGGCGTAACGCAGCTTAGTGAAAAACTCGTGTTTGTGGCTCGCGTGCACGGAAGAGGGGGACTCCTTCCTCACTCTTTTAGTAGCGCTCAAGTAAAATGTAAGTTTCTTTTACCTGGTGGAGTCTGTGTGGAGCTGTGGCAGTGCTACAAGCCAGTCTTTTCTTACTTTCTGGAAGCTCCTGCTCAGTTGTTGCTCACTAAGCATCTGGCGGAGTAATGGCGGACAAAATGAAACCGAACAAGCCGAAGCGCACATTACGTCATTCCTTTCAAATTCTCCCCAAAAAAACTCTGGTGCCGGACCGGCACTGCGACTTTCAAGTGACAATTTAGCGCTGTTAGAGGTACTTGTATGAATATGTCAGGGCACATTGTACACATCATTAAAAATGTGTAACATATTTATGGTGGAAAATAAGTATTTTTAAGGTTGAAAAACTCCTTAATGCACCTTTAATATCTCATAATAATGTGACTGAGATGAGTAATTCCAGCATTAAATCTAGGGTTGGCGATTTGAATGAGATACATTTTTTTAAATACTGGTTAAAATGATCTTTATGACCCGATGGGAAGCAATTCATAGCGTGTTTTTAAAGTAGTTTGGAAAATATCGCTATGCAAATAAAGAAAAACGAAGAAACAAAGCGCTGAGGACAGGTTACGCCAGGGACGCACTGGACGCGGAAGCGCCGCGTGCGCCGTGAACGTCTCCGCGCCTCCGCTCCCAACGGGAGCTCCTCCAATGGGGTGGGAGCTGGGCGGAGCTAGCTAGGCAGAGCCTTGGGGAGATGCTACATGTTAACGCTAGTTTTCCAAGATCGCCAACCGTAGCTTTAAGCCACTCAACTCTGACCTGATATGAGTGTTATTCGTGCTGGTTTCAGTGATCGGGAAAGAAGCAAAATTTCATTCATCTGTTGTTTCTTATTCTGAGCCGATGGTACAACCTGTGCTGATGGTCAAAAAAATGTGACAGAAAGGCTGTGGCTGGGCGGGTTAAAGGCTCTGGTGTAGAAACGTGGCTTTGGTCTGTCAGATCAGGCTGCATTGCTGCGATCGGTGTTGAAATTATTTAAACAAGCTGCCCAGAGACCGAGCAGAGCGAGGCTAGTGTCGCGTTACCTGGTTGAAGAGAGGCTATTTTGCATCAATAGATCAACGTCTGTTTATGTCCGTGATTTCTTCAATATCCTGTCATTTCATTTGTATGAAGCCAGTTTTACTGCTCTGACTGCTTTACTCTGTATTGACCGGTTTCTTTTATGAGTCTATTGTTCGGTTTATCATGACCTTGATAGTGGACATGGCATGGCAGACTGTCCGGGGAGCTCTCTTTGATTAATTGCAGACAGATCAATATGGGCTGATTGGCTGTCTGTGTTTGTTTTCCACGTGTCAGTTTACCTCCGGCTCGGCTCCGGTCTCCCTCCTCGGCACAGCCGTGGCTTCATATCCCCGCACATCAGCTGATTTATAGTCCGAGGAAATTAAATTATCTGTCAATGCCATTGTTCCACTTAGAGGAGCGTTTGAGCTGAAACTGCGCCGAACAGCCCGTAAAGACGGATGGCTTTGCGGTGGTGTTCTGTGCCCACATGAAGTCCCAGAGCCTTTGTTCTAGTTCTGAAAGAATTCCTGAGCTCATGTGCTTTGCTGCTTTTCTTTACGCGGGTATTTCCCAGCACCGCAGCTGTGATCCGTCATACCATGTTTTTCCCTTCTTTTCAAGACCACACTCACATTATTTTGCATAATGGTTGAAAATACGAGCGGGGGAAATGAGAGAAGATGTTTTTTATTGTACTGCCAGTGGATGCAGGGTAATTTAAATCATTATAACACAATGGTGGGTAAATGAAGGCACTCATTGGTCTCAGATGGAAATAATTTACTTATTTGGCTCTGTTACCCTTATGTCTTATTTTCCATTTTTATTGTTTGGGATTTTTATATTTTGCTTTTTTATTGTCATGTAATTATCGTTAAGTAAGATCAAGTTAATGCCTCAGTGTTCATGTTTTGCACACTCTGTGTACAGCTGATGGATTCTGGAGCTCTAACACCACAGAACCAATCGTGTGCCTCCATCCAGACTCCATCCGTTGGGGAGAAGGCCTCGTCTCCATGTTGGATGAACTGCATATAATAAAACAGTGTTGGTGCACAGGGAGAGACCAGGAGCTAAATCAGAAAATCTGCTGCCCACTGAAAGCTTTTGACACATTGTTGTGAAGAATTAGCACGTCGTCATTTCAATTTACACACATTTACATGTATTTATTTATCACACTTCCTCGTCAGGTAAACACAGTGACCGGTGGCCTTCGGCTGCTGCTGTGAGGCGGTTGTTGTATTTTTGAATCGGCTGCCATGGTGCAGGCATGGTGCAACTCGCACACATTTCAGCCCGTTCACACACCACACCTCACATTTCTCACCAAACAACTCAGCCGCCGTCAAGACTTAAAAAAAAATGTTGCATGACAATAAAGACCTTTGCGTTTGCACAACCTGTGGTGCTGAGCAGCAACCTGCTGCTTTTAGAGACTGTAAAAGCGGCATCCTGTGTCAGTCGGCTGTTAGCGTAGACGTTAGCTTAGCTGTTTACTGGTTAGTTTTTCACGATTCCTTGAACGCTTCTATTTGTTCATTAAGGAGAAACAGTCTAGAAAGCGAGAATATACTTTGTGAGATTTTATTTGTTCATAATTTACTCTCTGTTCCTGTATTGAAGACAGTTTGTGTAACAAACTTTTCTGCAGAATGACTTTCTGGACGAAATAAAAATTCAATTCGCTTTCCATAGCCGTCGATCCAGCTGTTCCTCTTGACTGCTGCAGCAGCTGAACTGCAGGTTTTTCCACTTTTATGAATTCATTTAACTTTC
Source organism: Salarias fasciatus (assembly GCF_902148845.1). Taxonomy (NCBI): domain Eukaryota; kingdom Metazoa; phylum Chordata; class Actinopteri; order Blenniiformes; family Blenniidae; genus Salarias; species Salarias fasciatus. The sequence continues at coordinate 6,347,225 of NW_021941229.1, read as the reverse complement.
TGCACCGAGAATTTTCTCTGGAAAATGACTTGTGCTTTTTATATTTTATAGCATCAAGGTGCAGGCAGCTGTGGTAATATGAGAGGGTTTTTTCTTTTCTTTTCCATTTGGCCTTGACCATTGTCAAACACAGAGTTCATAATGTTAGTTTCTGTACGTCTGTTGCTCACTTCTGCTTTTAAACTATTAGTTTTAAAAGTGATTCACTCTGCTCTGATTTGCAGCCTTGTGTCCATCTTCCATGATGCTTCAACTGTTTCCAGATCTGCTTCAGAAGGAGCCTGGTTTTAAATGAAATGCCGCTCAGAATTAAAACTGACCACCAGGTGCTGAGTAACATGTTCCTGAGTACCTGAGTACAGATCATCCTGCTGTATTTAAACATTGTTTTCCTCAAAGACTGTAAGGCCACAAACACCAGTTTATTATCTGAATCTTATCCAACTCTGAACTCACTTTTTATTTTTATCATGCATGTTTTTTTGTTGTTGTTCTTTTTCATTAATATGGTTGTAATTTTCATTTCTGTTTCTGATTCAGAGAAACACTGAATTGATTTGGAATTGTCTGTTCCATCATGTTGTGGTGGATTGGAATTTCCTCACATTTTACTCGTCTCCATTTTGTCTTCTTCATCCTCTTGGGAAAAAAACAAAGACTGTTTGAAACTTAGTGCTGCTTTATAATGTGTTTTTCTTAAAGAAATAGCCATTCAGCATTGTTTCTGAAATATAAGACAATTAAAAGACCTTATATGAGAAGTTAAATAAAAATATCCCTTGATCAAAGAAAACACCACATTTTGACATTATTTTCAGAAGAAAAGTTATAATATTATATATTTAAACTTGACACCAAAAAGTGCTGATTTCAAAGAAAAGATGGACCAAGACATTTCCCTGGAGAACTCCGTTCACTATAAACAAAGGCTGATTGAAACAATAGGATCACCTATTGAAGAAGGTAATCTGCTTGGAAAGTTGATCATATGAATTATATGTTACTTGCATTTCTTGCTTTAGTTTTGGGGTGTCAAACATAAGGCCCGAGGGCCAAAAGCAGCCAGCAACAAGGCTGCAATCCAGCCCACCAAACCAGCAAGCAAATTTTGAACGTTTCAAACAAAACATTGATTTATTTTAAACAAATTTCTTAGGACTAGCAGACACAACACAACACTTGAACCTGAACTGAAATATTGTTGATGCTGCCATGAAAGGTGTCAAGCTATGCTGTCAGTGTGAGTCTGTAAAAACAAGCAAAATGCAACATGTTGAGATTTTTCTTGTTTTTAGACATTAGATTGTGTTGTACACCTGAAGGTTTCATTAGAATTGGCTTCCTGTAGAGACTGTAGCTATTTACTGCAGTATTTGTTTGGTATTGTAAAAATGTAGACATTTCCATCATGAACACTCTGTGCCACAGCAAAGATCAGCACTAAATTTTAAATGTAAAGGTTATTATGGCACTATTTTACCAATCTGATCCACTCAAGATGAAATTGAGCTGTTTGTTGCCCCTGAAATAAAATGTGTTTGACAGCTCTGCTTTAAATGGAAGTGGTGAGATGTGAGCAGGATGAATGATCAAGAGGTCTAAACAATCTTTTCTTTTTTTTTTTCCTTCTTCTGTGGTCAGTCCATAAATATTCAGCTCAGGCTTCATGACAGTCAGAAATTACATTTTCATTGCAGCAAGAGAGGCTCGAGATCTCTGTCTCAGTGTAATCAAGTGTTAAGACTGCCAAGAACCATGGAATGTCTCCTAATCTTCCAGTTGTGGCAGGTGGATGTTTTTTTTTTTTTTTCTAATTAATTAATGCCAGAGGTTTGAAAAGCGACAGGGTTGTAAGATTGAGAAACTCCTTGACACTCCTGTTAGCAAGGCAAAATGCTAATGTTTGATATGCGTGATGAAGTGCGGGGACGTTCTGGAAAAAGTCGAGACTCCTCACCCTTCACCGCTAATTTGTTCATCATCACCTTCATCCTGTCATCACACCTTTAACTGCCGCTGGCATTTCATTAGCCGGGAGGCGCCGTATCCTTCCATCTCCCTCAGCCTGAGAGCGGCTTGACGCCAGAATGACGGCCGGAAGAATGAAAGGCGACGATAAGCTAAATATCCCATGCATTGGCATGGAGGAGAGGGAACTTTATTTAGTCCCAGTATTTAATGATTTCACCACTCCCGTCTGCGGGAGTCATCATCGGCGGCGGCGTTATTGTCCCGCTGCGGAGCGGCGCTAGCGGGCCGTGGCTAATATCGGTCCTGAGTATGCAAAACCATGCTCCCTATCCGTCTGTGAACAGTGTGTTGTCTCTCCGCGCACCACCAGCTGAGACGCACATCAATTCCCGGTCTGATGAGATCTCACTCTGCATGAGTGTGTGTCTTTGTGAGTGTGTGTGTCTCTGTTTATCATTAGGCCTTGGTAGACTACTCAATACGTTTTGCCCCGGTTTGACATGTTGACATCCCGGCTGATGGGCCCCGGGGTGATCATGTGCTGCTGTTTCAGTATTTGCCAGCATTTGACGTGAACCCCCCACCCCCACCCCCCACCCCGTCACGTTCCCATTTACTCTTTGCCTTGACTTTATCCTTCACGCTGACTTTAATCCAGAAGCTCTGAGTTCAGACTGGCAGGTAAAAAAAAAGCTCGATCGGCGACACAATGATGTGTCTGGTTGCATAACTGCTCATCAATCCAACTTTTTCATCTACTTCCCATCTGTCTCCCGGAGAATTTACAGCCTGTTCACACACCAGTATTTTCTAGTGAAAACACACTCCTCTCACTGTATATTGGAGGTCCATTTACAGGACAGCGGTGCTCGGAGCCACTGGAAATGAAAGTTTTTCGGTGATGACTTCCAATGTGGAGCTTTTTTAGTGGTGCATCATGGGGGATTTGGATAGGGGGTGTGTGCACTGCTCATGCATACTAATCTACTCCACCAAATTATGTGAAAATCCAGATTCTAAACCAAGATCAGCACTTTCTGGAAACACCCTCATCATTTATACATGTCTGAACGCTTCCCTGAACTCAGATCCGGATCTTTCAGGTGAACCCTGGACCCTTAAGGCCCGTCCATGCTTTACTTGTCTGCGCGGGTGCGCGTTGCGCGTTGGTCCACATGACGTAAAAATCATCATGAATTCCTGTCCGCTAGTGCCTGTGCGGACCAATCCATGGACGTCCGCGCAGCAGACAGATTTTGTGATCGCGTTGCGCGCAGGTCGCGCCGATGTACGCATGCGCCAGAGCGCCACAGCAAACAAAACATGACGGTAAAAGTAACGGTAGACGGAGCATCAGCCTGATGGCTCCACAAAAAGACACAAAGAGGGTGAAAAACTCATAGATGGAGAGAGCAGACTGTCGGGAGGGAGGGGAAGGTCTGCCGACAGAAGTGAAAGTATCAAATCGCTCGTGCGCTGCCCGGGAGATTCAGAGACAGAAAAAAAAATCTAAATAAAGTTTAAACTAAATGACAATGTATGTGCCTCATTTCCTATATATAATCTGCAATAAAGGCACAGATAAACAGTCTGCAATGCCTGAAAAGCTTCTCGAGGATGCGTGGATCAGTGTGCCTGCATGGGACGTGCACAGCTGAGCCCAAACTGTAGGATGGGAGAAAGCGCCTGAGCATCGGTGGTGCGCAGAGGCTCCAAAGCGGAGGTGGAAACGCGTACATGTGAAGCATGGAGTGGTTATTAACACTTATTGATAGATGGTTAAAAGACTAAAAATCAATCATGATTGTTTGTGGTTAGCTCTTAGCCGTTATCCGCTAGCCCGCAGCTGGGGCGGGACTTCCAGTTTCAGTCCGCACCAAGCAAAAGAGCGGGATTTTTCCTTCAGCCTGTCTGCTCAGCGTTCAGCTCAGCCGGCAGCGCCCCCAGGTGAGCAGTTGCATGACATTGTTCCTGTGTTTGGTTTGTCGAGAGAGTGCAAAGGAAGGTGTGAACATTCTACCCCCCCCCCCCCCCCACCACCTGAACGGGAGAGCTGAACCCTGGACTTTCCTGGTATGAAAGCAGCCTTACTCTGCTTTGAAGTTATTACTGCTTGGGCCACTAGAGGTCGCTACATAAATTGTCTACTCTTGAGCAAATGCAGCTCAGATTGCATTATCTGTGAAAAAAAAAAAACCAAACGCATTATGTCACACCATCCAAATTAGTTGACTGCCACACACACACACACACACACACTCCCCTCTGATTTACAGCGCCACTGAGGGGCCGCTGTGGATCTTGGGTGGAAAAGTTTGCAGACATAACTTGAAGTGATATAGCATCTTTAATAGCGAGCGCTGCTTCCTTCCTCCGGGGCAGAGGTATCGTCTCCCGAGGTGCAACGGATACAAACAGCCCTTTTTTTACTATGGGCAATAAAAATCACTTTATTTTCACTCCAGCGATTAATTTGCACCCTCTGTAGTTACCAGCAGTCGCTGCCTTGCACTGTCTTCATTCTATAAACGTATTTATTGGGTTTTTACTTGTTTTAATTTGTTTTGTACTTTTTGTAAGGAATTATTGTTTTTACTGCTCTTTTACTCTGTTTTACTGATTAGTTTGCTTTAATGAGCACGCAAATTTCCCAAGTGGGACGATAAAGCCGGGAATGAGCGGAGCTTTTACAAGCTCGGTGTTTCGTCTCTGAAATCTTAACTGCGCAAAAGTTAAAGGCAACTATAAATAAAAGTAGTCAAGCAAATAGGAAGTCCAACACTTCATGGCTAAATGTGGTGGAACAGTGGCGTACAGCAGCAGTGAGGGAGTGGGAGGACTGCAGGCAGTTGGGAAATTCCCATCTCTGGAATGGGAACATTGAAGCGATAAAGGAACACGACCATCACGCTCCTTTTCCCTTCAGAAATATCTTCATTCTTGGTGTCAGAGATTTAACAAAGTTCTGGAATCCCTCAACTGAGAATTTACCACATGTTGACGTGGTAACGTCTCACAGTTTCTGCGGTTTTTATCAGCTATACATTCACGATGCGGCCGTCCCGTTCCACCTGATCCCAAAGACGCTCCTCTGGACTGAGATCTGTGGCTGTGGAGCCAATCAGACTCACAAAGCTGCAGCTATTGTGACTATATTAGGTTCTCCTTTGTGAGTTTTCCAGTTGTAATCACATTTCACTGCAGCTGTACACATGCAATCATCTACGTGGCAAATAAACTCGATTCTTGAGAGAAGAGTTCAAACAGGCTGCAACTGTGTTCCGAAAACCTTTGGCATTGCAAGAATGTACTGTATATATGTGACTGTAAATGGAGTACATAGAATCGGACGATTACGTCTCAGGATCAGTTTCACCGGTAATAATGCACATATTCCCTCTTTCTAAAGACAAACTCACTTTGTGTAAGAGAGCATTACAATCAGCTTTGACCCTGCTTCTCTTTTGTCATTCCCTCCACCTCTTGCTCCACACTGAACACATTTTTCAGTTTATTTGATCAAATCGGAGCAGAAACATTCATAAAATCCAAGAAAGGGTTTATTTTACAGAGACCTTCTCCTCCTGCTTGCTTGTTTTTCCGTAACACAATCTGTACATTTACATTCTTTGTCCTGGTCGAATCTGAATATGAAGACGAAACGGCTGTTCGGTCCGATCTTCACCTTCCTCCATTCTGCATTTCATCCCAGAGGCTTCATAGTAACATCATGTGGAAAAATCCCATCTAGAATATCATTCGGTGAAGAAACTCTGAGGACTCCTGACTCTGCATTCAGAATATTGTTATTATTAAGCTGTTTAATCAACACTCACATCAGGCCCTGGTCCTGGAGGTGAGCTGAGGACGTCTCCAGGGAGGCGGCTGTAAGAGGGTTAATGAAGGGAGGAAACATATTCGTGATAAGCAGAAGAGAAAGAAAGCAAGCGGCGTGTCATCCCCTCCGGAGCGGCCCGGCTCGGGCGTGGGGTCACGACCCCCCCTCCGGAGGCTCCGCGGCTCTAAACAGAGCTGAGTGTTAGGGTTGGGTAAACTCGCCGGGAGAAAAGGCCCTTTTCAAACCGGGACGAGCCGCGGCTTCCAGTTCAATCGCCGGGATGTGAAGGGTAACCGCCGTCCTCTCAGCGAGTTAACGAGAGCCGGGCCGCGACCTCCGGCCTCGGCGCGCCAAAGGTCGCCGCGCTCATGTGAAATTAAGAGCCATTAAGAGGGAGGTCACTGCTAATGAGGACCCCTGTCTGGACGTCGGAGCAGGGCCCGGCCCGTGGAATGCGGCCTCCCCGGGAGCTCCGGGAAGGAGTCAGCGCCGCACAGCGCCGTGACGCTGAAGAAAGTGACATCAGATTACACAAGACGCTGGCTGGGAGGAATTCAGCGGCGCGCTGTGGGAGAGCAGATTTAGCTCATTACCGACAGCGGCAGGCAGCGACGGTGGCGATCCGACCGGAGGGGCACGGAGGGACGTCTGATCAGACCGAGGCTCAGAACTATCTTAACCCCGGTTAAAAAAAAAAAAAAAAAGTCATGTTTAATGGTGGATTCTGTTTACTGTAGACTAAACATGCTAAAATCCCTGTTTGTCCTTCTCTCTCTATAAGCTCACTAAGCTTCATGTTTACTTATGTTCTCCAGAACAACAAGGAAAACAATACCACCCTAATTTTTTTGGGTTTTTTTTTTTGGAAATCCTTGTTTGTAAATCACAGTTAGCCGATCATATCTGGATTTACGTCTCATATCAGGCTAATTGGTGACACTAAACTGCTGGTGTGTGTAAAAGTGCACGTGTGTGTGTTTGATCTGAGAGGCGTGGTGATGTGTGCTTCACAATAATAACAACAGGAGATTACTTTTCAGACGAAATATGAAATATCAACCCTCTATTAGACACAAGTGAACATTTTTGGAAATTTCCACATTTCTGCCTGTGAACATAATAACTGGTCAAATGAAATAGTCCAAGTTATTAAAGTTGTGTCGAATGTCAACAATGACTCACAATTATGAAAATCAACTCCACTGCTGATTCACACTCTTTCTCCCCTTTGAAACCATATACCATTAACTGCAGTGTGCACATAAAACTACTGTAAGTTACAATATGTCCATTTTCCAAAATACAACCAGCACATCCCATAACAGGACGCCGGCAGTGTTTTACAAGTACAAAAAAGTGGAGGATTTTTTTTTTTTTTTTTTATAGATTATCATGAAGTCTTTTTTTTTTTTACTTAGAGACATTAAAAACTTCATTACTTTCAAGAATAAAAATAAAATACTCTAGATTGAGCTTCTGCTGCCCACAATGCATTGCAGCTATCAACTATGCTTCAACATAAAATGCAGCTTCACAAGCTTCACTTGAAGCATTGTCATGGAAACACAGCCTTAGTTTCTCTCACAGTGCAGCAGCATGTTTGTTAGTTAAGCTAGCTCGGTGACTTTAAGCTTCCTGTGACCCTGTGTGTGTGTGTGTGTGTGTGTGTGTGTGTGTGCTCTGTGTTAGCGCTGGTCTGCTCTCCGTAACTTCGCTGTATTTCGCTCAGCGTCGTGCGGGACAGACTCCAGCTCTAATGTGGGTTTAGACTTTAAAATGCACAGATATGAATCGAACAGCCCGAAGCACGAGGCACATATTAATTATCATGGGGGGAAAAATGTGGTTTTGGCAGAATTCAACTTTCCAGTGTAGAAAAAGGACAAAATGACATGTTGCAGCAACAATTCTGTTTGCCTGTCAGTGAAGTATTTTTTCCTCTGAGTGTCCCTTTTGGATCGGGTCACATTTTGCTTTATTTCAAACTTTAAGCTCAGTCCAGCTTCCCAGTGATCTATCACTGTTTGTTACATCCAGACAGCTAATGGGCATCAAGCTGGGTTTTATTACATTTTTTTGATTTTATTTTATTATCATTTTAATAAGATTTGACAAGAACACTTGTAGTATTTAAAAATTCTCCAGGATTTTTATTAGTTGAACAGAAATCATTAGTCTATATGTGAAGTCTATATGAGCATTTCTCCACTTTCCAAGGTCATCCCTCTATCTTTCAGAGCCAGTTTGGCCTGTGGGCTCAGTGTTTGACAACCTTCATGTAAACTACACTGGAAAACCATGAGGTTAGCTTCTACATTCAGGACGCTCACACAGACGAGTTTCTCAGCAGGATGGTGGAAAATTCTTGAGGACGCTCATTCCTGCCAAAACTAAAATACTTTTGGTTCTTTCTCATGTGAGATCTCTTTATTTTCCCCTCTTTTCCTGGATCATTGATGTGCTCGTGTGGCTGAGAGCAGCTGCTCCCGACGGCCGCCGTGATTTGACCTTCTCGAAGCCGATATGAACCAAGCAGATTCCAAATGTCTCATTGTGATTGTTTGATTCCAGTTCCTGACCCTGCGACCTCCCAGCACCCTGTGCTGCCGCTCTCCCAGCACCAGGAGGTGCTGCAGGTCATGCGGGGGTGTCCAGGCGCGCTGTGAGGTCTGCCGGTCTGTTGTTATAGAGGGTGGAACTGTGGGATACTTGAGAGCGAACACAGGAGATAAACGGGAAGATCAGGGATGAAATAGAGGAAACCTTCCCACTTTACTTCTGTAAACAGCGTGAAAATGTCATTTCACACAGTCTACCGTTTGTCTTTGACAGCTTATTTCTTCAGAGGGGAATTTCATCCGGCGCTGCACACAGCTGTGAGGCGTGACCGAAGCTTGCGCTCGCTCTGAATCATTCCCTCTGCAAACGAACAGATCAGAAGAGTCGTCTTCGACTTCAGGAACAAAGCGGCGAGGACCGAGCGTCAGACGACAGCGAGGAAGAGCGTCTGCATCGCAGTGCTGATGAACCCAAGAGGTGGCGAGCGAGGAGTCCTCCAGGCTCCAGGGGGCAGTGTGGAGCATTCGAGGAGCTCAGTGGCATGACGTCCTGCCACATCATACGATCATGATGTGGTGCATTTGAACAAACTCATTTGCTTTTTCATCATCTGAATGAGCGATTTCTTAGTTTTAATTTTAAACCACATCCTGTAAAACAAAGAGGCCTGTTACTAAAGTGTTGCTAATTCACTTGAACTCACACTGAAATGCAGCTACACAGGTTTCACAGTTTCACTGAATCACTGATTTAATGTTGGTTCAAATCCCAAAGCAGCATCGGTCCAATTTGTCGATGGCAACCAGCCGGCGGATGGTGAAGGTAGTGGTCGATCATCGGACCGTCGTACGGACCGGCCGGTCTGAGATGTGAGCAGCAGCCTCATTTCGACCAAACTGACATTGAACCATTAATTCCAGGTTCTTCTCTACAGGGGAATAAAAAGGCTCCTGTGCCGACTGTTGCCTGTAAAGTTCAGGGAGCTGTGTGCCTCCAGAATGATTATGAAGAGAAAAGCAATGACTGTAAATCCACCACAACTCCAATCAATGTGACCAACTGTCATACAACGACAACGCCACAACAACCAAGGAGAAGCCTGCATCCGTGACTGATGGATGGGAACATGGAGGAGGTTCAACTCCTGCGTTATAAACAGGTTCACCTCTCAGTCTTAATTGCACTTAGTCATCTAACACGACCAAATACATGGGGTACATGGGGGGGGGGGCAATGGGGTCTTCTTCTGGGGGGCCTCACACTGGATACCTGTGCGTGTCTGGTCCAGCTCTGCAGCTCTGTCACTCACACAGTCTCAGTGTGTCTGCTGTCAGCTGATGGAGGTTGCCAGATCTGCCCCAAATATAATGTTAAACAACAACAATAGAATCCAAAGCAATCCAAACCTCCATCTCTGTAGAAAATGCATGTTAAAACCGTAAAAACCGGATTTGCATTAAAAAAAAACACGTCGCAAACACATAGCCATTCCATCAACCCACTGCCCAATCTGGCAACACAGTCGCTCCGGTCATGGAGCTTTGATTTGTGCAATTTTGGTGTTTGACTTTCCTACAGGGTGCAAACTATGGGGGGGGGACATGAGCCCCCCTGAAAAGTTTATTTAGGGAAATATTTAGGGGGGCCCTAAATATTGGAAAAATGCTGTTTCCCCCATGTATTTCCTTTAATTTATTATTATTGATTTTGCATGATCACAATCATGGATTATATGCAGAATTAGGCCAATTTTAATGGATGATTTGCGCATCACGAATTCACTTTAATAAAGATGCCGACCTGCATGCAGTACTCGTCCTCACCATTAAAGCGTGGGGGCGCTATGCCTAAAGCGTCACTTAAAGCAGACATATTCCCTCCGAGACACGCGCACCCCCCCCCCCCCCCAATAAGTGAGCCCCCCCGACAGCCGCGGTATAGTTCGCACACTGCTTTCCTACAATGAGTAAGTACAGCATTGTTCATTCTTCTAATGCATATAATGACTGGATCGCGTTGTTTGTGATATGTTCTACCAGAAGAATTACAAAAAAAAAAAAAACAATGTGAAGGCAAAAACACGACACAGATTTTATTTTGAAATCACTGATTTAGGAACACGTGTCTACTTTCCATCTGGCCCCCGACTTGTTTCTGTTTAGACTGAAGCCGCAGGGCTCGGGAGTGAGGGAAAAATAGGATCTTTGCTGAAAGTTTCCGGTCCGCGGCTCTGTAGCGGCCGGAGCGGACCGCAGCTGCTCCGTGGCTGCTGTGAGCGCGCGGTGCGTCGTCACGCGCACAGCAGAACCGACAAGCGGAATCGTTCAGAGGAGACAGGCAAATGATCCCTTGGAATCGAGTCATGAGGAACCGGTTCTACAAAAGAACCGGTTCACGATTCGGATCCCTCATGGTTACCATGGTAACTTTTGATGTGATGACGTCATGAGTCCTGGCTGGTTTTCTCAGACGGTTACTTTTCTCCACTCACCTCCAACCTTCGGTCCTGAGCGCATCCTGATACTTTTCAGCGTCGCCAACGGAAGAGAGAGACTCGTATGAGCAGCTTACTGGTTTCACCGAGAGAGAACATCGCCTCCAGCATGACGTGAGACTCATTTATTCAATGTTTCACCTTTATTTTCATGGCTGTATCATCATTCTGCCTTTGGCACTGAAAAAAAGTGTTTTAGCAGATATCAGCTGCTAGATTTAAAGGTTACATTGGACCAAAATCACCGTTAAAGCATTTTAAAAACTGTTTATCTGTTTATCAAGGTTTATACTGACTTAGTTTTCATTTCTTTCAGTTCTAGAAAGCGCAAGTCAACGGTTCACCTTGTGAACCCGAGACAGCAGGGAGAACAGCCCTCATTCCGGGAATTCTGCCCTCAACACAAAGGTTTGTTGCTGCAGAATGCTTTAGAAACGTAGCTGTTGTGGAAATTTGATTCCCAACATGCATATCTTTGTGTTTCCTTTGACTATGTTTGAATTTATGGTTCAGCCCTGAAGTTTAAACTTTTCAAACTGTCTGTGTTGAATCTTCGTTGTTGTGATGCCTGCTGAATGGTGTCTACCGTTCTTTCTTGCTCTCAGCAGTGCGCAGCGTCTGGATTGTGGGCGACAGCTACGTCCGCCGTGGTGAAGAGGAGGCGAGGCGGACTGTGGGGGTGGCCCTGGGCCTGGACGCCGTGGTGCAGTGGTTTGGCAGGGGAGGCCTGCGTTGGGGGGAACTGCTTCCCTTCTTCAACAGCTGCCTCAGAGGAAGAACCGCTCCGGATGTGCTGCTCATCCACTGCGGCGGCAACGACCTGGGACGCATGACAGGCGTCCAGCTGGCCGAGGCCATGAAGAGAGACCTGCAGACCCTGCACTCACGGTTTCCCCACATGAAGCTGCTGCTCTCCTCCATCAACCAGAGGCGCGACTACAGATATGGTCACCCAGCCCAGGTGGACAGAATGAGGCGCTTCGTGAATGGCGTGATGGCTGACTTTATTCAGCACGTCAAAGGGGACACGATCGACCACCCGCAGATCGTTTTCTATAAGCGAGAACTATTTTTGAGGGACAAGGTTCATCTGAGCCCTCGGGGGAATCGAGTGTTCTTCAGTGATCTTGTCCGGAGTCTGAGACAAAACCTCCACCAGAACTGAACTGATCCAACTGCTGCTGCTGGTCAAACCTGCTGCTGATACCTGCTGCTGATGGCCAAACCTGCTGCTGCTGGTCAAACCTGCTGCTGTGGGGACACTCAAAAAATCAAAAAAGATGAGGAGATGAGGGAGGCTCCAGCTGGACGGGGTTGATTGACTTTTGCTCCACTGACATAAGATTGGGCGATTTTCACACCCTGCAAAAGAAAATCATAAAAATAATTCAAATAAATATGAACATTTGCATGTAAAGTTGGGAGTACTGAAGACTTTAATTGCTATGATTCTACTTGTGTGATGAAAATGATTCTAAGAACAAAACCAGGCAGAACCTTGAACTTCTGCAGATGTGAAAACCTTGAATCCAGCATCACTCTCTGCTGCTTTCAACACATTTTACAAGGTATAAATGCTCTCAGTCTGCATGTTGGAGAAACAAAAGGTCAACATCATGACATTATAATATAGAAGGTTCTACACGGCTGAACGCAAAGCTTCTTGGAGAACATTTACCTTGGACTGCAGTTCGTAGAATCAGTACTGGTCACAGTTTTTATTCAGTCATTTTCCTTTTTGTTATTAGTTAGTTAGTTAATTAGTTAATAGTTTATTTCAGGCAAGAATGCACACACAACATGATTTCAACACAGGTATCACTTACACGACCGTAACAGGACAAGTAATACATGTGCTTACATATCCCGAATGGAGTGCCTGAAAGCGAGTGGGAAGAAGCGAACTTATTTAATCCCACCCCCATTACATAAATTATAGACATAATATCAAAGTCACTTCCTGTTAATTTCTATGATATTACAGACCCAAAAACAACAGAAAATACAGATAAATATTTGGCAAATGTGTTACAGAAGTATTAGAATATTGTTGTCCATGGGCAACAAATACATTACAGCAACGGTTACATACCAACAATGGTAAAAAATGAAATACCAGTAATGGTAAAGTAGAACTGTCCAGCAAGGGTGATGGACAGAATACAGCAATAATAATGAACAACAGTACCAACAAAAGTAAGGAAACAGCACACAATAACACAAATGCAACAAAATACTGACAGAAATTTAAGAACCACTTAATTTATACTGTGACCAGACCATGTTTTTATACAGTAATTTGAATCTGTGAATATTTTGGCATTGCTTGTGCTGGGTTTTGAAATTGTTCCAAAGTTTGACTCCACATACAGACACACAAAAACGTTTACGATTATTTTTGACACAAGGCTGATTAAATTTTCCATAACCTCTTAAATTGTGATAATTTACTCTTTGAATAAACAGTGGTTGTAAGTTAGTTGGCAACAATTTATTAAATGCTTTATAAAGAACTATAACGGTACTATAATTAACTAGATCGGTAAATTTAAGCAACCTCGAGTTGATAAACAGATTGAGTGTGTTCCCGAAATCCCACCTTGTGAATGATCCTCACAGCTCGTTTCTGTAATTTAACTAGTGGATCAATTGTGCACTGATAAGTGTTTCCCCATATTTCAACACAATACATAAAGTATGGGAGTACCATCGTGTTGTACAAACAGCGGAGAGCATTCTCATCAAGGTAGAACTTCACTTTATTTATAATTGAAATACTTTTAGAAATCTTTGTTTTTATGTGTCTGATGTGAGCTTTCCATGATATATTGCTGTCAATCATAACTCCCAGGAACACATTCTCATTTACAGTATCGATTTGGACACCATCAATGATTAGATCTAATTTAAGATGAGTGTTAGAACTGCCAAAAATCATTATTTTGGTTTTGTTTAAATTTAAAGGTAGTTTATTAACATCCAACCAATTTTTTTACTTTATTCATTTCATCATTTACTGTATTTACAAGGTCATCGTAGTTTTTACTGCTACAGAATATTGTTGTATCATCTGCGAAGAGAATGAGTTTCAAGGAGCAAGACACAGCAAAAATATCATTTATATAAATATTAAACAATGTTGGCCCCAAAACAGACCCCTGAGGTACGCCACAAGCAATATCAAGTTGTTCAGATGTATACTGCCCCATTTTTACATACTGCCTTCTATTTGTTAAATAACTTTTTAACCAGTCACCAGAAATACCACGGATTCCGTAACGATCAAGTTTATCGAGCAAAATTGAGTGATTAATTGTATCAAATGCTTTTTTGAGATCAATAAAGACACCGGCTACAAATTGTTTTTCATTTAGGTTTGTAGTAATTCCTTCAATTGCATCAAGTATTGCCATTGAGGTAGTTCGTTGTTTACGAAAACCATATTGTCCTTCATTTATTATGTGATATTTATCAAGAAAACCTTCAAGACGGGAGTTAAAGAGTTTTTCTAAAACTTTTGAAAATTGAGGCAAGAGAGAGATAGGCCTGTAGTTTGTAAAGTAATGTTTGTTACCATTTTTGAACAAAGGTAATACCTTTGCTACTTTCATTTTATCAGGAAAGCAGCCAGACTGGAATGAGAGATTGCAGATGTAAGTTAGTGGTTTAGCAATATACAAAATAACTTTTTTGACCAGTGTCATATCGATGTCATGACAGTCATTGGATGACTTACTTTTGAATTTGCGAACAACATCTACCACTTCTTGCTCAGTTATAGCTGAGAGGAAAAGTGATGATTGATTGCGGTTTATGCTTGTATCTGCTACACGATTTGGAATTTCAGCAGCTAACTGTGGACCAATATTCACAAAATAATTGTTAAAACTATTCACTATCTCTTTTATATTATGATGTTCATTGTTTTTATCAATAAAATATTCTGGATACATTGATTTTGAGCATCCATTTTTAATCAAGCTATTTAATGTGTCCCAAGTTTTTTTAATATTGTTTTTGTTTTCATATAACATTTTTCTATAATATAACTTTTTACTAGTTCTTATAATATCAGTTAGTTTATTTTTATATCTTTTATACCTTAACTCTGCTTCTACAGTTTTTGACTTGATGAACAGCTTGTAAAGATTATTTTTTTTCTTGCATGCATTAATTATTCCTTTAGTGAGCCGTGGGCTCTTATTGCGCTTGCTCTTCATAGGGTGTTCTTTTACAGGGCAGTGATTGTCATACAATGACATGAATATGTCTAAAAATATATTGTATGATTTATCAACGTCCACTTCATTATACACAAGACTCCAATCTTGGAGAGACAGACTAATATTCAGAGCATTAATTGATTCATCAGTTTTTTTTTCGTTTTTAAAGCATTTTTGTGGAATTTCCTATCTTTTTAAGATCACAGTCAAATAAAGCAAAAATAGGTAGATGGTCAGAGATATCAGATATAAGCAGTCCACTGATAGTGAGATTACCCAAGACATTAGTAAAGATGTTGTCAATAATTGTAGCACTATGTGATGTTATTCTGCTTGGTCTAGTTATCATTAGATACAGGGATAAACTGTACATAGTATCAGCAAAGTCGTAAAATGATTTAAGCTTGTCCGGATTCAGTAGATCAATGTTAAAGTCACCACAAATAAATGATGGCTTTTGATTTAAAGTAGAAAACAAATTTTCCATACATGTATTAAACATTTCTACATTTGACCCATGTTTCCGATAAACACAACTCACAATAACATTACTCATTTGTTCAAAAAGGATTTCAGCTGTTAGACATTCCATTATCCCATCAATTACAGTGGTCATGTTAGGAACAATATTAAATTTGAGTGATTTGTGAATATATAAAGCAACTCCACCAGATTTTTTATTAATTATATTATTATATATTAGCTCATATCCATCCAAACAAAAATTTATACCTCTCTATATCAAACCATGTTTCTGAGATGGCAATAACACTGAAGGGGTGAGTAAATGACTGCAAGCAATCTTTGATAGAATTAAAGTGTGTATACATACTTCGACTGTTTAAATGTATTATAGACAGTTTGCCATCAGATTTAATCAAGCTTTCATACTGGTCATGTGTAAAATAATTACAATCATTCATAGCTGAGGAAAGAAAATCATCTGGATCCATTTCTGTAATAAGGTCACTTGTGTTGTGCTGATATGTTTCCAGCGGTACTTGTTTGTAATGAAGGATTCTTTGTAGATTGTCCACGTCCTTCTTTGAGCAGTGTGTGTTTGTGATGTGTTAAGCATGTTGGTGTAAAGAGTCACGTGTTACCTTAATGTCAGTTGAATCTGTCCAAGTCCTGCATGCTTTTCACAACAATCACTTTTGCATCCTCCGGAACTCCGTTGAGTTTTATGAAGATCTTGCAGTTGGATACCCATGCGTGTTGAATCTTGCCTTGTTTTTTTAGTTGTCTTGCCTTTCTTGCAATGTCCGCGTTTCGTCTTGTCAGGTGATCATTTATGAATACATCCGTTCCTTTCAATTTGCGACCTTGTTTCAGAAGAGCCACTTTTTTCTTGCGGTTGACAAACCTCATAATGACAGCTGGTGGTCTCAAGCCACTGGTCGGCAAAGGGTGACAGGCTTCGATCTGCTCCAGGTCCATCTCTATCCCCCTGTTCTGGAGGTATGACATGACCTGCTTCTCCACCGAGTCCGTGTCCAGCTGACTGGGCTCTCCGCCGTTTTCCGCGTCCGCCACAGCGCGCGCATACGACCGCGGCTTAATCTTTATGCCGGTGATCACCACATCGTTCATGCGGGTATACTGCTCCAACTCGTCCACTCGCCTCTCCAACTCCACAATGCGCTGTTCTTTTTCCGCGTTTTGAAGGCGAAGTTGTTTTACCTCCTCGAGTAGACCAAGAAGTTGGACCTGCTGTTCTCTGACAGCCGTTACATCTCCACATAGTGAACTGAGCGAGGTTTTAATTTCATCAACCTCCTCCGATACTTTTTTCGGCGGCATTGTGGTGATTTATCAGGTTCAGGTTATTTACCAACCGATGCGTCCAGCTCAGTAAACAAAAACAGACCTGTGAGCGCAGCGCTAGCATGTAGCTCTGACAGCTCTGACAGCTCGGGCAGGAAGTCAAGTTATTTGTTCTCTGTGACATTTTCAAGCGAAAAAGCAAAACTTTCGTTGCATTTTTGGCATCCATTTACATGACAACGCTGCTCGGAGTCACTCAGTGTGGAATAAGTGAGTGTTGTTCGAATGTTTTCCTGTTTGAAGAGCAAAAAACTCCTCTGATGCTAAAATTCTCTCAGTCACACGATATTATAGGCTTAGCTGTTGAACGAACAGCACAAGGGTTAAAAAGGAAAAAAGAAAAGGAGGAAGTATTGGTCTAATTCCTGGGGGTGGGGGGGTGGGGGGGGGGGGGGGGGGGGGGGGTAGATGCCCTGGATCTCGGGGTGCGTGGCCGGAGCGCTGGAAGGTGTACTGGCCTGGGGTGGGTAGCCGCCCGTGTAGGCCGGTTCTCCCAGGGGGGTCATGGCCCTCCACCTGTGTGGGGGGTCGGCTCTTGGGCTCTTGGGCCTTGGGCTCTCGACTCTGCCCGCCCCGGGCGTCCGGCACCCGGGGTGGACCGGCTCCTGCCGGTCGTGGCTCCGCGGGGCCCGGGCCCCGGGGCTGCCGGGGTCCCCGGCCGGGGCTTTCCTCTGCCCCATTTCTGAACCGGAGCGGGGGCGTCTGCCTGGGGGAGCGACTTGGATCCGGCCTCTGTGATGACCGCCGACTGTCTGGGGTCTGAGGGCCTCTCTGGCCTGCTTCTGGCCTTCTCAGGGGTCAGAGGTCATATATGCATTATCGCTATCACCATCACATTTCCATGATCACGGTGATCTTTAATCACTCTTCACATACTGGGTTACCTTGTCTTCTTGTGGTGGTTAGAATAATGGTGATCTGTAGTAGCCCTCTCTTGATGCACGCCCCGAGTTTACTACTAGTTACTACTAGCTATATTCTCAAAAAAGAAAAAGGTTTGTGGTGTCCTTGCATTTCCTTCCTTCCCTACACCTCCTTTTGTTGTTGTGGCCTGGTCTGTTCACTACTGTGGTTCGTCAGGAAAAAAAAATGTACGTGTGTATGTGTATATATATATATATATATATATATATATATATATATATATATATATATATATATATATATATATATATAGCTTCTGGTTCTGTCAGTTTTTGTGTTGGTTGTCGGCTCTGTTTTGGTGTTGTTTAGATTGGGGTTTGGGATTGTTCTTGGTTGCGTGTGGTGTGTCGACAACACTGTTTTGTATTGTGAATTTGTATCTAAGTTGTGCCACCCCGCATTCTCCCTCTCTTTATCTTTCTCTCTTTCTGTCCCTGCTCTCTGAGCGTTTCCGTCCCGGTCCTGTCCGGCAGCCATGCCGGATGCCAGCTTTAAATAAAGGCAGCAGCAGGAGGAGATTCAGTCTCGTCCTGCTGCTAACATTAAAATCCGTTTGGATAGTAAAAGGCTACAATCATACAGTATTGCACGCCCCAGCTGCCGAACAGGACAAGGGACAAAAATAAATAAAGAAAGAAACTGGTTCACCGAGTCAGCTCCAGCAGGAAGACGAAACAAATTAACACCAAACAACAAAATTTAAAGTCATTCAGTGAAAATTCAACATGGAAGAATGACGAAAAACAGTCAACACACAACTGCTTTCAAACATGGCATCTAAAATACTTAATCGTAATCGTTAAATCACATTCATTCATCAAAAGTCATGATAAACATGTCATTCTGACTCTTGTCTCTGCTTTCAGGGTCTTTTACTTCCTCTCTTCATGTCTCAGAGTGTGATTGTCTTCACCTCGTGGCCATGTTGTGTATTGCATGCTTTCTGTGTATCGTGGTTGTTGGTTCACCTGTGTTTCTGCATGTTTCCAGGGCCTCAGAAATAATTTCCTGTGATATCCAGGACTTTGGAATATTGATCTTTTAGGTTTTTGGTTTTTTTCTCCCCAATAAAATAAATGTAGACCCTTGCTCCAGAAAACACACTCTCAGAACTTCTGCGATGGTTCTTGGTATTTGGAGAAATTCCTGCAGCTGAAATGCTGCTTTTCACACAGAGTCAGTATCACTTCAGGACCAGTGATGATTTGTAATAATTGCAGAGGGTGTCTACGATCTAAATCCTGTGCAAAAGCGCCATGTCTGTAATTTGTAAAGGAAGAATTCCACCGCAGATTACCGACCATATTTCAAACACCGACATCCTCTGATCATACAACATATCTGCACCTCAGTGGCTGGGGGAGGGGGGGATTTTAGATGTTGTTTTTTTCCTCCTTTTTCCCAGTATAATAATGGAAGCTGCCCTGAAAAATACTGACAACAATTTAGGCAGAAATGCAGGAATTGGCCTCTGCACAGCAGATTTCTGGAGTATTCGCAGAAACGGTAAAATGAGATCAATAGGAAGAGGGAGATTTTGAACAATAATCAGATGGATGACATGCGTAGCAGCATCATAAGCTAACAAACATTTTTGTAGGCCCGTCTTTCAACAGGCCTAATACAATATGGCGTGTTATCCCAACAACGCTGTTCACTGTTCTGAAGCCATGATTCTACCTTTTTAATGTTGCCATGACGACGACATTCCATGCTAAAATTGATCATTTCAACTCGAACAGCACGATTTCCTTTAACCTTACCGAGAGGTTTTTGTGCATAAACCTAATGGACCTTCACAACAGCATTTAATTTAGTAATTTAATGTCTCTTCATGAGGCCAGTGTTTGTTTTTTTGTTTATAGCAGCCGTTTTGCACATGGACGTGACAACAGTAGATGTTGAGGTGCGGAGTCTCCTGATTTCCACGTTGCTGCTCGTTGCAGGAGTCAAACCGAGAGAAAAACATGTGGCTGCCATCTTGTTTTCAGATCATGAGTTGATGAAGAAGTGGGTTAGCCTGGTTGACGAAGCCTGTCATGTGCGTAAAGCACTTAATCTGTTTTCATTCACGAAATCCAAACATGTTGAAGTTGAAAAGCTTCGAGGCTGGATCAAGTGTGGGAACCCCTGCAGTAATAACTGCTGAGAATGAGGTATTCAGCTGTACCTGTGATCTCCTTTCCTCTTGTTACAGACAGCAGATAATCAAACGTGTGATTTTCAGCAAGCATTAAGAAGCGATCTCAGTGCAGATCAATGAAGAATCCAAAGACTGATATTAGTAGCTACTCTTTAGACAACAAGATCAAGAGAAACCCTCAGTGTCTCTGAAGGAAATCTGTTTTTTTGAACACTGCTGAGTCATAAACATTTGTTTGTTTAATGAAGGAGCTTTGACTTTATTTTTTGTGTATGAATGAATTCGTAAAGCCTGCTAATGAAAACACAGAGTTAGTCCCTGATGTCTGATTTACTTGTGGTGTCTTTCAACCTGCAGTATTTTTGTGTTTGGCTTCTCAAAGAGAGAATCCTCAAGCGGTGTTCCAGCCGGAGGAATCTCTCTTGTACCTCTGTCCAGCCGAGCCGCTGTGTCCAGTGTATCATCAGTATATCTGCTGCTGCTCTGCATCCGGCGGCCGCTGCATAATGGATGGCCCGGGCGGCCGAGTAAACAGTCCGGGGCGTGAGCCGTGTGCAGGGGAGGTCAGACAGGTTGATTCATGGCCTCCGTGATGAATCACCTTTTTTTTCTTTCGGGGGGTCATCGTCAGGATCGCTGTGACTGAGCAGCGTCTGTGGATTCAGCTGTGGCCTCTGCGACCTGCGGGCAGGGCTGCATGAGGACGCCGGTGCAATCCTCATCACTCGTCTCCTTTTCATTCTTCCTCCTGCTTGAGGACTTTTGCCATCCATCTTTTTTTTTTAAACTCTCATGTTCCTTGTCCTTCTGTGACTCTGACACCGTTGCCCTCGTGCTTTTATTTCCCCTCTACTTTCTGTCTGAAAAGCCTTCTGCTCCTACACTTTTTAATCTTCTCCTCTACTCCTTCATCTTCCACTTCTCACTGCTCTTCACCCATCCTTTCTTCTCTTTCCTGCTCCAACCTTTTTCTCCCCGAAGCCTAATCAGACAGCACACATCAACACTCATCCAGTTGTTTTTTAGTCTGAAAGCAGACGCACAACAAAGGAGTGTTTTCACCCGGCCTGTCACTAAATTACCATCAAGGCTAATTTATTCTGTTCAGCCGAGTATTTACCGGGAGTACAGATGTTAATGAGCCCAGATGTGGTTCATCTGCATTTGCCTGGAGTGCCTCCGTTGTAAGCGGCACCTGATGCGGAGCCGCTTTGACACGTGTTGCTCACGCATTCTGGAAATAAGCAGTGGAAAAGAAAACGTGACACTGTTGAGCCAACGGTCTAATTTGAAATCCTAAATGTCTGAGCCTCTGGGGATAATTCTAACTTTGTTTTCTTCATTTTATTTAAAAGTATGCGAGGTTCTACTCATTGTACCCATTTGTTAGGTACTATGTAAACAGTCCCTGTCATGTTGAAGGAAGGAAGGTAAACGGAGGACTGATGAAGCCAGGCACAGCCGGAGAATCAAGTTAAACTCATTGTATTGTGCATGAGGAAAATAAGGCAGGGCATCGGGACGAACCGGAACACAGTTAGAGGAGCCCTTATAAGCCCGGAGCACCAGGTGACGGCAGTAGACTAATCAGGCACAGGTGAACCACATCAGGGCAGGGGACAGCGATCAGGCAGGAGGAGGGGAAGCCACACAGCCTGGACTGAGAGACAACATTAAAAACACCTCAAACACAGACAGAACCAAAACATGAACCATGATAGACCCTTTCTCAAAAAAATTGAATATCATGGAAAAGTTCCAGCTCGTAAAACCTACGAAAACAAGAAAGTTGGAATATTGTGGAGAAATCAGCCCAAATTTTGTGTGGCATCAATGTTTTTAACTGAGTGTTACACACTAATCTTCTACTGAACTCAAAGCACCTGAACAGGTCTCCCCAGGTATCACTAAATTTCCTCAGTTTGGTTCAATCGTCTCAGTTTGGTTCAACACGGGAAAGACTGCAGACTTGACGACTGGCCAGAAGACCATCACATACACCCTCCACTGGATGTAAAGCCACCAAAGGTCATGGCTGCTCACAGAGTCCTGTGTCCAAGCATATCAATGGAAAAGCTAGTGGAAGGGCAAAATGCTGCACTCCTCACCCTTTACCGAACGCTCGGCTCCTGACGTCATTATGCTCGTGTGCATGTAATGCTGAGTTCATGTCTGGCTCAGAAAATCTCCAACTCTTCCAACTCCCTTACAGTCACAAGGATGCGTTTAGGTATCAAAACATTATATTGTATGATCTTATGTGAATCGATACTCGGTAGTTACCGACGGAATTCGCTTGGTACCTATGAATGTAAAGAGTTCGGTAGCTGTCCCTTCTCGTCGGACTGAGCCAACGTAGGAAGTGTCTCATCTGGGCCAAGGAGAAGAAGGACTGGACCAGGGGTCTCCAACCCTGTTCCTGGAGAGCCCCTATCCAGCATGTTTTAGTTCTCTCCCCGCTTCAACACACCTGAATCTATTTATTCTCTAATCACCAAGCAAAGAGCAAAGCCCAGTAACGAGCCTGTTGATGCCAGCAGGTGTGTTGAAACAGGGAAAGAAGGAAAACATGCTGGATAGGGGCTCTCCAGGAACAGGGTTGGAGACCCCTGGACTGGACTGTTGGCCAGTGGTCCAAGGTCCTGTTTTCCGACGAAAGCTAGAGTATTCCTTCCATGCGTTAATCAGGGTCCAAGGGTTTGGAGGAAGAACCCAAGCTGCTTGAGGTGCAGTGTCAGTCATGATTTGGGGTGTAATGTCCGGTGCTAGCCAGGATTATCAAGAGGAGGATGAAGGTCTTTTTATAAGTCTTTGTTCCTGAAAAAACTGAGAAGTATAACACTGATAATATATACTGTATAACACTGACAGAAAGACAACGGCAGACTCACCCGTTCAACAGGTGCTCACCAGTTCCCCCAGTGTGCAAGTTGCTTTAAATTTTGTGGGAGGAAGCTTGCATCCATTAGTATAATGATTCTTAAATGCCACTGCAGTTCTTGGAAATAAAGTTTTATTTGCAGGATATGTGCAGGTTGCTTGTCAAAAACAGCATAATGGGAGGCAAAGTCGTCATATTCACTCACTGAGGATAGAGTATTAATTCCTTCATGAAAAGGGGGTTCAGATCCAAATGAGGGTTTACATCGAACAATACGACAACTACAATAATAATAATGGTAATGAGCATTTATAATACTAACGTCACCGCTAATTAGGCAGAGATCATAAAATACGGAAATTATACATGACCGACTCATAGATAAGCCATTTTGATTTCACGGGGTCTTTACAACATTTCCCGTATTAATTAACCGATCTGAGCTCCAAACGAGGATTAAAGAAAGGAAGGCCTCTTCATCGCCTCGGTGTGTTTGGACCCAGTCACCCCGTCGCAGATTGTGAATAACACCGATCAATGTTGCTCATCAGTATGGAGCAGGTGATCTCTGCCTCCCCGTCTCATTCGCCACTTTCCTCATTAAGCCGCATGCCGGTAAACACACGAGGACGAGGCCCTGGGAAACCTTCAGTCTCTGTTTGTGTTCACGCTCCGCATTTATCCCACATATCTGAGTGTGCGCTGGTATGCGCATGTGATGTTGTGATAGAGCGAGACGGGCAGAAATCACCCACTGCCGTGTGTTTATGTGTGTGTGTGTGTGTGTGTGTGTGTGTGTGTGTGTGTGTGTGTGTGTCACTGGACCCTGTCATTGGATTACAGGTCACACTAATCTAATCATCCAGCTGTGAGCTCAGTGAGCAGCCATTTATGAAAGGCAGTGTAGTGGCGGCGAACACGGAGCTCAGTCTGTCACCGCGCCGCCTCTCGCTCAGTGACAGGCCGAGTCTGGGCCGACTCTGATAGCCCCGCGGCCGCTTCCCAGACTGATTACCCAGGGAGCGGCCGGCCTTCGCTTCAATTTAGACCCTTCAGCGAGCTCCGCTCAGACGGGGAAGTGTAAACAAGGGGTCACATCTGGCTGGAAGATGTCCAGGTGTGATGGAGGGACGGGGGCACGTCCCGGATAAAGTTGCTATCAGTGTGACTTACAGGGCCGGACAGGACAGGCGGCTCGTCGGTTACCCCCCTCCAACCGCCGAAATCATATTGACAGGAAACGCCGTCCCCCTCAGATGAACTCCAAGACGTTCCGTCTGGTTTATCATCCCCCCTCCTCCACCCAATCCTCGCCTGTGAGGGTTGGCAGCTGATACAGATTTTCTCGAGCTCAATCAGCTGAGCGGCTTGAGGTAAGAGAGATCAATACTTTTCATTTTTAACACAGAGGCAGTATCGACCGTCTGAAACGGCCTCTTCAGCGGGCGCGGGGAGGCTCTCTGCGCCGCGATAAGAGGCGTATTATTTTAATCATCATCATCTTTCATCTGCTCCCCTCTTATCTGTCGCCCTTACACAACAAGATGGGAGAAAGTGGCAGCGGTATCAAATGCTTCAGAGAGCGCCGTGCCGCCACAGAGGTAGGGGCTAACTGGCGGATTCACGCCTCAACCGGTGATCTTCGCATTTTGTGGCCCTTCCTTGAATTAAAGCCACTGCTAGTAGGGTGAAACGCAAATACAAGCTGTTGTGAAGGTGTCCGAAGAAGACAGTCGCATATGCCTGAATCAATACGCTCACTTCCAGTGCTTTTGCCTCTCGCACCTCTCACAGGGTTCCAGACTTCAAGGAGAGATGACGGATGAGGAGAAGACGATGCGGCCGAACCGTGTTCCATCTAAAGCCGAGCCTGGAAAGACACGTTATCAAACAACAAGCAAACAAATGCAGGATGAAGGCTGGAGGACCAGGGTGCAGAGGGGCAAGAGGCAGGGGAGGCATGAAGGACGGCGGGCGGGTTCACAAGAATACACAAGAGAACGAGACGGAAGAGCCAAGACGCAGCTGGAATCAGTGGCGGGGCTTATCAGCCAGATTGGATTCGTAAAAGGAAAGAATGAAGAATGAAGAATGGGACACGTGACTCACTGACACAAGGGAGGAGCACAGGATCTAATAAATTCACCAGGAAATGTGTGGGGCAATCACACACAGCTGGAACAATCAGAGGAGCAGGAAACGAAGGCCTCTTCACACAACAACACTTTCAAGTGAAAACGATAAACCCTCGTTGCATTTTAGGCGTCTGTTCACACGACAACGGTGCTCGGAGCTGGAAACAGTTTATAGCATATTGTTTATTCGTGTGGCTTCACCACAAAAACAACCAACAGCACCCACTAGTGGCCCAACACGGTAACTGCATTGCAGACATTGTTTGAAACGGTCGCCATGTAATTAAAACAATGTGTATAACGTGAAGAGCGCAGGATCACAGATAATCACCGGGAAACCGAGGAAACATCAGACAGCTGAAGCAATCAGGGACAGAAACAATCGACACGAAGCAGAAGCGCGAGCCAACGTCCACAGACGAGGGAGCGGAGCGAAACCGACACACAGCTGAGTGGAACGGCTGAGTCGTTTGGGGAGGAAGGAAAGTGAAGCTTACAGAAACATAACGACTCAGCAGTTTTCAGAAGAAAGATGGGAAAAGCGACAAGACATGATGGAACAACACATGAGCAGTAAGAGCTGCAAAGACACTGCATACCTGTCATGATGAAATAATGCCAAGAAATATGGACAGATTTTGGCAGATTTGGAATAACGATCATTCAATTAACTGGATTCAACTGTTGTACCATTTTTCTGTGAAATATGATGAAAGTGCGTTTGGCTTCAGAAGAAGATATTTGCGCCTTTTAGCATCAATAACTCATTTTTAGATTTTCACCAGCATCTGACGTCGGCCCGCTGACGTCTTTGACCGTTCTTTCATGTGAAATCCATCAGCTGAAATATGTCTGAGGGTTTTCTTGTAACCTTTCAGCGAGTCACATTTAGTGAGACGTCCACTTTTCATCCCTCCATCTCTTACGTTGAAGTCATTCTCTCTGTAATTCAGTTGAAAATCATTATTCTTGAGCCAGAAGAATCGTCACTAATGTATTGTTTTGTTGGGTTTGGCAGTTTGAGCTGCTACCAGTTGGCCAGATGAGTCAAACTGGCGTTAAGTGATTCCAAAAAAAAAAAAATTAATACACTCTTACAGGTACTTTATTGGGCAGCGTCTTAAAGATCAGATGAGACATGAAAGACTTGACCGAATTCCACCCTAAACTAGCATGATAACATACAGCAGTATGACCTAGAAAGAGACAAACAAGATAGAAAGAAAGACATTTTACTACATGAAATAGACTGCAAACATGATAAAGCCAAAAGAAGCATCTCTAACTGTAGATCAGTGTGTCAAGTGTTGTAAGACCAAGATGTAAATGCATATGTAAATAGAAAGAGCAGGAGCCAGTGTAATGAGCAAATTTCCATAAGAAAACAATCATGGAAGTGATCATAACCACATCATGATGGAGTCATCATGTTTCAGTAAAAAACAGCAATAATACTTATTGTGATTGGATCCATTCAGGCAGCCTGATGAAGATCAGAACAGTTTGACTCCATCAGTTTGTCAAAAGAAGGAGAGAAAAAATAAAAACCGCAACAGATTATTGTCATTTTATTCATTAGCCAAACTGGCATTTAAAGAAGCGGAGACCGTTGGAAGGCGGCGGTGAACTTGTTCCCATGTAGTAATGAACTCTCAAGGAGAAAATGTTGTTTACAAAAGTTTTCCACTCCTTCTGAGAAAATCACATAATCCTTCTGACAGATTAAACAATGAGAGTGCCATTTTTCCCGAATTTTAAAGTTTTACTGGCTCATTAAACCTCCGGCAACACCTCGTAAATTCAGAACTTTTAAGTTTAGTTAGTGGAAACTGCTCGATTACGGCGGGGAATAAATCAGCGCGGTCAGAACAGAAGTGTCGGACTAATTTTAGTTTCACATACAGTCAGTCCCATGTGACCCAACGAAAAGGGCGTAACGACCTATAAATACCGTCCATAACAAGTTCTCTGTAACTTTCGGTGCAAATAAGAATGAGAACATTCTGCAAATGTTTGCATTATTTTACCAAATCTAACATACCTGCTTGCGATCCAGAATCCTGTCTGCTGTTGTTTCTCTGCAGACCAATGTTGGGAAACGCCAGTAGCTCCTCTGGCTGCACATTTTCTGCAGCCTTCTGCGAACAAAACAACTTCATGGTATGGTTTTAAAAAACAGAGCAGTCAGTGTGTGAACGGAAGTGAATGGATATTTGGATCTGTGGTGTATAGGGTGGAATAAGGTAACTGGCAGGTGGAGTGGAGCCGCTGGAAATGCCTCCCACGGTGGAATTTTTTGAGAATAGTCCGACTCCTGGCTGTGGAAACGGGCGAAGCACAACTTTGTGTCGAGGCTCAGAGAAAGCAGCGGCCTCCGGAGTGGCCTGACTCCCAGTCCATGTTCTCCTGGGACTTGGTAGCTTGATGCCTCACTCGCATTTTTGTACGTTTCCACTACGTTTACCAGCGGCTCCCTGAAAAAATGCATTTTTTTGGATACTGTTGGACCTCAGAGCAGCGGCGTGAAAAGTGAGGAAAAAAAGAGCAAAGAGCAACAACCTCTTGATTTCAGTGTTTTATAGACAAATTGTATTAATTATAGTATATTCAACTTGTCGCCTTACTCTAAGAAATCTGTTTAGATCCTCTGTTTGGCCGGTTTCAGCCCAAATGATGAAGAAATCAAACACTTCAGGAAATACACTGCAACAGAAAGAAAATTCAACAAAGCCCCGATGTCTCATTTTAGGGTGGCCTTATATTCTCCACTAAAGATAAATATCCTCAGCAAACACCAAAAGCACTTTATTAGGCCTGTTGAAGGGGAACCAGTCTCAATTTGTCTCATTATGATGTTCAGTCTGTTTCAGATCAGTCTGACGGGAACAAATGTGTCTCAGATAAAGCAGAAGCAGAGAGAATCGGCTGAAGAGACTTTTCACCTGATTCCTCAGTTTCTCTCAACACAGGTTTACTTACCAAACAAAAGCTGCAACACAAAAACAGTTCTGGTGTTGTGGGATTGTTTAGTTGTGTTGCTGCTTTTGTAATTGTTTTGAGGCTTTTGTATTTGTTGTGATCCAGCTCCTTTATTGCATGCTTAAATTTCTTCCCAGGTTGTTATTTCAAGATGAAGCTGCTTGTAAATAATAACGTCACGTATCAAGAATTTGCACATGAAGGTTTTTCATGTTGAGTTTCACAGTTGAAAAAAGAAAGTGGTCCGTTGGCAGCGCTGATTGTTTGTCCCTTGGGGTCTTTAAAGGCTGACTTATGTACGCCACGCCAGGCTAGTTTTACTGTTTATGGGGTTTTTTTTAAATATAAGCTGTATATTTTAATTAGGTGGTTTTTAAGGTTTCGCAGTTTAAGTTAATTGCACGACTGTCAGAAAATAGTGCCAATAATTTTTTTTTTGTTTTTTTTTTTTTGAGGGGGGAAAAAAAAGTTTTATATTGCCAGGTTTGGTCTTTTAATATGTTTAACCCCGTAACACTGAGGTTGATGTGCATGCAATCCTCATTCAACAGTAAAATACAACCCAAATGTTTGTTCGATGACGTCCCAGTGGACAAAAAACTCACTGCAGTTGGATTGTGGTTTCTTTAAAAGCAGTTTAAAGGACTCAGTAATCTCTGTGATGCTTATTTATTTTTTTAGATATTTGCTATCAACATATCGCAGACTTCAGAATTATTTAAATATTCAAGTTTTCAGGAGAAAGAAATGTAAGGAAGTCCAATCTGTCTCAACAGGAAACGTTCCAGACATGAGAAATAACGACATGAACTGCTGTGAATTTATTTAACCACCAGAGGTGCAAAAAATACATTTAACAGCTCTTCCTTCAGCTTTGGTTTCAGGATTTTTACACAGATGCAGAAACGTGCCTACATTAATGATAATTTCTACATTTTGAAAGGTTATTCTGATCATAATAGACTAGTTAACTATATTTTAGAGTCACTGCTCGATAGAACTGAAGATGTTTATAGTTGTAAATATGGTTAAACAATTGTCAAATAAATAAAATGTGAAGGGAAAAAAAGTGTGTGTAAATTATTAACTAAGATGTAATATTTTTGAAATTGCTCTTCTTTTGTTAAAAATTCAGGTTTGCAGTGTTGAAAAAGGTTCATTCAATAAATATGAACTCCTTGATAATATATCATTTACTATTGCTGTTATCTACCAATCCAGGCGACCCAATCTGTGCTGTATTGGCTCTTTTCTACTCGGTTTGCCTTGGTTTTCGGCTTCGCCATGACGTATTCGTACCTGGTAACAGGTATTTTATTATTCCCTGCTCGGCTGCGGCACCAAGTGAGCTGAGTGGAAAATATGGCGTCAGCAGGCGGCAGGCCACTGATTGATCGGAGCGCCACGTTATTAGATGAGTCAGGTGAATGGCTCGCCAATAGGTGTCAACCCCACCAATTTTAAAACCTGATCACAAGTCCGGTTATTCACGGCCGAAGGAGAACCGCGTATGCCGAGCTGTAGGTGTGGTTCGTTGGAATCACCACAGAAACCGACATGAAGGCTCCATCATCGCTTCACATAAAGTCCCTTCAGTTCCTCGTCCTGCCTTCGTGGACCAGCTTCAGGTCTCTTCTCTCCGTTCGCTCCATTATGGGAACCTTTTGTTTTTTCCTGACAAGGTTACAATAACCAGGCGCCTCCATGCCGCCAGGCGCTGATTACCTTGAGCTATCACTGCCAGCTCCCATTCAGCCCCGCCATGAATCACTTCTGCACAATTCACACGCTGACAGAAACCAGAGGAGGCCAGGAATTCGCTCACTCTGTGTATTCCCGCTGTCAGGGAAATGTCAATGTCAGGGCGTCGCTCTCTCAGACATGGATTTCAGATCGATGAGCCGGTATTATTGGAAGGAGCTTTCTCTTCTCCAGCCCAGAGAGATTCTTCAGATCGCAGTGGAGACTCCTCCTCATTGAAAATAAAGTGACCCCTGCTTCCTCTCGGAGCGGCCCTTCGCAGATTTACCCAATAATCCCCGCTGACAATTCACCAGCCGGAGCTTTCGGGATTGCAGAGATGAACTAAACAAATACATCACCTCCGGAGGCGAAATCTGCCTTCAAGGAGACGGCGAGGGACGGAGACAGTGTGTGAATCCGAGGTGTCCGAGTGAGACAGCGGGGCCATCTGATAGCCGAGGGGGCGTCCCACCACTTCAGAATCTCACGTTTCATCTTCACAGCAAATCAGTGTGTCACTCACTGCCGAAGTGTCCTTGAGCAAAAGCCAGAGGAAACTGGGCTGTGAGTCAAAAGTTAAAATGACAATACAGGATGATCTCGACTGGAAAAATGTGGAAAAACTGCTTGTATCTATTCTGTCATCCGTGTATAATACAGTTACTCTTACTTCTAGCCCACCGGCCCTCCTACACAGCCTTTCAGTTACTGTTTAACCACTTGTAGCTACGCTAAGAAGAAAGGCAGGGGATCAGACATTTTCTAGAAATAGTTATTTCAGTTTGGTTTACTGCCTGTCACACCTGCCTGCCTTTTGCCATCTGTCTGGCCACGTCTTCATGATGCCCTGTTTTACATTGGCCTGAAATACGTCAAATAGTTAACACATTGTTAGCACTTTTAATTTCTCCTTCAGTACCTACAGAAATGGGTTTTACTGTCAAGCAAAGACAGATATTAATCATAAACAGGCGTCTAACAAAGAAAGTCAGGAGTTTAAGGAAACTTTTAATTAACAGACTTCAACAGAACTTTCAAGAGTAAAAACAAAAATAAGTCGGAAACATCAGGAAGGTTAAAAAAATGATGTTTTTAAAAAATTCTACACTTCCTTCTTTTATTTACCAGGAACAACAGAAATATGCACAGATCAATGATCAGTTGTAGGTCCTGGAGGTGATGTGACTCCAGTTTTCAGGGTTTCCAGGGAGAACACCATTCTGCTCCCAGAAAAAGCCCCTGGATGGAGTCAGGAGCTTCGGTCTGGTTTCGGCAGGGTTCTGCTGGATCAGAGTGATCCACTTCCAGACAGGAGCAGGTGGAGGAACCTGGAGCTTTGCTCTCCTGACCATCAGGCTTTTCTCCGTCCTGATGGAGCCACGTCAGAATTCCTCCTCCTGCAGAGCCACAGAAACTTCAGGTTTTCCCCTCCATCATACTGCAGGGTGTCTGTGGTGCCAAGGGGAGGTTTACTGATGTCTGTATTGGCAACCTGGGCTGTGATGAGGCCCTGGTCCTGCTCAGACCCCCCATATGTTCTCGCCTAAAACACTCTTAAAACTACGTTCTGTTAAACAATAACGCTAATATTTCGGAGTTGTTTTTACTCACAGCCGTGTGTGTGTGTGTGTGTGTGTGTGTGTGTGTGTGTGTGTGTGTGTGTGTGTGTGTGTGTCTAAGCGCTGATGGACTGCTGGCCTGCCTCTCGTCCAGCGTCAGCTCAGACGGACTCCAGCCCTCGCAGGCCCGTCGGGGTGAGGCCGGTATAAAAGACGGATGGATGGCTCTGAGATGAAGACCTCTGCCTGCGCTGGCTTTAAAAACAAATACATTACTCGGATATGTGAAAACAAAGCCCTCTCATCCCTCCTCCTCCTGGCTTTCCTCACCTTTCTCCTGGCAGACACTTTCTACCCAGATCCAGGCAGACAGACGTCAGGCGCGACTTCTTTCAATTACTGGAATTTACTCCTCGCAGCAGAGTCTCCGGCGTCCTTCAGGGGTGGATGTCTATAAATCTGCGCGCAATTCTTTAAGCTGCATCAGATCTCATCTCGTATTCCTCAGAGTTCGAGGTTTTGTTTTTTCAGTGTCAGAATAATTCTGGGTGTCGAACCCAAACTACAGGCGTCCATCAGTGAGAGGAAAAGGGCAACAGGACGGCATGCAGCCATCTTTAACGTGATGTTCAGTGTTCCTCTTCCCGATGTGTTTCACCTGCACCTGAGTGTGTGATCGTCCTCACCTGGTGGCTCTGGTAAATGCTGGGGCTTTTCTTGTGTGTCTTGTTTGTCGGTTCATTTGTGTTTCATCGTCTGTGTTATTTCTGCGTTCTTTGTGCTCCAGGCTTTTCTTTATGTTTGGATTTTGGTTTTTCTTGACTGCTTGTTTCATCTTCAATGTCATCTAATGCTGTTCTCCAAAATGAAGAGCTACTCTTACATTTTATCCAAACCCTCTTTAGATGGAGGAATACTCTGTTAATCCGAAAGAAAGTCCTAAGATCAACACAGAAGAAGTCCACTTGTGTCATTAGCTTCAATCCACAATCCAACAACCTTCACTTTCTGTCATTAGTGATGATCATTCACATAATAAAGCTTCTTCCTTTGAACCAACAGATGTATAATCAGCTGAGCTTGTTTTTCTAGGTAACTGAAGGGAGAAAGATTCAATGGTTTTACATTATAACAAACTGACTTGCTGTTAGAACAGAGACTTCATGGTTTTCAGCGCGTTGTGAGATTCCAGCATGAAGTTTTGCAGGGACTCTCCAGGGAGCGACGAGCTCCCCTTTCTGCTGATTGGAGGCATCACCTGCACCCCCGTGTGAAGGCACTCCAGACGAGGCGGCACAGTTTCAAGCCCCCGAGTGGAGCTATCTGAGGGAAGAGTGTGTTCCCCAGGTTTCCTCCTGTATTTGTTTTCAGGATCACACCTCCCTGCGTCTCATCCTCTCCCAGCTGGCTGTTTCTTACGTTCTGAGGAGACACTCAGACGTTTCCCCAGGGGGAGTTCAGCTATTTGCGACTGCCTGCTCCGCCTGCTTCATCTTCCTTCTCCAGCCTCAGTACGGTACAGTCAGCGGCAACTGAACGGGGCAAACGTGTGCATGGAGCGGTTAGAGGCTTCATGAAGTGTCAGCTGCTGGAATAACGTCTCTGTTGATCTTCCAGGAAGGACACACACCCCAGGTGATGAGCAGTAATACCTGCACTAACATACAGTGGTGAAGCACTGCTGCAGGCTGACGCCACGTCTGACCCAGAAAACCCAGAGCGTTCTGTTTAAGAGCTGGTAGCTGCAGAAAACCACAATTTACACTCTCTAATTGGAAGCCTCGGTCAAAGGCAGAGGAGAAGTGGCTTTATTTAAGCACTCAAATGAAAAGTTTTCTTTCAAAGTCCAGCACTGTTAACAGCTGGGCTTCATGCGATCTTTGCGAAGCTGTTGGAGCCATAGCATGGGATCTGAGCTCTGTGTGTGGTTTACTGGAGGGTTTGAGAATCTTGAAAAGAAGAAAATGAGGCAGAGCTTTCAGCTATCAGGCTCCTGTTTTGAGGGATCAACTCCCAGTTTCATGACAACTTTTTCAAGTGAAAATGCAAAAAGCTTCAGTTGTGTTTTGGGCTCAGAGTCACTGAAAGGGCAGTTTTTTGAAAACAGCTCCGAAGGTGGAACTTTTTAGAAACGCATCTTTTTTGAAAATTCACTGACTCTGTCTCCATGCAAAAGAGGGAACACACAACTTTTCTAAAATGTAGCTACTGTGCAGACACAACACAGTCAAAAACAACGTTTTTCTCGCAGTCCAGATCCTCCTGGACCTGGTAGTTTGAGAATTGAGAGTGTACTCTCTGAACAGGAGAGCTTATAGAACAGCTCTACATACAGATGACTGACGGAATAATGTTACGATTGAATAAGGTACACAGTTCAGCCCTGACTCCGGATTCAGTGTTGAGTGACACTCTGCAATCTTACTGTCTAAGTTAACTTTCTAATGTTCGTGTCACACAGTCTATAGAAGCCTTCATTCTGCCGGGAAACCTTATTCACAGCACTGAGCTTGTCCTTCTCCTCATCCTCCATGCATTCATGTGGCACTACTGCATGTCTTCAACTTTTTCTTTCTCTTTCAGACTGTATTCTCAGGTTTTCTGTCCTTTATAATGTCACTTCGGATCAGAAGTCTGCAGATTCAAACTCACAACCAACAGAGAGCAGAACCACTGTGGATCCCTGAGCAGGACCTTTGACCCTGCCGCTCCCCGTGAGTTCCCGTGAGTTCAGTCAAGGTTTGTTTAGGATTGGTAGAATAATTTGAAATATTTTTTTTACTGAAATTACAGAGAAGCGGGGTAAGTAAAGCAGGCTTTCCGCTGCAACTGGTGCCAAGATAAACTTCTTCCCTGTGCCGTTTAACTCCTCAGTTTCACTGGACTCACACTGCCGTCAAACAAGCTTTGGACTATTTTCAAATTCATCTGAGCAGAAAAAGTCGGTGGTGCAGTGATTAGCCCTCTAACCTCGCAGCAAAAATGTAACAGGTTCAAGTCCTTGTGCTCTGGATGTTTTGATTTCTGTGACCTTAAACCTAAACGGCGCTCTCCGTTTGTCCCGTGATGAACTGTGTCCAATACCTTCAGCTCCTGTTATCAAAGGACGAAGCAGTCTCAGAGGGTGAAGAACAGAGAACACACTTCATGTTGTTCTCTAAAATTTAACATCTTTTTCTCGCATATTTACAAGATTTGTTATCATCAGCTGTTGAAACAACGTTTTTTGTTGTTGTGTGAAAATGAGCTGCAGCACATCAGGAACCTCTCTCTGTAATTCGATTTTAGACTTGGCTCCGCTCAAACGTCTCCATGTGAACTCTTGACCTTAGTAAGAGAGAGTACAACCCAAAACCTGCAGATCATCGACACTTTTGATCTTACAGAAGAATTATTCCCTTTCAATCAGGGGTTAAAAGGGTGCGTACCCTCCACTTACCCCCACATGACATGTACAGTGCACATTAAGAAAGAGACATTTCTATTGACCAAGAAAATCAAGCCACTCCACTTAACTTCCCTCTTGTTTTTCTCCTGTCAGCCAAATTGGATCAAACCATTTGGGTAAGATTGATTCCGTCTTTTCTGCCTTTATTTCCCCTCAGGGGGCCGTGGAGGAGAAACAGGTCAGGATTCAGCCATCTCCTAAATAAGACATCCAATAAGGCGAGGAAAATGGCGTTTTGAGCTTCAAACCTCTCCTCTGGGACCCAAACTCCTCTCCGGATTGACTAAGTGAATGAGCTGTTCTGCAAACTGTAAATGAGCGCGTGACGACATCCGGCAGCTTCTGCCGCTCTGTTCCGAGCAGCACTTTGTTTTCGATTCACACCTGTGATTTGTGAGGCAGAAAGAGACTGAGCCATTAAAACACCGCTGCTGCCCCAGAGACCTTTAGCAATCTGAAAGATGACTAAACGCCGTGGAATTCGTCTGCCTTCGTAACGCGTTTGAGCTGCTTGACACAGCTTCAGCTTGAGTTTGTGGATCTCACAGTGGACTGCGTTTGCAGGGGTTGGTTTCTCGACGTGGTCCTGAGCACATGCGGTGGTTTCCATTAACAAAAGCACACCGCCGCCTGAAATCCTGCAGATCAACAGCAGGTGATACGGACTTCTGTTCTCCTATCACCAGAGATTTCTCTAGAAGTTTGATCTGATTGAAAATCTTCAGTCTAGAACCTTTTTAATGGAAGTACTTCATGATCTTCGGCCAGATTGTTTAAACACCTGTAAAAGAATTGCTGTTGAAACAATTAAAATGATTATTCCGACATAAATATGACATTTTCCCACTGTCAGATCGCCATTTCACTTCTCGGTGCATGATTAAAGAAATCCAGCAACAGCATCACTGCAGCCCAGTCCGCTGAACTCTTCACCCATACGCTGTCAGCCTCTGTTAATAAAACATCAGAGTGTCGGAGACGCTCATTGTTTCATTCCACAGGCTGGCGACATGATGGAGTCAGTACTGTGCGGGGATCTTCTCCGCCGGGTTGGCACAGACGCCGGCGATCCGTCATTACCAGCCTCAGCCAGAGCAGAGTCACCTCAGCAGCACGCTCCTCCGCCGGCCGCCGGCTAATTAGGAGAAGCACGGAGATGTGAAGACGCTCTCGCGCCATGAAATAACGTCTACAGTGGGAACCGTGCACGCACACCCAACGCAGAGCAGAGACGATGCTTAAATATGCTGTTGGGTCAAAAGTTTGCGGTGAAAGTGAAAATCACTTCGTCTGGAAGAAGCTGGAAATCCAAATGAGATATTTGGGGTGAAGTGCAGCTGCGAGTCGAGGTCAGGAACTACATGAAGGATTCTTAATCTTTGTGTGGCGTCTCACCTGTGAAATCTAGATATTTCTTCACAAAAAACCCAGAGAAAAAGCCGGGAAATGTTGCTGATGCAGTCGGATCGCCCACCGTCGCCCACACCCAACTGTTACCTCTTCCACGCCGAACGCCCAAACGCCACCGGTGCTGCCGGTACCTGGCAGCCGCTTCCTGTTGGCGGCCTGACAGTCCGGCGGCGGCTGGAGGAAGGCGCTCGGGAAGACTTGGTGCCGGGCCAAACTTTGGGAGCCAGATATATACAAATGAAGAAGAGTAGGGCTGACAGCTCATATTTGGTGCTGGGCGGATTTAATTAAATCACACTGCCATCCACATAAGGCTCTTTGTCAGGTCTAAATGTTGTAATTTAATAAAATCCTGGGAGAGTGATATGAGCTGCGAGGAATCGCGCTCCTGGCTTAATAGTATTTAGCACTCAGGGGTAAAAGCAGTGATGTCTTTAGTCAGAGAGCAATTGAGCGTGATTTACACGACAGAAACTTTCATAAATTCATTCAGTAATGACACATAACAAAGAAGAACAGTTTACTGGGGTGTTACTTTCCTTCATGCAGCTTCTTTTTTCTTACTCAGTCTGAATCCCTGAAAGTCTTGGGTAAATGTTGCGGAAGGTTTCGTTTCTGTCCAGCTGGAGACGCAGGTTCAGAAGTAACCGACTGTCACAGTGTTCACGTGAAAACAAAACTCTGGTTGAATTTTTTTTCATATGTTTGA
This sequence comes from Salarias fasciatus, assembly GCF_902148845.1. NCBI lineage: Eukaryota > Metazoa > Chordata > Actinopteri > Blenniiformes > Blenniidae > Salarias > Salarias fasciatus. Next base: position 6,310,382 of record NW_021941229.1, on the reverse strand, counting down.
CGTGAACCAATGAACCGGCACTTATCCTGCATGATGCAGTACAATGAAAATGCTTTAAATAAATATCTTTGGTTTTGTCCTCTCATTTCTTCAGGCTAATTCCATCCTAAGATATGTAAAACTGTGTTTTCACATCTATCAAAAATGCTCCGTGAAGAGATTTTTGTTCTTTTGTGCCCAGAAGTAACTGTGCCCTTGATAATCCCAGTTCCAGGAGCTTTTCTTCCAGAACCATCTGTGTGTTTGTTCCTCAGCTTTTAGCCCACGATCAGCCGTCTTTATTTTCTTCATCACAGTTACAGTTTCTCTGCTTTTTTCCAGTCTGTCTCACAGTCTGCATGTTTTATCATTTTTAGCTCAATGTAACTTTTTGTTCTGGCCAAACTTTTCTTGCGCTGTCAGTGCAAGTAGATTTGTTTGTTTGTTCATTTTTTTTTTTTTTTTGTAGTGTAGCAGCATTCTGTTTACATACAGTGACATCTAGTGGTCCCGAATGGTTTACACTGCCATATGCTAATAAACTGTACTATATCGCCACGTAAACAGTCCAGAACTAACTAAAAACTGCAAACAGTGCAAATTATATTGTGAGATTTTAAAAACTGGTAGCGCTACTTGCTTCCAAAAGCAACTAAAGGTTTCCCTCTCTTGGGCCTGCCATTTTGTTTTCCCCATAAATCTTCATTAGAAAAGTTTTTTATTTATTTATTTTAACATACATAAAGAAAAAGCAGATCTAAAACCACTGCAGCTTGGGATGAGCCTCTATGCTGTGTGAGTTTTAAAGACAGTTTATACCTTGCTCTTTTCAGTCTTGCATATCGTCCATTTCTTACTCTCCCCCCCCCCCCCCCCCCCCCCCCCCCCGGTTATGCTTCTCGGAGTCTGAGTGTGTGTGTTAGCTTTTCGATTCAGAAAATATCCGCCCCGATCTTTTAAGCCACTGATCTTTTCTTGGCTGTGCTTCTTTATTGCTTTCTTGCGACTAACAACATTTCCACCAGATCTCCGTCATACTGAGGGACAGTTCATTCAGAGATTTTACAAAGATACACGACCAAGTAGCTCTTGAGGTGTTCATACCCAAATTAGTCGTAATTCTTCACTGATACTTTTATTTTGAAAAAACTTGCAGTTAGATTTTTGTTTCAAATAACTTTGGCACATACTTAGATATTTTTTTCTAAATTTAATGTAATTTTCAGACCATCTTACAAAGAAACACTGTAGTCTGAAGCCCACTGGCCCCTGAAGAGAAACTAATAATCCACACTTTTTTGAGAGAATAACATCTTTAAATCATTCAATAGTAATTTTTTTTTTCATTACAGAAGTGGATATTTGTGTTGGGTCTTTTGGAAATTGAAAACTGTATTGGATTCGATGCACAAAGGCTTTTTGAACCTGAGCCCTAAAATAATCCAGATTCCTTCATAATATTTCTAATCTGAATGATTCATAGAGAAAATAATCAATCACTTCGATGAACTGAGAATGAAAACAAGTCTTCTCGCTGACCGGATTGTTTCCCGTCGGCCGGCCTGTTATTCTTGAATCTGATGTCATTTATATCAAACCTCAAACGTATTCGGTCCGGCGCTGTAACTCAGGAGTTTATTTGTGGTAGTCGGGGTTCTTCGCCGCTCTTTGTCCTGCGATCGTGAGTTGTTTCCATTTTAAATCTGAGGGGGCTTTTCCTCCGGCCGACCGCAGCGCCGACCATTTATTTTCTGAACCGGTATTAAAGGCCACCCGCTTTATTGAAAAGTGTCTGTTTCATTTTCACACGGGCCTTCCCGGAGGGGGATCAGATATCTGTCGGATGCAGAGCCAGACAGAGTCCCCCCCCCCCTCCAACGCGGCACAATATCGGGTCGGGATCTTGACCCTCCGCTGCCTGCCGCCCCCTCCTCCACCCTCCTCCTCCTCCTCATTCATCCCCTCAGAGACGAAGGAGCTGACGAGCCCCTTCGATCATTATCTCCAGATCAATTTGACCGGTCCGATCCGCCGCTCCCCGGCGTCCTGCTCGCCATCGAGAGCCCACTTCAGCTCCGAATGCCTCAGATCAAAGGCGAACGGATAAATGCCGCCCGTTCTTTTGTTTTCAGGCCTTCCACACCAGGTGGAACAAAAGGTGTCGGTGTAGCATGAATAATTAATGGCTCGGATAGAAACCAGCTGAAAGGCCTTCCTCCGATGCTCGTGTTGTGTAGCAAAGTCCAAAATATTGGTTTGTTTTTCAAGAGGCCTCTCGGACTGAAACACCATTCAGTGTATGTAAATATCCGCGGCAATTTTCCCCTCCGTCTTTATTCCTCTTCCCAAATCTAATCTAGACTCCCGCCGCTTCAGAAATAAGCCAATTTCAGGCCGAGAAAATTGCGTTATGAGAATGGGAGTGAGTGGATTGATTGAAAGGGCAATAAGGGCCGATCAATGTGCAGATCGGAGCCGGACCTTCAGCGGCGCGGGGTGGAACTCCCCCAGGCGGACTGCGCTTCCATTCGGATGACATTCACTCGTTTAGCTGTGCTTGGCTGCAGCTGCGGCTCTGAACCGGCTCAGCCCGGATGGAAACGAACGTCTTCAGAGTCTCTGAAGGAGAAAGAAGGGAGCGACTCGTCTTTCTGTCTCAGGTTCAAGAAGACCATTGCCTCCAGATTCAGGCTCCATCAGAGGACACTGCAATCAGCCGGAGCTGCTCTGAACAAAGAGCCGCTTCGGCTGATGAGCGTGACGACGGGAAAACCGAGAAAAAGATGAGATTCAGGTTGACCGCAGGAGCACTTCACCCAACATTATCGAGTTTTGGCCCACAAGGAAACGGCAGGTTGGTCAACGTGGCGTTTTATTAGACTGCAAGAGGCAAGACCACGGAGGCAGGCTGGCTTCCGGCTAAATGCCTGATCTGAAGGTCGCTTATATAGCAACTTTACACAGATACTAAAAAGCAATAATAAATGCTATTTCATTAACCAGAAGCTTTTTTTTCCCCAGTATGATTTTCTAATGCAGCCCAACTTTTTTGGTTACATTTCAATGTGAAGCCTGAGCTTTTATTTTGCATTTACCTTGGTAATTATAGAGACCGCGTTGCAGCAAAAGGCAATGGTTCTCAATATTTCCCTTCACAGAGGCCTAATAAACACTGGACACCTCCTACTCGGATCTCACAAGTCCAAAACACAAAAATCCAAACTTAAGAAACACAACATATGTCAACAAGGAACTTTTCTGAAATAAAAAAAAGCAAAAAGAGCAGGTGTTTTAACATGAAATGTGGTGATGTAAATGAAGTGTAAGACCCGCTGCGTATCATTTGTGCAACGCTGTAACCCTGCCACACAGCATCCAGTGGAAAAACAGCCGTTAACGACAATGGAGGACTATTCCTTGTGTCTGCTGCAGCTTTCGGCGTTTTGAACGGAAGCGTTGTTTGTTCATTTGGAGACAGGTGTCAGCTGATCTGGACTAGAAATACTGTTGTGATCAATGAAATGTAACGTAATAATAACCCTTCACGAGATGGAGAGCAAAGTGTGCATGCTAACCCCACCTCAACGCGGTGAGGCGGGGGGCGTCCTGGAGAGACACTTCCAGCCGTCAGAAAGGCCCTTCGCTGCACTTCAGTGCACTCTTGCGGATCACAGGGGCGCATTGTCCAGAGGAAAAGGGCACTTGGGGCAAACGGGGAGGTTTAGGGTCAACTGGCCTGGTGCAGCAGAGGCACTCGGTCCGTATAAATACAGTCTCTAATGGCGGCGAAATGGAGACTACAAAGGAAAGCCAGCAGCTCCGTCATCCTCTGGGATGAACGTTAGAGCCTGGAGACCCCCCCCCCCCCCCCACCCTGCTCCACCCTCCTCCACCGCCGGCCCTGGAGCATAGCAGGCATTCCAGTGTCAGCGGCCCTCGGTCTGAACGGCTCTGAGCAGCCGAGGCTCCACGGGTCACAGGCGTTACTTACCTCCACGCAGGGAAACGTGGCTGTGAAAACAGCGACGGGGAGACTCGTTCGCCCCTCTCTCTATGAAAACACCCTGCGAGGTGTGTGTGTGTGCGTGTGTGTGTGTGTGAATTTGCGCGCTCTCCGGCTTTTGTGCGAGAGTGTGAGTTTGCGTATTTGTGTTTGCAGGAGGTCATGTATACAGAGGAGTTCAGCCAGGTGCCACACACAGGAATAACCCGGACCTCCCACGCGTCCCGGGGTCCCAGTCAACCTGTCATCATACATCTTCCTCACACCTCCTCCTCCTCCTCCTCCTCCTCCTCCTCCCTTAACTCCCATTTCACCCTCATTTGTATACGTTTCTCCATCTCTGATTCCCCCTCCGACCGGCCCGGCGGGGCGGAGGATGGCGAGGAGCCGCGGCGCTCCGGGCTCGCCGTGGCGTTCCCGGCGCGGCGCTGGAGAGAGCGAGCAGGAGGGATGAGGCGCTGCCTCCCTCGGGGAAGAGATAAGCGTTTACTTTTCCATGAGGGGACGGAGGTGGCGGCACAAGCAGCTGGAAACGAGGTGAAAGTGACAGGAAGTGGGAGGAAGACGACAGTAAGTTCTTCACGCTTCTCTTCTCTTTGTATTTAGAGCTTTCATATTCTTGTCCAAGAAGCCTGAAAAATCCCAGTTTTAACTGTTTGGATTAAATAATTGAAGAAATGTCACTTTTTTAAGGTATTCCAGTTCGGTGAGACGCATTTGAAGGACCTGGAGTTCGACGTCAGCAGGTTTCGATGTGCAGATGCCCGAGGCTGGAGGCTGGAAGTCGATCGGCTGGGCGGGTTGTTCAGAAAGTTAAACCCATCCTGAGTTTTTTCACATCGGTGCCGCAAAATCTGACACAAACTTGACCTTCAGTGTTTTCAGTCTCCTTAAACTAAACTGCAGAAATGGTAATAGTGCTTTGGCTGCAATTCTGCCACTTAACTGAACTAACAGCGGGCCGTGCAGGGTCAGAGGAGGAGGAGGAGGAGGGGGAGGAGGAGGAAGAGGAGGAGGAGGAGGAAGAGGAGGAGGAGGAGGAGGAGGAAGAGGAGGAGGAGGAGGAAGAGGAGGAGGAGGAGGAGGAAGAGAAGGAGGAAGAGGACAAGGGGGGGAGGAGGAAGAGGAGCAGGAGGAGGAGGAGGAGGAGGAGGAGCCGTGGTCTCAGCTCAATTTCTTCATTTTATTACATTAAATATAATCTAGTTATTGATATTATTTGAGACATCCATCCAAAAAACAATTAAAAAAACAGAATTATCCTGATGAGGAAAACCAGATTTAGTAAAATTCTAATTTCGTTTCATGTTTTGGGCTTTTATCCTGAATATTTTTGTAATTTTATATGATTTTTTTTTCTTCTGTTTTCATTTCAGAATCATATTGATGGAACGTGAGCCTTCTTTCTTGCAGCACATCTTAATCTTCTGTTCATCTCTCAGTGAAGCCCAGATTAATCTACAACTCCTGAAAAGAAAACCTGAAGCAGTTACAGCATAAACGCACCTTGTGCTAACAAAAAAAAAAAAAAAAAAAAAAGCAATTTGTTTGGCCTTTTAGTCGCAGGACAGAAACATTGAAATGGATTTTTTTCTCTTCTTCATAGAGCGTGATTACAGTTTGTTTACCAGCGGCTAATAGCAGCAGGCCGGGGGGGGGGGGGGGCTGTAATGTCTGTGTCACCGTATAAACACTCGCCGGCGCTTTGACGACGCTGCTTTATTGCAGATTGCATTCATAAACAGGAGAGGTGAAGAAATGTGAACAATCTGCGGCGCCCGCTCCGCCCCCGCGGTAAAACGCTGTGATGTATGGACACTATGTAGGGCCGCCATACTTCCGTGTGTGTGTGTGTGTGTGTGTGTGTGTGTGTGTGTGTGTGTGTGTGAGAGAGAAGCATTAGGATGCTGCGTGTGGTGCCGCAGCCCCACTGACCCTAATTTATAATGACTCCATTGTCTTGGGGAACACAGACGTATATCAGGCGTAAATGAAGTGGGACAGGCACTTTAGCCGGGAGATGAGGTGATTATGGCTCATGGATTAGTCTGCCCGGGCGAGGTGGATCACCAGCCTGGTGTCCACACACACACACACACACGCGAATGGCGGACGCGCGGCGATTCACTGATGAGCCGGCGAGACACACGCGACGACCTCCAGACGCCGTGCGAGGCCTGCGTGAGCCCCGCTCACGGTTAGCACGGCACACACACCACCAGCCGACACACACTGCGGCCGACAGGTCGCCATTGTTTCCCAACCGAGGCGGTTAGAAAAAGGCTTCGCCATCATCTTCATCATCGTCCTCATCCGTCTGCTGAGCGCTCCTCTCTGTTTCCTCTGGAGTTTGTCCCGTACAGTCGTCCATCCCGTTCAGAAATCAATGAAATCGATGTGGAGCTGATATGAGACCGACCCACAGCAGCAAAAAAACTAATTCAGTTGTAGCAAGTCTCTTTAATAACTCTACCAAGAGCCAGAGTGAAGTTATTTAACCTTCACACACACACACACACACACACACACACGGACGATGGGATGTTTGACTCTTTGGAGGGAGCCGGATGTTTTGGATCTAAAGATGTTCTACACTTTGACTCACATATCAGGTTGAAACCTGTTTTGATAAAACAATATGACGAGAACTAACGAACAGCTCTCGCTACGATTTGTTCTCCATCATTTATGCAGAAGAATCGTTCCGCAGATTCTCCTTCTTCAGGAAACCACAGACAGCAGAGCTCAACGCCGCGTCAGCTGGGGAGAAGGAACGCTGGAACTGTTACACCACAAAGGTGAAATATACCAATATATCAGCTTAAAGATGAAAAACTAAACATTTTTCAATGTTGTCGACGAGAAACGTGTTGACACGTAAAACCAGGACGAGTTTTCCAACCTTGCCTTGAATCTCTTGTTTTGATTTGCGTCATGTTTTTTCTTTAAATACCATTTTATTAAAATCTGTTTGACTTTAATTTGACATTTCTTTCACCTTTTCAAACCCTTTGAGTATTTCAGTTTCTTGTTTGACTTTCTTCTTTGCTTTCTACATTTTTTCCTTTGTCAATATTTAGATTTTACTCTTTACATTGCATAATTTCCCTCCTATTTCATGTATCTTTCTTAATTTCTATCAACGTTTCCTTTCTTTACAACTCTTTTAAAATGTCACTCTATTTGTAAACATTTATTTTCGACTTGACAGTTTGGTTTTATTCTCAACATTCTGACTTTGTCCCTAATATTTTCACCTCTTTTCAAAGAAATTAGAGCAATAATCATCATATTTCACTCCTTGACTCATGGTGGTGCACATATGTTCTTGGTTTCCCACATTTAATTCAAACTCAGCTCTCAAACTTTTTTCTATTTTTTCTGATTAGATTACTTAATGTATGTTCTAACCAATAAAAATAATCTGAAATTAAATTTGCAGCACCATGCATTGTCTAAAAGTATCAGAAATAAGTTCCAGGTTTTATTTTACCCATGTCTTATGCTTCTAAAACTTTGTATTTAAGTGATAAAATCATTTTAAGCTTATATATTTCACTTTATTTAAGTCCACATGATGTTAAAAGTGAAAAAGTCAGTGAATGTTAGTGAAAAGATGACATACAGGAGAAGCAAAAGTCAAGACTCAGACTTGCATGCCTCAGTGTAAAAGTTCCTATTGTAGTAGTGTCCTGTATTGGTAAAATAAGGCCATAATAACCTTTGAGTTTAAACTTTAAAGGTTTTCTTTGTTGTAATGTAGAGCACAGGTTCTGAAATTTTCAAATTTTTGCAAAAAAAAAAAAAAAAAAAAAAAAAAAGAAAAAAAATCAATGTATTCTTTCAAATTTTTACCATTATCTTGGTGGGTTGATGGGCCAGATTGGAGTCTGTTGCATATTTGCTTCAGCCCACGGGCCTTATGTTTGACACCCTGTAGAGGCAGATCTTGTCATGATCTCGTACGGGAACCTTCATCATGCGAACGCTGCAAAAAAGTGATCCTCACTAATATTCCTCTTCCCCACTTATGAGTTATATGGCAGCTAATTAAATGAGAAAGACTAACTGTACGCCTCTAATTTTAATCAATATGCGTGTTTTTAATAACCTTGAAATAAGCTCAGTAATACAGCGACGTAGAGTTCCAATCGACACCAGGTTCCTATGACCACGATACTGTCATTACCTGTGAAATCAATAATTCATTAACTTTTGGGAATTGGCTTGCAGAGTTTGGGGGGGACAGGGGGGGGGGGGGGGGGGTGCACGAGGATCACGTCTGATCTGGATGTTAAAAATAAACAGAGGGATGAAGTAATGAAAGGAGACGAGAGGAGCTCCGTTTATTTAAGGCCGCCGGACTCACGCTGATGTTACGTAGAGCGGGACGGGAGGCCTGAGTCAGCTCGGGGCGAACCAGGAGCTCAGAATAGATCCGACTTTCATTCATATCAGGAGTGAGTAAGACAGAGAGAGAGACAGCGGCTCCGCTGATGAAACCTCAACCATTACTGAAGGACTTAGTGACACATTATTAACTGAAGATTTGACATTTAAAAGTGAAATAAAGTGATTTCCAAACAGGTTTCATTTGCTGTGTGTGTGTGTGTGTGTAGTTGTTCCTGTGGTCTCCACTAGGGGGCGTTTTGAGCAGCGCAGACAGGAAATCTGTGGGAAGCCTTCTCTCTCTTTTTTCTCTCTCTCTCTCTCTTCTTATGGTTTTTGGAAAGCCTCTCCAATAAAAAAAATAAGAATAGAAAGAATAAAGCTCTGAACAGACAGTGAAATATGCGACTCTTCCGGGCTGGTTTGGAGCTGAATGGAAACTCCCCCCCCCCCCCCCCCCCCCCCCCCCCCCCCCTCTGGAGCGTCTCCTCCAGCACGGACACTTGAGATCACTTCACTACTTTCAAGGACAATTTCCCCGGTGACAGGGCCGCGCTGGAGCCGGAGGAGGGCTGACACGCCGACCACGCGGGCAGAGCCTCCACGTCGTGCCAAACGCGCAGAGGAGGGCTGCTGACGCGCAGTCCGGCTCCTGCATGGATGAAGCGCGGCTCGCAGATCGGGGGCCCCTCCGGGGCCGCGGGGGCCCCGGGAGGAAGCTCGGGATGCCCCCCTACGGAGGAGGAGGGGATGTTGTTTTTGTAAGCGAAACGCCCGTCATTCAAACAGCGAGCCAATGAGGCCGCGCGCGCCCGTCAAACCGTACACTGCAAGAAATGTCAGCCACAATGAACGAGGCCGGCTCCGCGCGCAATCTGGACGTTGCTCCTGGAATTCCACGATCTCACGAGCTCTGCATGGAAACTGTGTGTTTCTGAGTCAGATTGTCTGATTATGGGTAAATAAAAAAAACAAACAAAAACAAAGAAAAAAATTCTCACAAGTGGAAAAAAAACATGTTGATCTCGTGTTCGAGGTTTTACTGTTGATTTATAGAAATGAAACGAGTCCCACTGGGCTTAATGGTGTTTTGGGCCAGTGATTCCCAACCTGGGGGGCCCGACCCCCATGGGGGCTGCTGAAACCCCTAAGAGGGCCATAAAGCCCTCCTGAGTCAGCATTTAATTCATTTAAATTGACTCACTTTCTGGTGAAATACTGTCGAACTGAAGTTTCTCTCCACCCGACAGGAACTCTTGAAAGAATAATGTGGATATTGATCTTCTGGATCACAGAACACGGATCATAGTGCACGTGAAATGGCAGCACATTTAATGATAATCAGGTTGTTAATGAAGTGGCAGCAACAGACGGTGTGTAAACTTCTATTCTGTGTTTCATATGTTAACATATTCTGGTCCACATTTTTTTTTGTATATATTTTTCTTTTACTGTGTTCAAGATTTTTTTTTTTTTTTTTAATCTTTTAAAGTTGCTGAAGTGTAGAGTGCCAAACTGAATTTCATTATTTCTATAAGTAAAACCTTTCAGCTTCAGCTTCTCTCCCGTGTGGAGATATTACAAGAATTTCCTCCTGGGCTGAACAAAGTGCTTCTTTTCTATTGTATTCTGTTCTAAATCTGGATCTGGAGCTTCTGTTTTAAGACTGAACACTTCTTCCAGTGTTCCAGGCTGGCAGAGAGAGAGAGGGAGAGAGAGAGAGAGAGAGGGTGGAGGAGGGGGAGGAGGAGGAGGAGGAGGAGGAGGAGGGGGGTGGGGGGTTTGGTCCGGGAGAGCATGGCAGCAGGCTCCAGAGCGCGGCTGACTGGCTCGTCGTCCCCCTTCTGATCCCAGGTCCGGTGCGCTCTCGGTGTCGGTGCGTCAGGGGACGGTGCGGACCGTGCGCTCTTTTCACTGTTGTTGTTGTTGAATTTCTTTTTTTTAATTATTATTATTGTCATTGCGCGGTGTGTCTCGCTGCCACGCGTTGTCGCCCGGACAGGACAGGACAGGACAGGACCGGAGGTTTCCCGGGGCAGCTGCGGGTTTTTACTGGAGACGCAGCTGCGCTTTCCGCGTTTTCGCTCCATATTATTATTTTTTTCCTTTCAAATTATTGTTATTTCCCCACAAGGAGCCTTTATCTCCAGGTTTTCTCTCTATTCCCCCCTCTCTGCGCACGCAGCTCCTCTTTGGGAAACCCAAGGCGAGTTGGAGAAACTGTGGTCCGCGGAGCGGAGTGGATCCGGAGGCAGGAGGACTGGTCGCGGCTGGAGCGCACAGCCGCCGCGCGCTTCGCTCGTCTTTCCAACATCTCCAGCGCGTTCTGACGAGCTGAAGACATGATCTGATCACGGATTTGCTGTGTCGCAGAGAAAGAGAAGGACGTCCAGCCTTTCATTTACCGCACAGAGCAGAAGGATCTGCGGAGGAGTTAAAAACAAAGTGGACTGACAGCATTTAAGGCTGAACCGAAACTGGACTTTAATCCGTCTTTTTATTATTTTGTGATCTGCACGGGACTTCCAGAGCAAACATGCCGCAGGTGGAACTGCTGCTCCTCCTCATCCTCCTCATTGGGATGTGTGTGTACGGACAGGACCCGGCCTCCAAGGTGGTGTCGGACCGCTACGCCGTCTTCTGGAACCGGACCAACCCAAAGTAAGTGAAACATGAATGGAATCGGTGCGTTAATAAGAGCCGCGGGCTCGGATCCGGCAGCCCGGGGTGCGTGTTTGACGGGATGTTGTGGCGTGAGCTCCAGCGCGGATAGGAAACACTGCATCCCCCTGTCCTCTGATCAGCACCGTGCGCCACGCAAAAAAACACCAGGCTGGGTGAATGAAGCCTCTCTGGCTTCATGTCTGCTGACGGATCTCATCACTGTGATCAAAGCGGGCACGTTCAGCGTGTGACAGGAGGACGGATCTCCTCACCATTACGCAGCATTACACCCCGGCTCAGCTGTGGGAGTGTGTGAAGGTGCTGCGGTCCTGCCGCCGGTCGGTCAGTCTGTTCCTGCTTCATGCCGAGAAGCTCTGGACTTGGTGTGGAGAGAGTCTGAGAGAGTGCTCAGTGCAGAAGTTTGGATGTGTGTAAACTTCCTCCTCTGCGTGTCACTCTCCGTGCAGGGTGTGATGGTGGGTGTGTTTGTTTGTCTGGCTGGAATACTTTCTCCTCTGTGCTGCATTAGCAGAACTCACAGAAGAAAAACAGAAACAGCATCTGCTCAAGGACGTGGAACTGGTTTGTTGGTCTTAACAGTCAAAACACACAGAGGTTGGTGTGCGTGTGTGTGTGACCCCTGAGGCAACCCGAGGCCGTGACTGAGTCAGGCTGATGGGACGCCAGCGACGGGTGGAGCCGCTCACAGGTTGTTCCTTCTCCCGGCTCCTCTCTCTCCTCTCAACCAGTTCCCAAGTCTCTCTGCCATCACCCCCCCCCCCTCCCTTTCCCCCCATCTCCTCCTCAGAAGCCCACGCTGGGGCAGACAATGAGGGGGGGTCCACACGGGGCATTTCAGCGGCGGCCAAGGCGCAGCGTGGCGCCGGGTCTGGTGAGAGATCCGCACATGCTGGGGTCACACACCGGCCTGTGAGCGGGCACGTCGCGGGTTAAGCAGCGCAGAGGGGACCGTTGTCAGGGTCAGCACCGGGGCAGCACCGCCGGCGGGGGCCCCCGCTCTCCACGGCCCCCCGCCTGGGCTTTGTCTGGCCAGAAAGGAGGCTCGATAAATGAGTAACTCTAAATGACTGTCTCCTTTTTCTCATTCATGACTTTAATCTAAACCTGAGCAGATCTTTTTTTTTGGGGGGGGCGCGGGGCTCTTACAGCCTCGGGGCCCCCCTCCCCCCCTGACCCGGAGCAGAACCTCACTGTGTTCCATGTGATCCTGCGGATGGCGGATCCCCCACTGTTTAATGTAACCATAGTCAGCGCTGGAGCCCTGGGAAACCTGCTGTGGTACAGTCCCAACTTCCAGATGAGCCCCCCCCTTCCCCTCTTCACCCCTCCTCTCCTCCTCCTCAGCCTGCTCCCTCTGCATATTTGACCAAAGTGGGGGAAAAATGGCATCCGGAGCAGCAGTCCATACTCACCCATTCATGAAATCCCCGACAGGAGCCCTGGAATTGAAATGGGAAGTGAGTCGTGAAAAATGAAAATGCATTGACATTTCCACTGTATTCCCTCCCTCCTGCATTGTTTTGAAGGCACGGGGGGCTGAAAGTAGCCTCTTCTCTGTAATTTAGATAAACGCGCACCCCTGTTTTAGCGATGCCTGAACGTCTTGGAGGGTGATCCGGACCGGGAGCGGGCTGGAGGAGGGATTTACAGCCGTGGAGGACGGCTCAGCCCCGCCTGGAGTCTGAGAAGCCGTGGCGGCGGCGGCGGCGGCGGCGGCGAGGAGCTGCGCTTCTTAAGCTACTTAATGAAATTAAAAGAAACTCCGGTGTCAGGGAGCCGTCGTCTGGAGGAGAAACACCCTCGGCTGAGAGAGAGAGAGCTGATATAATGATCCTCCTCCGTTCAGTCTGAGCTCAAATCCTCAGAAAAAAAGAACTGAAATCACTTCAGGTGATTGTCCCGTTCCCGGATTCATCAGCCGGGTGTGTTTTGCTCAGTGTGGAGGCTGCAGCAGCGTCTCTCTCGCTGTGCTCTGGAAAGTCTGCAGGATTCCAAAAACATCAGCGTAATCGGTGGCGTTTCGCGGCCCGCAGCAGTCAGCGCTGCTCTTACAGGAATTACAATTGATTTCTTTGAAGCTGAGGGTCAGGGGAAGCTCCGCGTTGCCTGGAGATGACAAATTACACCTCGTTTGTCCAAAAAAACCTCAAAATCAACTTCTTTTTATTCACTTTTATCGTCCGGCTCTTTATGTTGGCAGGAGAAGACTTTATCCCCAAGTTCCTAATGATCTGAAATCACACCTAGAAACTCAAACACATGTAACGTGTGTTTGCCAAAACACAAAGGTTTGTGTTTGTGCAGCTGCAGTTATTAATGACATTAAAGCTGATGGAATTAGGTGCGAGTGAAGAAGTCAAGACGTCAGAGGAAACCGGAGTTTTCCGAGCACCGAAAGGAGGAGAAGTACGTCCAGTAACGTTTCCAAATGTGAAGAGACGCTATCCGGACAGCGCGTGTGTGGTCCAAGCAGTGCTTCGCCCCTTTAGCTTTACTGTATTTGTTATTTACGTTTGATTTTATCCTTCAGCTTTCAGTTGAATTGCATTGGAATGAATTGTTCGACAAGTGACATGAATTAATCATGGCGATAAAAGTGGATTGAGGTTTTTTTGCAGAAAAGTGTGGCGTTTAGATGGCAAGATTTTGAAAATGATGTCTGTTTACATGGAAACACTGAAATGATTGTTTTCATGTTGGTTGTTTTTGAGAACAAACAAGTTCCACCTTGGGAGTCGTTTCCAAAAAGTTGTGCTTTTATTTCCTCCCAATTTTGCGTTTTCACCTGAAAACGTTGTCGTGCAAACATGACGATGTATTTAAGAAGCATAGTTTCAGCTGTACTGCTGCTCCGCCCTGTTAGCAGCACAGATCGGCTCACCAGCTGCTCCACACGGTCACCGTTTATTCGCAATTTCTCCTTAAAGATGCAAAGTTTCAGGTCTGATTTCGCCCCAGTGGGCAGACTGACTGGAGCTCGTAACCCCTTGATGAGGTCGATCTTATTAGCTGAAGTTATTAAAGCAGTAATGAATAAAAGTGAAGTTCCTGTAATGCGATCCATAAAAAAAAAAAAAAAAAAAAAGATTAACAGGCGAAGTTACGGCGTTGGGAGCTTGTGTGAAATGGGCCCTGTTAGGGATGAAAACGGCCCCAATCAAAGGGTAGCGTTTTGTGGTGGAAAAAAGCTCATGTTAGAAAAATGAGCCACAGATGTTCCCTGTCAGCCCGGCCGGCTGCGTCAGTAACCCAATGATGGAAGAAAGTGCAAGAGTCGGGTATTTACTGCTGCTCTGACAAGGAGCTATTAGCGAATTCCCTGCTCACCGGCTATTTAGCTGCTTCATTAAAGCCCACCCGGGCCCAGATGGTCCGCACGCAGGCCCAAGGTGTTTATTTGTTGCTGATAGGTGGGATCAGCGGAGAATCAGGGCCGAGTTCCGTCCCTAATCTCCCGAGCTGTTTGTGTCTCGGACGCCATGGAAACCGATACCCCTCGCCATCAAAGAGCCTCATTGGGTGGGACTAACGACCTGACAGCTGGGCAGAGAGGGATTCCAGCGTGTGAGGGGAGCACTGTCACCCCGGGGGTTTCCTCAAATCCCCGATAATGCCCGTCTAAAGCCCGCCGCGGCAGATGCAACATATTTCTGCAGAAGATCATCAAAGAGCCTTTTCAGAGGCCTGTTTTTCACATGTTCACCTAGACGCCGTTTAAAAGGAGGACGTTTCAAAATGTACACGTGGAACTCTTCATGTTTTCAAAGTCCGTCCACAGAAACACTGAGAATGATGCAGTTTTCTTGTTTGGGCACTAGTAGGAGCTGTTTTTGTCATGACCGTGAGCGGAGAACACGCTATAGCCACTGACGGTGGCGAGAACACGGGCATTCTTACAGACCAGGGGTCTTCAACCCGCGACTCCAGAGCCACATGTGGCCCTTCAGTCTCTCTGTAGCGGCTCCATGAAGCTTTAACAACACGAACCGAGAATAAACATTTGAGTACGTTTACAAAAGATTCGTCACCTATGGTTCGAACGGGATTTTAAAAAATGGTGCAAATAAAATTTGGAAAAATAGCTGAAGCCACGAAAAATGGGGGAAAACTTTGTAGAATGGCTTAAAAAACATAAATGTTCCGAATTTCTTAAAGAAGAAAATGCATGTCACGATACATAAAAAGAGGTAAAATGGTTTAAACTCGGGATGTCCCGATCCGATCACGTGATCGGAAACCGGCCCCGATCACGTGATTACGGACTCGATCAGGATCGGAAGTTTCCTCCCGATTTGGACTCGGTTGGATACAGATGTTTATTTTTTCTTTAATTTCCTTTTTAACCCATTGAAGCCGGGACGCATTTACGGTCGTGGCGTTGTTGCACAATTCTATCATTAAACCCGGAAGCTCTGTTGCACAGCTCTACCATTGACGCCGGAGTCTTTTTTTCTTCTTTTTTGCGCTGATCAGCTGTTTCTTGGGCAATGAAATGCATCAAACTGGCGCATATGCATAACTGGTCCTGTTTCCGGGTCCAGATTGTGTTGCTGCACTGCCTCCTAACATTGTATTGAACGTTTCTGGCCACTGCTGCACACTGAAGCGGTAATGCGTGCCCGGCTTTAATGGGTTAAATGAGATGTATTTAGGTTTTCCGTGCTACAAAAAGATGTAATTACAGAGAGACGGCAATATGTGGAACATATTCCTGTGTTGTTTTTGAATTGAGGGTAAGAAAATAAAAAAGGAGACCTTTTCATAAGTTTTTTAGTTTTTTTTTTTAATTTATATTTAGATAATGTACACATTTTACTATATTAGAAAAGAATCGGATCGGGACTCGGAATCGGCAGATACTCAAAATGATAGGACTCGGACTCAGTGGCAAAAAAACCTGATTGGGACATCACTAGTTAAAACCGATAAAATTGGCTCAAAAATGCTTGAAAAGAGGAACAAAACTGTTAAAATCAGGTATAAAAACAGGTCAAAATATAAAAAAATAATCACAATCATGAGCTGCTCTTAAAACCTCAAAAAATTCATCATATTTTTGTATGTGCATCAAAAGTATTATGAAACTTCATGAGCTGCATCGGCCTCATTTTAAAGGTTAAATGTGCTTTTCGGCTCCAGATCTTGATTTGAGTGGAAAGCTATTAAAAATCACTCCTTTTTTGTCATAAAAGTTGCCGACCCGTGGCATAGACAAAGATAGATTGCTGCTGAGTTGGACTCTCAACTCTAAAACTACCAAGTCCCAGAAGAACCATCAGCCATCGCTCGGCAGTACGAGCGTTCTCAGAAAGTGCCGTTTTCACCCGTCTACACAGCGTTTTTGAAGGGTTCGCTTGACTCCGCTGCTCCCTCTGATGCTGCTCGGCCTCAGGAACCCCGGCGCGCTCGTCTCCTCGCGGCGCTGTGACCTCCGCCGTTTGCCTTCCTCACACTGCTTCTCTTTTTAATCTCCACTTAAAGAAACAATGCTCCATTTTTTGCCCCGGTGGCGAGCCGATGTTGTGATAGTTTCCCAGCGGCATTGTGAGTTGCCCCATTTGCATTGTTCCCAGTGTTTACCCTCGCTTTCCCCTCTCGGCCTTTTCCCGGCTCCCCGCCGCTCGGTTCCGCTTGGATTAGAAACGGACGAGGAGGAAAAAAAAAAAAAAAAAAAGAAAAAGAAAAAGAAAAAGGCAGCCCCATCCAAATATTGACCGGGTCTCAGCGCCGCAGCGCCTTCTCCCATCCCGGACCAGGAGCCGCCTGAAAGGCCACTATTGTTCCAGTCGGACTCAGCGGTCCATGGCCGGCTTTTCGCCGCGCTCTGAGACGAGGAGGAGGTGGAGGAGAATGTGCATATGTTATCAGAGGCTGGGGGGGGGGGGCTGGAACAGGCGGGACGGCACAGTTGCGGGTGTGAGAGAAACTTCCTCTGGATGAGGGCGGCCGGGGGGAGGCGGGGGCGGCGTCCGAGTCGCAGGGTGGGGCCGGCCGGGACCGGAGGAAGGTGTCAATCTGCGGAGGCATCAAAGGGAGCGCGCTGGATGTGATTTCCTGCGGCGGGGGCCAATAAAAGTGAGCAGGAGAGGCATCTTATCTGAGGTTTACCTTCCATTTTATTACAGAGTGCGGCAGCATTAAGCTCCTCGCGGCGCTCCGCTCGCCCGGCCGCTGGAATGAAAGCGCGTCCCGCCTCAGATAGGAAATCTCCCTCATTCACCCTCTCATCATGTCTGCCTCCGTACAGGACGGATGAACCTTCGGGTCAATTAGGCTGCGTGACTTTCATAAACTCAGCTTTTTTGGTGGTTGTGGTTCGTCAAGCTCTGGCAGCCCCCCCTCCGCCCTCCCCTCATGCTCAGACTAATAAGGCGAAGGCCCCGGGCTGACTGACAGAAGCCGGAGATGTGAGGCTGCTAATAAGTACGGAGGATGAAGTGTCTCCGGTTGTGACACAGCAGAGTCGATACAGTGGCTCCTTCTTGTTTGTGTTTTCATCAACGTTTCAGACCGCAGATTCTCGTCTTCCTGATTAAAATAAGCAGAAAAAGCCGGCAGTGCTGCTGGAATATGGCGAGTAGATTTCTGAGAGGAGTCTTCTTACAAGAATTTCACAAAAAAAAAAAAAAAAAGAAAAGAAAAAGAAAAAGGAATCCAAGCGAGCTTCAGAGTGAAAATACCTCTCACAGCGGCGCTCGGTTTCATCAGTCCTGACTCCTCTTCCAGATCGTCTCTCTCTCTCAGGAAGGTTTCTGATTCCAGAAACGTCAAACCAACGTGAAAACAGCTGATCCGTCTGAGTCTGACTCAAGAGATCACAAGAAGAGAGTGCAAGATGATGAGTAAATTCACTTCTCGGTTCTAGAATCATAGAGAAGCATTCATGACGCAAGATCAGCGGTGTCAAACATAAGGTGTGTGGGACTAAACTGGCTCACAAGAGGCTCCAATTTGGCAAAACCGCCAGTAAAATTGTGAAAATTCCAAAGAAAACATGGATTTTTTTTTTTTAACAATATTTCTGAACTGTAGCAGACACAACACCAAGACCTGAGCTGGAATGTCAATGATGCTAGCATGAAAGCTAGCAAGCTAGCATCAGCCTCAACGCCATGCTGTCAGGTGGAGTTTGTAAAAATACCCATAATGCAGCAGCTATGGGTGACATTTTTTGAACATTTCATGTTATTTTCTAACATAATGTTTCATTAAAATTAGTTTTATGTTGACATTTTTGTCATTTTTTGGAGTAATTTTGGAGAAATAGAGACATTTTTATCAAGTATGCTCATAGAAATGGTTTAAAGTTTAAATATAAAGGTTAATATGGCCCCAGGACTAAAATCTGTTCGACACCCTGATCGAGAATCATTAAAAAACTTCATTACATCAAGAATATTGTAGAAAAAAAAAAGGTCACGACTGCTTTTTACTGTTTAATATAAAAGCAGTTGTGTGTGGATCTTGTGGAACACTGCGGAGATCTCTGCACACACACCAGGTCGCTTTCAGTGGATTCTGCAACACAAAGGCAACAGAGCCGAGGAACAAATAAAGAGAGTTTGAGAATGCGGGTTGCCAGACTTCTGTCAGATTCACATGAAAGTGGTCTCGTTTCAACAAGTTTCAAATATGTAGACACAGCACACGAAAGTGTGTCACTGGAGCTGAGGAAACTAAGAAAACAACAAAAGATTTTGGATTAATTGAGAATTTTCAAGAAATGAGATTTAAACAGGATTATGTGTGTCGATTGAATAAAGACCAAAAATCAATAAACTGCTGATTCAGCATGTTCATAGTGCAAGATGGTTTATTTGTGGTGTACTAAAAATACACAGCTTTGAAAACTGTTTGACACTTGTACTAAATTTAATCATACAGTCCGGGGTTGTCAAATATAAGGCCCGTGGGCCAAAACCAGACCGGGAGAAACTCATATCTGGCCCGCCAAACCACCTGGCAAATGGTACAAAATTCAGAGAAAACATACAGTTTTCAACAGATTTTCTTCAGAGTAGTAAACACAACACAACACTGAGACCTGAGATATTATATCAGCGACGCTGCCAGGAAATATAGCTAACTAGCATTAGCCTCAAAGCCATGCTGTCGGCAGGAGTTAAGAAAAACATGCAGAAGTTTATTTTTTCACACATTTCAGTGTATTTTTCAACAGATGGATTCAATAAAATTGGCTTTATGTTGAGATGTTTGTCATTTTTAGTCGTAAATGTTTAGTTTTTGTGTGAATATAGATATTTTCATGCAAAGAAAAGCTTTAAAGGTTAAATTTAATAGTTTTAATGGCGCTATTTTACCGGTCCAGCCCACTCCAGATGCAACTGGGCTGAATTTATGTGTGTTTAACACCCTAATCCAGATTCTATGTCTGGATTTGAATCTTTAATTTTTCATCTTCACATCATAACGTCAAGACATTCTTCATATTTAAAAAGCTTTTACACGATTTCAGTAGAAACTGGATGTCTCGTCTTTGTCGAACTTGTCTCCCCCCCCCCCCCCCCCCCCCCCTCACTCTCCAGTAGTATTTCTGACCTGAGAGGGTTTGAGCCAGGATGATAAGATCCGCCGTGTCGGGATTCACTGGCTTCTCCTGTTTGATATGCGAGACTCTTCAGGCCTAATCTCACACCGTCTCACTCCGCTGCTCAGAGCTTCACTTTTTCTGCCGTTTTAATCTTGGCGGGGCTTTGTGTGTGTGTGTGTGTGTGTGTGTGTGTGTGTGTGTGTCTGTGTGTGTGTGTCTGTGTGTGTGTGTGTGTGTCTGTGTGTCTGTGTGTGTTGTTTAAATGTGAGTGGTGAAATGGCATCCCCTGTGTCTTTGTAGGCACCGGTGAGGGTATTAGCAAAGAGGCTCTAAGGGGCTTAAGAGGTCAGCCTTCCTTTTGTGTGAAGACACAAAACACTTCCTGTGGGACCCTTCACCCCGCTCTGAAAGCCAGGCCCTGCCTGACCATTCACATTAATCAGCCTTAGCTCCTAATGACTGCAGTAAAGCTTCTGAAAAGTGCTTCCAAAAAGGTCCTAAAGAGCCACTAAGCTGCTAACAGAGCGGGCACGGCCGCCGCCACCGCCACCGCCGCCGCCGCTCCTGTCAAAGACGGCGTGCTCAGACGTGGCCTTCACAGTTCTACAAACAGAGAAAATATCCAGAAAAAATAGGTGGAAAGGTTATTTTGCTTGTAGCAAGTCAAAATAGCTCAAACGAGCGAAAAATCGCATCGCAGGACATTGAAAGTCAAAAAGTTTGACTGTCAGTGTAGAACGGGATGAAATTTCTCTTCTGCCCTCCTACAGTGTAAACATGGATCACCCAAAATAAAAAATAGACTGAATTTATTACTCAAAATAGAATTAAAAAGAGATCTCCAATCCATTATACCCCTGAATGTGCAAGACGGATTCATTCGAAAAAGCTTTTCTCCTAAAATAAAGGATTTTTGTGTGTGAAAAAGCTACCAAGCAGTTTTCCTTCTCTGCAGTTCGTCTCTGAGGCTCTGTTTTTACTCTCGTGTGCCATAGAGGAACGAAGCATCAGAAATCTGGACTATTTGTATTGGAAAGTTGGTGGAATATTATATTTCTCTGATTTTCTTGGAGTTGGAACCCAGAACCTGTCAGGACGGCTGCTAACGCTTCAGCGCTAAAGCTAAAAAGACTTTTGAAAACCAGCTAAGACTTTCTTCATCTTCAGCCACTTTATCTTACTTTTGTCTCACTTCTTTGGTATTTTTCTTTTTTTCAATCATTTGTAATAAAAAATTTGGACCTAAAATGAAAGTGTGTCACTGTTAGCATAGCCGTTAGCATAGCTTGTGCATTGATACAGTCTTTTGGATTTATTTTGAGACATTTGTCAAGAGAAAATCAGACAGGTGGAATATTTGTGTTGGAAGTGTGCTGGAATCTTCTATTTCCTGCTCATTTTCCGAGTTGACGGAACAGTGCCGGTGTTTTTTTTGTGGAGGTAGAAGCCGCTTTAAAGCGACGTGAGGCTGCAGAAGGAATCAGACTCTTCCCTTCATTCGATCCGCGTTGCTTCGTTTCGGACTAGAGTTCTGACTTTCCTCCCGAGCGTCCCGGGCCGGGGCGGCCCGCCCCGCCGCCGTCTCCCCGGGTTAGAGACAAATGGAGGTAATGAGAAAATTGGCACATCTGTAGGATCCAATCACACACCATTACGGCTGAGATGTAAATTGGCTGGAAACTGTGATAAAAAGCAAATGTGATCACTTTGACGGCAGGGGCCAAAACCTCCGACTGAAATGTCTCTGGAAGCATATCTGGGTCAGCGCGGCGTTCTGGAGAGGGGCCTAAATCAAAAAACACACCAAAAAAAAGAGAAAGAGCACATTTCCTGATTTGAAATGTCTGCTGACTGTTCGCTTTCTGTGTATCTTGGAAGACGTTTGATGAGCGAGGGGATGACTTTTCCACTCGGTTTGGTGAATCGGGGGTGATTCACGGACGTTTCAACCCCCCCACCTCCACCCACCTCCACCCCCACCCCTTCATTTGCCCACAGAGACGAAGCAAAACATCCCTGATGGATGAGAATCAGCCTTCTTGAGAGCCGTGATGTTTCAGTCGCAGCAGAATGGAGGAACTCAGCCTCTGTGTGTGTGAGTGTGTGTGTGTGTGTGTGTGTGTGTGTGTGTGGGGGGGGGGGGGGTCGTTATTTGTCTGTCCGTGCAGGTTGGTGAACTTGGGGTGACTTTGCGGGACCTTCCGTGTGGCTCGGAGTGTTTCCCCTCCTGTTGGATTTCTGCTCGCCCGGCGCTTTGGGACCGATGAAATATTAAAAAAGCTGTTTGTGATCTCAATCTCACGACAGAGCGGCCGACCAACCTTCACACGCAACCCGCAGAAATCCAGGTCAGGACCGCCATGACTTTAATGGAGGGGTCGAGTCCTCCCCGTCTCCGCGGATCCCCTCCCGGCCCCCGCCGCCACGCTGATGAATGGCTCCCATTAAACACGTTCTCCTGTATTTCCGTGGCGCAATTGAAGTTTCCAGGTTCTTAATTGAAATCTCACACTGCCAAAGAAATCTACTTTTACTTCTTGGCTTTTTTTCCCCCCCCCTCCGTCCTGCGCGGCGGAGCAGGAGAGCGCAGGCAGCCATTTTCCCCCAAAATTCGACTCCATTTTGTTTGAGGGAATAAAAAGTAGGTTACGAATCCAGGGAAGTCACGCGAGGCGGTTTTGATCTTTTCTGATGTGACGTCGTTCCAACCTGCTCCTTCTCCGCTTGTTTGTTTCTGGTATCACAACTCTGGAGTCACATTTGTCCTGAAACCAGGGAGGAGGACGGGCGGAAATTTGTCAAATTTTAAATATTTCCAGTAAGATCCGCTTCGTTTTCAGGGACTTTTCAGGGACTTTTCTTTCTTCATTAACTTTAATTTGATCATTTAGGTCATGAAAGGTCTGAAAATGGAAACAAGTTGGATTTTTTTTAATGTCACGGTTTTTCCCTTCTCAATTTCAGATGTAAGGACGAAGGAAAAAAAAAAAAGAAAAAGGAAAAATCCAGTAAATTCTGGCCATAGTCATACTTAAGCACTTAAACTAAAGATTATTTAAAAATGCACCTGCATGTTTGACCAGACTTAAAAAAAATTGAAAAATACATTATTTTCTTCATTAATTTTAATTCTACTGACATATTTCTACACCTTATGGATCAATTTGATAAAGTTTTCTCATTTTCTTCTTTTTTATTGCTTGAATCTAATCCGTTCTTTACAAACTGCATCAGTGTGATATAAAGCTGCAGTTAATCTGGTGAATTCATCATTTTATATCTGCTTGATTTAACATATTTGAGCAGAGAAATTGTGTATTTTTTAAGATCTGGGAGTTTTTAAGTTATTTTTAAACTTCGAGAGTGATTCACTGGACATTAATGCAAAATAATAAAAGCTGAAACTGTAATTTTTCATTAAAGATGTCAATAGTGGATGCACACTTTGTACTCTTTTTTAAAAATTGTTTTTAGGACACTTCTTATTTTTTCTGAACTTTGCTATTTTTTCTTAATTTTTGTTGTGCTGGTTCTTCACAGAAAACAACAATTTGAAGGTTTAATAAGAGTTTAAAACTATATCAGCAATGTAAACTAACTTATGACTTGATTTATTGTCAACCATCAGACAGTCTACGAAACTGGACTAAATTTGAGGAATATTTTCAAAGTTTTATCAGAACCCAAAAATATAAAAGGATCTAAAGAATACACAACAATCAATGCTATCAAACATCAGTCTGAAGCGTAGCTCTTTACAGCTTTTTTGAAAGATAACTACCGTTGAATTCGTCTGCATTTTAACTTAAAGGTAAAAATTTCAATTAAAAGGTGAATAAATGTCAGTCGGGAAACATTCATGTGAGTATTTCTTTAAAAAAAGGCTTAATTCACGTCAGGAGGAGTCGAGGAAACGAGTTTAAAGTCGATGATTTATCTCAAACCTTCCAGAGCAGTGCAGATAAAACCAGTAGAAATCAGAAGTTTAGACTTATCAAAGTTTTTTTTTTTTTTTTCCTTCCCGCCTGACTGACCCAGTAACTCCACGATGAGGAGCCTTTTCGCTTCACCCCCACCTGCCTCCGCCTCCTCCGCCGCCCTGACGTGAGTCGGTATCGGCGTGGTGGGAAACATGGTGGGCAGACGCTGCGGAGCGCTCGCGGCTCGATGATCCCTCCTCCTCCTCCACCTCTCCCCACCCCACCGCCCCCCCCACCCCCCCTCCCTTTTATGTCTTGGCTCCATCAGGGCCCTGAGTTATTCTAGTGCATAATTGATGGAGGAGTTAGAATAGCAGAAGTAATGCGATGAGAGGGTGCAGCCAGGCGGAGCGAGGGATCGCGTGCGTGGGGCTGCAAACATTGCAGGGGACGAGAGGAGGGCATCTGGCGTAACAGGTCCCCCGAGCTCAGCCGACACAGAATATGCCACCGCCTCGGCCAATCGGGCCCCGTCCACCCCACCCCTCCCCCTCCCCCTCCCCCTCCCCCTCCTCCTCCTCCTCCTCCTCCACTACGCTCTCATGAATCAGCCCTCGACCCGCCGTCTCATCTGGATAATTAGCATCTCCGTCTCCCGCCGTGCATTCCTCAGGTGCATTCCTCAGCCGGGACGGTGGGGGGGGGGCGCAGGGCGGGGGGCCGCACCTCCACCAGCACCTACAAAGGGAGGCTAATGGCCGCATTGTCCGCCCGACAAAGGGAGACAAGGTCACAGATAACCTGCTTCAAACAGAGGGAGGAACTCTGAAACAAAAGGCTCATAAAGGCACCAAACCACAAGAAAGTCGCAAAGCAGAGATGGAGTGAGGCTCAAGGCAAAACTTTAACTTTACAGCGTGAAAGTAGAAGTTTTTGAAGCACAAATTGATAAAAAAAATGAAGTTAAAAACTTGACTTTACTGAAAATTCTTAAAAATAGAAGTAACTGTTTTAGGAAAAGTGTGTAATTAAGTGAAGAACAGTGGTTAAGGTGATGTTGCACGACTGAAATTCACATTTCTTCCAGTTTTCTTCACTTTGTTTCCCTTGACTTCTGCTTGCTGAGCATCAGTTTGCTGTTGGGTCCCGTAATGTGCAGAATCGGTCACAGCTAATGGGAATTCGCTGCCGTTTCACAGACAGAGAAAGTGTTCTTTTAATTATCCGTCCAGCCGGCGTAATGAAAATAAAAACAGGGGAAACGGCCGGAGATTTCTGCAGACGGCGGCGGCGGCCGTCTGAAAACGCAGACCTGTCCAGCGGAGCACTTAGAGGCCGCCGCCGCCGCCACTCTTTCCTATTAAGATCGTAAAATCAGACTCATAAAGATGCTTTATTTGTTTCCTGAGTGTGCCGGCTGCTTAGGTTTCCATCAGGAGTCTTTATGGCCCGGCGCTCATATTTCTGAGGCGACTGTTAAGTTTTAGAGGACTTGAGTCGGTAGCGGACGGCTGGTCACCAGGAGGTCACTCTCTCTCTCTCTCTCTCTCTCTCTCTCTCTCTCTCTCTCTCTCAACGTGACGCTCCGGAACGGATCCGCGGCGTAGCTGTTTTATGGCGGGAGGTTAAAATACCCACATCACAGAGAACCAGCGTAACGGGAGGCGATGGAGGAGTAATTCAATCAGGAGGCAAATCAAGACGAGGACTCAGTCCGAGGAGGAGCGCGAACATCTGCATGGAGAGTCCAGCTGTCACCGCCTTCATGGAGGAATTCACTGACCAACATGTATTCGCTAATATACAGATTTTCTTAAATTGATACTAAGTTCAGTATTTTTTCCACACAATATTAGAAAAAAAAAAGAAAAAGAATCCACCTTACAGTGATTTTTTTTTTCTTACTGTCTTTAATAGTTACTATCTAACAAAAATAAGAATATGGAATTAAAAAAAAAAACATTATGTTGCTAATTTTTGACGTAGTTAAAAGAGTAACTTTGGAAAAGATACACTTTATTCACATTTTTTTCTAAATTAGCTGTTTATTCATTCAACTTAATATCAAATAGTAATACATTGTAGCAATTTAATAATTATGATTATAATGTAAAAAAAACAGTTTTTTCTATATTTTTTCATAAATCTATAAATAATATTGTATAATAATTGATTAGATATTCTCATGTGATGAACTATGGATGCGACTTTATCATTGTGGGTTAAAATACATCTTAAAACATCTATATTTCCTCAAATTCTGTTTTCTGGTTCTCCTCTTAAACTTTGATAAAAGCTTTTAAACATCTTAAAGATGGAAACAGATAAAGAAAGGCTTTATTATTTTTCAGTGCGTAGACAATTGTGCTTAGATCAAAATAATTCATATTTAAAAATGTTATTTATATGTTGGATCTTTCCTTTAATTTAATGTTTTTTTTTTAATTATCGCTGAAAAACATTTAAAATTCCACCAAAATTTCAAGTTCTTAGCATTATTGTCATTTTTCATCACAAAACAAGCAACATTTTGCGTGTTTGTGTGTGTTTGTGTCTCGCTCTTGTGGTTACATTTGACTGTATCTATTAGAATTTACAATTCTCACAACTCGCTCTTGAATTGAACTCAAAATAAAGAAAGTCTGGTGAAACGAAGCCAAATTATCAAAGACGCGTCTGGGTTTTAGTCCTTATTAGTGAAACATGAGCATTAATCTGATACTGAAGTCCTGTGACTGAGTATTCAGCCACTTTATGTCTGGAGAACGAAAAAAAAAAAAAAAAGGGAGAAATCTTTGAAAATGTTCAAAGGCGAGCTGGAGTTTAGCGCCGCGCTAAGCCGCCGTGTGTTGTTGGCGCCGAGTTCCACTTCTGTCACTTTGCCTCAGTTTCATGTGTTCGAGTCCGTCTGATAGGCTGGAGTAGAGGAGGGAGGGGTGGAGGTGGTGATGGAGGGAGGGGGGGGGTGGGGGTGGGGGGGGGATCGATCGAAGCAAGAAGAAGAAGAAGAAACACAGCAGCCCAAAGTGGCGGCGGCGGCGTCGGGTCACGTGATGCTCCAGGAGCGGCGCTCAGCACGCGATACACAGGGGGGTTTGGAGAGGCGCGTCACGCCGCCGGGCCACGCCCACTCCGGGCCCCCGCTCGCAACTTTGCCCAGCAACCCAGCGGTGGAGTGGGAGCGGTGGTGCAGTGGAGTGGCGGCGCAGCACCGTTCAGACCTTACGTCTGCTTCCAGGTGCTTTCTGATCGGTTCTGATCATCGCTCCTGCGTGGAACCGGCGGCTACGGTAGCAGTCGCGCTAAAGGTCAAAGGTCGTCAATTTGGAAGCTAAAAGAGTGAAGAAACCAGGTTACAGACCTTCCAGTCAATCATAAATATGCAAATTCCAGCCAAAAAGAGAGAGAGAGAGAGAGAGAGAGAAGATCAGGGCTCTGACAGAGTCACCAATCAGGATTAAGTGTTGAGCGCCGCGCAGCCAATGAGGCGTGAGGCAGCCGTGCCGCCATTGGCCCGGCCGAGCGGCAGAACGCCAAAACTGTGCCAGATACACCGGCGGAGGAATAACCCACAATCCCTGTAGCCTGGAGGGAGACGGCTCCTACTGCAGCACACACACACACACACACACACACACACACACAGTATAAACGTTACGAGGTTACAGGGAGCTGAGTTTGCTTTCTCTCTCTCTCTCTCTCTTTCTCTCTCTCTCTCTCTCTCTCTCTCTCTCTCTCTCCCCACCTGCTCATTATTTCCTGTCCTCCGCTCCTCCTTTCTCTCCAGCTTTCACGATTCAGACTTGGTCCGCAGTTTATTAGCGCGCAGTAAACTGATCCGCGCTCCAGTCGTTTCCATGTTTCGCAAATTTCTCATAACGATCGGCTGAACCGGCCAGTGAAACACGCGGAAAATATTTCATTTGGTGGCGTTTATATAACAAAATCCGACATTTTATTTGTGATAACTCTCAGATTTGCTGCATAATAAACACTGGATTTATGTAAGTTCAGTAAAGTTAGCTGTTAGCGTGTTAAATTACATGAAACGTCCAAAACTGATCCAGATTCACTGTAAAAACAGACTTTCTGTTTGTATTGAAGTTACAAAATGCGTTTATGATGATCAAAAATATGCAATAAAAATGTTCAATATATTATTGCACTAACAATTTTCTCATATAATGAATATGAAACATAATCAGCTTAAAATTACTTTACGAAAGCTTTTCAGCTTGTTTTAAATTCCAAATTTTGAATTTATTGACAAGAAGCTTTCATTTAAGTTTGCTTTAATGTTTTCATGTTTAAGTTCTAATAAGAAATAAGTTATAATAAGAAAAAGATGCTCAGGTTTTAGTCAGCATCTGTCATTACTATGGAAGAAAGTAAAACGGAAATTTGACCATTAAAACTTCACGTGTCATTTTTAAAATTTCTAAATAATTCTGAAATTGATAATAAAAATACGTTTAGTTTTAAAAAAAAATGATACCAGATTGACTGCGTTCCACTTAAAGAAAATTTTTTGCTTTTATATTTTCATTTTTAGTGAAAGCTAAATTGAATTTGATAAACTAAATATAAAAAAAGAAAATGTAATTTTTTTATAAATGATTTTTTTATAGAAAAATTCACAGTTTTTTCTCAACGCTTATTGATGCTTGAGAAGTGCAGATTTTCTATTTGCATTTAAATAAAATTTGTTCATCACGTCAGTGAATTATTTTTAAATATGCAGCTATATAAAAATACATTTGTTAATTTTTCTTCAAATAAGAACAATTTTACATCATATAATAAGAATAATATAAAATCCCCCCAGAATTTTCATGTTGTAGCTGCAACGTCTCGTCTGTGTCAATCCTTTAAAAGTGCAGCTTTAATTGAAAAGAAAAAAGTAAATAAATTACATTTTCTGTTACTTTGGCTTTCCATTCCAGACGGGTTTGTTTCAAATATATGAATAAAATTAAATTTAGAGTGATAGAAATCATTTTTTCACATATGAAATTAAAAAAAAAAAAAAATCTAATATTTCTATATGGTTGTGTAAAAAAATGTCTTAACAGTCTACAAAAAGTACATTTCTTTCATATAATTTCAAAATGAAAGTTAATTATGCCTTTTCGCTTCATATTATTTTCATTCTGAGAGTTTAAATCTTTAAAAACATCAAGCAGAATTTTTTAAACGATAAAATCTCAACTTTTTGCTCGATTTTTGCCTATTAAACCCTGTTTTTGCTCAAATTTCGGTACATTGATCTGAAATGTTATACTTGCCTCATTGTATTTTTTATAAAGTTTCAGTTTTAACATCTGTTTCAAGGTGAACGGAGTGACTTATCGCTGCTGTGAGATGTTTGGTTTCCTACATTTCATGGAGAACAGATTCGCGCCGAGCCGCTCAGACCTGTTTCATCTTTTCATGCTGGAGTCCAGATGTTGGTCATCCAGCTGCTGAGGTTAAACCCTCTCAGACTTCACAGCCCGGGCGTCACCTTTGACCCCCTGGCGGGCCGCCCGGCCGCCTCTGGGCTGAGGTCACTTCCGCCGTGCGGAGGAGGAGGAAGAGGAGGAGGAGGAGGAGGAAGAGGAGGAGGCGGCTGCGGCTCGCCGCCCTGCGGATTCCTCTGCAGGCCGCTCTAAAAAAAGGGATGAAAGTCGCAGCGCTGGTGACTTTTAATTTAGTGGCTGGTGCTGGCTTTTAATCTGCAGTCTGTGGAAACACACACACACACACACACACACACACACACACACACATGGATCAGCCAGGGTGTCATGTGTTTATCCTGTAAGTCAGCTGTTTGATCATAATTTGTGATTAATCAGCCGTGAGAGCTTTGAATTAGGCGCGGCGTTTCATGTCGGGGCGGCTGCTGCCTAATCCCGTCTGCGGAGCGCAGCGGACGACACGGAGCGGCCCGGCCGGCCGCACGCCGCCGCCGCCCGCCGCCCTCGCCGCTGTCTCACGACCACAGTCACAGGTTTCCCTCCCAGTTCTGTCTGCAGCACAATAAAATTCCTGCCGTCGAGGGAAACTTTCTTTTTCCCACAGTTCCATCTGCTGGAGTTCCCGCTGTGTAGTCTGCAGGATTTCTCACACCGTTAGTCACTAAATAGAGCCAGGACTGAAACAGATTCACACTACATGGAAAAGATGGACCCAAATCCAGCTTCACAGAGAGAGTTTTGTTTTTACGGAGCCAATTTCAGATCAAGTCAGTCTTTCGTCGTTGTGGTGTCGACTAAAAGTGAAGAAAATGTCCATATCTTTGCCAAAAACATCAAGTTTTGTTCCCAAAAATGACAAAAAAGTCAGCACAAAAC
Organism: Salarias fasciatus; assembly: GCF_902148845.1. Taxonomy (NCBI): domain Eukaryota; kingdom Metazoa; phylum Chordata; class Actinopteri; order Blenniiformes; family Blenniidae; genus Salarias; species Salarias fasciatus. The sequence goes on along the minus strand of NW_021941229.1, from coordinate 6,280,520 downwards.
AATTTTAATAAATGCTTTCTGCTGCAAAATACAGTGAGGTATCACATAAATCTGTTTTTCCAAACTCACCCTGACAGCACGGCTGTGAGGCTAAAGCTAAACGCTATCGTTCATGGTAGCATCATCGCCCATATCTCTGCTCGGGGCTCAGTGTTGTTTTTTCTTCACTACTAATTAGTTTATAAAAAAATATTATTTGATGTTTTGGCCAGATAAGAGCCTCGAGAAGGCCAGTTTTGGCCCACGGGCCTTATGTTTGACACCTCTGCCTTAAACTGTCATATTTGACATTCTTTGTTGGGGAAAATGTAGTTTATACTCAGTTACTGTAACTGTCTGCATGTTTTATTGAAGTTTTACACAGTTTATGCTTCACCAGTGTGAAAAGGTGTAACAAGAAGAGGAAGAGCGTCGAATAAAAGACGTCTAAAGGGATGGAGGAGTCAGTAACTTCACGTTTCTTATTTAAAGCAGGAAGAAAATAACAAGAATCTCAACTGATAGAAATCAGAAATTACTTAATGCGGTTTGTGTTGAAGTGGAATGTTAAAGAGCTATTAGCATGTCGCTAAAGGTTAGCATCTCTCAGACAAAGACAGGTCAGCTTCTGAAGCGCTGATGCTTCCAGTTTAGACGTTCGGTCAAACGTGAAATACAGAACACGGAGCGTTTTGAGAAGCAAATCAAAGCCATCTTCCCAGATCTGACGCAGAAACAAGCTTTTTTTTTTTTTTTTTTTCATGCATCTGTCCAGAGACGAGTGGCGGTCGTGACCTGGAGGCTCCCGGTCCGCTGCCGAGTCGAGTCACGGTCAGGACGCCGCGTTGGGCCAAACGATCAGCTGATTCTGAGTAGATTCTCGGGTACATCAGCTCCCGCTGCGAGGAAGACTTCACGCACAAAAACAATCAACAATGCCTCTCTAATCTGATGAGTACGGCGGAGAAGCGCTGTAGAGGCTTGGGACTCACCCCGCATGGCGCGCCCTGGGCACGCCGGTCCCTCCCCACAAATGTTTCTCCTACTGCTCTTTTGTTCCGCTCCAGAATGGAGCTGACGCGTGTGAAACCGAACGTGATACCGGGGGCCCGAGGGCTCATTATTCGCCGCTGTTCTCACGGGGCGAGTGAAAAATCACTCCTTTGTGCCGCCGAAGAAAGAGCCTTCCTCTGACCTCATGGCTGCGCGGCGCAGTGTCAAAAGGCCCAGAGGTCTGTGCGCCGTGGCCCCGCCCACCCCGTTGTGGAGCCGCCATTGGAGTCCTAGCGGGGTCCCTGAGAGAGGAGGAGGAAGGAGACCGGAATCCTGTAAACACATGTTTGGATCCCACATGGTCCTGCGCTGCACTAATTGGACTCTGGGCCTGTGAGGGAAAGAAATGCAGCCAAACGGGACTTCAGGCCTCGTTCAGAGTGAAGCGCTGCATCTGCACCGCAACGTTCTGGAAACGATGCCGGAATCGACTGATTCAGGAGTCAAGGCCTTGATTCATACAGCTGCAGACAACAATATAACAGATATATATATATATGAGAAATTGATGAGCAGGAGGCTGCTGCTGCCTGCAACCTGGAGCTGTGTGTGTGTGTGTGTGTGGTCTGTGTATAAACTCTCTCCCCCACACACACACTCAAACCTGTATGATCAAGTGCATTCTGACGGCTATTTCTGCACAGAAGTGTTTATTTAGCCAAATAACGGAGGAAGGCTCAAAGTTTGAGACAGTCGGCTCAGAAAGTTTCAGTCTCTCTACTTCTCGCTCAGCGAGCTGTCATCAGGCGGCTGGTTTGGCTGTTTTGGTTTGTTTTTTTTGTTTTTGGAATGCCTTTATTCAGAAAACCAAAAAAAAAGAAACCAAAAAAGAAAGCAATTTTCTTTCCCAATTTCCTATTCTTTGGTCAAATTTGTTTTGAAAACTAAAAAAGTAGGATGTCCAACACAGATCTCTAAAAACAACTTGTGGAAAGTTTGCTTTCTTTCTCTGTAGCAAACACAAATGAAAAAGTTTCCATGTTGTTGTTGTTTTTCCTGTTCTGCCTTATGTGCTCTAGATTACTGATTAGCCTACTTTTTCTTGAGGGACCCAGATTTTCACCGCTGTAGACGTGGATGAGTCCACCTCACCCTGTACAGCTATTAAAGAAAGTGAAAGGAGCCTCAAAACACACTGTATATGTAAAAAAAAAAACAGTTTGTGATATTCTGGAGCGATGAGGAGGAAGTGTTTGGGTTCACACTCGGTCTCAGGCTGTTTGTTATACTGGTGACTCTTCAGACTGTAGTTTAAACTTAGGCTGAGTGCCTTTACCCCCCCAATCCTTTAAAGACTTTAAAAAATCTTAAATGAGACCTGTCTACTGTAAATGCTTAAAATTAGAACTTTTTTTGACACAAATGAATTAAATATTATATATTATATTATATTATATTATATTGTAAAGATTCAAACATGGTTTCAATATTTGTCTGTTTTTTTATCTCAGTGGTCAAACTTTCTTGAAGTGATGAGAAATGTGTTTTCTATAAGAACATCTTGTAGTTTCATCCCAAAATATATCTTACCAATAAAATATTTAAACGAATCCTGAAAAAAAAAACCCAGAAATCGAGTTAAAATATTCTGTTGTGTGACAAAAAATGCCCCCCCAATTTAAACAAAGTATGTATATGTACATAATTTTTCTGAAATTAAGTGAAAAAAAAATCTCAGAAATTTTGGAAAATATACTTTTTCTGATCTTTGATTGAGCCTTTTGTTTGATCCGTTGCTATTTTGGATATTTTGGTTTCTGTAGTACCTTGAGCAGCCAGGAAAATGTTCTGCTTAAACACATTTTAAACCCTCGTGATTCGATGATACAATAAAAGTTAGACCGGAGATGCTTCGCAACTCGCAATCCTGAATCCGTTTTCCTATTTTCACTTGATTTTGGCATCTCCTTCAGTTCAAACGTATAAACCAGAACTGGAACTCAGTAATAAGACAGAAGATGTTTCTGCAGCAGCTGCTCGGAGCCTTTAAACCCAGACGGATCCTGGATCAGGGACAGTAATGAGGTTTTCCCCGCAGATCCTGGTAACCGTGTGATATACGATCGTCCGCTTTAATCACTCCTGCTGGTGACGCGTCTCTCGTGAGGTTGATCTTGGACGGCGCTGCGTTGTTCCGTCCAGCCTTCCCGTCGTCTCCCACCTCCAGATAGCGCCGCCTTGTTAGCCAGGAATGTGGAAACGATGCATTTCTACAAAACCGAACCTTCACAGGAGGAAAAAAAAAAAAACTCCAAAAAACCTTTGCTTTTCTTTTTTTTTTCTCCCCCCCCCCTTTTCTTTTTTTTTCTGTGGGAGGAAGAACTGTTAATGGATTAAGTGGCTGCCGTTTCCCACCCGGGGGAGCCAAGCCTCGATAGACGACGCCCCCACCGCCATGCTAATAGGCATGGCCGCCGCGGCTCAGCTTTAGGCCCCGGTCCTCCGCCGTGAACTTGGCTTTGCTCGCCCCTCTTCACCCCATTCATGGCATTCTTGTTGGGCTTTTTAAGTGTGTTCACTCTGGACGGCGATGAAAGGAGCCGGGGGAACACGGGATCTTAAATCACTTAATGAGGGGAGACAGGCAACGCTTTTGTCCGGCTTGTTCTGGGGCTGCGTCCAGCCAAAGGCCTCTAACGGGCTCTGACACCTCGCTCTGCTGCAGACCTTAGGGTACGGCTGTGTGTGTGTGTGTGTGTGTGTGTGTGTGAGTGTGTGTTGGTTCATTGCCAGCTTTGCTTCACCCGCGTTGGCTTTAGTACATTAAAAAAAAAAAAAAAAAAAAAGAAAGTTTGTTTTTTTTTTGCTCTACATCTCAGCTTTTATTCACCGTGTTTATTTAGTCTGTTTGGTGTGTTTGGCCGGCGGGGAGCATACTTGTGTGTGCGGCGAGGGTGAGCCGCGCCGGGGCGGCGGCGGCGGCGTCCCGGGACGGGGTCCGGCGCTGACCGAGCCGCCGGACCCCGGAGGAGGGAATAAATAAACAGCTGGAAGCTGCGAGCGCACGCCTCCGCCGATCCCGGAACCAAACACCCAAAAATGTTAACGATGGGCGGATGAAGCCGTTAAACTTTTTAATGAGCCCCAAAAGTGCCGATGCCTGTTTTCGAGTTTATTCTCCCAGAGTTAGAGAAAGTAATGCAGCCGTACTTTAACACCAAGCTCCGGCAAATTAAGCTCCTGGTGCAGAATCTGGGCTTCGCTCCAGTTCCAGGAGAATTTACATCAGTCTGCTTGTGTACCACTAAACTACTGGCTGATTTATCCCTCTGAAAGGAGTCCCTCCCAGCAGATTTGGCAGGTGACACCCCGTCAAGTTTATGATAATCTGCATTAGACAACTTCTCACGTTAATTAATTTAGGCCTGAAGAGGCGACGCTCCGCATGAGTCCACAGAAAATGACAGAAAACTCCCACTTCTCCACACGAATCCGTTCATCAGCAATTCAGCATCTGCTGACAATCTGTCACAAATAGTTTGAAAGAAAGGTAGTTTTTTTTATTTCAAATGACAAGCCCCCTGTCAACATTTACCGCCAAGTGCTTGTAATTTGGCACCAGCCTCAACGCTGGCTTGCTGATGCCAAGTGAAAACGTCTGGTTTTTGCATTTTTGTTTCAGAAAAGTTTCACATTTGCGTTTCAACATGGTGAAAACAATGTCAGTTTATATGGAAAGCACGCAGGTTTCCTGTTGGTCCACTAGTAGCAGCGACAGAGCCCAAGCAGATCCAGAAAGTTGCATTCCAGTACCACCATTGTTGTGTAAACTGTCTCCGAAAACGCTGCGAAAGTTTTTTAATTTTCCCTTGAAAACCCTGAAAACATGCAGCTCACCTCATTGTTGAGGTCAATATCCAAGCCAAGTCTGTAACATTTTATCTGTGACAGAAAGTACAGAAAAACCAAAATAGATCTCCTTTAATCCATCAGATCTTGGCTCGGTCGCCGTGTTATATGTGGGAACCGTCTCTTATTAATCACAGATCATTTCCAGAGCTGCATTTCATCATGAGAGGGAGGAAAACGACCCAGAGATAAGTTTGTTTTCTCGTCTTGTCAGGTGTGTGGCGGCTGGACCGGCGGTCACACCACGTACAAACAAACTACACAGAACACGAGACGTTCAGCTTTTGGCTGACACACACACACACACTCACACACACCGACATGTCAGTGAGCAACTTTATGCTGTCCAACTTCTGCTGATGTGTAATATTGCACCGCCAAAAAGCACAATTGGCCTTCGGTGGACACTTATTTTTTTAATCAGAGCGCAGCATCGCGGCCACTATATGTTGATGAGCTTTTTCTGTCCGTGCAGCATGTCTGCCGGGCGCCCTGGGTTTCCGTTTATGCCTCTCAAACAGCGGCACACGCGTGTGCGCACGCCGGGTCGCCTTCATTTATCCCGCCGCCGTCTGTTGACGCCTCTTCTGGTGGAAAAACTCGATTTCTCAAACGTATGAGGAGGTGGAGGTCATGTTTTTCTGACTTAGCTGTTAGCGTTCGCAGATAACCCGATGAGAGGAGCTTGTGCTTGTCTTCACGTTCTGACAAAACCATGAAGTACGGTCAAATTGCATTTTGAAAAACGCAAAGCCACATTCATCTCAATCAGGGTTTCCCAACAGTTGTTCTTGGAGGTCGCCTCAGAATTTCTTCTTCTATTTTGTCCGATTTGCCAAAACTTTACAGTGCAGCCAAACACAAAGCAGGAACTCCTCCCGGACCACCATGAGAGCATGACGGCCTTCATACACACAAGTCACGGACAAGTCATTCTGCTTGTCTTTGTGAAACCTACAGTTTCTGTGTGACGTTAATTCAGTTTAAGCCTTGAACTGCTTGTTTTTCCCTCCATGTTTTTTTTGGTATCAGCTATTGGGTCTCCCGTCCGGGTCTCTGTCAGAGCGTGGCAGCACCACTGGGGTAATTAGGCTCAGGGAGACCCGGGGGTCAGATCTGCAGCCGAGACCCCTGAACTCTGACATCCCGATGCTTGAACTCCCCCTCCTCCTCCTCCTCCTCCTCTATACCGCCGCCGCTCGGCGCTCCGCCATCCTCTTTCTAGTTGAGTCTGCTTCAAATCTCTCGGCACGTCTTCCCTCCGAACCGTCTCCTTCGTCCTTCACCTCCAGACATTCCGGCCCGAGCGTCACGGCCGCTCCGATCGGACACTTTCCCGCTGCTCTCGTCTCTCAACGGTCCGCCGCCGCCGCCGCCTCCTCCTCCTCCTCCGCTCTTACACACACACATTTTACACATGCTTGCACACATACACACACTCTTGAGGGGCACACTGGCGTTCAGTTACAAGACACTTCAGAGGGGCTTCTCCACCATCCGTCCTGGTATAAATGAGTTTTAGTGAACTCTCATTCATTAGGAGAAGAGGCTCTTTAGGCGCTCTGGCACCAGACCGCCCCGCGATGGGAACATTAGCATATCAGCCGCTAACAGTCGCTGCTGCGCATGTGTGTGTTCACGTGTTTGTGTGTGTGCGTGTGCGTGTGTGAGCAGTTCCACGTAGACGACGCTCTCTATAAAACCGAGATTTATGTGTCGTTCTCAATTTAGCTTCACAGCGGCCGATTCTTGGCCGGCGAGGCGCGCTGTTCCTTTCAGCCGGCTCCAGCCCCGGTTCCTTTTCACAATCCTCCAAAACAAGAAGAATGCCACCAAGTTCCCATGGTAAATCACATTTACATTTACATTTCAGGCCTCGTCCAGGATACGGCGGGCAGCGCGGGGCAGGCGGTGCTCAAACCCACTTGCACTTCATTAAAAAACCGTAACGGCGAGCAGCGGCCCCGCTGCCGGGATGAGCGCAGGAGGAGATTTAAGACCGAGTTTTTATCATCAACCAACACAGTTTTAAGCAGTTTATGTTGAGCTGCAGCAAATCTTTACAAATCTCAACAGTTCCTGAAGAAAACTTGAGAAAACTCAATCCTTTCGTATTTGAGGTTATTGGGAGAATTAGGTCAGATTTGAAGAACCTATTGTCGTCGTCTGTCATCTTCACTGGAAGAATCCAGTGAATCCAATTCCAAATCCAGCCTGTCTGGTAGTAAGAGGGAAAAAAAGTAAATAAAAATTCAACCTTAATGTGAGGAATTCGTGCTGTAGACTTTTGAAATGACCAATTAAATGCTCCACAAACCGAGCTCGGGTGTTTTGCTGATGACAGTGTTGTATTTTTAGCTCTACTGAAGTTACTTGTAGACAGTGGTGGAGTAGTTATGTTTGTTTGCACAAATCACAAAAGTTATTGCTTTGAGGACATAAATATAAAAATATTGTTACATTACGGATCATAGTTATTGCTCTGTAAGCTAATAATGTGGCTTGAATAAAATCATAAAGGCAATAGACCACATCATAAAGCTATATGCAGTTTGCTCATTGATAGAAGGTTGTTTTGGACAGCTATAGTTAATTGCATTATGTATTTTTTTTTCTATTTAATATATTTTCCAATGGAATGTTAAATCTTTCTTTTACTAATCCCTTCATCTAAGTCAGAGCAGTGAAGGGATCATATCCCAGCTGACACTGTTGAGAATGTGTGGACACACACCCTGTCCACAGTGCAAACACAGAAAGACAATGACATACAATCACACCAAAAAACAGTCACTTTTCTCTAATGATCCTCCTGGGAAACGTTTTCCTGTTTGGTTTTAGCCTTAACTACACACACCAGGAGCAGCACGCTGCTGTAATGCAGCACCTGGAAGACAGTTGAGGGTTCGAGGCCTCGGTAGAGGACAAGACCGCCGCCATGTCGGCATGTCATTAACCAGAGAAACCATGTCTTTAGATCAGAACTGGGATTTGGGTCGACCTGCAGGCCCTACTTCCAGTGCTTTCAAGTGAAAATGCAAAACCTTTGCAGCACTTGGGGTGTGTGTTTACAGAGCAAAGCTGCTCAGAGCTACTGGATACACAAGATTTTGAAAATGACTGCCAAAGTGGAACTTTGGGAAACAACACCCCGTCTCCGTGGAAACACAGGAAAACACAACTGTGACTGTATTCGCCATTTTGTGGTTTCATTACCAAAATAAACAACAGCACCCACTAGTGGCCCAACATGGACACTACATTGTTTTCAGTGTTTCAGCCATCTAAACGGACACTGTTTTCAAAGTGTTTCCATCTAAACGCAAAACTTTCCTTAACAAAATGAAAAACAATGAATTGTCACTTGAAGCATTGCTGCTAAACAAGGCTTCATTCCTTAAACTGCTCTAGATTGGCCCAATCTTATATTAAAACTATCATCAGCCGAAACAAGCAAAGGAATACAAGAAGTGGATTTAGGAAGGGCAGAAAGAGAAGTTTGTAAATTCCATGCAGCATGCTCCTTTTCAGTGTGATATCTTCAGCAGAACTGAGTCCAGCGTGAGTGTCGGCCACCCCGGCTTTCTGCTGTGGGCGGATAGGAAGGAAGGCCGTCTTAAAGAATGCCATTGGCTTTTTTAAATTTGATTTTCTGAGGTATTATTTGTTGTCAACTAAAGGCTGCCATGGCTTTAATAGCAGTGAACAGAAATCCTGATTAATCTTGATGAATGGTGTGGGACTACGCTAATTAAAGATCTGAAGGACGCTGAACCCACCTTCCAAAGTCCCGTGGAGCCACTGGTTGTTTCTGGATGTTTATTTAACTAAATGACAAGTTTATGTACAAAAAAAAAAAAAAGTGACAACCAAGCCAAAGTCTACCCGAGATGTGGCAGAGCATCAACCTCCAGAGACATTCTGCCACATCTGTACTGATTCAAGCTCTCTGCTGTTTCCAGATTCATGCAGAACTGTTTTCTGAATGCTGAGGTGATGTTATCAGTCCCAACTTATTCACGCTAGAGGCTTTGTGCCAGTTGTTTGTGGAAAATACTTGCATTTCTTATTTTGATATAGCACATTAAGCCCCAAACTTAATGGCCCTTGTTTTAAAAAAAAGAAAAAAGAAAAGAAAAAAGAAATAACAGCAACAAAGGAATTGTTCCATGCAGCCAGCCAACAGCAGAAAGCGCTGCAGCAAACGTGGCTGCGCTCAGATAAATATGGATTCTTGCCCTCGCAGCCAGACTACAAACAGACATTGTGTACTTCCCTCCGCAGCCTCTTTGCACTGCGCCTGAATGGGCCGGCTTGAGAGGGCCAGGAGACCATGAGAACGGCGTCCACATGAAAGCCGTCGCCGGCGCACCAAGGAAATTCTGCTGACACCTAATCACAAAAAGAGAGGAGTGAAAAAACCTCAGCCGGAGCCCACAGCGATCTCGGCGGGTTATCTTGAGGGAGCGTAACCTTTGTGACACTGATAGGATTGTACACAAAAGCAGGCGCTTGGCTTGTGCGCGCCCACCGTCTTCACCAACTTTCTTTCATTAGCTTCCTTTGGGGTGTGTGTTGCCGGGCTGCGGAGAGGCCGAGGTGATGGATGTCAGGTCGCCCTCTGTCGCCGTTCTGCCCGACTCGCCTTAATGGACCTTTTAGAGACTCCAGAGAAATTGATGGGAAAACTAACCCCAAAAATAAAGCTGAACCCTTTTTTCTTTTTTTTTTTTTTAATGTTTTGTTCTCTTCTCAGGTTTGCGACCGCGCGGCGCTTTATCAACACCCAATATTTCACACGCTGTAAAAAAATCTCCCATAAAAACGTGTTTCCCTTTGCCTCGCTCTGCTGGTCGGAGCGCACGGAGCCGGGGCTCGGGCTGGAAAGCAACCAGTAAAATCAGCTTCTCGCCATCCCTCACACTGACTTCGGAACGTTCCCTCGTCAAGCCAAACATGCGATTCCCTTTGACCGTTACCCCACGGCAGCTGGGCAGCGGAGTCAGACAGACACAACTGTTTGTTTTATTTACTATCTATGGAAAGTGGCTATTTCTGGAGGAGGTGTAAGGCCAGCTTGATGAGGTGTTTAAATTCAGGGCCCTGGTGGAATCTGCGCCCCGGACGGACTGGGTTTGGAGAAAAGGTCTCCGGCTGGAACTAGAAGGAATTAAAAGAACTGTCACTCTGTAAAGCGGCAGCCTTATATTATAGTACTGTGTGTGTCGAGTTGTCCGTGTTTCTCCAAGATTTTTTATGTTGAATTCAATTTGATTTCATCCCCGTCGCTCCAAATACAACACAGAGAACAAACAGCAATTCCACATGAACAAGCAGAGACGGTGGAAAAGGAAAAAAACTCTCCTAACAGGAAATAAAACTGCAGGACCAGACTCAGAGGAGACTTTCTGCTGTTTCACTGGAGTTAGATTATAGAAGAAGAGAAAAGGAAGAGATCGACAGACAGATTGTTGGGACTGATTGAAATCCTGGTCCATGTCGGACGTAGAAGCAAACAGACATAAATCCACTCAGTACTGCTGAGAGAGAGAGGGAGAGAGAGAGAGAGAGACGGTTATTGACATTTAACAGTGAAACATGGCGAGTGAGGAAGGAAAGAAGCTGTAAAGCAAAAGACAGATGGATGCTTGATGGACAGATCTGTCCACAGTTTGCATTATTACTGCGTCCCAACAGCTGACCCAATGACTGGCGCTTATTTCAAAAGCTGCAGCTTCTTTCTAAAGCTTCAAGAGCGTCTTATTAAAACTATTCAGCTCCGCGCCTCATTCCCTCGTCAATTGAAAAAAAGATACAAATTCAAAGCTTTTCCACAGTTGTGGATTCCTGTGATTTCTCCGGATGGATTTGTTTTGCCATGCGGGCAGAGGTAGAGCTGATAAAGAGCTCCAGGTGGAGGCTACAGGTGGAGCACCGCCTGTAGGGAACAGTCAGACTCGATCCGTTCCACCTTCATCCTCTGTGACGGAGCCTCACACCGCCCAGCTGGGCGGAGTCCGACGTCCCGCCGCGTGCAGCGGAGCGCCGTCTGATCCCGTGTCAGCCGCCGCTCCTCCCATGCTGCTCGGACTCCTGGTTCGATGCCGATAAACCCGCCTCCGAGGCGCGTCTGCGGACGTCCCCCGCGCAAGTCGCCACCTGTGGCGGACGGCCGCGACAAAACAAAACCGATTCGATCGGCGTTGCCCGCATGCTTGCGTGCGGGATGAGCTTGTTGCCGTGTTTATCGCAGCCATCGGGCCGCTGCTTCAGAGATAAGAGGGCCAGCAGGCAGCGGGGAGTCAGACTTCTGCACAGCCTCTCAGCCTGAGTGGATCATCTCTTTTACATGATCACACAGGGAGGAAGCACTTCCTGTGAGAGGTGTTTGTGTCTGGATTGCAAGAGAAACACAATCTTTGTCATGTGGCGCGTTTTAAGAGAGTCTTCTCGCCCGTTTATCACCGAGAGTTTTTCAGGTGGGATGAAGTGGTGACATCTGAGAAACGGCTTCGTTTGAGATCGCATTGCGTCTGGTGTCGGTCTGCTGCATTGATTTTGTGTTGTCCTGCTGGGTGCTGGAAAAATATGAGCTTCCTCTCAGCGATCCATTCATCCAGGCCTTCTTGTGTATTCAGAGTAGGGTTGCAGAGCGGCGCTCTCTGTCCCAGATGATACTGTCCTCCATCAACACCTGAGGCAAAGAAACAGCCACCCTCACACAGTCTCACTAAACATAAGTTAGTTCAGATTGTGGTAAGAACATGCAAACTCCACACAGACCCAATCCACAATCAAACTTTTTACTTTCTGCTTTTGAAGTGTTAGGAATGGAGGGATAATAGTGTTTCAAGCTTGTTTCTTATGTGAAAAACCACCGAAAACCAAATAATGTTGATTATTGCAATAAAACACTTAAATGTGAACACTTAAGCATATTTTTAACCTTTGTTTACATGATGTTTTCATATGAAAACATACTCTTCACTGTATGTTGGGGGTTGGATTATTAAACTGCATTATTAAACTCCTTTGTTGGTAGTATGGTAAGATATGATTATAATTAACGGATATAGTAATGTATGTTTAAACAAATGAAATTCAAAATCTAAAAAGTTTATTATAAAACATCTGTCGCAGTGGGAAAACATACAGGCTTACTCAGGAACACCGGGTTCTGGTCGGAAGCAGGCTACGACTGGCTAGTTGTTTTGGTCGCACCGAAGCTAGCAAAGCTAGCATGCCGTGATCCGGTGTGTACAGGGATCAAATATGTGTGTCTCTGGAGGTGCAGAGGGTTGACACAGCGCTTGTTTGGTCTGCTAACAGCAAAAGTTTCTTCTGCTCGTCACTGTGATTTTAAACACGACTGGTTCACAATGTGTTGTTTGTCTTGGGAAGATTGAGGTGTGTCCCCCGCGACGCATCGATAGCGAGTTCACTGTGAGTTTATTGAGTTTACTGTGAGTTCAGGAACGCATGACGCATGCCTTTTAATATCACTGCACTTCGATATTGTGCATGTTCTTCCGAACTTCGAGACGATGGACGAAAACATTTTCCTCCATCTTTTGCTTTGCCAAAAAAAAAAAAAAAAAAACCTGTAAATTCCACCAACGATCGCCTCGCTGACAGCAGATCTGACTGACAGCAACACGATGCTGAAGTCTTGGCATTAAGTGGAAAAACCAACATGGAGCCATTGTCGGCCCGTCGCCCCGCGTGTCGATTCCTGCCTTGATGTCAGCGGACGGGTCAGCCGGTCTTGACCCCCTGACCTTTCTGTTCTTCGCCCGTCCACAAAAGCTCCAGACGTCACTCACACGACGGCTGCCAACAGCGCAACCCCCCCCTCCTCCTCGGCCGTGCCCCCCCCCAACCCCGACCCCCTCCCGGCCAGCGGCCATTGTCTAAATGTCATCTGGCAAACAAAACGCCTGTTCATACAGAGCCGGAACAAAACGCTGCATCCTCCATTCACACTTGTCAAACACTCCCAACAAACGCTGCCACCGTCTGAAAAAGCCCGGCTGTCTCCGATCCCCTTCATTACTACTGCTTTTTTTCTTCTTCTTCTTCTTTTAAACCATCGGGGGCAGAGAACTTCTCACCCCGGATCAAAGGGGGGTATCATAGCAAACATGGCGCTGATCCCAGTCCCGATAGCCGTCCTCTGTGAGTGTGTGTGTGTGAGACAGAGTGTATGATTTGTGCACGCAGGCCATGAAAAAGCCCCATTGTGGCTTTGCCAGTACGCCTAATTAGTGTGTACACAACTATGTCAGCCGTCCTGTGATCTCCTCTTGTTCGACTGTTGTGTGGGGCTGTATTGTGAGCCGAGTGGGAACACTCGGAGAAATGCAGATCTCTGCATGCGTATGAGTGTGTGTGTGTGTGTGTGTGTGTGTGTATACACACGCGCTCCTGCTATCAGAGAAACACATCAGCGTTCCTGCCCGTCTGGTTGCGGTCTCGTCTTCGTCTCATCCGCGAGCTCAGCGTCTCGGATGCCTCTTGATTTACGGCGGCGAGGCCCCGCGGCTCCGGGATCGGGTGGCGCTCGCCGCCCGCCCGCGCACGGCTAAAGGTGGAGTCGGGTTCGCCCCCGGCTGTTTACTTTATGCACTTTAATAACTGAGTTTATGTCCTTATCATCAGGGTCTGAAACCACTGTGCAGCCCGGGCTCTGGTTCCCTGCAGGCCCCCGATCGTCTCTCATCGTCTCTCATCGTCTCTCATCGTCTCTCATCGTCTCTCATCGTCTCTCATCGTCTCTCGACTTTCACCTGACAGCATGCTCCAGTTACACAGATAACACTTAAGTAGTTAAACACCTTCCTCCCTGATTTGTCCCTCTTTTCTCTCCCATAACATTCAGGCTACAGTGTCGCTCCTTGCTTGTCCTTGTGGACACTGAAGCGAGTCTGACAGGTTTAAACTTGACATTCATGGGGAAACCTCGTGCGCGGAGTCGTTACCTGAGCAGGAATCTGCTGCCTCAGTGCTGCAGAGCTGCGATGACAACTTTAAGGACCAGTGAAGGGCGCGTTGTGCATACTGTACACATGTGACTGCAAATACAAGGAATTCTCTCAACGTCTTACAAGTGTGGTTCATTCTGAAGTCATGAAGGCGAGTTCTTTTTTTATCACTAGGGTCACATGAGGGTCACGCCGTCTTTTTATGAAGTGGACTTCTGAGACGCTGTCCCTCAAGTGCAAGAAATATCCCTTGATAAGGACAACATGAAAAGGAAAGTGAGCCTTTGATATGAAACTGCTCAGAGAAGCATTTTAACACTGTGGGACGGCAGGTAACGGCGCAGCGGCCACAAAACAAAGCTCGGCGACTTCAAACTGCTGGAAGATTAACTTTGACTTAATCAAATGTTCTGTGTCCCCCCCGCCCCGCCCCGCCCCGCCAGCCTCCCCTCGGCCTGTTTGCAGAGATGAAAGAGCCCACTGAATGAGCTTTGTACTGGATGAGGGATAAGACTATTGTCTGGGTTTGGCTTTTGTCACATTGCTCCAGGATTTCAAGTTTACCGTCGGTCGCTGGGTTTCCAACCCGCAGACAAACAGTCTGAGACGGAGGTCCTGGAATTTCTTGAGTTCATTTGCAAACAAAATACTCGACTCGGGTGAAGCTGGAGCCCCATGTCTTAAAGTTGCAAGACTTCCAGATCAGCCTGTTTGCATCGATTCAGCTGAAGTCCGGCGCCGGCGGGGTTAACACAGCTGTGTTGTTTTTCTAATCATCGCAATTCGTCTGTTCTCAGCTGATAAGAATCTTGTTTCAAACAAAACTTCATCGGAATAAAGGCTGCATTTGATCTCCTGTAAGCACAGGAGATAGACTCGCTCTGTTGAAGCCCCATATATCTGCTCCACTGCAAAAATACTATAAAATAGGTGTGTGTGTGTGTGTGTGTGGTGTGTGTGTGTGTGTGTGTGTCGTTGCGCTGTTGAAACAAAGCCACGGGAGATAACACGAGGTGCGTTATCAGTCTTTGATGTTCTGCTGTGGCTGTGTGAGTGTGTCCTGCTTTATCAGCTCACCGAGATGTGAGGGGGCCGGACCCGCCTGCGTCTCCTCCTCCTCCTCCTCCTCCTCCTCCTCATCCTCCTGCATCCCACCCTCCGTCTCTGCTCCTGAGATCGTCAATACAAACACCCCCACGCAGACCAGATCAGAGAAGCGTGACTCTTGTCAGTCTGCGGTGAGACATCCGGGCTTCAGGAATCGATAGCGGAGCGTCATCGGACGAATCGCAGGCCTCGTTCACACGATGCTTCAAGTGAAAACGCATCATTTAGCATTAAAACGTCAGATTCTGACTCTGAATCTTCCGTCTCTCTCTGTATTGGAGCGCTGCAGGATGACGTATGGAGCTCCTCCAGCTTGGAATTTAGCTCTTTGTCAGCTGAACCAGATTGATGCTAATGGGATCTTACCAGTGGTTTCCCAGACTTTTTTTTTCCCTCAAGGAGTCACCCCCAGAATGCTTTTAACACAGGCTGCACCCCCCCACCCCACCTTCTCCAATCCATAAACGTTACACCAACTGCAATCAGTGAATTTAAAGTTATTTGATATTTCCCAGGTCTGCTCTCGACCAGAAATTATATTATTTTACTTATTTTTTTGTCAGTTTTAGAGCAGACACATCCTCCATTTACACATTTTCAAGTTAATACACCAAACTTCTGTGGTGTTTCGGTCCTTTTAAAGGACAACGGTGCTCGGAATTTTCACAAACACTCAGTCTCCATGGAAATGGGGGAAAA
Source organism: Salarias fasciatus (assembly GCF_902148845.1). Taxonomy (NCBI): domain Eukaryota; kingdom Metazoa; phylum Chordata; class Actinopteri; order Blenniiformes; family Blenniidae; genus Salarias; species Salarias fasciatus. The sequence goes on along the minus strand of NW_021941229.1, from coordinate 6,264,852 downwards.
CGCAATTTCTCTGTACTGCATTTCTGCCATCGGTTTCAAAATGAAACTTTTCTGAAAACGAAAACGCCAAAGCTGGGAACCGCTGTCTTATCGATCTGAGGCTGAAAATAATCACTTTGACCAAGTGAAAACTTTATTATAGTGTAGCTCACCTTGTCTAATAAAAGCCCTCCATCTTTGTGTGACGCTGGAAACATTTCCCTCTGATGAATTTTCCTTCTGCCGAGCGATTGGAGCTGTTTGCTTTCTGACCACATGAAGGCGGACCGGCCTGTGTTCAGCATGACGATATAACGCGTCTGAAAGCCTCTGGGTTGAAACCGCCTCTTTTAAGATCTGTAAAAGCTTCACAAATCATGACTGTGCTATTTGCTGACGTACCTTCTGCGGCTGAAACGAGCGTATTCCGACCACAAAGCTCATTTCAGTCACCCAACCAGAAAACCCGTGTTAAACGCTCCGGGACAGGCGAGCCGGACGGGCACGAGTCCTGGATTTTATTAGGCTTGATTTTTTTGTGCTCATTTCAGCAGCATGGTAAACAGAGATCTAAAACCTGCTGCTAATGCGCCGCTCATTCTGACTGCCGAATCAAGCAACGCAGGACGACCTGATGAGTCCCACTTCCAGCACTTTCTCTCTGTGAAAGTTCTTCTCGGAGGTCGGCCTCTGTCGGTCATCCCTGCAGCTTTCACAAACGTCTTAATAAAACTTTTATCTTGTTTTTATTTCTTGCACAGCAAACAATCCTTCAAAGGAACCCTTATATCTCAGAGCAGGAGTAGACAAATTGACGCTTAAAACGGATCGTTCAGTCGTTTGTCTCCCACACTGCGGGCCAGGCGGCGGATGTCGAATTTCCAACCGCACCTCTCAGAAAACTAACGAAAAATAAAGTGAAATGCCTCAGAGGAAAATGCTTCAGTCAGTGTGGACAGACTCAGCAAATGATGTTGATTTGCCTGCAGGTCTGATGTGGTGAAAGAAAATTTCAAATTTCTGTGTTTTTGTTTCAGAAAAGTTTCACGTTTGCACAAGATTTTAAAAATAGTCTCCATTTGCACAGAGGCAGCTGAGATGTTGTGAAACGGAGTTTAAAGGTGCATTAAAGCTCGTGTCCGGAGTTTTGAAAGAGGGAGGTTTTTTTAATCCAACATTTCGAGGTTCCGCCCTCCCTCTGCTTTCATGAGCGACCAAGCCACGCCCCTTTAATTGTGCACGCGAGTTATCTGTCGGGTGAAAATGAGAGCCTCCGAGTCCTACAGCATCCTCCATGTTTAGCTGTTTACGGTGGATGTTCAGCAGACGGTGGATATATCCGAGGTAAGTGCGGCGGCTGCTGCGGGGCTAACTCTCCTCTGCCTGGGCGAGTGTGCGTGCTCTCTGGCTGCGTGCACATGTTGATTGACAGCACGACAAGGCGGAAGCTCGAAATCTATTGGCTGAAGCTGACCAGCGCTTTTTTGGATGACATGCATGGGGGTCTATGAGACGAAGGGGGGGCTCATAAATAAATTTTTATATTGCTTTATGCTAATATTATATTATAGTATCAAACCAGACTGACACATTTAAGCTCTGTTAAAAAATGATACATAAGTTGGAAACGAATGGAAACTCCGGACACGAGCTTTAAGGAGTTTGCACGTTTTATGCAAAACAGCGGCCCCTGCAGGCCTTGGGCATAACTGCAGCTTAGTGAAACACTCGTGTCTGTGGCTTGCATCCATGTACGTGCACGGAAGAGGGGAACTCCTTCCTCGCTCTTTTAGTAGCGCTCGAGTAAAATTTCTAACGGAGTAATGGCGGACAACGTGAAACCTAACGGGATCAGGCCACCGGGAGCGTGCATTACGTCACATGCTCTCAAATTCTCCCCAAAAAAATTCTGGTGCCGGACCGGCACTGCAACTTTCAAGTGACAATTTAGCGCTGTTAGAGGTACTAGTAATGAATACATCTGGGCACATTGTACACACCATTGAATATTTGTAACATATTTATGGTGGAAAATAAATATTTTTAAAGTTGAAAAACTCCTTAATGCACCTTTAAGCCTGTCTAAATGCCTAAAGCAACAAATACTAAAACAACTGAAATGGCTAAGTTGTTTTTTTTTTGTTTTTTTTTCCTGGTGAAAACTGTCCAGAGCAGCGTTTTCAGTCATGAAGCAGCAGAAGCTGGGCGCAGCTCCTCACTGTGTTTCTGTTCCAGAGACACTGATCTAAACATGTGAAGTGCTCGGTTTATGCGGCGCTGCCTCGCAGTGTAATGTCAGCCGGGACCGGGTTGGGCCGCTCGTCAACATAACTGGGATGAACAGAAGACGGATGGAGACACAGTCCTGCTGCATATCTCTGAGCTTACATGTGTGTCTCTGGATTGCGGGGGATTTACCCTCAGGAAACATGCAAACTCCCGTCAGCTCTGATTTGAACCTGGCTGTGCGGCGGGAGCTCGAACGGCTCGGTCCTGGGGGAGAGATCGGTTTGTGGGTCAAGCTGGGGAGAATGTCGGGGAATAATTTACATCAGTGTCGTCTGATTCTCCTGTAAATCTGCGGCTCTTGGAGGAAAGCGATCTCCTCGGCTCCTGTCGTCGCCCAGCCTGGGCGTGTTCCCCGACTCCAGGCTCTTGTCTTCGCCGCGGATCTGCCCGCCGTCGATTTGAGCATTTTTGAGGTCTGCTTTCCGCTGGGCCTGGTGGAGCCCCCGCGGCGGAGCGTTTGATTTAGGAGCGTTATTTTCACCTCTCCGCCGGCGGACGGGGCCTTAATTTATGTCCCGTGTTCGGCGGCACGACCGTGCGGTCGCAGGCCTCATCTGTTTCCCGGCGCGGAGGGGAAGTTCCTCCCTAACCTCCACGCACGTGTGACTGGTTAGCTAACATGGCTATTAGCCACACTTAATTCCTTTCTGTCTCTCCGCTGAAGGTCCTACTGAGAGACGCATAAATATGGCGGACGGGGGTAAAAAGCGGCGCCGCCGCTCGCTTCCTGCCCGCCAGCTGCCCAGCTAAGCACTTTTTGGTCGTGACAAAAGTCCTTGACGCACCTCAGCTCTGCTGAAAAGGGGACGTTCCCGGTTGTCACCCGGTCTTGATCAGCGTGAGATTTACGGCGACCCGACCCGGGGAGCGCCGCCGCGGGGGGCGCCTGGAATTACCCCGGGGCGGCGGCTGGAGGTCAGGGTGAGGGATGCAGATTTATATAGCCGGGGGCCGCGAGCCGCACATGCTCTTTCTCCATTTAGCTAATGGGTCTGCTGTCATAATAGCCGTCCTCTCAGGGAGGGAGAGTTATGGCCCCATTGTCTTCCTGCTGAAGTTGTTTGTGTGTTTTCTTCTTGGAAAGCCGCGACTTTGTTGCTGGTGTGAGGCGAGTTTGGACGATGAATGCTCAGAGTCCAGGAGACGGAAGGTATGAAAACTATCGAAATCTACTGCACGTGTTGAGAAAGTGGTGATATTTCAACTTCTATTAAGTTGTATTTTGCAGTGATATTCCTAGTTTAATTCCATTAGAGGGCTGATCGTGTTCAGAGGCTTTTAATTATAGAAAGAAGTTTGTTTTTGGAAGTTTTAGCGATCATGTTCTCATGTTTTTCATTTATAGAAGCTTTCTTTTATCCATCTTTATTCAAGCTGTCCTACAGTGAATCCAGAAATAGGAACCAAACTGGATTAATCTTCTCTCAGAAGCACTTCGTTCTGACGTTCTTAAGCAAATTTATAATTATCCCTCTGATCTAGAGATGCACCATTTACCCAGTGCCGCACCGTTACAGGACCACTGCTAGGATGTCGTATATTTTCTGCAGTTCCCAAACAGAAATGTCCTGGAAATGCTTCCATTTCTGTTCCGGAGGAGAATCTGCACCTCATCCGAGGATCATTTACCGGGCAGAAACCAATTTGTTCCATTTCAACCAAGATTCGAGAAACACTGACTTTGCTCGCGTTTTGCATACGTTTCCTCAGCATGCCAGGCTTTCACGGCATGCCAGGACCGAAAGGGCACGCACACACACACACACACACACACACACACACACACACACACACACACACACACACACACACACACACACACACACACACACACACACACCAGCCGTGTCACATAGCGTCATGTCAGGCGAAGCCCCCCTCGGCCCAAACTGAATGCGCGACGCAGAAACAGAAGACGTCGTCGGGCATATGCCAAACGTGATAAAATGGCTGTTCTGGATCGGCGCCGTGCGTCGAGGTGACGTCGGCCCATGCCAGCTCACGATGGCACCGGATGGTGAGTGGGCTCCCCGTGGAAAAAAAAACAAAAAAAAAAAAAACACGAGGCTCTGACATCCTGATTCTGAAGGAAAACTGGAGAAACGCCTCTGGCTGTGTTTTTAGGGCTTTTCTCTGCTCGCCACGGCGGCGGCGGCGTTCGCCAGTGTTTGGCTTCGCTCTAATGTTTTGGCATGTCGCAGATGGGGTCCACGTTCATGCTGTGCTAATTAAAAATACATGAAAGGAAAGGGTGATTAATCCCTTAATTAATTTACATACATTTCGTGGTTAACTTAATGAAAAATTTGGTTTGGCGAAATCGTTGGCGAAATCGAAATATCATAGTGATTAATATAATGTTGACCTGATACCAAACCACCAAGACAACTGGTCAGAAATGTGCTTATAAATGTTCTTTTTTTTAATTTTCAAGAGCAGCAAACACAACACAGCGATAGTTTCAAAGCCATGCTGTCAGTTTGTAAAACTATGCAGAATACAGCAGCAGCAGGGATTTTTTTGGACATATTAATAACATAAAATAAAATGAAAATTGACTTTATTGAGATAGATTGTTGTAATTTTTAGTAGTAATTGATCAATCTTATATAAAGTTTTCATTGTGTGTTCTCTACAGTATGATTTAAAGGTTATTACGGCATTATTTTATGGATATGACCCATGGAAGATGATCTTACTTTCAGTATTTGGCAACTCTGATGGAGAAGAAACCTTAAGAATTGTCTGTAAAAGACTTTGTTGTCCGATGTGCCACGTTATCATGTTTATTTTGAATTTTTTTTTAATATCCCATCGAAGTCTCTGTCGTCCTGAAGTTCAGCGTTGCTGCTGTGTAGAAATGCGTGATCTTTTATTTTCAACATGGTGACACAGGTTAGCGCCGGCGCCCGTCCTCGCTGTGAGCAGCTGTGCCACATTCCTCTCCCCATCGCACGGCGCCGCAGCCCCCGGCTAACCCCGAACGCCGCGGATTAGCAACGCCACGCTGGCTAACGGCACAATGCAGAGTGTCGAGTGGAGCTAACAGGCCGTGCATGCGGAGCAGGTGTGTCAGAAAAACATTACACACACACACACACACTCTCGGATTCATGGCAAACCCACGCCGGCAGCACATCGCGGCCAGATGGGCGGTTATAGATCGACACGGGCCATGTGCCAGCAAGCAACATGGTCATTAGAGGGAAGAGGGCGAGCGGAGCGGAGAGGAAGAAGCGAGGAGGGAAACCTAAACCCCCTGGGAGCCGTTCGTCTCCCCGGCTCTGTGGATAACATTAGGGGGAACATAAAACTTTATATTGTCTTAGATGAGATTTTAACTTTGTTCCAGACTGGGTCTCGCCCCAGAATTAATGCCGGCCTCTGGACAAGCATCGAGCTGATGCACCGCTAAAAATCCCCGCCGAGACCTGTGCTAATTAAATTCTTTTCGGGCGGCGTGACATCTCAGGTGCAGCGCTGAACTCTGGAGGAGGCTCCGGCGGATTGGCGCTCTCTGCCTACAGGTTTTTAACCGCTGCAGCAGACGGACGGTTCCTCTACGTTTGTGAAATATGTCAGCGACACAGATTAGTGGAACCCGCCAACGTTCGTGACCTCTTTTTGAATGTGGCCTTTGTGCGACCGGGGTTTCCGTCTCAGTATCGCTTTCTACTAATCGAATCCAAATCCTCTTATCGCATCTAATTAGCTTTAGCTGGAAGAAACCATAGCTATTTATAACCTCTGGGCGCGTTATCTGCTATTGTTAGTGGAGAAAACAAACAGTTTTTTTGGCCAGTTCGGGATAAAAATGCTTTTAGCCTGAAACCTTAAACCTACGAAATGTGTTTTTTGAAAACTGATAAATTATTTTAACATTATCCTACTGGTTATTATAGATTATGTGGGAGCTTACCATACAGATGTACATAAAGTGCATGAGCCACAAGTGTTGTAATTCCACTCTGTACCACAAGATGGTGTGTTGAGCCACTCTGGTGCCAACTTTAGCATCATTTGTTGCTAATGTTCTCACGCTACGAGGATCAGTGTAAATGTAGCCGTAGAGCTTAAAAACATAAAGTCTCAGCAGATTTTTAAAGGTCAGGGAGCACGGTGAACAAAAGCAGCATTGCTCAGATTTTACACGACGCACCTCTGATTCCTCGGAAGGAACGAATTTGTATTGAGTTGAGGATTCACTCTGATGAGTTAAAAGTCTTTGTTGTTTCAGTTTGATACTGTAGCGTCACAGCAGCAACTTGCTAACATTATAATTACTCCTCAGCCTTGGTGATTGTTAATAAAGGTTGATACTGAGGCTGCATGCTGCGTCCCAGATTGATCGTCACCAACGTTTGTGACAGATTGACTGAACTGCGATCAATTTTATGTTTCCGTGCACTGAGCGTTCATGCATTTTAACATAGATGAAGTCTGACTGCACCAGACGGTACAATGGATTAGTAACTGCTGACTGACGGTGGGAACTGCAGACATGTGATCGAAGAATAAAGAAATTAAAAAATTTGAATTTTATTGATCCCAAGTCAGATCATGAGTGTAATCCTCGACTTGCATGTTTAATATTGTGTTTCTATTGAACCGAACAAGTCCAAATATACAATCAACATGTTTCCAAACATCTAAAAATGAATATCGTCCAAAGTGAACGACCTCTGAAATGCATCATCTTGCTATCAGTACCGATTCTCAGGTATCAGCAGTGGAACACAAAAAAAAAAAAAAAAAAAAAAAAGCATTCAAGCATTACCCAGCCTTGGCAACAGATGACAGTGTGAATTTATTGCTTCAATTTACTTTTTTATGCGAGTGTGTGCTCGCGCCTCTTGTGTACGTGTGGAGTGTTTATTTAGGTAGTAAATCCCCGGCAGGCAGGGCCGGGCCCGGCGCTGTAGCTGTGTGTCAGGACTTACTCATCGGTGTTTGGGGAAGGGATTATGAGGGATGAGAGACCCGCATTCACACAAAATAAGATGAAGGGAATAACACAGAGGGAGGGAGGGTCCATTTACCACCTCCTGACGTCTCCTCCGCCTGCCTCTTCTCCGCCTTTGTTCTCTCTCGCGCCGTTTAGCGGGCGCTTTCATTCAGAGCGCCTCGCCGCACCGTGCCGTTTTGAGCGTTGCACCGGCAGCTCCGCTGCCGCCCGGCGGAGGACCACACACTTCTCTCCTCCTCGTTAGCGCTCGATGGGGTCCTGCTTTTTGCAGGGCGTCCGTTTGATGAAGAGCTTTTTTTATCTGCACATTCGGTTTTTCCAGGTCTTTCACACGTCGTAAAAACCTCCGTGCCGTTAGGACAAGCTGGGGAATGTATCAAACCCGAGTCTTTAAAATGTCTGGATACTGTAATTCTTTTGTAATCTCATTAAATGTAATGACTGCCTATTAGTCCGACAGAGAACTGTCTCTGAGATCCAGGCGAAGCTTAATGTCCAACAGACGTTTAGTGTTCAGGGAAAAAATACATCTTTCAACAGTGATTTGAACAAAGCTGAGTGAATCTACTCGGTAGTTTCCTGACATCAACAGAGATGATTCATAAGACAATAACAGAACCCTGTGTCCTTGGAAAAGTCAGATCTTGGTCTACTTTCACATTTTTTCGTCATTGCTCAGCGAACATGAGGATCCTGTTAGCAACCGCCCAGAATCTGACATTTCCCACTGAAATCTCATTTGAAAACGCGGTTCGGTTTAGAGCGAGCGCTGCCTTTGGTCAGCGGTCACACCTCTGTCAGTCAACTGTACATGACAGAAAACGGTGTTTCCAAGCTTTAAAATGACTGAAATAATTGTGCTTTCAGGCATTACGCCATTCGGGAAAGTCCCAATTCCAAGTTTAAGATTTCAACAGTCACACACCACATGAAAAGAACAGGAACATCAACGTCACTTAAACATGCTTCTCACTTTTACACTTCAGAGGTTTTATCTACTCTTCAAACTCCCTGCAGTGAGATAAGCTGATTCATTGTGAAGTGATGCTTTTAGTAAACACATCGTTTCCAGCGTGCTGAAAAGTGATCCCAGCTTTTTTTTTTTTAACTTGTATCTTTCTCTCTTGACGTTCCCAAACTAACATAATCCAGGTGTGTTTTCTAGCAAAGCACCAATATTGATCCCAGTATCGGGTCACATGACGTCGTCTGTCAGCGAGGTCGCGGCGGCGGTTCGCCACAACGCGAAGCCTCTGGGCATCGTTTGCATACGGAGTATAAATAAAGGTTTCATGGCATTCAATAAATACTGCTGACGATACTCTGTATTGGCAAGTAACGACAACAAGCTGGAACTGACTGTCAGAGCTAAGTTGAATTTGGAAATATCGGACATCGGACGTGTTCTTTACTTTCACTGAGTCTGAAGTGATCTGTATCCTGCTTCGACCAATATGCTAGTGGTTACAGTCGGCGTGTGTCGCCAACAAAAAACAGCATAAAAGAAACATTTTTTTAAACTTAAGATAAAAGAGCAAAGGATGAATCGCAAATGTGGGGTCATGGAATCCAGAAGTCCTGTCTGTGATTACACACATCTGAAAAAAAAAAAAAAAAAAAAAAAAAGACAGAGGAACTCAAGGACACCATGCAAACAAGTGTTGGTGATTCAAAAAGCATGACCCCCCCACCTCCACCCCCCCCCCCCCCCCGTCTCGCTCTTTTTCCTTCATCCTCTCCTCCGTCACTCTGCTGCTGCTCACCCCGAGCTGTCAGGCCCAAATCAGGGGAACAGATGAGAAACAAATGGGTTTTGTCTGGCACACATGAGGGAGGGAGATACGCTTATCAGAGCCTCAGCGGTGGGCTTTACCCTCTGCCCCTCCGCTGCCCCGAGCCCCAGCTGCCCCTTCGAATTACCCCCCTGCCCTCCTCCTCTTCCTCTCTACCTGCTGCTCTATCTGAGGAATGCGGCACCGCTGCAGGGACGGAGGGATAAAGGGAGAAAGCCCGGCGTCCCGCGGCGCTGACAGGTCCCCTCTCCACGCCGACACCTCTCCTGAGCCCAGGTGGATTAGAGCCCCGGTGAGCCAGGGCCCCACCCGCCCCCCCACCCGTCCAGCACCATCGCTCACCAGCTCCCCTTTCTCTTCTTCTGCCTTAAACCAGCAAGCCTTCCATTTTCTTCAGGGTGCAGTTAGACTTATCGCAGCTGTCACACACACACACACACACACACACTCACACATAATAAAACCTTGGGCCTGGCATTCTGGTGATTTCCAGCTGAATGGAAAGTGAAGCTGGCACTTCACGGATTAAATTAAAGATCGTTCAGCGAGTTTTCTGCCCATTCTGGCAAAACCCAGCTGGTCCAAAAGGATGCCAGGAGAAACCAAATCTGAAAAATAAGGTTTGACTTGTAAAAACTGCTTTTTTTTTTTTCAAGAATGTTTCCAAATCCTCTTTTTCTTGACATTTTTCATTTGTCCTCTGAGACAATGACAATATTCACTAAAAGACACGTTATCATCTGTGCGTTTACGGCAGTTCGAATGTTAGCTGTGCTTCATTTGTGGGAATGCTGTCATACTTTCTTTCAGAGGTTGCGTGTTTTCAGTTCATTTCAGTTTATCACTTGTAAACCAATTTGGGTGCAACCAAGAAAAGCTGCTTGTTTCACTCAGAAGCTGCAGTGCAGTTTGAGCTTCTCGAGCAGAGCTGAGGCCTTGTAAATCAGCATTAAAATGCTTCTAATGTCATGAGCCGCACTGCATGTTGACACGTTGGAGTCCCAACTTGGAATACTTTCAAACTCAGTCTTAACTCAGAAATCACACCGTAATCTTCCGCTTCTCCACTTTGAGAACATTCACTCGACATTTTCTCCAGAAAACAGAAAACTTTTGTTGTGTTTTGTGTGTCAGTTTACACAATGGAGCCTCTGAAAACAAACAAGTTAGAACTTTCTGAACATGCTCTGACTTCATTTCAGTGTTTTACAAACACCGAGAAATGAGACTACAAAGTGTATTTCCTAATGACGGACCGTCATTAATGCTAAGTAGAACAATTCCAGTGAAGGAGACGAGCAGCAGCAGCGAGGTTAAGATAGTCACACTTGGTTGATTACTTTGCTTGTTGGATTAATTGCTGGGTTAACATATTTTTCATTTATATAATTTGAGTTTGGGACTCGTTGGAGTGTTTTTGTTTTTTTTTCCTGACTAGCATAGAAGCTAATTTAGAGTTCAGCTGAGGGAAGTCTTGAGTCCATCAACAGTGGAGGTCCACTGCTGTACAAAGAGAGGCTACAGAGATTCATGGTGGTCCAAAATAGGAGCTAAAAAACACCAGAAAAGTGACCGTGTCAACCCCATGTGCCGTTGGCTACCGGGTCGTTCCAGAGGTGACCGACTGCAGACGTGGGTGATTCAGATTATAGTCATCTTCAAATGAGGAGTGTCTGTTGACGCGGAGGCTGTTATTTTCAGGCTCTGGGGGTTGATACCCTCCACCAACAAACATGAAAATGTTTCCCATCCCGGGTAAAACATGAAAGGAAATCTCACTGGACACATGGACACTGCATCTCCAATGAGATGCTGCTGGGACTGCCGGGGTGGATTCAGTTCACCGATGAGCGCTGAACACGTGACCATGGGAAATGGATCAAAGAAAGAACTGATCTACTGCTAATACAAACCAGACAACCAAAAGGAGTGCACGTTGGCTCTGACCTAAAGTAAACAGCTTGTCTCATAAGGAAAACTCAATACTGATGCGTTCACGCTCATGAATGCTGACTGAAACAGATATATTTAATGTGACCAAAGCAAAACCGGGGACTCATAACTTCCACCGATGACGAAATACAGAAAAGGGTGTGTTTAGGTCAAACACAAACAAGCTTTATGAGAGAGTTGTGTATATAGCATTCTGTGGGTGATTTTTGATCAGAGATCAGATGTGAAAAAGCTGCTTTATGCATCATGGAGAAATGCTAAACATGCGGTTCTCAGGTTTTTGGGCCTGATGCCCTCCATTGACCACCAAATGGAGTGCACCGTGTGGCTGCGGCTCAGTCGGGAATATCAAGCAGTCTTGTGTCTCTTGATAAAAAAACTTGGGGCTGCTGTGTTTGATTCCCCTCACTGACAGCCAGATGTATGGCACCGCGCTGCCGGTTCCAGCAGTTTATAGAGTGTGGCCGGCCTGAAGAGACCAGAACAAGCCAGCTTTAATAGAGTCCGCTGTCTGTCCAGAAGGTGTACCGTTAGGTTTTAGTTCCATGTGTTTGGTATATTTTCTCACACTTCACGGCCTGTCAAGGAGTTACGCTACTTTTTCATTTGCTTCTGACATCAGGATTCATGCAGCGTCGGACCCGTGCTGTGCGCTGGCTTCGGTCCGTTATCGGAGCCCGTGCGGCGCCCGTTTCCTCCCGTCCGCCGCGACCTTCAGACAGACTCCGACGCTCTGTGCAGACACATCCACCGGGGACCATTTAAAAACTCATCGACTGTAATATCATCCCATTGTGCCGCGTTTACTGTCAACACCATCCACTTAACGTGGCCGCAGATGCGCGCTGGGGCGGCCGGCGTCGAGTCCGTGACATGTCATTTGCGGGGACCGGTCCCGCTGACCGCCGGGCCACCCCGGAGCGCTCATTCCTCCACGGCAGCCGCACTGAGTGCTTCACTCAAGACGGGAGGCCGAGAGGCTGCGGCCCGCGAGCGTCGGCCAGTGAGTGATTGAATGCAGCCTGCGCCGATGTGTGTGTGTGTGTGTGTGTGTGTGTGTGTGTGTGTGTGTGTGTGTGTGTGAGACACAAGCAAAGTACGGTGTCAGATATTGGACTGTTCGCCTCTGATCGCACCGAGAAGCCTCATTTGCAGGCTCTCGGTGTGTGCGTGCATGCAGATGTGTGAGGACGTGCGTGCGTGCGTGCCTTTGTTCGCGGATGGAGATCACGGCGGCGTTAATGAGAAGCAGAGCAGCCCGGAGGTGTGTTATGAATATGAGCTCTTCATCTCCGGTGTCAGATCGGCGGCGCGGAGCGAGGAAACACAGAGGTGAATATTTATTCCAAATGGGGGAAAATTCCTCCTCATCAAGACAAATATAGGATGGAAAGGATTTTTTTCAGCGGTTATTAACGTATGTTCATTTCCCAGTTTTAATCATCTCTGATCTTATTCAAAGTGAAAGGCGTTTGTACGGAAACTGCACATGGAGTCGCTTCGTGATCCCAGACAATCAATTAATCACCAGGGAGCATTATGGGGGGAAGGATCTGCTTCAGCGACGCTGCCATAGGGGCTGTGTGACAGCGCCGTGGACGGGAACATAAACAGGGCCCTCCTGTACAATATACAAGACACGGCAAGACGTTCTGTGCCACGCAGCGCAGACTATACATATCCTGCACTATGTAAATATTCCGCGTGTGGATTTACCACTTATTACAGAGAGTGTAAATGTTTTACTTGACAAGTGCTGATGAGTGTTTTGCGCGCGGCAGAAAGTTAATTACGCCCGCTCCCCGTTATCTCCGCGTCCCTCTCTGGGTTCTCATGAAGCCCAGAAAGCACAGCTGGTCGGGGACCCTTCAGTGGGATCGCCGGCTCCTCGTGAAATCCCCCGGACCCCACTCCAGCCCCGCCCTCCGTTCGTACCTCAGATCGTCTGGGGAAGGCTCGCAGAGCGACAGCGGCACTTGGACACGAAGGAGACACACTGGAGCGCAGGTGCGACAGATCGAAATCTGGTTTCAGAGGAATTCCACACTGTAGGTTCGAGTCTGCTGCCTCAGAAAGCTCAATTAGTGTCGGTGTTGAGACTGGAAGGTGTCTCCCAGTCGAGTCCAGAACCTAAAACTCTCTAGCAAAAGTGTATTTTGGGTGTATTTTCAATTCAATCATATGTCTTGCAGCTGTAATATAAAATAAACCAGTTAGAAACTAATTACAATTTGGCTGGAGTGACGGATTTGCATCACAATGAATGTTTGCACGTCCTCTTACGACTCCGGTCACTCAAAAATTACTATCAATGAGCCGACGGTGAATCAAAAATGCGCCAACACTGGACCGGTGATGAATGAGCATTGCATCACCAGCGGACCCAAATTTAATCAATACTGCACCAACAGTGTTCCAACAAAGTGCCACTCATGCTGTGGGTCACCCAGCAGTCAACGGTGCGCCAACAATCCATCAACATGCGCCGAAATTGGGCCAACGACGAGTCAACAATGCATCACCGACGGGCCAATGATTAATCAATAACGCGCCATCCGAGCAGTGACAGCGAGCTGACGGCTCACCTACGACACATCACCGATGTCTCATCAATACAGTGTGTTTCTGACCACGACTCAGTTCAACAAAGTCACTGAGCAAGGCATGCTCACTGACTTCTATACCTTAAGACCGGCACCATCTTTAGATGGTACTCATGAACTGTGCGGTTGGTAGTTTTACTCCGACCTGCTCTGATTTTTTTAATCCAGTCACATTTCCACGGACGGTCTCCGAAAAACAAACCGACGTCGTGATGAAGGTTTCAAACGCGACAGGAGGGTTTTGACGGGACCCTCGGGGACAGCAAGAGACGTAGACGGAGACACCGGTCCAAAGGGTGAAGAAAGGTCAACAAGGTCATTTCCATTCTCCTCGAATGCTGTCTGTCAGAAACCTGCCTCACATCTGCTGCTGAGCTCCAATTAGGACGCCCTCACCGTCGTCTCTGCCGCCGCTGAGCTCTTTGTGTGGATTTATCCGGCTGCATGTCGCAGCGTGTCAGTCTGGACGGTTGTTTGAAAGTGTGAATACAGTTTTATCGCCGCCCTGAAACCCCGAGAGACGTCGCACTCGCATGTCGTTAGAAATGCATGGATGATTCTTGATAAAAAATAAAAAAAAAATGCTTTTTTGTCGCCCTCTAGTTACAACAAGGACGCCTGAGCTGCTCAAAAACAGAAGCCGCTGGGTTTCTGGATATGTCTGAGATCACAATAATGTCATTCAATCATACAATCAATATAGCGGGTTTGACAGTCAGCGCAGTCGAACTCAGTCTGATTTACGAAGCGCGTTGGCGTGCAGCGCTGGACACGTGTAATTCACTGCAAACGATGATTTTGCAGAGGATTACAGGATTATGTTGGGGTTTTTTTTGTAAATGTATGTAAAACATTGACTAAATTAGTACCATTTTGCTTTTTCATTGTGGCAGTAGAAAGTCACAATCCGCCCCCGTAATGTGGAGGATGGACTATTTCGAGGCTCCTCTGTTGATGAAAGAGAAGCGGTTTAATTATAAGTTCAGTGAGGTGAGTTTTTTCCCCGTGAAAAGAGGTCAGCGTAGCACTCTGGAGCCTGGAACCTGCAGCAGCCACCACGCAGCCCTCCGTGTGCCCCCCGCCGGCCCCCCCCAGGCCCCCCGCCGCTCCGGCTCTTGTCACCTGACACCATCTGCATGCTAACAGGCCCGTGAGAGCCTCCTCAGGCCGGCCGGCACACACTGCGGGGCCCTGCGCTGTCCGCTGACAAGTGTGGTGGGATGTGGGCCAGGAGGCACACAGGAATGCAGTAGCCAGTGTGTGTGTGTGTGTGTGTGTGAGTGTGTGTGTGTGACTCAAGTGTGGAGGAATTGCCTTGTCTGGCTTGTTGAAGGCAATTCTTGTTTCCTCAGTTTGTTTGCCCCGGGCGAACCTGCGTCTCCTCGAGAATCTCAGCCGACCGGCTGAAAAACAAATCCTTTCACTTCCTTTTCATGTCACACTTGTTGTCCTGTTACGCACTCATCCTGAGAAGTGCTAATTATCATTCATAAGGGATGGGAATCCTTGTGTTTATGCACGTTGTGTAAAATGTAAGTGCCGCCCCGGTCCATGTCAGAAACACTAAAACCTTGCCTTGGGTGCAAAAAAAAATTAAAAGGGCTGCAATCCTTGACGCATGCTGAGACCGAAAATGAAGGGAAATAATAAATGAAAAATTAAGTGTCATGAGTAATGAAGCTCTGCTTTTGTTCGACTGGCCGGCCAGACGGTTATGTAATGATTCTATGAGTAACAGCCACTGCGTGCCAAGATGCTCCAGCAGTCAATTTTAGGTTATCTGAGGTGGACGCCAGCCACCTGCTTCTCTTCATTATCCTTCATATCACACTTAATGAGTGCTTGTTAATCACAGACCAAACCAAACATCTTCTGATTTTCCAGCAACTCGTTGCTGGCATTGTTCTTATCTCTGTCCCCGAATCCTCCATGCTGTTGTTCTAATAAAAGAAACAAGTCCACACGGAGACACGTTCAAAATACTCACAAGATTTGATTCAGAAATGGATGCAAGGAGTTGTAAAATGAACTCCAGCTTTGTATTTATTTCATTCAAACAGTGACCGAGAGGAATTCCTTTCTTGTTTCGTAGTAATGCGTGTTTATATCATTTTCAAACTTAATCCATGTTCACATGAAGGGTCAAAACTGAAAACCTTGGTTTGATTTCGGGTGTCCGTTTACACAACAATGACATTTCGAACAATTCTGACTCCATGGAAACAGGAAAACTCTGCTACTGCACATGCGCACCATGAGTAAACGGTAACTAGTGTATAGTTTTTAGACAATAGCAACAACATTTGCCTCCAGAGTGTCCTGACTCCCTGTCCATCTTCTCCTGGGACTTGGTTGTGTGGAGCACCCACTAGTGGTCCGACATGAAAACTACATCACGTTCAGCTTTTCTGCCGTTCTCAGACATCGTTTTCAAAATGTTGCCGTGTAAAATCTAAACTTCTCTGAAAGGAAACCACAAAGCGATGAGGTTTCACTTGAAACGCTGTGTAAACGGCCGTCAGAGTTATCATCAGGCAGTATGTAGCATTTAACTGTCGTTATGTAGTAGTGCATTAAAGAGAGATTTTAACCTACCGGTTGTGTTCATTTGAGAGCTTTTTGGTCTGGAAATGGATGTTTTTATTGAGTCATTGCCACAAGCTCCAGCTTCCACAGCGGAGTGACATTTGCTTTGGTTTGTTTCACCCAGAAGATGCTAATGTCCTCGGTTAGGTATCGAACAAAGAAATGTTTGACAGTCTTGGTTCTAGAAGAAGCTTTTGTCTCATCAAGCGACACTATTGTCTCTCCAGCCGGAGCCAAACAAAGACGGCTTCAAACCCGGTCCGAACGTATGCCTCTTCGCTTAACAGCAACATAAATACTTTGTGGTGTTCTTCCAACAGCTAATGCTAATTATTCGCACTCAGAAGCTTCAGTCCAGAATGTCTGTCAATGGCTGACTGTGCTGGTGATGCAGAACATGGTAGGAAACAACAGTGTGTCCAATTCCTACTTTTTCTCAACCTGCGTCACAGTTCTGGATATATGAGAGGTAATCAGAAACATTTAGCGTGGATGAAGCCATGTCGCTCTCAGTTTAGTGTCAGAGTGCGCTGCCGCTTGGAATGGGGACTTCAGAAAAGTCAATCGGTCGCATCGTCTTTCGAAAAGCTAACACGTCTGGGCACGTCAAAGCCAGACGGGACGCTGTTTATCAAGAGCGTGTCCTTCGACAAACACACTCGCACCTACTCAAACACGTCGGGAAACGCCGGGAAACGCCACCTGGCCGCGGCGGTCTGCTTTACCTGGACGGCGATCGCTCAGGCTGTCAGAGCGGCCGGGCGGCTTTGTCGGGGCGGATTAGCCGCCTGCGGGGCAGGGCTCGGGTTACTCCCCGGGTTAGGCTCAGCCAGCGCCTAATGACAGAGGGAAGGTGCACTTTTTGACCCGGAGGTGTTAAACCGGGACCTCTCTCTCGACGGCGGTGAAGCGGATTTGCCGTCGGACAGCTCGGATGTGCGGGGTGACATCTCTACTTCACGCTCCGGGCGAGTCTCCCCACGTGGAAGACCTCAGCCAACATTAGCAACACTCCAGTTAATCCCAGCAGTGGCGAGAACACGGTGTTCGTCCAGAGCGCCAAAACAGCCGTTTGTACCGCCGTAAGCGCAGATATACTGACAGGCGTTGAGTTCTAGCTGAAGGTCAGTCAATTAATCGACTAATTGATCATTAAGATCCTCATTCAACCAAGGAATCTTCACACAATTAGTCATTTTGATGATCTTCTCTCAGAGAAAAACGTTGTCAGTCATTAGTGTTGTGTTTCTGGGAGGAAAACGGAGATTATACGAGATTAAGGGACAATTGGAGGACCTTTAGAAGGTCATTTGTAGTTTCTTTCAACAAATTATTGGAAGACTTAGACAGGGTCCAAGTTGAAAACATTGATGTAGTGAACAGTAGTCAAGAGAAAATCCAAAAGCATTGAGTAGTTCTGCACACTTTGGATCAGTTGAGAAGAGCTTCAGGTGTTGAAGTCATTCAATACTTCAATACTAAATGAATTATTGTGCTAATTTTCAAGGTTGTTCCATATTGAACACTGCAGTGGTGAAGTTTCTCAGATCTGTATTGTTTTTTTACTAAATATATCAAATCAAGCTGTTTGAAACCAGGATTTCTGAAGGACAATTTAAATGAACCAAAGTCTTCATCGTCGCAGTAAGAAGACGGGAAACGCAAAACTCCCAGAAAGGTAATTCAAATCAAATGTTTGTTTAAAAATATGCGCCACACGTGACATGTAAGACAAATACTCCATAGTAAGTCGGGTGGGGGGGTCGGGGCGGCGTAGCTGCCCACAGCTGGCGTTTGGCCTCGGGGCAATGACCACGCTTCCAATCCCGTCTGCGTGACGGCTTTCATCAAAGCTTCTTTCTAAACGCGTGAAAAACGAGGGAAATGGCGTTATGAGAACTGATCCCGCCGACAGATCCACGCTGTTTAACCGTTACGTCTCCTTGGAAAACTTGTTGTAATCGCATATTTACTTCTGCAGCGAGTAACACTCGCTGCTTTGGTTCGCATTAAGCGGAACCCAAACGGAGGACGTGTCCACATGTTTGGCGTGCGACGGCGGTGGCGGCGGCGGCGGCGGAGCTGCTGAAAGCTCCCCTGTCCGTCTAATTGGCCGTTGTTCTGAGAGTAAACAGCATCTGAGGAGTGTTGAGCCCGTCAAGTGTTCTCTGTGTGTGCTAACGTGGTGAGTGCTGAGCGCACCCTGTGTGTTCTCTGTGTGTGTGTGTGTGTGTGTGTGTGTGTGTGTGTGTGTGTGTGTGGTGTGCTGACGGATGCTGGTTCTGAGTGATTTTAAACTCTGGCCTTTGGGTCCCCCCCCCCTCCTCGTACGCCGCTGTGTTGTTGTGGTTCGCACGTCGGGGTTTTGGCACTAATGTCGGCGTATCAGCAGGAAGTGTTGGCACGCCGCTCGCTGGCTGCTCCGCTCGGCATTTACTGAATAATAACCTGGGAAGGCTTCAGACGCCGTTGACTCGTGCAGAATGCAGCCGGTTATGAGCGCGGCCATTGACGATCCCCAGGAGGGCGGCTGGATACCAGGAGAAAACAAGCTAATGCTGTTTAGGTTTGAACACATTGATTGAAATAAGCCCAGGATGCACGATTGAAGGTGAATCTCTGAAATGTTCAGTATTGTAAAATAATTTGGGATAAATCTAAACAATATTGAGCTTTTTGTTGTCATCTTCTCCTTCACATCAATCCTGGAACTGAAGCTTCCACCAGAAGCAGTGGCAACATTTCGATGTTTTGACTGCTTTTTGCTTGATTTTTCAGGTCAGTCAATAGTTTTCTATTGATTATTTGCACAGTTTCCATGAATTAACTGCGCTGAGTTTCCCTGGAAATGAAAGCATCCGTTATCACAGTTCAGTCTTTTGCATATTCATATTGCAATAATGATAAATTCTCAATAAATTTGTGGCTTCAGACTGATTTTTTTTTTTACATAATGATGCTATTTCCCTGACACTTGTATAATTTTTGATTCGTTAATTTGTTTTATTAAATTAGATTTTTTATATATATATATATTTATGATTGTGGAAGCAGATGAATATGTAGTGCATAGAAACATAATAAATGCCTTTAGCTACATGTTCGTTGTGTTGATCTCTGAGTTCTGATATATTGTGCAGCCCTCAATCCCATTAAACCTTCCACCTTGGATTTGAAGGGTTTCTTTTCGTGTTTGAATGTGTTTCATTGCCGGCCTTGGAAGCTGTCGATATGCAAAAGAGAGCAGAATCTACAACGTGTCCGCTTCATGAATGCTTCAAGGCCTCAGATCTGAGTTGGAAGCCGCTCACACACAAAGCATCCCTCATACTGGGATGTCTGAATACCTCTTTAGCTGCTCTCGAATAACATTTGTAAATGCATACGAGCTATTTTGACAGCTGTGTGCACGTGACGGCGTAAGAAAAGCAGCGTTTCGAAGAAACCTGCTTGATGAAATCTCTCATCACTGCAAGGTCAGCCGTTCAGAAGGGGTCGTCCAATTCAAACAGCCATTGTGGGTTTTTATCTGCCCTTCAGATAGGGAGTAGTGGGGACCACTTCCTCCGTGTAGTGAGCTCAATAGACGCTTATCTGGGACATATATAAACAAGCTTTATCAGCGCTTGACACTACCAGCAATGGTCTTTCATCAGGCTAAAAATGAACCGGGGTCCCGGAGCTTCCTCCACATGCTCAAAATACTCCTGTTGTGACTGGATCGCTGTATTCATCAGCGAGTTCAAGAGGAGATCACCACTTATTTGGTGCAGATGAACGTTTTTAAAACCAGCCAAACATTGGTTTTGGTTCAAAGCACAAAGCAAAGAACTCAGATTGACCTTTTTGATACTTTATGTGTTCATTTAGCATGAAATACATTCTGTCAGACACATCCTCAACTGTTAATCTGATGGAATTTAAAGAGTTTTCTAGCTTATATCTTAAAAAGAACCAGAATCAACACTTGTTGTCCGCTATATAAATAAAGCTGAATTGAATTGAATTAAAAAAGTGTTGGTAAAGCTCAGAAAACCTTTTGAGCCTCAAACATTAGCATTACTCTCTTGTCGCTATGCTAACGATTAAAAACATGCTGAACATGTTGGTGTGTCGTTGCTTTTTGGTTAAGGTGCAAGAATTCACTTGATCAGATTTAGGGAAACACTCCAGTCTTGAGTTAAGCTTTCCACCTGAGTCCCGTCTTTTGATGCTAGCTGTCAGAAACATGCTAAATAGTCTCAAGTGTTAAAAGTACTTGATTCAGAGACAAAAACGTAGCTTAAAGCTTGACGATACACCGATTTACGTTGCTCATTGCCATGCTAGCAGTTATATCAGTGAGCAAAGCAACACATGAATTTGTTCACAGCTTACTGAATGACGATGCCGAGAAGTGTAATTATAGTTTGGTGAGATTTGGAACTCAGATTATAACTTCAACAAAGGTTTTTTTGATATGCTAACAAATGACAAAAAATGCATTTAAAGCTGTTATTGGGATCATTTTAGCACTGAAAACATTAGGAAAACATTCTGAACTTGACTTCATCGACTTGGTGAAGTCATTATGTTCACTGAATAACTTCATCTGTTAATGTCCAATGATAAAAGTCTAAATGGATCTTTTGTGTGTTTTCGTCCGGCCCCGCCGCACATTACTCGGACTTAATGTGTCCTTCTCTGACCCGATAACACCTGCGTTCGCTCATTAAACAGAAATGTGCCTGTTAATGATCCCATTTCTTCGGCATTTCCACCATTCTGGTGAGTCGGTGTTGGGTGGAGGGCAGGTCGGCGGCGGCGGCGGCGGCGGCGGCGGCGGCGGCAGCAGCGGATCCTGATGTGATTGTAATGAAACAGGATGGCAGTTTATCGAGTTGCTGCCCCTCCCCGCTCAAATAACAGCAGCATTGATTGAGCTGGAAAACTCTGCTGCTCGCAGCTCCTGGTAATTGGTGCAGTGATCAAACCTGTGGCTGTTTTGATAACCGGATGGTCTCTCCCACCGCAATCTTCCCTCCGCCTCTGGCTTCAAACCCTGAAGGACAGGAAGGATGTACATTAAGGGCCAAAGTACTCAAAGTCGTAAAAAGTAATGACAGCGTCTGCTGGTGCTGGCGAGCAGCTGCAGTCCGACCGTGTGCCTGCAGTCCATTATTTGAAGACACCGTGTGAGTGGTCGTATCTTTTTACAATGATCCTAATGGTTATGGATGAAAATGATGGCACACATGATGACGGTGCTCTTTCCACGAGGCGATAATGGCGGTCACATGGCATTTAGGACAGAGGAGAGCGGCCCGCTAATAGCAGTGAAAGGGCAGGGAGAGGCGGGCGGAGGCGGAGGGCCGGGGCTTGTATTAAAATGATTAGAGATGCAGGGTGGAGATGGCAGCGCCGAGCGGCCGTGAAAGAGGAGCAGGCGGAGGGATGAAGGAAGGGATGGTGGTGTAAGATGAGCACAGAGGAAGGGTTAAGATGGCAGGTCCAGCCCTGCTCTGCTCTTTCCGTCTCCCCGGGGGGCAGATGAGAGATGAGAATGCCTATCATTCAGCAGAAGGGAGTATATTTATCCAGCCCTCCACCCTCAGACTCCCATTCAGTGCGCTTCCATCCCTTTTTAAGCTCTTTCCTCTTTTAAATCTTTCATTTTCAATTTTCTCTATTCAGTTTTTTTTCCTTTTCTCTGTCTCCTCTCATCTACTTTCGGTCGGTTTGTCTGTGAAACTGCAGCTTTTCCCTTCTTGAAAACAGCAAAGCTGCGATGATATTTTAGATCTCTAATTATCATCAAGTCAGATTTAGAATAATAATAATTTACATGGAGATTGTATACTGTAATAAAGGTGGAATAAATCACTTACATTCTAACAGTGTTAGTAGTGTTTATAATTCTAATTCAGCTATAAACCTTGCTATCAGTTCATGGTCTCTGTTAGATTCCGATCTTGAGTCTTGGTGAAGCGGTGCCGTTCAGGAACAGCAGTGGTTTTCATTCAGTTACTCTCTCCGAGGTCACCCTGCGGGCCAGATTCAGTCCTCTGGAGCATCGGTTTTTGGCCCGCGGGCGCCGTGTTTCAAACCCCTGCTCAGCGAATGATTTCGCATCTGAGACTGCAGGAAACCACGTGAACGCCGCGCAGTCCACAGAGAAATCAAGAAGCGAGGCTTTGAAGTGAAAATGCAAAACTTTTGTAGTGTTTTGGGGTCTTTTACACAACGCTGGTGCTTAGAAGCACTGAAATAGACAACTTTTGTGGAAAATGCTTGAAAGGCTTGGAGCCTGTCTTCTTGCATGTGCTGATCCCCCCTAGTGGCAGGAATTAAAACTCAACACCGCTCATGCAGGACTTGGTAAATGTTGCAAACTTTTCATTGAAACAGATGTTCAGTCTGAAGCAAGGAAACCTTTTTTTTTTTTGACAATGTAGCAGGTAATCACAAACTGCCAGACACCGTCAGGCTCAAACACCTGGTTTAAAGAAGAGTTTCCAAACTACATTCATCAAATGGCAATTATATTCAACTAAACCTGCAAATCACAAACTTCAGGATCTTTTCGTCTTTATCTTTCTGGCTAAAACAAACCATCTCCTCTTCTAAATTCTTTCTTTGTATCAAAGATTCCAGCTCTGGCTGTGCCAAATCTTGATTTTTTTTTTTGTCTCTCGCTCTCATTTCCTAGCCCACAAACAGGTGATTGTGCTGCCAGTAGCTGTCAGACGGAGAGAGCGGCGGCGAGCTGTTGCACGCCGCCGTCTGAACAGCGGGCCAGTATCTGCGCTCCAATAACAATTACACCAAGTGGTGTGTTAAATGAGGTGGCCCACGGTTCAGAGGCGAGGGCTAATCGCTGCAGCCTGCTCCCTAAAATACGGCGATAATGACGGGAGGAGTGGGAGGACCCGGCCGCCGCCGAACGCCTAATTTAACCCAGGCGCGGCGCCCACGTGTAGACACGCACAGGCGGCGGCGGCAGCGGCGCATCGTAAACCCCGAAAAAGACACTTTCGAAAAAGAGATACACATATGTCTGGCCTCCGTCCTGGAGGCGAAGACGGCATCTCGAAGATGGAAGGCGGCCCGCGGCGAGGCCATCTATCAACGGGGGCTCTATCTCTCCTTTATGGCGCTCTCCATCATCGCACGGACGCCGTAAATCCTTCCTCAAACTTGACGTGCGGCCGCTGACATGTGGTTCCTATCTATCTGAGCCGGGGCGATGCGGGGGAAGGTGTCCGGACGCTCGTCAGGTGGAGGAGGAGGAGGAGGAGGAGGAGGAGGAGGAGGCCGGGCGGGCGGGCGGGGTTCTGGGATGGGAGCTGACTGAAGCGTCCCGGTCGGGTCTAATGCCGATCAGCTGCCGATCGCAGCTGGCCGCACGGCTCTTGGCCGCACGGCTCTTGGCCGGCCCGCCGCGTGGGACTGCTCTGCCAGACCTCAGCGGCCTTTTGATTAGAATAATGTGAGCTTTGTGTGCGGAGTGCGTGTGCATGTAGGCGGATGCTTTTCCCTTTGTGTCTTTTTTCCAAACTCCTTCATTTCCGCAGGGTTTTTTTTTTCTTCACGTTCTGTTGTGGGCTACGCCCAGCTGCAGCCACATCACCGCAGCCTCTCACTGTTCACCAGAACACTGAGCTCTTCATTAGTAAAATACTGAAATTCATTAAAGGGAGACTTTCTCCAGCCTCCAGTTTGTCTCATGTGGGTTTGGGAATCCAGAGTTGGGACCGGGGACCTTTCTCCGTGTGTGTTTCAAGAGGAAACAGAACTTCTGTCAAGTTTTGGGCGTCTGTTTTCACGACAACGGTTCTCGAAGCCGCTGAAAACACAACTTATAGAAAACATTCCTGCTCCGTCTCCATGTAGACTGAGGAAAACACAACTTTTCTGAAATGCTGCTGCATCGTACGTTGTAGTAAATAGTTCCTCTGGACATGCGCCAGCTGATCGATTGGTGTTATTGTCCTACCGACGCAGAGTCGCAGCAGATCAGGAATGTTGAATTTTCCCTCGTCGACATGGAGTCACAGCTTTTTTGAAAGTTCCACTTTGGAGGCCGTCTTAAAAAAGTTGTGTTTTCAGTGTTCTCACGAAAACTGACACCCAAAATATCAACTAAATACATTAAAGGGACAGTATTAGAGGACATGAATTAAACTATTTTTTTTTCCTTTCATAAAATCCCCTCGTCCAGTGAAAAAGAGAGTAAATATCTCCTTTTCAATTAAAACAACTTAATTGTATTTTTTTACTTTTACTGTCATCCAATTTTCTGTGATTTTTTTTTCAGCCTTTCAGTGAACTTGTTTTCAACACTTTATCTACTTTACTATGCAAATATTTATAATTAATGATGAAATGGGCTTACTTTATATAAAACTGCACCTCAATACCAACATGTTAATAAAAATATATGAACAACTTTAATTATTCGAACAATAGTTATGATCAGAAATACGTCTTGACAGACTATCACAAACAAAGTTTAGTCAGTTGTTATATATTTTAAGGAAATAGATAATTCAATTAATTTGACAAATATCAAACTTATGACCCGTTAATGGGCGAAATTTACCACAAAGAAAGCGAAAAGTCCATTTATAATCATGCCTCAATGACGTTAAACAATATAATCTTCTGAACTGTTACGAGGATTTATTTATTCTGTATCTAGAAACTAGCTTTTTAAGCTTTTCACTCTCGTGTGTGTGTGTGTGTGTGTGTGTGTGTGTGTGTGCGTGCGTGTGCGTGTGCGTGCTGGCATCAGCAGGTGCATGTGGATGTGCTCGGCGTTTCCCCTCAGCTCCACGGACACTCGGCAGCAGTGGGAAACCGTTTTATATGCATTGAAATTTGCCCGCTGGAAGTCCTAAAAGCCGGGCCATTACCTCGCTGGAGCTGAATACGCTCGCCGAGGACCGCGGGCTCCAGCCGGCGCTGACACCGGAGCGCCGCGCCGGGCGTGAATTTGAAATACGGCCTCTTGAGGCGCGAGGCGTGCGAAGCTGAGCCGCGGGACTTCTAAAGGCGGCGCGCGTGAATCCGAACCGGGGCTCTCTCAAGGCGCAGATCTGAGATTCCCTGACGGACAAGACTCTGACAGACGCCGTTTGGGGGGGGGGGTGCAGATTGAGCGGGCCAGGTGGAAAGGCTGGGCGCTGGCATGCCCGGCACTTCTATGTTTAGCCCTTACACGATGCTACATGTGCTGTTTTCCCTGGGCCTGCTGTGGGATGAGGGGGAGCGAGCTGCGCCTCCTAAGTGGCCCCAGCTCCTCCCGCTACCAACACGCTCAAGAGTTTTATTGCTTTTACAACGGTATAACTCAATGCGCCACTGCTGCAGCTTTGACGACCGTACATTGTGTGAACCGTGAGGATTAACATTATTGAGAACATGACCATTACGACCACATTCAACAAATGGTCAGCGGGAAGCTGAGCTACTTTTGGTTGTTTTGTTGAATTATTTCCAGTGAAAAGCAGGAACTTCTGCTCAAAAACAGGATTTCTTCAACACAGTACCTAAAATTAACCAACAGTTTTGCTTAAGCCACTTTTTTGGTCCCGTTTATACAACAGTATTTTGTGCGAAAACACGTCATTTTTGCGTTTTCGCGGCATTTCAAAAACTGTCTCTTTACATGCAAATGGCAGAAAAAATGCTGACGTTAACATGCTGGGCCACTAGTAGGTGCAGTTAGTTGTTTTTGTAATGAAACACACACACACACACACACACACACACACACACACACACACACACACACACACACACACACACACAGAACAATACGCTATAAGCATTAACTATAAAAGTCCCTGAACATTCCAATGGACAGACCACCAAGTGGGATTGCTATTCTGGGATTCTTTCAACACCAAACCTACCAAGTTCCAGGAGAATCTGGACTGGGAGTCACGACACTCTGAAGGCTGACGTTGTTGTTGTCCGTCTACTGAGGACATGTGGAAGAACTGTTATCTACAGCAGTGGGGCGCACGAGCAGCAGCAGCATCTGCTGCATCCACAGAGATGGAGCCCCAGTGTTTTCAAAAAAGTTGAATTTTTCCATTTCATGCGGAAACGGAGTTGGACTGTTTTAGAAAAGTTCCACCTTGGGAGTCATTTTCAGTTAGGCTTGTGCATCAGAAAAAGTCTCATTTACCTTGAATCTGTTTTGGTTTCATCTTTTTACTGAAAACTATGTTAAAACCGACTTTAATTTTTCAACATCTTATTGGAGTTGTGTCAAAAAGATGACCACTTTGTGGCATGCGTGCGAGCAAAGATAGTATAAAACTATATACTTTTAATAACATATGATAACATTTAGCGTAGTCACAGTACCAGTGAAAGTGAATTCTCGTTGGAAAAACACTGACCTATTTTATTATCTTTAATCTACAAACGCAAACTAACAAATGTTTAGAGTTTCTTTTGTAATTTTTACCAACTTCTGTGGTCACTTTGAAGTAATTTCTGGAGCTTCATTCTCCATTTGTTCGTTTGAAATCTTAATTCAAAGCAGCACACAATGTGTCATTGATTTCTATTGATTTGAAGTCGTCCTTTGTTCTTTCTCTGCATGTTTTCTTCTCATTTAATCCAGCAAAACAGCAAAAACTACGAAGTTGTGAGAGCTTGAAGCGATTTTGAGATCTGAATAGTTTAAATAGAGTCAGGGTAATCCACAGACTCAGTAGAAACAGGTCTGACTGCTCTCAGGCTTTTATCAGTAATAACTAGTTGTACAATTGAAGTTTTGATGATCTGAAATGAAAAGTTGTGCTGAATTGTTTGAATTTGAAAATACAGTTTTGACATTTTAGCTTGTGTATTTTAAAGATGGCAAAGTTACATTTTCAGAAATAGCTGAGTGGTTCCAAATCATCTTAATAGTTTGACTTAAATGAATCTAAAGCAGTCGATGCTTCTTAAAACCACAGTTAGCAATCACAGCAGAAGAGTCAAACAAAAGACCGGGAGGCCAAAACAACGCCTTTTACATAAGAATCTCAAAGGAAAATACAGATTTTTTTTTTTTCCAAACAAAATTTCTTAAGTGTAGCAGATACAAGGCAACACTGAGACCTCGAGATCATTGCGCGCAAGCTAGCATTAGCTTCAGCAGCTGTGCTGTCGGTGTTGTAGTAACTTTTGGTAGAAAATGTTTGGTTTTGTTAAAGTACCGACATTTTCATCATGTATTCTCTTCATCACAGCAAAGAAAAACTTTAAAGTTTGAATCCAAAGGTTATTGTGGCACTATTGTACCGATCCGGTTCCCCTGAACTAAAACGTGTTCAACACCCCGAGTTACTCTGTTAAATGTGGCTCGTCGTTTCTCCATCCAGTGTGCGGCGGTCCGACTTCTTTCGGAGATGTTTTAGTCATTTCGGTCGGAATATGAGCTAATTTCTTTGTGAAAGTATTTCCTGAAAGTGACCAAAAAAATATGGGATCCATAAAAAGCTGCATTAAAGCTCCTCTTAACCGCTATCACCAGGAGAGAGGCGAGCCGAGGGACCACCGTGAAATCCCTCTCCTGGCGATCACAATAACCAGAAAAATTAAGTGCACAGGCAAAGAGGGAGCGATCAGTCTGGGTTTTCCATTAAAAAACATGAAAACCTGTAATATCTCCGCTGCTAAAGACGTCTCTCTGGAGCGCGCTCGGCGATGGAGGCGCTGGATGTCTCGGGCTCTGGCGCAGCCCGTTGAGACGTCCTATGTGAAATTGGGCCAAACAAATAAAGTCAGAGCGTAGCGCGCTCGACACACAGACCTCCTAGCTGGAATACGGGACCTGCGGGAGTTTTAAATCAGGGATGTGCTCCTTCCCCGGGTCCCTCCTCCACTTCCCTTGCAGTTTTTCTCACATCACTTCTTTCACTAGTCCATTCCTCAAACTCTGCCTCTTCCCGTTCCTGTCTTCATACCTCAAACACATTTCCCTTCGCCCGTTTTTCTCCTGGAAACTCCAACAACAGCTTTTTTTTTTCTCTCTCTCTCTTTTCTCCCCGAGCCCCCGAGTTTTTAGCATCTCCCCACAGAACGCCTATTACTCTACCCAGCCAGCTCCGCCACACTTTGATGTGTGTGAGACCTCACTGGTGGATAAGTGATGCTGTCGGTGTGTGTGTGTGCGAGTGTGTGTAGCAGTGACGGTGGTAGTGGTAGTGTGTGTGTGTGTGTGTATGTGTGTGTGAAAGCTTTGCGAGGCTTGTCATGGGCGGATGATTGAGTCCAGACGTTGCGGGTTCCCCTCCTCGCCGCCCCCCCTCCCCCCTCCCTCCCGGTTGTGCTGGGTTCAGTCTGTCAGGCCCCGGGGCGGGTGAGGGGGGTGAGGGGGGTGAGGATGGGGGGGGGGGGCCGCGGCTCCCTGGGGTGCAGTAAAGTGATAGGGGGCTCTGGATGGCCTCTGGGGAAGGGGGGGGGCGTGGGGTCAGGGGTCAGAGTCTGGGCCCGGCTGAAGGAGGATCGGGGCCGTGCTGGTTAAACATGCTTCAGGTGGTCTCCTCCACCTCGCATCTGGATTCCTGTCTGCGTGCGCGGGGCGCGCATTAACGTTCCCTCGGCGTCTTCATCTATTCCTCTATTTCAGACGTTTTTTTGTGACCACAATGTCTTTTCTAGCCTTAATAGAGTCCAGGGAGGACAGCCGCTGCGTCAGCCGTGCTCCTTAAACAAATCCAGCGGCCCTTCAGCCACAGATAGAAGAAAATACTGAACCTTCATGATTTCACCAGAGTAAAAGAGGCTTTTTCTTTTTTTAACTGTATTCCTTGAGCCATTACAGCTACATTAAAAAGAAGCAATTCTTCAGGTCATTTGTTCGTCCATACAGTATTATTTCATGTCTCCTCGGTCACTGGTCACATGACATTGTATTTGATCTCTGCAATGATCTGACACTAACGGCTTTCAATTCCTCTCCTTTCAATTAGTCTCGAATCTCACAGATTATTAATAGTTGGAATATTTCTTCACGCATTCCACATCCACACAGAAAAGAGAAAAAAATGTGTTGGGTTCAGTGTCCTTGTGCTTTTTTTAATTACATGAATAAGAAAAATAGAAATCAGTTATAATATGCAGGTTACTAAGGTTCATTACGAGTTTTATCTGGCTGCATTCACGTGTTGTAACTCAGACAGCACAGAAAAGCAACTGTAAAACAGTGACGGAGGAGAGAGAATTGTGCTGCATGCAGAAATAATTGCATCCAAAAAAAAATAGACTTCTTCAAAAATAAATAAAAAAGAAAATCAGATGTAGGGAAAATTAAAGATGTCAAACTTCTCTTTGTGTCAGTGGGTTTGTAATTATCTCCAGTACCTGTTTCACACTCTTCTTCCTCTTTCTGATTTTTTTTTTGCAATCACAACTGTTGCAAAGGATTTGGGAAATTTAATGATTCAGTCAGACAAAAACTTTGTCAGACTCTTTATACTAGTATTGATTTAAGAAATCGACTTGAAGGCATTTTAGACTGAATCTCCCTGTGACTCGTCTCATGTGAGGGAGGGAGAGACATGCTTTCTTTTAAATGCTGTCTTTTGAAAGGATGTGGAATGTTAACGGGCATATTTAATTGAAGAGATGTAGTGTTAAGTATCTTCCAGGAAATGTAGTAAATACTTGGATTTGTCTTTATTTACATTTGTTCTGGTGACAGTTTGTGAGTCGTGGCTTCCTCTTGTGGTACAAACGGGTATTTCTTGATTGGCGTTCTGGTTCACTCGCTACAAAGCATTGATAGATTGTCAAAATAAGTTTGTACTTTTTGGATTAGCATATGTTGTTTTCTACAAAATCAGGAAATCACACAATGAAATATTTTGTTTGCCAAATCGAATAAGAAAGTAAAGCTTTTTTAAATTATTCCCGGGTAGTTTACTCGTATCTTTTGATCACGGACAGAACCTTTGAATTGCCCTGCTACACTGAAATGACTGAACATGCAGTAGGAAGATTAGGAAGATGAGTCCAGCTTCCTGAAGCAGGGCAGGAAGGTGAACCAGGCTTGGAGCATTTCATGGGAAATTGACTTTTTTTTTAAACTTCACCTTCCATCGCTCAGCAGCTCTCAAGATGGACGAGACGGAGGTCAGAGCGTCGCCTGGCTTTCAGACACTGACCAAACACTGGCTCTGGGGCTGAATAATGGGCTGTCAGTGACCCCTGACCTCAGCTCAGAGTCTAAGGTGTCAGATCGATATCGCCCGAGCACAGCCAGCATCTCGTCCGATGGGCTCGTTTGTTCGCGCTCGACATGTATACGACGTCCGCCCCCGGTGTGAACACACCGCGGCGGCGTGGCGCTGCCCGGCCGGTCCTCGGGCCTCTCCAGCAGGTGCTGACGGGAAACGTGTTGGTATTTTAACAAGACGTCCTGAAGCCGTGTGGCATTAGACACGGCTGTGTGCCTCGCGCTCGTTCCCCTGCACGTACTCCCTGTCATCGGGGAGGCTGAAAGCAGGGATGCTGCAGCGGCAACATCGCTGTAAAGTGGCTCCTCGGCAACGCCGACGGCCATGTTTAGCTCGGGCAGGGTTTACGAGCGGCCCTGTCGGCCCCCTCGGGGTTTCACACCGACTGAATGATGGAGACCTGCTGTGTGACTGTGTGGAAGTGTGTGCGTGTGTGTTGTGATTGACACCAACCCCTTCGCTGTCGCTGCTGCTTTGACCTCCGTGACACCAGAACGGCTCTGTCAGTAATTAACCTGCCTCATTCATGTACGACAGCGGGAGAAGCGCCGGTCTCACTTTGTACGCCATCAGAAATATTCATGTGGAAGGGTCACGCCTGCTCTCCTCTGCTCCCCGTATCGACACCTCCGCCCTCGGAGCCAGAGAAGATGGATGAACGGACGGGTCGGGTCACTGCAATAGAGTCGCTCATGCTCTGATTATTTGCTGAACTTTGTGCAGAAGGACACATCAGCTCCGACTGAGAGGAGAGAGGAATGTTCTCAACTGAACCGTTCAGTCTGGCACCAAGAGGGCCTTTGTTGTGTCCGTGGAAGATGCTCAATTGAATCATTGTAAAACCCATTTTCCTTACTTTAGAAGTCTAAATACAATAAATGTCATCCATTCACGATACTGCTCAATCCAGTTCAGGCTCATCAAACACTGGAGGCCATCCAGGTTTACGATGGCAAAGGGCAGGGTGGAATATTAACCCAGTTTATCAAAGGACAAACACACTTACGGGTAATCTAAGGTCAGATGTTAACCTGCTGAGTGTGTTTCATGGGAGACAATAGGAAGAAAACGCAGGGAGAACATGCAAACTCCACACAGCCCTGAACACAGTTTTCAGAAGTAAAAATAAAGCAATAGAATTAAAAGAAACCCGCCTTCTGCGTGTCAGTCAGTCGTCTTCTAGAGATGTCGTCTCCTTGAGCAAACCAAACATTCAGTGGGGGTGTGTGTTTCAGTCCCAGGCTGCCCCCTGTCTGTGTGCTGAAGTGCCCCGGGGCAAACACACTCCCGAGTCGCTCCGGGTGAAGACCCGGCACCTGGCATGGTGGCTCGGTTTCCTGGAGTCTGACAGTGTGGAGCGCTAACAGACAGCTAAATGGAAAACAGCTAGCTGCTGTTTCTCTACCAAGTCCTGATTGAACACACACAAAAAAAAGAAATTCCTGTTTCTTCATGGAACGGTTTACAATAATGATCGTGACGTCAGTTTTAAGCTCGCGCTTTAATTCTGTAATTGCATTTTAGTTGAACACATGAAGGCATCTGTGCTCAAATCAGCGTTCAGCACAGTCCCTCTGGACTTTTAGAGTCGGCGCTGTGATATAAGATACATCGGTAAATACTCTTCTAATGAGTTTATGAACTTGTACTTGTCTTAAAGAAAATTGCTAACACATGGCTAAAGACTGGCTACAGGGGCTGTTTGGGAACATTCTGCTTTCACTTCAGGAGTGGAATATTCTGCCTGGCTGTGTTTGTAGTTTCCCAACAAGTAGATCAAGCTACTTGTGCTGTTTTGAAATGTTAATCTGGTATGAAAGGTCAGGCTGCTAGTTTAAAGAGCAGGTTGTTAGCTACGTGTTGCTGCTGTTGGGCTCAAGCTCCTGTGGAGTCTGATATCAACTTTTCACTTTGAGAAGAAGACAAAATACAGAAGTTTTTAAGTTATTGAGCTAATTTTCTTCAAGAAAACACCAAGAAATGGACGTTTCTCATTAGGTTGTCGTCAATAGAGCAGGAGTGATGCTAACTTCAAAGCTAACAAGCTGAAACAGTCTCGTTTCTCTTTGTGTTCACCTGTCACCTGAAAACTACATCATTATTTGTTTAAAAGTAAAACTTTTCTGAAATGAAAATACAAAACGAGGCAGTTCCACTCAAACGAGCCTCATTGAGCGTGAGTGAACCCATCCGACCGCGTTTAAAGAGAAACTATGAAGCCTCCAGCAGGGCTGCTAAGCTAAAGAGTTTGTTTTTTATCCCTCAGTCTCACAAAAAGTCCAACCTGTAGTGAAAACAGACAAACATGAGAAGCAGCCCCGTCAGCCAGCCCGTCAGCCGGGCGCACCGCTGAAGGTCGAGCTAGCGACCGGCACCGTCAGGACCACCGGGGTCCGTAAACACGCCGCGCGCCCCCATTCATCTTGCCCCTGCTTCCTCTCGCTTCCCTCCAGCCTCTGTGGTGCTTTTGAACAATCCGAGGTGCCTTCCCACGAACGGCAATGTGTTTTCAATCTGAGGCCAATTATTCACCTCCCCTGGTTCTGTTCCCAGCAGGAGGACCCGAAAAAAAAAAAAAAAAAAAAAAAAAAACAGAAACGGAGAAGTTTCGCTGCTTCGCGGCCTCCATTTGTCCCGTCTCCGCCCTGTCAGCGCCCGAGCCGGACTCCAGCCCCTGGCAGACACATTATGTGTTCGGATGTGTGCGTTTGTGACAGATGTGTGTGTATAATTAGCCGGCTCGGTAATAATGGACTGAACTTCTCTGGTGGAGAGCTGTGAATGATGGGACAGGTGGAGGGAGGGCGGCGGAGGCCTCACCAGCCCCGAGGGCATTGACGGCCGGACCCCATCTGGAGTCCTGGAGGGGCAGAGCCCCGGCCCCATTAGGCTTCTCTGGACTCTTTCAAAGCGCCGCCTGGAGGCCGTCGGGGGGAACTGCGGGCCTGCGACTGCTGCCGCCGCCGGGGCTTGTGGGGGAGTAAATTGATGGACTTGATGCAAAAGCAGCGTGAGGTCTGCAGGCTGTGGTTGATGTGTTTGCGTCTTTTAGCACAGACGCTACCACCGCATGCGTGTGTGTGAGTGTGTGAGTGTGTGTGTGTGTGTGTGTGTGTGTCAGGACAGCAGCCTGGTGTGTTTCTGTGGGCTGAAAGCATCTCTTCTCCGCTCTCTTTGTGGAATAACCCTGGGAAGCTGCCCCTCATCTGACCCGACTGTGTTCATGAGGAAAACAACGGGAGGCCTTTATCGTCTCTCCTCCTCCTTTTCATACCTTCTTTCACTCTCTTGTTTTCTCCACATTCTTCTACTAT
This sequence comes from Salarias fasciatus, assembly GCF_902148845.1. Classification (NCBI taxonomy): domain Eukaryota; kingdom Metazoa; phylum Chordata; class Actinopteri; order Blenniiformes; family Blenniidae; genus Salarias; species Salarias fasciatus. Next base: position 6,231,147 of record NW_021941229.1, on the reverse strand, counting down.
CTCATTTTCAACACTTTCAGCATGTTTTTTTCTTCCATGTTCTTTTGCAGTTTGGTTACTCCTCTCTCCTTTTCCTTGCCTGTCTCTTTTGTATTTTCTCACCTTTGCCCTCATTGTTCTCATGTTTATAATTCATTTCATGCGTCAAACTCATCTCTTTCTTATTTTCGCTGCTCTCTACCAACTTGTGTTTGACCCTCCTCTCTTTCTTTCCCTCGTTCGTCTTCAAATGGCTTCTCTTCATTTTCTCAACAAAGACCTATTGTGCTCTTCATCAAGGTTTTGATTTCACTTCACATCCTGGAAGTTCGCTCAGGTAGCTTTTTACTAAATTAATGTAATTTCTGTTGAAAAACGGGTGAAGAAAACTACGTCCTTGTAGGTTGGGCGACAATTTTGACTGAGAAATGGCAAAAAAACGATTAAAGTCTGAGCTAAAATAGCTCCTTTTTGCAAAATGTTGAAAAAGCTACACGATGGTTACCGATTACTTAATCTGTTATAGATAATCAATACTGTCTGGGGTATCACACTTATAACAGAGCGCACACTATCGTACTTTACCGCATGTAGTTTTTTCCAAATTTGGATCATTCATGCCTTTGTTGGCAGGGTTGTCAAACATGTGGCCTGCGGACGAAAATAGGCCTGCCAGAGATTCAATTTCATCCCTCAGGAATAATACTTTTAATATTAGTAACTGATGTTTTGTTTGTTTCTTTACTTACACTTTTTATTTTAACAGAGCTGCTACTTTATTTTGTAAAAAAACCAAAAAGTTTGCAACATTTTTTTATTTATTTTAAATTATTTTAATGATATTGAGTTAAGGTCCCGTTTGCACAACAGCGTTTCAAGTGAAAACAGACAGTTTTGAGCCAAAGGCTCACATGTAAACACAGACGTAAATGAGACGCTGAAGTGAGCCGGACGCCACTCCGTTAAAATATTTATCAGGTCACCGTCTTCACTCAAACTCTGAAGAAAACAAGTTTTGATTTACTTCGGCATCTCCAACTGGTTACACTGTGAACCGTATTGAAGCTTTTTATTTTAACTCTATAAATTCAATACATTCAAACACACCATGCTGGCTTCTGCTTCTATAGATCCGACCACAAATTGTGCACATTAGCTTTAATACCTGGTTTATGAAAGTTGAATCGAACGTTTTCTTTGAGCTGTTTATTTTACTTGAGCCTGTTCGGCTCTGAGTGCAGCGGTTACCACCCTGGGTTCGATTCCAAGCACTTGGGAGAACTTCTCCTCCCGGCTCGCTCCGGGTTTGCCAGCTCCCGATCGGTGAGTCCGGATGAAAAGAGGCACATGTGCGCCGCATAAAGCAGAATGTAAACACATAAAGAATCACACCCCCGATGTTTTTCCTGGCCGCGCGGCCGGGGCCTGACACATCCTGCAGTTCCTAAAAGCGGGGGGAATAAAACTCTAACGATTCATTTATGGGTCTGCAATTTTCCCAAGAATTTCCCTCAGAACTTCCAGGAAAGATTTTTGTAATCTGGCATGGAGATTAGAGCAGAGTTCCTTCGGTTTGAGTTGCGTTGGGGTTTACAAGAAAATAAAGTCACAACGCTGGTTTGATGAACCGGAGATAAAGAAAGCTGCTTGATTTTTATGGCTGGTCTCCTGTTTCTCAGCGGTCACGACGTGTGTGTGTGTGTGTGTGTGTGTGTGTGTGTGTGTGTGTGTGTGTGTGTGTGTTTTCTCTCTGCCTTCCTTCACCTGACTGACACAAACACAACAGACGGGGATAAAGAAAGCAAACAGGCCGGGGAGTGGGCTGAAAAGAGGGATTAGGCCTCGGTGTGTGCTTTGTTAAACGCTCCGGTTACTGATTCATTGATAAGCCCCTCCAACTAGCCGCCAGTAATTCAGCCAATCAGGGATCAATAATCCCCAAGACGAATGGATTTAGGATTGTGGTCATTATGACACTTTTACAACCGAACTGAAGGGTTGATTGAGGGTTTTCTTCCTCTCTGTAAACATCAGGACCTTCTATCGAAACTCCTGACCCTTGATTGTCGCTTGTTGTTTGTCACCAAACGGCGACGAAAGGAAAGCGAGAGCTGGAATCACCTCCATGACTCACTGAACAGCCCATAGCAACAAAACCATTTAGAAAAAATTAAAATGAAGTGAATGCATCCTGCTGGTAGTGAAAATGACGAAACCTGGATGCTTGAGGCTGCCGGAAAAAAAAAAGGTTCTCAGTAAATAAATGGAGGTTTGTGTCTGACAGCGGGTGACGCTGGGGTCAGAGTTCAGACCGGAGATCACCGGGAGGAAGAGCGGGGTTAAAGGACGAGAGCGGGCCGCTCTGCTCTGCCGACAGTCCCGTCTTCTGCTCCGGCGCTGCGTGTTTGCGGCTCTGGATCCGATCACTATTTCATTTCTGCCACTCAGAAACTTCCTCATGGCCTCCATCTGGCAAACATCTGGCTCTTCTCTCTCTCTCTCTCTCTCTCTCTCTCTCTCTCTCTCTCTCTCTCGATTCATTTTATCGTCTTTTTCTGCAAACACCTCCAGTCCAAATGCATCCTCTGTGCCGTCTGTGACCCGGAGCAGGCCTTCAGTCCGAGAGTCTGATGACCGTAAAGGAAAAGGGAAGAAGTTTCCGAGACCAAAGTTCATCTGCAAACAGACAGGAATGTGTGCTGATTCCAGATTTGCACTGTGGAAACGATGGAGCTGGAAGTAATCCGAGAGCAGCTCAGAGAAACGCTCTTCACTCAAAGAACAATTAACAGAAAGAAGTTTATGTAGTTATGACTATGGAGTTTTCACAGGACGACAGTCTGAGCTTTTTAAAAAACCTCCATCTTGTGAGACAAAACACACATACTGTTGTGTTTTGCCCCTTTTCTTTGACTGAAGGATGTTTTTCTTGCCTTAAAATCTATCAAATGTTAAATACTGCCAGATAGTGTTTGTCGCCTGCGCCGTGACAGGCTTCTGAAAGGATTTAACTCATAAATTGTGAGGATTTTTTTGTGTTTTTAGTGGCACATTCTGAAAGAAGTGGGATTTTGGTCAGTTTTGCATGTGAAAAAGTTTTTAACTAACTTTATAAAGTCATTAAAGTGCATAAACCTGTTTTTTTGTCTCCAATAATAAGTGTCCTCATGAAGCTGCTCCGACACCATGTGGCACACATGCAGCAGCATCTGAGGAGATTTTTCACACACACACTCAGAGGAATGTGGAATGTGGATGGTCTCTTGTCACTTCATCCCCTCCCCTCTGAGATCCGCCGGTTTATTTATTGCAAACTTTCCAGATGGCCTCCTATAATACTTTACATTGTACCCTGTCGTGATTTGTATTGATCTGTTGTGGCTGTGAGGTTTGGACGGGGTTCAGACAGCCTCCCCGACAAAGTTTGAAGCGCAGCACTTGGAAAAACTTCAGTATTGTCATGAGAGGCAACTCTGTCCACCCGGCGCGGCTCTCCTGACGACTAAAGTACATTTTCTCGATCCACCATCTCTTATTATTGTATCATGTTGCTGACATAATGTCATACAGCGCTGTCAAATCATGATCTATGACGGTGCGAGTCTTTTGCGCGAACATGACACTGTGATGCTGTGGTTTTATTGGCCGGGTTACAAAAGCTCTGGACGCATAACTAGATTTAGCCAGGAAAAGGATCCTAATGCACCGAGCGCTGCAGCCTATTGCCAAATGTTAATATTAATGGATCCTCGAATTCCATCCAACAAGATCATTAAAATAAAATGGAAGTATTGACATGATTTTATTATTTCGCGGTATTGTTTTGAAAGATTAATGAGGGGACGTCCAAGCAGAGCTGATCCAAGAAGTTCGTCTCGCAGTGAGACGGCAAGTTGGAGAGATCTTATTTGTAATTCTGGTGAAGTTCAGTCGACAGCGGTGGTGCAGTGGTTAGCACGGTTCCTCTCAGCCCAGGAGCTTTCTCTGCAGAGTCTGCTTGTCAGTTATATCTGGATAGTCTTGACGCCAAAGAGGGTGTAGTTATGAACTGAACTGCACAGATCCTAGGGTTCATTTACATGGCATCGGTGCTCGGAGTCACTGGAAACTAAAAACTTCAGGAAAAAGCTCTGGCTCTGTCTCCGAGTAGAAGGAGGAAAACTTTCCCAAAACATTACTACTTCTGTAGTAAATGTAAATATGTAAATATGCCAGTAGATGGAGAAGAAGAACAACGTTTGCCTCCAGAGTGTCATAAATCCCAGTAGAGGATGGATGAATGTGATGAACTGATTTTCCTGCAAGACCTCATTTGATAATATTTTGGCTCGTTTGGCTCCTAAAGGTCAAACACACACTGGTCACCACAAAGCTCTTGGTTCACTTCGTCCATTTTTTTGTTTGTTTTCGGTTAAGAGTCAACATTGCAGTACCACTGGTCGCCATGGGGCGGCAGTGTTGAGATTCAGCATGAATTTATTAACATTAGTGTGACATCCTTCATCGTTGAAGTCTGTCTTCATTTTCCTAAAAAAAACCTCTCCTTTTGTTCTTTGGTATTTCGCCAGTATGTTGATTCAGAGCGGCGCCCCCTGGTGGATTGAATGGCTCACATCCATTCCAGTGCTGTGGAAATATGGAAGTTTAAAGACCATCTGAATGAGTCTGTAGATCATCATCAATCAGAGAAAAATCGACTTCAGATGTGATCTTCAGGAAGTTAGAACGCCCTCAACCAATATAAACATGCAGCAAAAAAATTACTGGCGCATACGTGAGACGTCTTCAACGGCTTTTCTTGGCTTGTATTTCTATGATTCCATATATATTGCCAGAAATGGAAGAAATCCTGTTCAGGTTTCATTGCTGGATTGAAATGCAAATAAATCCTCATCATCCTCATCCTCATCATCCTCTCCCTCTGAGGGAGACTCCCTGAAACAACACGCTTTTCTGTTGGTAGAATTTAGAAATGAGAAGCTTTTCTAGTTTCAAAGTAGAAAAGTAACAATCCCATCAGTGTTCTGCGCCGAGACGCGCTAACTGAACTCTCAAGGCCACTTTTGACAGAAAGTTTAGTCTGGATCGCTGCTGATACTTTAAGGTATTTAACAGCATCTTCGGTCATTTTCGGAACATTTTCACTCAGTTTTCACCGAACATCAGCGATGGCGCGTTCTCAGGGAATTCCTCCAACCCGTTTAGTCCTTCGGGTTTAATCCGTGTTGTTTGAGGGTGTATTAACTTTGTTTTTCCACCGATGCCTCTGGTTTTACTTACCCCGGTTTTATTTGCTGTGTTTTCTCTCAGACCTCTCGTGGTATCCACTCATGCAGGCGGTTTTAGTTGTGTTTGCTCAAGTTCTCAGATATCGATCGGGGAGCGATTGGCCCTCCGATCCGCAGCGGCTGATGTGTTCGGTGTTGAAAGACTTCACATTACCAGAGAAACTCGCCTTTTCATTGAAGACTCCTCCAGCTTGGACCCATTGTTTTTGATTTGTGATGATTGTTTGCATTTACTTCCACTTTTGGGCTCAATGGGAGACAAACACTGATTGCTTTTGAAAAACTAGAAGAAAAAATAGAGCTTAATAAAATTGCAGCCCGACCGACTTCAGAAGATATATTTACATATTTGTACAAGAGAGATTTGCATGTTTGTGGGTTTCAGATGTTATTTTTTGCTCCCGCAGCTACAAATTAGGTTTGGAAAAACATGAAAAGTCTTGTTGGCTTCATGAAAAACACTTGTTAACCATGAAAATTTAAAAATGTGGCGACTTACAACCTTTACTTTTCCAATTTGTTCATTTCTGAACAATTTCAAACTGCTCTAGAAATTCAGTTAAATTACAGTGGACTCTTTTTTGCACTTCAAGTAAAACAAAAAAAAAAAGGTAATTTTATTCATATTTTTATAATTATTTTGATTATTATTCTAATTTTTCTCCACCTCTCGCCCACAGAGGCATTAGAGAAACTCTTAATCCTGGCTAATCTGAGCTGTTAGTGCTGGGTCACGTTTAATTGACACCCATGAGGCCGGAAACTGACGTCTGTAGCTCCACTCCATTGCGTGGATGGCGTGGCGCCGCTTCGCCCTCTCGATAGCCATAACATCGGTTATCTGCTGTGAAAGCGAGAGGAACGGGACGCCCGCCGTGCGGTTGAGAAAAACAACGGCTTTGATTTCCACTCCTGACCAAACGGTGATAAGGCCGACGATGCCACAGGACACCCCGCCATCGCCAACACATCCGCTCGTTTGCAGCCCCGGTAGGACCGCCGCTAATCCCGCGGCGCATTTACAATCCGTGTAGCCCACAACCCGATACCCCCGGAGGGGTCCCCATCAGCTGATTGTTCCTTCTGATCAGCCCCCCCGTCGTCGGGGCATTGAAGACATCCGCAGCGTGTCAGCGATACCGGACCGCGGGCCATTAGCAGCCGGCTGTCCGACCCTAATCCGTCTCCCAAACGCAACCTTATACGGCGCCGGTGGGAATACGTCTTTCCGATCGCTCCCTTCATACCTGACATATCTGAGCGTCGCAACATTCTTCCCCCCTGTGCTCGGTTTACAGTAAACACCCGAAAAATCCTCTCGCCTGTCTCCGGGGCGAACCTGGAGAACGGGGCCCTCTTTTTTTTCCCAGGAGTGGGGGGGGGGATTCCACAAGGGGCCTCTTACATCAAGCTGTCATATCAGGCTAATGAAAATCTCATTCTGCAGAGAGATCCGCTTAAAGCTGCTGAGGGCTCGTGCTAACCGGGGGATTAGCCCTGTAACGCTCGGGGACTTTGATTCCAGCGCCGGCGTAAGTCGCCGCCGCTCGGCGCTGACTTTGATATACGGCTCAGGAACTGACTCGCGTGTGTCGGGAGAGGTTCCTGCATTGGGGGGGGGGGTCTTTCAAATCTCCGGATGATTGAGACTGACGTGATGAGCGGAGACGGCGTTCGTAGCCTGAACACGTCTCTCACGGTCGGACTTCAGCTCGAAGGGACGAATCAACGCCATCAACGAGCGACTTCCCGCACTCTTAAACAGCTGCTGCCGACGTGCCCTTTAGCAGAGCACCGCTGGAATATTAAATGTGTGTGCACAACAGAAAGCCAGCAGCGTGCTGCATGCTCAGCACAACGCTAATTAGTGAATAAATCACGGGAAAGGTCAGGAGCGGAGATGGCCGTCCAGATAGCGCCCCGCCGGGACGGATCTCTGCATGTAAACAGGCAGACGTGTTAATAACCGGCTCTGGAACGAGCAGCGCCGGCGTTTCTGCTGACACGCGAAAACGCCGCGATCATTGTTGATTAGAAAGACAATTAAGTCGAGTTTTTTAAAGTGGTCACATGTGTGTTCTTCAGTCGTGTATGTTCGGCCCTAAAGCTGCTTGGTGGGATTGTTCTGGAAACTGCTTTGCTGGGTTAGCGCCACACTGAGGACAACGTCTGAAAAGGTGTTTTGTCTGCTTGAAATACACATAAATACTCATGAAATGAGTCATGATGTTGACAGTAATGTTGAATAAATGAGAAAAGAATTAATAGAATCTTATTCATGACTCTGCTCTGGCCCAGACATAAGTTCACTTAAGTTCTACTTCATAAGTATTATCTCTTAACAAATAGCTGGGTTTTTTTTCTACACGTTTTTCATGAGCTGCTGTTGCTCTCAGTCACTTTTTCTTTCTCACTCTTTATCTGGAAGTCATGATTAAATTTTTCAAAACCTTGAGTTCAGTAAATAAAAATCTTTTTTTCACTTTTGCTCCACTGTGAAACAGTGCTGCAAACCAAGGTGAAAGAAAACAACCAATAATGTAATGATGGTCAATAACTCGGAGATGAAATCTAAATTAAACATTTTTCAATTAAATATATATTTAAATGAAGCTCCAAATATTGAGAAAGTTTGAATGACAAAAATAAGGTTAAAATAACGAAAAATGATTGACCTCGTGTAGCTGATGTCAAGGATAATGTTCATATAATAATAATAAATAAAGTAAAATATTAAGAATGAAAGTCGTTAGCAATGAAATTCTTCCTGAAGTTGTGCCTGACGTTGTGTTAGCACTGTTAACTCAGCTGTATGCCTTAATGTCCTCTTGTTTTTGCTGTGAACAGTGAATATGAACACATTTGAAAAAACTGCTCAACAGCACCACAAGTGCTCAAAAAGTAATCTGAAATTTCAGCATTTTGGCGTTTAGAAACATGGAAAATTAATTCAGCAAAACATTTTTTTCTTCCTCTCCTCCCTCCTCCAGATTTTACCGCGGCGATTACCACATCGACGTCTGCATCAACGACTACCTGGACGTCTACTGCCCGCACTACGTCGGCCCGGTGTCGGACGACCGGGCGGAGCGCTACGTCCTCTACATGGTGAACTACGACGGCTACAGCTCCTGCGACCACACCGCCAAGGGCTTCAAGCGCTGGGAGTGCAACCGGCCGCTGTCGCCCAACGGGCCGCTCAAGTTCTCCGAGAAGTTCCAGCTCTTCACGCCGTTCTCCTTGGGCTTCGAGTTCCGCCCCGGCAGAGAGTACTACTACATCTGTGAGTGTCTGATGCAGCGGTGCGCACGTTCTGTTTTGCAATTCCCTCCGAGCGAGGGCCAAACCCAAAACACAGGCCGGAGGGAGTGAAACGTCTCGGCTGTCGAGGTCTGGCCTGAAGAGCCTTTTGTTGCCGAGCGGCTGAGCTCAGCTTTCCTCCTCCTCGTGAGAAGAGTCGAGGAAAACAAGCAGCCGGGAAGCCGTGTTTTCATAAGTGAAGTCAGCGCCCTGCAGGGCCAGGAGAGGCTCAGGGCCGCGTTCAGGGGGCCGGGCCGACAGGCTGCGGTCCGGCGAGGACTTCAGCCACCTTAACAGGAAGCGGTAATCACAAAGGGGAAGAGGCAACAAAGAACAGAACAGAGATAAGAGAGAAGGGTGGAAGGATTTTCCATGAGTTCCTCACAGCCTTTCTGTGGTTTGTGTCTTGAAAAGCAAACTATAAATTCCTCTGATTGTGAGCTTCTTTAAATCTGGACCTTTAGTCCACTTTTTTCTCTTCCTGAGAGTGAAGTCACTGTGTTCGGGAAAATGTACAAATGCGTCTCAAAGTATTGAAAGTGTGGGGGAAAAAAACTTGACATGAACATTTTCAGAATAAAATAAGAAAAAGAGCTAAATGGAAAACGAAAAGGTGAACATATTCTGTAGAATTCCACATTTTCTTATATCAAGCAGTATCGATTGGTCCCTTCCTACGTTGTGTTTTATGTCTTTAAATGTGACACGCTGCTCAGTGGAGTTTTGTGAAATCTCATTCTCACATCATTTACGCCTCAAAGTACCACACTGCTACGATATAATTCAGTTTTCAGAAGTCTTAAAATGTGACACACCAGAAGAAATGGACAGCATAATTAAAAGTTTGTGTGCTGATTTATCCTGAATGCATCAGTCATTGAATCATCAAGCACTGGAAGCGTTTTGCAGAAATCCCACCAAAGCTTGTCTCATTTCAAAGCAGACTTCTTGAACCGTGTCTTCGGCGACTGCAGTTAATTTACCGCAGTTAGGCTGGGAGAAGCAGAAAGAAGCGCTCAGGTTACCGAAAACACTCAGACAAGAAGTCATTCATGGTGCTTTTTATATGAACTTGGAACGCGCTGAAATGAGAGAGTGTGTTTAAAATCCACGTGACGCAGGTTAAAGACCGCGCCGCAGATTCCCGATAACCGTCTGTACTTCCTCACCGGCGGCGAGCGGAGCTCCTCGGGGCCGCCGTCCAAACCTCAATGTATATTTTGGTTGCAGTATTTTGTATTATGATGAATCGCATGTTCCTGTTAGATCTCCGTGTCTGTTTAAGTCTGCTGCAGTCCGTGTTTCGTGAATCGCGCCCGTATTGTTTTGGGAACTGCGGTCTGCCGTCGGCCATTGCCAGAGCCTTGTTGATGCCGTTCCTTGGACGCCGATGAGAAAAATCTCAGGTTTGTTGCGCTGGCTCTGAAACCGAGCGACGGCGAGGATTTCGAAGACTTTTTACGATGATTGATCTCCCAAAGCGAGCACGACGGCGGAGGAGGAGCTGAAAGCAGTTTTTAGGCCATATGGACTCCGTCTTGCTGACTCAGATTCGTGATTCATCCGGTTTTTTTTTTCCGTTCCTCTGAGAACCTGAGACCTGAACATGTGACGGATTCACCTCCAGGAACAAAGCGAGACGCCGTAACTCAGAACAGATCTGAGCCGCACAGACGTTTGTTTTCAGAAGTACATTGACTTTCACCGACTTCCTTTAAACCCTTCTGTGGGTCTAAAACATTTAATCGGCCATTCAATGTATTTAGATCAAATAAACCGTTCTCTTTGATAAAACACAACTTTTTGAAAGTGCTGCAACTTCTTCTCCATCTCCGTGAAGACAGAAAAATTACCCTTTTATGAACTTTCATTGTCTTAAAAAAAATTGTTCAAAGAAATATTATCCTGACAGCTACATTTGATTAAAAAAGCCATATTTTACCCAATATCAGCATCTTTAAGGTCATTAGTTTATTTTCATTAATGTTCTTTATAGTTTATCTTGAACTTTTTATGTCAGTATGGTTTGTTTATCATCTTTAGCACAGGTTACATTAAGTCAATATTGCTTTGATATCACACAGAATAACAATAATCTACTTTTGGAAGCACAACTATTAAAATAAGGTTTAAGAATTGAAAGAAAATCTGAATTCTTTCTAATTTTAAACAAAACAAATTCAAATTTCCACATTATTTGATTGTGTTGGATACTTGAAGTGAAGAAACACAAGCAAAGTGACGCTTAACTTATTTTTAAATTATGTGCAAAGACTCTAGAAACTGTATCTGGCAGATACAGAGAGATATTAAATATATCTGGAAAGCCTCTTCCTCTACTTAAACATAAGGCCCATGAGCCAAAACTGGTCCGAAACAGGATCCAGCACACCAAGCCGCCAAGGAAATGGCTAAGCTAGCTACCTGGCTGCTATCAAGCTAGCCTGGGAGCTCCGCTGTCAGGGGGAGTTTGTAAAACATGCATAATGTTACAGCTATAGGAGAAGTTCATTTGGACCTTTCACTGTATTTTAAATCATTAAAATTGCCTTGATATTGAGATTGCAGGAATTTTGAAACTACTTGACTGCTAGAGTTTTTCAAAATATCTGACACCCCTGCTTTAAGGGATGCTCTTAGCGTAGCGGCTAACTCTCAGCCTTCGCTGTACTGAGCAGGTTGTGTACATGCGGTTTATTGGACCATCGCCTTTATGTTGGTGAGAAAAAACAAAAACAACAATGATCATGAGAGAAAATCAAATGAACGTGTTTGTAAAGCTGAAAACACCTCCATGTGTTCTTGATCACAAACTGCAGCTTTCAGGCTGGACCGCTATAGAAATCCTGATGAGGTGCTGAGTGTAAAATCAAGTCTCTGAACGGCATAACTCATGGTTTGCTTGCTTTCAGCAGCAAAATAACACTATTTAGAGATTGTTGATGAAATGTAGTTTTCATAAGAGGGTTTTCTGATCCGTCCACAAGCTCGAAAGATGGAATTTTTCATAAAAGAGCGAGAGACCATTTGTACTCGGGTTCCATGAAATCCAAACTGTAAGGAAACCAAACAGAGACCTTTGCTCTGTAAGCCTCCGAAACGAGCTGAAAGTGCAGCCGGTACTGAAGGACCTCTGCTGTTTACACACGGGAGACCCTCCTGGTGTTTTCTTCCCGGCTCCAGTGAAGCCGGCTTTGTGACAGTAGACTGTATTTTATCAGCTGCTGCTATCGGGGTCAGATTGCATGTTGGCAGTGTCTTGTTCCGAACCCTAACAATAGCTGATAGTTAATACCGGTGTTACACATATAGTGTGGTTTGAGAGTCTGTTAAGTGAGCATGTAAATGACACATGGAAGTCGGGGAGGAGGAAGGGGGGTCGAGGTTTGCTTGTCTCGGTGAAGACAGACACTTCTTTGTCCTCCTGCGTGGGGATCGTCGTTCGCCGCGGGCGCACGGAGGGTTGGAGGGGGGCGGGACCTCGTCAAATGGATGACACCTGTGGCTGGCTACGGGCCACCCCGCCTGGCAGACAGGCCGACACCTCCGGGGGGAAGCCGCCCTGGTGTGGGATCAGCGCCGCAACCGGTCCTGGAGGGGCAAAGGTCACGGGGATGGCGACGGGGTCTGCGCTGCGAGCTTCTCCCCGGCCTCGGAGGGCGGCATGTTTTTCTAATAGAGCCGCGGTGCGGCGAGGGAAGCCTGATCCTAATCTCGGGGGATAGAAATCCAATTTTCAGAGGAGACAGTTGAGAGTCTGGCTCTCCCTGTGTGAGAGAGATGACTGTCTCCCTGCAAAGCCCCCGTGCTCCAAACCCCGGTCCTGCTCCGCGCAGCCAGCGGAGATCTACATCGATAATGACATGAACCCCGGCGAGCGCGGCGCTCCGGCAGTTCCCCTTTAGCTTCTCGCGGCTGAGGCGGAGACGAAAGGCTTTGTCCCTGAGATAAAATCCAATCATCGCAAGAAAAACAACCAATCTCTCCGTGTTTATATCAGGATTCGCCTAATTCGCCGAGCAAGGGACGGCCTTGAACCGCAGCGCCGGGCGAAACCGGTGCCGAAGCGTGTGAAGGCGACGTTCATCCCGCCGCCACGGCACACCGGATGACCTGGCTGACTAACACGGCGGTCTCGGGTTGCACGGCGGAGCTGCAGTTACAGTCATGGTGAGGCATGACAGCGTTGCTCGAGGACAGAAAACCCAGACTCTGACCTCAGTGGCAGACGGGAGAGAGACGGGAGAGAGACGGTCGGGTAATTGCGTGTGCGCGTCGGAATCTGTGAAGGAGTCGACGGGGGTACGGCGGAGTGGCGGCGGGAGGGGGGTGGGGTGAGAAAGTGAGATGAGAGAAAGACAGGATGACACAATGTCAGGGAAAGATGAGGCATGGGAGAGAGGAACTGAAAAGCAGACGGGAAAGGAAGAAGCGAGTGGAAGTAGAACATTTTCTGAAGTCTCTACCTTTAAAACATGAAGGAAAAAAAATAACACTTCAAAGTTGTCTGCCATTGTCACATAAAACAATGTCTATTGATATGTGACACTTTAGGGTGCAGCGTCAGGTCTATACCGCGGTCATATAGGAAGGACAACAGCTTTATCTCTCTCAAGGCTGAGCCTTTTCTCTTTTTTTTTTCACGTTTTCTACCATTAAAAACAACTGCAGCTACTGTTACACTGCACTGTTTTCATAGCAGAGCTGCTCCGAGTTCCTCTCAGTGGACGTCCTCCTCTGATTGGTCGGCGGTTCTGGCCTCTATAGCATGAGTGGAGAGTCAGAACCTGGCAGGTTTTCACACAGATCTCTTTACCGAAACTCTCGCTTTCACAAATCAAGTTGATGAGCTGGAAGATCTCACTTCGTCTGCAGTTTGTCTTGGCTGCAGTCGTCAATGAGCCGCTTTCGCCGGGCCCGTATGTCGTGACGGCTGATAACTGCGGCGTCACGGTGCAGCCATTTAACATCTGCAGCCTGTTTAAACACTGTCTGCTTCAGCAGCGAGTGCGGCGTGAAGCGGGCGCGTCGTCGCCATGGCTACCTGCGCTTTTATACGTCTTGGTGTGTGATTTAGTGATCGCAGTAAAAAGCAAAAATTGGTCTCTGTAAAAATCTATAAAATGGTCGTAGGAATTGTGCTTGTGCTAAAATGATAAATGACAGGCAATAAATCTTCCTGCAGATGAACCAAGTCAAGATGCAGCCTCCAGTCTCTTAAAGGAAACTGATTTTTTTTTTTTTTTTTGGTCTATTTAAAAAAAGAAAGTAAATTTACTTCTTTTGGATTTGCTAGTGGAACCTGATACGAGTACTTTCGGCGTTAGTGCGCCAAAATTCTGTCAGTGCAGCGACAGAAAGGGACCGTTTACTCCTCCAAAATGACTGCGTCTTTAAAATGTCTGGAAAAAAATAAAGTGGAGGTAAAGCAGGACGCTAACTGGGGAGAACGAACGCAACAGCTGCAGCTAATATCTTCAGCAACATATCTTTAGGAACTCTTTTTTGATTTGAAGGACATGTATGTTTCTATATGAATATAATGCAGTTGATAGTATATTTCACTCTTGCATGTTTTAACAAACTCACCTTGGCAGCGTGACTCTGAGGCTAATGCTAGTTAGCTAGCTCTCATGACAGCATCACGGTACCTCAGCTCGGGTCTCACTGTTGTTTTGTGTCTGCGCCTCTTAAGAAATTTCTTCAAAGAAAAGTGTGATTGGAGCCAAATCTGGCCCACAGGCCTTATGTTTGGCACCCCTGCCCTACAGCGCGCTGAGCCTTTAACCTTTAGTATTCCAGAGCTCCGATGGGGGTCTCCCCTTTGACTCCGCTCTGTCAGACCGTTATAGTGAAGCCAGATCCTGACGGACACATCAGCTCTCAGACCCAGAGCTCTCATGACACGAGCTCTCGGCTGCCTGTGACCTCTGTGCGACCTCTGGCAAGCCCTCTGAGGTGGTCCTGAACCCCAGGTGGGGTACCATCGCTCCAGACGTTCCGTGCAGGAGTTTACAAATACAGACTCCACCAGAGTCGCATAAAGTTGGGAGCAATAGCCAAGAGAAGTGAGACCAGAGGATGAGGGGAGACAGAGAGGCAGTTAGAGCTTGGCCGGGCGGCTGCACTCCTGTTCCAGCCACCGTTGGGGCGTGAGGTAAGTTACCGGATACCCGCTGACACAGACAGAAGCGGCGTGATTGACAACGGCTCCGTCTCGTATATTCCCCCCCCTCCGCCGCCGCCGCTTCACTTCCAATACTCCCCTCACGGTAAAGTTTAAAGACGATTTTTATCTCCCCTCACGGCCGTGAAGCATCTGATAAAAGTGGCTTTTTGAAATGGGAGCCAGAGTCGTCCTCCGCTGTGGAAACACTGACATGCTCTGCTTTTATCAGGAATCCACCGCCGGGCTGGAATCCCATCGCGCCGAGCGTCGTCTGGAGTGTCCGCGCACTGATGCACGATGCGGCGAGCGGTCGCACATTCGAGCTCAACACCCCCCCCGATGCAGAATATCCAGACTAGAGGCCACGTGTGCCTTTGCGCAGGCGGATCAATAACAGTTTGAGAGATCTGGCAGGCGGGACGACCCGACCGAGGTCACGGCTCAACACGTGAGATTGAGAGACAAAAGAAGATCTATCGGGAGATGAAGATGAATCCAGACAAAACTCTGAGGCTTTAGTGGAAAAACGTGCAGGTCGTTCGTCACAGCTGGAGACGCCATCAGATCTTTATTAGCGCCAGATTAGTTAACATTACTTAGTTCTGTTGGACGTGCTCAGCAACCTTTCGCCCCTCTTTCCCAAAAAACTGTTGGAATACTCACCTTTTTATCGTCAGGAAATGAGATTTAGTAGGTGAGCGTAACCGTATGCCACACATCTGCAGAAAAGACTGCCTGTGGCCCATTTAGACCTGGAACGACGAGGGTGACTCTGACATCAAATATGGAGCAGGAAGTCTTTAACGCGAGGATGAGAGGGAAGTTCAGATGGAGAGATAAAGCTCCTCAGACTGGAAAGAAGATAAGTGTGGGATACCTCTGACGGGAGGAACACTCCAGCTTGTCAGACCAGTCTTTTTTTCTGTAGTTTGGCTGATGTCAATGAAGAGAAAACAGGCAAGAAGACAGCACTAAAGACAGCACTACCAGCACTAAAACTCGATGGCAATCACTAACAAATACAGTTTAAGTGACGTTGAGTGTGAGAGAATGGTTCAATAACGAGATGAAATCTGGGTAAACAGTTGAAACAGGAAGAGAAGTGGACCATGGAAGGTCTGGGGGTCTCCATTCCTGCTGTGGTCTGATGGTGCAGAGGAGAATCTTTTGGCACAGTGGTGCCAAAAAAAAGTGTTTCTGAGAAAACTGGAAACAGCTGCTTGTTTCCTTCAAAGTGTTTGATTAGTTGTCGAAGTGCGCTGTCGTCTGTTGTCACATCCAAAAGTTCAAGTGTGGTAATAACAGTGGCATTTTACCTGACATTTTCATTCCTAATGACATTTCCCTTCATCGTGCCGCCTTGGATTAAATCGCCGACGCTGTGAAGTTGACGGCAACGCTCCTCCTCTGCCGTCTGTTGGTTGAATAACTTTGTGCGTTTGTGTCCGCAGCCTCCATCACCGACGACAAGGGACGAAGGAGCTGCCTCCGGCTCAAAGTCTTCGTCAGGCCTCAGAGTGAGTCCGCCGCCCCGCTCTCTCCGAGCTCTGGCCACGCCGGACTCGTCTAATCTCCACATCTTCTTTGTTTTTCTCAGACAATTGTGTGAAAAGCTCGGGGAGTGCGCAGGAAGGCGTGGACTTTGACGACAACAGTCACAACTCCCTAGAGCCCAGAGGTGGGTGGAAACACGCCGGTGGACGTTAGACTCAGAATGAAACTGATTTAGGAGGGATTGACCTCAACATTTCCTGTTATCCCGTATCCGGTAATTTCTTCCTCTTGCCTTCCAGACGGCATCAGCCACGAGTCGCCGGAGCCGGCGAGACGAGACGTCAACTCGGCCGGCCGGTGCCACACCTCCGTCCTGCTGCTGAGCTCCGCCCTCATGCTCCTGGCCGCCATCTTGTCTTTATAGCGCCCGGGCTCAGAAGTCCCCGCCCCCCCCCGCCCCCGGGAATGGACTGTCCTGATTGGACCGCAGGCCACTCCCGCCCTGCTACCCCTCCCCTCAAGGAGCACTTTTTTCAAACGAAACAAAAAAACACTGACAATCTCTCTGTGGAAAAAAAAAAAAAGAGAGAGAGGAAGGGACTTCGACTTCGGAGCCTTTTGTTGTTGTTTTTTTTTTTTTTTCCTTTTCGTTTTTGACTTTGTAAAATGCCAACCAGTGTGATGTCTGACCTTGAGGGCGCCGGCGTTCGGCGCCCCCCGGCGGTCAGACGCGTCTCTTACCTGTTTGCCTCGCTCGCTCACAGAATGCAGATATTCCACCGCGACACCGTCTGTGTTGTAGACGAGCACACCCACACGCTTTTTACACACGTAAACACACAATCAGCTCACTCTTTTAGTTGGAACGGCTAGGAAAGCACACACACACACACACACACACGCGACATTTTTCAGGAACATCACATGAAAACCCCTCCACCACCACCACCCACCACGTTACACCATTTATTCTCGCTGAAGACGATCCAGGAGTGAACGGTCAAAACAAAACAAAGCAAAAAAAAAAAAAAAAGATGGTGGAAGGACGCTGTTGCTCGGAGACCACTGACGGTGTGGGCGGAGCCTCTGAAGACTTAACCTTCCTCTCAGGTTAAAAAGGCTTCGCCGTCTCCGACTGAGGAGGACCCTTGTTGAGAGAGAGAGAGAGAAAAAAAAAGAAGAAATCAAGAAGCACTCATCTTTCAGTGTTTGTTAGGAATGGATTAATGTTAGATTAATGTATATGTTTTTTTGTTTTTTTTTTTAATTAAATCACATAATTCAATTGTAGCAGCCAACACGGGTGTACAGTAAGATATTGGAACGGAGTGTAGAAGTTTTTTGTTTTTTTTTTGCTTTTGTTTTGTTTTTTTTGCCAGGCAAAATGTATTTTCCTATTTATTGTGGAGTCCTCGTGATTTTATTCTGTTCCGGTTTAGTCTGTTAGTACAATAGAAAGCCATTAAAACGTTAGTTACACGTCGTTTCTGTCATTTGTATGAAACTGTACAGCTGCCTTAGTCATGAAAGACCAGTTTGTATCACGTTATAATGTGAAAACCTATGATTGATATGAATACGAATAATCCACCTTGATATTATCATGTTGCTACATATAAGATTTACTTTTTATGTTATGAACAAAAGCTGCATGATCACAACTTAAAACGATCATTATTCAGTTTCAATGCAAACAGCTTTGACAAAATAATCTATTAACATGCTGTTAAATGTATTTTTTACTCATCCATTGACGTACGAAGTTCTAACATTCAGGTTTTTAAACTTTTATATGAGATTATACTTTCATGCTACGTATTTACTTAACATGAAATCTTGATCACAAAGTTCTAACGTGTTCCTACGTTCAAATGTTTAATTTTACGACTGATTCAGCATGTTGTGCTTTGGCTTTGCATCATATACCTGCATTTTATTTATGTTTCAAAATGTCACAATATCAGAGGCTAACGTTTTAAGTTTCATATTGAAATTTCAGTATATAGAAAATAATACATCCTCAGATATTTATGCTTTAAATGAACATTGATTCACACTCTAATGTATTATCTCGTCGAAGCTTGTTTCAGTTTAGCATATTATGGACTTATAACAGCAGTTTGTGTGTTTAGTCGTGGTACAGTGTGATTCATCACAACGTGATACAAATGCTCCACGTTCTGAGGCAGCGATACGCTTTCATACATTTGATAGTTATTCACAGAAAAAAAAAAAAGAAAGAAAAGAAACCAGTTTACATACGTGCTTGGATTGAATGCTTACAATGTTTCTGTTTTTAACAAAGTCCAGGAAGAAGAAGAAGAAAAAAAAAATCTGATGTGCTATCAGGGTGTAGAAACGGTAGTTTGTTTGGAATTTGTCATTAACGAATGTCACCGATGTAATTTTACTGTTTCACTATTGTTTTTGTGAACCACTGTCATAACACAGCTATTGTAAATAGAGGCAAGTTTCCTACAAAGAGTTTCAGGGATGTGTCCATGCCGAACAAGAGGTTAAAAACAAGACTTTTTTTTCTGTTTTCTTTTTTTTTTTTTTTTTTTAAATTCGTTTTTGATAAAGAGTTGCTGGAGCTAAGAGGCGTTTCAGTGAGAGTAAGCTACGAAGCAGGCGGCGGCGGCACAGCGTGAGGCGACGGTGTCGGTCACTGAAGTGCAGATCCGGCCAATGGGAAAGAGGCAGAACCGGGGAGGCCAAACAGAGGGAAACGTGATATCCGGAGCCTCCTCATGAGAACAGAACTCTTTTCTACATGGCCAGTAGTTCTATCTGTAAATCTGTATGAGGAGCATTTGGGCCACTTGATAATTTAACTAACAGTAAAACTATAATTAAGAGGAAAACATGGTTTATATTAACATTACTCATACAACTGAGCTCTAACTTCATAATAAATTATATTAATGAATTTAAAAAGTATATGTTATGGATGAAAACTTATATTTCAAACTAATAAAATAAAAACTTTATTTAAAATGAATAATAGTAAATGAAGGTTTTTATGATTAAATAATATTGTTATAATGCATAATTTTATCAGAAAAAGGCTAAAGAATAAAGATTTAAACTTCTATTAAAGAATAATGTATCAAGAATGAAGTTATCTGTATAAACTCTATTTATCAGGAGATTTTCATTTCCAGTGAAAGTGGCCCTCATTCTCCAGAGAACAGAGGCGGCTCCAGGTCAAGCAGGTCAGCGTAGCTCCGCAGAGGGAAACATTCTGATATTTAACTTTTCATTCAATCCTCAGTTTTCGGAGTCAGAGTTCCATTAACTTTATGAAACTGAAGGTGATTTCTGCTCTCAGTTTACTGAAATTTCAACAATCAGTGCACAATTTATTCTTTTCATGCTGATGAAGGCCCAAACTTTCAAGCTGTTTTCAATCTTCAGTTTCGTTCAGAGTTCATTATAACCAAAAAACAAACAAACAAAAAAAAAACTCACACAAATCTAAGACTCTAATTTCAAGGGGACCTCTTACGCTTATTTATTCATATTTATCTTTTCAAGATTCACACTAAATGAAGAAACAGTCTAATCCATCAATTCGGCCTTCCTCCCAGTCCACTTTCATCTGACTGGCGTACATCAACCGAATGTTGATATCCAATGTTTGATCATACGAGACTTTAAAGTCTTCAGATGTGTCATTTTTCACTGATAAATATTCAATTGACCAAAAATGTAAAGTTCCCTAAAAGAAAAATGGATTTGTGTTAAAGTTTGACGCTTCAGATTTCGTCCATCAGGTCACTCATGCTCCTTTAACGTGCACATTATTGCTCTGAATAGCAAGGTTCTGAGCAGCAGTACAGTAATTTGACACCAGCCTCAGCGTATCACTGGCTGTTGTGCTGAGTGGAACAGATATTTTTGCTTCTGCAGCCTCAGCAGGGGAAACTTTCTCCAGGTAAAGATTTTTATCTTCTGAGTAAAGTCAAGATTATTGCATGTGACATCGATGGATGTAATTTGACACCGACCTCAAAATGAATTTAATCTTGAACAGGCGGATTACAGCTCAAGAAAATGAAATTTACCAAAATCTGAACCATGCAAGTTCTCTGAAATGTGTGAGTCTCCGAAACGTAGCTGGTGAGACCGATAAGCTGAGGTAATTTGACACCAGCTTCAAAATAAAGTGAACGTAAAACCAAGCATCTGAAGCGTACAAACTATCTGATATGTTTTACCCTCCTCCTCCAAAAATCACTGTCTTCTGATTGGATGAAACCAATAAGTTGATGTAATTTGACACCAGCCTCATTATGGCGAAAATAATCCCAGATTTAAACAAATCAGCAACAAGCTGGCATCGATTTAATGAAACCTGACCATGAAATGTCTCTCATCATGTCGTCAGCCTCGTCGTTTGACATTCTGAGCATCGTAGGTCCCTTTAAACAGGTTCAGAGTTTTCTGGAGCACCTTAATATTCCTTTTAGGGATTTTTATTTTTCAGAGCTGAAGCACATTTCTGAATATTTCCTCCGCCCTGCCACCATCAGCCTGGTGTGGCTTCGCTCCACCGCCACATGTCCCACCCACCGCCGCTGGACTCGTCCCCCGCAGCCGCGCCATGCCGGGAAAACCCAGCCCCTTGGTTTTAGTGGATACCGTGTATCCAGCAGCTACTTGTGACTTGCAGCGTTTTTTCTCCCCTACACCTCTTTTAAAGGGCAATTTAACCGACACATTAACGTTCTTAGCAAGAAACAAACAACGAAAAAAAAAAAGTTTGATACAATAACAAAAAAAATATGCTGATTTCTTTTTCTATGTCTTTTATATGAAACAGAACAGAGAGGACGGAGGTCAGTGTTTGAGGCACATATCGAGCATGCAGTACGGCCGGGTTACAGCCGGGAGCCGGCGGCTCTGAGGGAAGAACAGACGGAGCTGGAAAAAATCAGTTTAAACCCGTTTTTTTTTTTTCTTCTTTTTTCTAGTCCAGAACAAAGCTCTTCTTCATTGTACTGTTGCATCCAAAGTGTCTTGAAGGTGCGAGATCATCGTCGCCTCTGGACGGAGAAACTGAAACCCGAACCGCCGGCATGGCGTCGTCTCCTCCTCCTCCTCCTCCTCCTCCTCCTCCTGGTCTTTGGTGCCATGTAGCCTGAAGCGAACACCACCGTGTCTCTGGTCCGCTGGCGTCCGTCGTATCTTGAGAACTAGACGTGTGCTTTTCTGTCAGTGCATCTCGCGGTGGGAAGCTGTTTGTTACTGTAGCCACCACTGTGGTTTTTCTAACCCCGCCCCCCCTCCTCCCGGCTAGACGTGGATGTGCCACAGAACTGCACAATTCCGTTAACGTTAGTACCCGGACCTCGTGCCTAAACCATCCTCTGTACTCGCCCAAAACTGTTCCTCCCGCTCAGTCCCTCACTAGACTTTTCTACAAAAAGGCCATTTCTTTGTAAATACACGTGTTGGAGCAGCTATGACTAACTAAAAGAAACCAACAAAAAAAAAAAAGATTTAATAAATATTTCTTTGTCGTTTATCGTGTCTGGTTTGATTTTGTTCAATGTTCCGATGTTCAGATGTCTCAAGGACTATTTCAAACTGTCTGAGTCAAAAGAAATCCAGTTTTTCCACTTTGCAGAAGGCCTGAAGAAGACATTAACATCATACAACCCTCTGCAGATTATGGGGTATAATATTTATTTATGTTCTAAAACTAGTTGACTCTGTATTTAATTAATTTATGTCACAAAACTATAGATTTTAAGCTATTATTCAGTGTGTCGCTCATTTATTCAATGCAATATACATTAAGGTTAAGTTCCCAGAGTCAGCAGAAGCAGAAAAAATGGTGAAACATGAAAAATTAAAAGTCAAAAGAGTTTACCAAGAGAGTTACATAGAATATGTCTTCATAGAAGCAATGGGCAAAAGCTAAACTGAATCATTAGGAAAAAATAATAATACTAAGATAATAATAATTATTATTATTATTATTTTGAAGTACAGTTTTAGAATGGAGAAAAATTTAGAATGAAACCAACAATTTTACAGCATAACATTTATATTGTGTTAAAGTTGAGAAACTACGTCTAATTCTAATGATATGAGGAGAATTAAAACAATTTAAAACTTTGTTATGTATGAATGTATTGTACCAGAAAAGATTAAATACAACAATGAAGTGAAGAAAACGTAACAATAATGCATAATGCATGTGTAGGCACATATTTTTGAAATGATCGGTAAGAATAACTGGAAAAATAAGCAAAATATTTCATGACAAGCCATCATAGCATCGTTTGAAAAATGAAGAAACACTCAACAAACAAATACGTCTGACTACAAACTGAAATATGTCATAACAGAAAGAAATTAAAAGTGTCATTTTGAAATTACACCGGTTCCGAGACGTTTCGACACGTGTTGCGGCTGCTCCAGCTGTCTAAGTCAAACACGACTAGGTTGAATCAATACTGCTCGGATGTGATTATGTTGTCTGATTTGTTTTATTAATCGTCACCGTAATGAGTGACGGCTTGTGAAATGGAAAGAACGTGGAAAAGCTGGATGTTTGTCTTGGTTGTCGCTCGGTGTGTAATCACAGTGGGGAGAGCAGGAGAACAGCTGCTGCTCTGTAATCTGGAGGTAATTCACCCGCTGGAGAAACAAAAACAGAAACAGCTTCAATTAATCTTGCGGGAATGTGCGGCGCTTCGGGGGGAGCTCCGCCAAGAAAACCCAGGCCTCGCACGCCGCTCGCTGCCTCTCGCCGCCGTCTGCTTTCTTTTCTCCGTGTGCGTCTTTGTCTCAGACGCCTCCGTCTTCTTGGTGACTTTGCAGCAACTTGCTGTGAGAATTTCACAATTTGGATCTCTTTGTTTGGAAGGAAGAAGGTCAGAATCCGGAGCCAGAAGCTGCAGAAGCGTCTGAACAATCGAAGGCTCTGATTTATGAAAAAGAAAAACTTCTTCAGTTTCAGCTAAAGACAGAAACTTCCTTCTGCTGGATTACTCCCAAAAATTCAACGTTTCCAATTTGCAATTCATCCTCCCCCGCTGGAATATGCCCACATCTTTTTCACTTCCAGGTTGTAAAGCAAGCTTATAAATTTGTCTTTGACATCATCTGCGTTGTTTTCTCAGACCCAACAAAGCTCCCTTCAGGGCCATAGAAGCATCATGCTGGTATTTTCACAGCCTGACGTGGTCGAAAATGTAGGACTCGGTTTGAAACGGCACCAAAGAAAACCTCACCAAAACCAAAAAACATAAATTCGTTGAAATGACTCAGTCTGAAGGGAAACCAAGCTGAACAGATCTGAGCAGGATGAAGCTGATGGTGAAACGTTGGTCGACCCAAAAAAAGCCCGAGGAAGAAGCTTGGGGTCGTTCCACCTTTCTCAACAAAACCTTCTATATGATCTTATTAACATAAAACATGCGCAAATACCATGTCAGAAAACTAAGACCAAGCCAAAGATTATATAAAGTCAGAAAAGGCTGGACTTTCAATCATTCAGGAGGAATTGTGGAACTTTTGTCTGTGGGAGCTGCTTCAGCTCTGAAGACACTGAGTCGTCAACTTTCGCTGTAGTTTAGACTCAGTTTACATGACAGCATTTTCAAGTCACAAAAAGCCAAAACTTTAGTTGAGTTTTGAACGTCCCTCTACAAAACAACTGAGTTCAGAGCAAGACAAAACACACCATCATCTGCATAAACAGAGAGCATTTCGTACATGTGCTGGACCTAAATGTTATACAGGCTGTAGTGAGAATGTTTCCATCATCGTGTGTGTGGTCTGATTACAGAAACACACAAACACTGATGGCCTGTCACGGAAACGGCAGCATTTCCAGCATTTTTGCAGTTTCTGTGTGAAGTCTTTCCATAATGAGTCCGTGAAGCAGGACACAAACACAACACAAACTAATGTGTTGTGCTAATGTGGCTCAGATCCTGTTTGAGTGGATGAGCGACAGGTTTGCTAACTTTTAACTCCAGCTCCTTCACTTCGGAGTGGAGCTCGTGGAACTGAAGACGACGGCAGTGTCTGGGCTTCCTGAGACTTCTGGATCGTCTCCTCCTGACCCGGCCTGTCACAGCTGCAGAGCGTGAGAAGAGAGAAGAGCGTTTCCTGCAGACACAGACGCTCCAGGAGGAGATCTGCTGCTCTGCAGATCCGTCTGTTTTTATCCCTGATCTTGACTTTTGACTCGTATACATCACGTATCAGAATGGCAGCTCTGCATTCATCTATATTTTTTGACTTAGATGTAGATTATGTCTGTCTTCAAAACATAAAGTTGAGTTACAAAGTTGTCATTAACACCAATGGAGGGACCCGGATGTGCTGCTGATGCATGAAGGCTCTGCCGCTGGCGCTGACGGCTGTGTTATTCCTACGATGCAGCAGAACGAGCAAACAAAGGCATTAGATTTATTAGTCTGCGCTGAGGTCAGTCTCTGGTAAGCGTCTGACAAACACATGGGTTGCAGGAGTAGCTGTCCCGGCATGTGGCGCCCAAATGGAAGCAGTCCGTTTGGAGCGCAGCGACAAGCAAAGACCACCCAACCCTGGCAGGACCGGATGAGACTGAAATCACAGATCAGACCCACATTCCTCTGGGCTGTTTGGGTCCCCGTTCAGCTTCATGTGTCGTATGGAATAGGCTCCACCCATTTCCAACTTCATTCGCTTTGGTGCTTGTAATTTGTCACCAGCATCTTTGTCTAAACTTGATCATTCGATCATGTTGGGCACAACTGTAGTAAAACCTCTTCTTGTTCTTCTGCACATCTGTGAGTAGATGAACAATAGAAATACATCCGTCCCTTTTTATTATACGTCTTCTTTGTTTCCTCTTTTATCCCTCATTTGTGTGCTGAAGGTGTTGGTGTTAGATGCAATTTAGGGTTTAAATGGGAAAAAGCACAATGCGTTGATACATTCATTCTCAATATTCCAACAAACCGGAGGTTTGTAATTTCCTCTGCAAAGTAGATAACTGCAGAGAGCAAATTATCACCAAAGTATGAATTAAAGGCTTGAGTGTGTGGTGCAAAGAGAGAAAAGAGGCCTTATTCTCTCTGACATTTCACATATCTGAGGAAACAGGATGTTTTTGAGTGCACCTGCACCTGAGCCATTAGGCACTCTGACCTTTCTGGGTTTCTGTCTCCTGTTGTTATAGAAACTCTTCAACGTCTCTGATTGGCTCACCTCTTCTCTTCCAGTCTGTCAAATCAGGCTAATTGTCATCATTACTTTAAGCCCAGAACAGTCTTCTTTCCGTCGTGTTTCCATCCGATGACTTGTGGGAACGTCTCGGACTGGACTTCCCACTGATAACGTCTCGGCTCTTATCTGTGTTTTGCTTCTGAGGCGAAACTCTATCCGTCACACACTTCCACTCCCCGTGCGACTTTCAGAATACACCTACAAACACGCAATCAGAGCCCCTCGGCGGAGGGTATAATCAGTCCGTGAGGCGCAGTGATTACTTTTGTGTCTCAACTCTGGTGGTGAGATTAGAGAGGATGAATCCAGAAACATGTTCACAGCAGCGGGATTAGCTGGAGACAGACTCTCTGCATCTTCTCTGCTGTTTCACAGATTAACTTAAGACCGCTGATTATCAGGAGGGGGCGAGCCATTTCTCTCCTGTGACTCACCTTTACGTGATCAAACGGCCGTGTTTTATTCGTCACTTCCTTCTTCCACGGAGCTGGAGGGAGAACAGACTTCAGTGTAGGTGAAAAGGAAATGGGTCCAGACACTAGAGGTGTTTTCACAGCTCCTTCAGTTTCCTCCAAAACATGCATGTTGGGTTAACTGCCGTCCTTCAATTGTCCGTATGTGTGACTGTTTGCCTTGAGATGACCGCTGACCCGTCCCGGGTGTAACCTGCCTTCACCCACCGAGCTGAGATTAGCTCCACTGACCTGTGACCCCCAGCCGGATGACGTTCTGTAACAGTGAATTTTACAAGCGCTGTCCTCAGAGGAAAAACCTGCCCGACTGAAATACTGAGAAACAACAGGAGGAACTGCCTTAAAGCCTGATAACAGCAGTGACTGACTTGACTTTGAAAGGATTTGCAAAATAACTTTCGCATTCATGTGATGTTTGAACAAACAAGCAGCAAAAAGATGCTATTTTAACATTTCAAAGAGAAGCTGTTAAAGCTTCTGTTGCGTTTTGGGTTTCTGTTTACACGACAACAGAGCTTGGAGCCACTGAAAATGTAACTTTTTCAAACAAGCTCCCAAAGTGGAACTTTTTGAAAGTGCTCACACTCCTGGGTTTTGGAGCCCAAAAGGTCAGTAGAAAAGGTATCACAGATATACCATCAGGCGATCAACGCCTGCCATAAATATTGCCGTCCAAATAAAAAAGGCCGCTCCAGAGTCTCTGGGTTTGGGGCGAGGCCACAACAGATGAGCTGTGTTAGCTACAGGTGACTTATATTCTTCATTTTGACTTTTAGTCTGAAGACAGGGGGGCAGCAGGGGGCTCACGGCCGATCATCTGATGTGTAGATCTCACAAACATCCCGCCTGGAGAGTGACGGAGGGGGGCGGCGCGCTCGGCTCCTTCAGAGCAGCGAAAGGCCCAGAAGCTGTTTTCTGTCACTTTCCCCATCTGCGCCGCGCCTCGCGCCGCAGACGGCGTAGCAGGAGGCGCGGGGCGCGTCGCTTTCATTACGCTGGCTGCAGAGGAAGCTGCCACCTTGAGACAATGTCAGCCGCAGGAAGTGGAGTCTCGGTGTGGGGGGTAACGTGACAGCCGAGATGAGACGAGAGCACTTTGGTGGAGTTGTTTCCCCTCAAGATGGAGATACACCCACTTCTGTTTGCACTGCTTGAGCTTCTTTAGAGAATCTGTTCACATCCAACCTTTCTACAGAGGCTGGTTACAGTTCTGAGAGAACCTCAGTCGACCTACAGCCTGTTTACAGTCACCTGTTAACACTGCCTTATCAGACTGTGGAGGGAAGCCAGTGCGCAATGACGTCTGAAATCATTATTTCACAAAACGTTCTTTTACACCTTGAGTTTACAATTTAAGATCAATCTATAAAAGTCCATATTCAGTCATAAAACCACCATTATTAAGTAAATGGACACCCAGAACACAATTAAAGTCTTGTGTTTTCACTTGACAGAGTTGTTTAAATACATAGGTGGAGATGGATATAGACAGTGTCTGTGTTCTGTCTGTGTTCTGTGTTCATTATTTGTGTGATTTAGTCAAAATCCAGGGCACATACAGATGTGGAGCTACCAGAGTAATACCAGTGATGGCCTGTGGGGGCAGTGTTGTGCAGTTTAGCCAAGGTGCGACCAGCGTTACTTTTCTTACACATAAAAGTTGAAAACCACAGACAGAAAAAGATCAAATTCTGAATACTAACAGAGACACCAAAGCTTATTTTACCCGCATTTAATCTCTTTTATTGATGTCTGGATTACAAACGTCCCACATGACGATAACGACGTGCACTGCCCCCTGCTGGATGGAAGAACTGAGGGACGCATGGGAGCACGAAGGCAGTGACACATGACAATGTTTCAAAAGTAAATACCAGTTCTCTGGGTAAAGGAGGCATATTTGTGTTTCATCCTCGGAGGATCATAACTTCAGAGGACATAAAGCCCTGCGACCTGCACAGACGGCAATTATGCCTGCGGATGTAAAAGGGCTTGTTTGTTTTTTTGAGGAATGTCTCCAAGTGAAGTGTCTGCCAGAATGTTCTATATATCTTAATTTAAGGGATCCAGGATTGAGAGGACGGCCAGTCAGGCGGAGAAAACGGGATGATGGATGTGGATTTTCAGGATGTATTTATGTACTTTAGAATGAAATAAATCAGGGCTTAAGGGAAACGCTGATTGGCAGCGGGGTCAAAATGAGATGTGAGACTGAGCCCAATACCCAGCGTACTTAACGTACTGGTAGGTTACAAGTTTGACACCTTCTAATTTGCCAGCCGTCATTTTTCTGATTAATTTTCCTGCCGCCTTGGTCTTAAGAGCGTCTCGTGAGGCTGGTGTTAATTTGATCTCGCGGGGAGAGCCCCCGCCGTCATATCTCCGCTTTAATTCTCAACGCTTCCCCCTCAAACTTTTATTCCTGTCCTCTTCGATTTGTCTGAAGGCCGCGGCAGATGGGAGGAGGCGACGGGCCGCGGCGAGCGAACCGCTTTGGGAGGAGCGAGACGCTAATACCGGCAGCCGAACAGTCGCGGCCCCTCTCCTCGGAAACGGCGACCCTGGACCGCGCGGCGGCGCAGCCGCACACCCCGGGGACAAACTCATTTTCAGAAATCATCACGGAAAATCGTGCTGGCCGTGTGCGCGGACGGCGAGGGGACAGGCTGTATTACCCAACTCCCCCGTATGCTCATAATGGAGACCACACAATGGCATCGCCGGCCAATTCTCTACCCCGCTGTTAAAATGAAGCCCTATTCAGTTTTTATGTAGGCCATCTGTAAGTCTACTCAAACCTAAAAATAAAGGCTGAGTGGAAGAGAACATATTCATCGCTCTGCGCTCCGAGCTGAATGGGATCTCTGAAAAGGAGAGAGCCGAGCCAGAGAAAACACCGTGATTGACTCAAGGCCGCTGAAACTGGCTGAATCTGTTATTCAGACACATCCAGGAGTGCAGGCTGGAGCTCACACATTGGGGGAAAAAAACAATCAATTTCTGCAAAACGGCCCCTCGTAGCGCGGTATAGCATGGCGCATTGTGATTGGTCATTTGTTATTCCATTCTACAACTGCCCCCGAAATAACGCCGTTGTGTCTGTCATTGATTGCGGTGTTGTGTTTAATAGATTAATAGCAGCGTTGGAATAATAGCTGTTGTATTAAATCACGGTGCCACTGCCGAGTGGGGCTCCATAAATGAAGCCAGCGGGACGCCCGACCTCGGCGGCTGCTTTGTGCAGAAGTGGATGTTACGGAGGTTTTTTTTTGTGAGGCCGGCTTAAATTGCTCCGAGACCTGAACGCGTGGGTCAAAGTGTTTAGTGCCGCAGCTCCGTGTCGGGTTTATTAGGATGCAGGTCCTGAATGAAAGAGCCAAGTTAAACAGTTTGGTTTCAGGCTGACCTCTGACACCGGGAGCGGCAGGCGGAGGAGACCGGTAGGTCATTTTACAGCCAGATAAACAGTTCGTCTTAGTGCGCTACCACAGTAAAATAACAGTAAAGATTTCACAAAGCGGCAGTACATGCATACATCTTCCATCCCGCTTCCTCCAGCTCGGGCCACAGAGGCAGCCGAGCCGATCAGAGCCAGTCAGAAACCCGAAGACAAGAGTCCAGCTGCAGCCAGAGGCCTGATTTACTGCAAAGCTTGTTAAAGTTTGGTAAATTTCACATAATAGATTTTGGTTTCAGTTCACAGAGAGAGCAGAAACCGTGAAAAGCATGGAGTCGGCATCGAGTGTCAACAAGGCCACAAGATGGCTGTTGATGAACAAGTGACCAAGTGGGGTTGAATTTAAATTTTTCAAACTACCGAAAGTATAGATGTGGGTATTTCATGCATCAGGCCCTTTTGTAAGAGATTAACCTGCTGGAAAATATATTTTTATTAGACGACTGGATTGAGTACTGGATGACTCAAACTCAAACGTTTTGGAAGCTATCAAACATGTCAGAGCATTGAAGGAAACAAATCTTTCTTCCCTTCAAGAAAAATAAAAGCCCATATATCTGAATAAAATTAAAAAGAAACAAACCAAAAAGTAGGAGATTTTCAGTTTTAAGTTAAATGTGCAAGAAAAAGAAGAGCAAATCCAAAAAGGGCTAAAATTGAAAATATTTTCTGATGAAGTTGACATATAAAAGTCACGAGGAAATATCTCTCAGACAGTTTTAACAGGAACAAATTATGAACATGGAAATGTTTTCACTGTAAATCACACTGCAGGTTTATCAACTTCAACATTAAAATCTTTAAAAAAATTAAAAAAGCAAACATGATCGCTGTTAATTTTTCCCTATTCCCATATATAATGTGATATTTAACAAAATATCCTTTCCAAAGATGTAAATTCAGACTGGCTTCTCAAAAGTTACTCAGTAAGCTTTACTGTTGTTAAAAAATCTCTCTCCCACAATCAGTTGACCCAAAAATTGCTTGAATCTCTGAAAAAAAGGCTCTTCTGTGCAGAAATTACAAAAAAACCAACTCTCTTTTCAAGTTATAGTGAAAAAAATGAAACAATGTTCTAAATGACTCTTGTTCTCCGCCCAGCTCTGCCATCTCCACAATGTTCCAGCAGACAGGACGTGGAAAAAGATTTTTGTTCACTTTATTAATCAACATCTCTGTCCTGATGCTGCAGGTTGACATTGCTCGTTCCAACTTCACCAGCCACAGGTTTTTTTTTTAAAATACTTATTTCATGAATCTCGCAGTTCTAAATTTTCTCGCTTTTTCTACTTTCTTTTTGCGAACCATATTTGTGTTGAGAGGTGTCATGCCCACTCCTCTGCCACTAGGGAGTGGGTCTGCCTTGTTGCTCTTTCTCGCCGGCCTCCTGCCCGCCGCCGGCCTCCTGCTCGCCGCTGCTGCCCTCCTGCTCGCCGCCCTCCTGCCCGCCTCCGCCGCCCTCCTGCCCCCCTGGGCCTGGACAACCAGAAATTTCCACAGAAATGTTTGTGAATCATGAATCATGAATCTCGCAGTTCTAAATTTTCTCGCTTTTTCTACTTTCTTTTTGCGAACCATATTTGTGTTGAGCGGTGTCATGCCCACTCCTCTGCCACTAGGGAGTGGGTCTGCCTTGTTGCTCTTTCTCGCTGGCCTCCTGCCCGCCGGTCGTCCTGCCCGCTGCCGCCGCCCTCCTGCCTGCCACCGCCGGTCCTCCTGCCGCCGGTCCTCCTGCCTGCCGCCGCCGGTCCTCCTGCCAGCTGGCCTCCTGCTGGTCGGCCTCCTGCTCGCCGGCCTCCTGCCCGCCGCCGCCGCCCTCCTGCCCTCCGCCGCCGGTCCTCCTGCCCGCCGCCGCCGGTCCTCCTGCCCGCCGCCGCCGGTCCTCCTGCCCGCCGCCGCCCTCCTGCCCCCCTGGGCCTGGACAACAGACCTGTTTGTCCCCCCCAATCGGCGGGCCTGCTTCTGACACTCTGAACATCTCCTGTTGAGGTGCACTTGTGTTCTCATTCACCCTTTCATAAATGTAGATGATTCCATTTCTGTCAATGTTGTGCAGGAACCGATCTGCTTCCACAGAAGTGTTTGTGTCGTTGGCTTCAATGGTCACGTCTTCTTTAAACAGGTATGACCAAAAGTGACCACAAGTGGCAGATCCCCAGTGGCAAATGACCGAGGACAGGACGTACGCCTGCTTTTTGTCCTCAGACAAAGGCACTTCTATGAATTCTGATGCAGTCACATCCTGTCTGCCGGGCATCCAGCTCTCTGTTCGGCAGATATAAAGTGTCAGAACATCCGGACTGTTGCAGAAGATCTTTGGCTCTCCCGTAGGGCTGCTGCATCTGTGGCATGGTCTTGGGCTGTGCTGTTCATGGAGAGTGTGGTTAAAGAGAGAAGCGATGTTCTCATCTTGAGAAAGTACTGTTAGGAAGACGATGCTTTCCAGGTCCGTGTTTTCCGCTGCCCTCTCGCCACAGCTGGGGCACGTTGTCACTTTTTGCACCTGAAGACTTGACTGAACATCACACTTGCTCAACCAGCCGAGGAGATGCTTGACTAAGTCTACAGGGTCGTTGTGTCCCCACAGCGCGAGCGACGGGATCGTCACGCTTAACTCAGGCAGGACTGGAAGGAGATCTAACGGGCTGAACATTCTTCCTGACTCATGGAGGGCTCTCAAAAACAGCCTTGCAAATTCCGGAGTGCTTGACAGCTGTGCCAGAAGTTCTGGTGGCTGACAAAGCAGCTTGGTCTTGACAATGTCCAAGTTCAGGGCAGCTTGCAGTGTGGAGTTCAGCCAACAGTTGTTATATCTGTTGGTAAACCTGCAGATGGATGTGATCTGCTGTTGGGGCGGCTCTTCCTCCTGTCCTTCACCACACAGCAGCTTCCCAGGTGAACACTCATCTGTTCCGCTGACGTGGTTTGAAGTCTCAGTGAGACGAGAGGTCACAGCTCTGACCGCCCGCGTAACGGCAGCGCCGAGAAAGAAACCCAAATGAAACATCTTGTCTAAAGTAAGCCAAACGTAGATATGCGCGTTGATTAAAGGAGTGCTTCCAGCAACTGGCAGAGGCCAAACAGACGTGGTGAAGAGAGAATCTGATCCTGCTTTGAACTTCCTCTGACATCACCTTTCTAGTGTTGCCATGACAACAAGTGCATGCACTTGTTGTCATGGCAACACTAGAAAGGTGATGTCTGACTGTGAAACAGCTGTTTACTGTGGTTATATCCTGTTTTAGTCATTGTTTACTAATTATTCCAGTATTATCTGTCTTTTTATGCCTTAAGCAATTTATCAAGCAATTTTCTGTTCAATTACATGAATAAATTTTGATGTATCGATCAACTCCAGGTCATTTTTGACAAGAAATGATTGTCATCAATTATTACCGCTCACACATTTTATTTTATGCATTTATAAAAAAAAAGTAACTTGAATAAATCACTTTCATATATCAAATATGAAATAAATGCTGTATATATATATATATATATATACACACACACACACACACACACACACACACACACACACACACACACACACACTTGTAACAGAGATGACCTCTGCCCAGGTACGGTGACTATAAAGTGGTGTGAAGTAAGTGGAACAGTCGCCGGAGTTCTGGGAATCGAACCCGGAGCGGCTGCTTCTGCAGGTTGTTTATGCTCTTAACAAATATCCTGGACTCATGCAGCAAGAATGTGCTGTGAAAACACACGGTGCTGGACATTCACACGAGCTTTGAAAATGAGCAATCAGGGGCAAGGCGGAGCTGGCAGCACAGTTTTTCTATTCATAAATTAGAAAAAAGAATAAACGCTGAAATGTATTAACGACAATTTTCACATGATTACAGCAGAGTCGAGGGATTTCAATATTTTATTGACAAATATAAAAAATCAGATACTGAACATTTAAAAGATTTCCGGCCTGTAAATGATCAAACCCTCACATCTTGACAGTGAAACAGACAAAGGTGGTGTTCAGAGAGTTTCTGGACTTTGTAAAAGCAGACAAATGCCTCCTTTATAATATTTAGGAATTATAATATATATCAATATTCTCAACTCTTTCATTTTGGGACCCAAGTTTTTTGGAAATTCATCCGTTACTATAATTCTAACAAAATGATGATTCTTTTTTTAAGGATAAATCTTGAAATATGAGGAAAATAGGTGATTTGGGCAACTACAATGCAAATTTAATGCATGGATGGTAACTTGTTGAGGGAGGACTGGGTGGGTGGGCAGCCTGGGGCCGTGCTGCCTCAACGTGCCGGCGGAGGATTGGAGTTATTTATGTGTATTTAGCCGCTGATGCAGGCAGTCACTGAAACAGAGCCGTTGTTTTGATGGCCGTTCTGGACGCCCACGTCTCTACATTAGTTTCCACACAAGAATGAAGTCAATGTTGAAAGCCGGGATAGATCTGATGACGGATTTCCTCGCGGTAATGAACCCGTACATGCGTTTTTCACAGCTACAGACTGCACCCTTGACAGGTTCCCACAGTGGTCACTTGTGGAATTGCACTGAAGTTTTTCTTTTTCTTGTATTTCCAAGAAGAGACAGAAGTTGGAAGACATGCAGACTCAGATCGGGGTAATTCTGTCTCTATCAAACATGGTCTGACATTGAATCAAATACCTTCATCCGCTCCTTTTTGCCTTTTCAGGGCAAACCGCCGCCCTGCACATAAACAGCATAAGCCATCACTTCCTGTTTGCTGCTTGTTTTGTTGGAAAGGTGAACATCCTGTCAGGATCCGACCGGAACGCCGCTCATCAGGGCATATTTGTCTGAAGTGTTGTCTAAAGGAGAAGCGTCCTTTCGGCGGTCGGTCCGGTCCTTGTATGTCTCTGTTGAGCTTCAGGTGTGTTCAGAGGCGTCAGGTCGAATGTTCCCTCTTCACGGGGAATGCGTAAACAAACGTATGTTAACATTCCCAGCCGGGATGTAGATACTGAATTAAACTGCTGTCAGCGCTGATGGGAACACCAGACCTGATCCTGAGTATCACCCCTCTGCAAATACGGCCCGGACATAAACTATTGAAGACTGTTTAATAATTTAATGGTTTCTGGTCTGTAAACGTCAGGAAGGGACGACGAGCTCCTCGGCCGCTGTGGCGGCGATTCATTCATCAACCAGATTACCTCTAAAGCGTGAGACAACAGAGCTTTTATTGGGTTTGCTATCACTGTGTCTTTAAATACTTGTAATGAATAGTTGAGACAACCTCACTAGGAATTCTTGTGTCTTTGAATCTGTGGCTGTTCAAATTTTTTCATCCATTTTTTTTGTTTGTTTTCATGCATCCCTTATGCTGCGTTCACACCGGACGCGTCGTGGGCTTTGTCGACGCCTCGAAGCTGACGCTTGTGAAGCTTCAAGCACGACGCTTGACACCAGGTGGTCACAAAGCTCACGACGCTTGCAACGCTCTTGACGCGCGTCAGTTTATTGGCACGCAGGAGGCTGATTTCTGTTTCCAGCTATGGCGGATCGCATCAGGAGACTGGCTTGGCTTCATTTGTTAGCTAGCTAACCCTATCCTTTCTATTCGTGTCTCTGTAATGGTCTGACGACGTGTCATAAAGCTCAGGACGAGCGCACACAGCCACAATCAACTTGTCTTCCATCGTTGTCTTTCTTTTCCGGACTCCTGGTACTGACGTGAAACGTAGTGACGTAGCACCGGAGGGATCGTCTCTGATTGGTTGACGCCCAGCGGCAGCGCGTCGCAAGTTCAGTTTTTCGAAATCTCAAAAAGCAACGCTCACGACACTCCTGACGGCGTTGAAGCTTGAAACGCTCGAAAGTTGACGCTCCAGAAGCGCCGCCCCGCCCTCCGCCGCTCCACGACGCTCGTCCACATAGACTTTGCATAGAAAAGCGCCGCTCACGACGCTTGTCCGGTGTGAACGCACCGTAAGAATTAGACTGACGGTAAACCAGAGCTGCATTTTCACTTGAAAACACTGCTGTGTAGTTGGATCTTGAACACGCAGCCGTCCGTCTCTTGGTCAAACAGCGCAAACTCAGAGTAGAATCCGCCTTCCTGACACTCGGTTTGCACAGAAAAAAGACGGCGAGACGAGAGACGACAACAAGCGGCGGTTCTGAAGTTTGCCGAGATGATTAAGTTTGGGTTCGGCACACTCGCGGTACACAGCGATAGATGAAACGAACAGATTGTCTGAATTCTGCGTGCTGCCGCCTCCCTCTGTGGCACTCAGTGCATATTAAGTATCTGCTTCACAGCTGTCTGATGTGTGGGAATCGATGGGCCGATAATTGAGGAAGTCACACTTAATGCAGATTAAATAGACGAGCGTTTTAATACCAGACTCCGCTGCTGGAGGGGCCGATCGGCCGATCGGCCCCTCCAGCAGCGGAGTCTGGTATTAAAACGCTCAGCTGTCCGTCCTGCTGTCGCTTCGGCGCGAACGATCGCACCATCCAGCGACCGCGGCTCCTGTTTGTTCGGTCTCGGACTGTTTTAAGCCCCATTAGCACTAATGTGTGTTTGGATTTTCCCTCCCCCCCACCCGCCCCCGTTTATTTTCCCTGTGAATAAAAAGACAACACTTCTCACATCCTGAGCGGCAGAGGAAACGCCGAATAAAGCTAACAGAAAGAGGCAGAAAGGCTTTCCTCCAATTTACTGAGTCGTTCTGGTTGAGTGACACGTTTCCTCCCAGCAGCGCTCAACATCCTGCAGCCGCCCGCACACACACACACACACTCTCACACACACTTACAGAAAATGTTTTCTACTTTTTCTCTTTTTTTTTTTCGACGTGGGTCTAATTTGTGAAGCAGCCCTCCTCAGTGGACGTGCGAGTTTTATGAGGGAGTTCAGAGGAAGTGCTGTAAAGCAGCAGGCTTGATGCTTCGCAGAGCAGGAAGCACTTTAAAGATCCACCTGCAGGCAAACAGCTGCACTCCGGACGTCACAGGTGAGTCCACAGTGTTCTGCTCCACTCTCACACGCAGATTTCTGCTAAATCCGTTTATTTATTTCAATATTATTTGTTATCAACTAAAAACAAGCAAATTCTACTGGGCATTATCAAGGTTTTGCATGCATTAAAAAAAAAAATCTAGCAAAAATTTGCTATTTTCTAACACTGTTGTTCAAGTCAAAAGTTAATTTATTTATCTGGGTGAAAATTGGCTGTATGAATGGAGCATTGTGTTCGTGTCCTTCACAGACGCTTTAATTTGTTCTTTTCAACACATCTTCATTTTCGGGGAGGTCAAATCGTTCATAACCTTCAAGACTGCAAACATCCATAGAACCTTGCATAACATGAAGGAGAAATATTGACCGGCGCTCAGGAATATAAAGAGGAAGAAGCTTCACAATGAAAACAACTGTAGTTTTCTCATCTCAGAACAAACGACGGCACCGGCTCGTGTAATAACTGCATCCTTTTCTGCGTTCCTGCTGTTACTGTGTGAACTCACATCACTTCCAAAACGCTGCCATGCAAAACTGAAAACATCTCTGAAAAGAAAATCTAAAAAATGATTCATTTAATTTCATACAAAGTTGACTATTGATGTTTCCCCCAATTTTTACTTTTTTAACAAATAAACTTTGTTCAGTAAAAAGAAAGAAAGAAATTATAAAAGGGCTTAGTTCAATAGTGTTTCACATAAATCCACAAATTGGAGAAAAGATTTCGATCCATTTACTCCGGATTGAACAGAACTCGTCCTTCTGACTCGTCGGTGAGAGAGCGTCCTCTGGCCTTGTTCCGCTCCTTCAGTGTTGGATTTAACCTCTTCTTTGTTATCATGTTCTTATTTTCAGCTCTCCAGTCCTGCTGTTTCATTTTGTCCTTCAGAATCTCAAATAGCAGCGATGTTAGAACCCTGAATCCAGTTTCTAAACCACGGTGTGTTTCCAGTTTGGGACAGTCTCACAACAGGAACGTTTAATTCAGCCTCGTGAAGCCGTGTTGATTTCAGTCTGAGCGTGTCGCTGTAGTTCAGGTGTGGATGGAAACGGTCACTGCTCCTCTCTGAGAAACGAATCGTGCCCCGCTCTCGTAAAACACTGCTGCGGCACGCAGATGTGCAGGAATCCAGAGGTTCTTCCTGTTTTTTTCCATTTTGCAGACGGTTTTATTGCCTCACATTGTTGCGGCCGGCCTCCTTCTATTCCAGGTTTCCCTGCAGGACGTTTCCCGAACACGAGTCGCGCCGCCAGACTGAGCTGCAGCGCCGCTTCGCTGTGAGGACGGAGGAGGAGGAGCGGCTGAGGTTCAGTGAGTCTGCTCAAGTTCAGAACAACTTCGGAACAGTTTCTGTGAAATGTTCATTTCAGACTGTTGATCCTCAGTCTCAGTTTTACTGAAATAAGAAGCTTTTGAGCGGATGGTAGCAGATCAGTTCTAATTCACAACCATTCAATGATGTGATCCATTAGAATCATAGCTCTGGAGTTTATTGATTCCTCTGACTATTCTTCAACATTGTGCGTTCAGACTTCAGCAGTAACAGGAAGCGTCATGGAGCAAAGGAAACAAGGCTGCAGTTTGAAAAAATAGCTGATGATTGAAGAAGCTTGGTTGGCATTAAAACTTGCAAGGTAGGTTAAAAAAATGATGTAGCGGAATATTTAACTGTCAGCAATGTCAGCCTGATCACACTGAATGTGGACTAACTTCTAAAATAACTCGCTGTGGACTGTTAGCTGTTTTATGACCAAGAAAACTCAACTACATCGTGTAAATGAAGGTTCTCTCTGGTTTGATTCATTTGAGACGATGACTGACCGGGTGGAGCGTATAGGTTTGATAAGAAGAGAAATAAAGAAATCCGAGGAGCCGTGACGACGTTTCAAATGAAAATGCATCGTTTTTCTTTTTCTCTCAGAAAACGTTTGCGTTTGCACAGTAACATTTTATAAGAAGTGTTAATTTACATGGAAAAGGCGGAAATTCTGAAAACGATTTCTTTTTCACATTGGGCCACTAGTGGGTGCTGTTGGTTGTTTTTGTAAAGAAACCACACACACATGCACACAGATGTTAAAACAAACTATACAGACAACTATAAACATGATCAACAGGAGTGTTGTTCTGCTGTCTACATGGAGAGAGAGCCTGAGCATTCTGAAGTGCTTTTGAAAAGTTCCACCTTTGGAACTCTTTTTAAAAAGCCGTGTTTACAGTGGCTCCGAGCACCATTGTTGTGTAAACAGATAACTAAAAATACAACAAATGTTTTTTGTTTTCACTTGAAAGACCTACTTAATCTGCAGTACCAGTTTCTACCACAGAGTGGTGTCGTGAGCAGCTTCTCCTCACATTGGCTCCTATAATTGCTTCAAAGTCCAGAATTCTTCCATTTGAATTTGTTTGAAGTTTATCACAACTTTGCAAGTCATCCAGTGTCCAATAGTTTCCACATTAAAAATAAAAGCATTGTGCCACATTTATTCAGATGAACAGCAATGAGCCTAAAATAATCTAATCTAACTCTTTTATAAAATGTGGTATAAAAATGCAAAGAGTTACTGGACAAATAAAAATGAAAAAAAAAATTGAATAAATAATCCAGGTAAAATTGATCACAAGCAAAATAGCCTCCAAAAAAGCAATGGAAACTAGATATTTTTATGTGTTTATAAAACTTCCTGGCCGCCACATGATAAGTTGCTGTATTTGGGAGAAACAAGACCCTTTTGACCTCACTGCAAAGAAAACTAAAACAGTGTGCAGCCATCTTGAAAAGCAAAAGCTGCCCAGAGTTTACCCTCTGAATCGGGGCCGAGAGGGTAAAGGTCGTTACTTCCACTCTGCAACGCTGAAATCCGCCCCGCAATAGCAGGGCGAGGATAATGGGAAGCAGCATTAGCTACATTAGCTAATTCAAGGCAGTAAATGGCAAATGGATTCCACTTAGTGCATTTTTTCACTGCTTCACACTGTTATTCACACACACACACAGACACACACTCACATTGGCAGCGGCTCTGAAGCCATGCGGTCAACCTCCACTGGGTGAAATTCAGGGTTCAAGTTCACCAACTCAACCACCGATTCCCCATTTCAGCAGCTAACAAACCACAGAATCAGCACTGCTCACCTCTCATGTATTCTTCTCCCGAAGATTTCGTGTAAAGACGTGTCTTGAAGTCAGGATAAAGATGTTTCCCTTTGGTTTTCAAACCTTGCAGGACTGTGGTTCAAACCACTGCTTAAGTCGTACGATCACGACTCTATACATGAACTGATAAAAGTTTTTCACAGATGAGGATTGTTCCCTAATGACTGAAGTGATTCTCCGACTTTTCATCAAGTGCCTCCAGTCAGCTACCTGCTATTGATCACAGTTGGACTGCCACAGAGTTCTGATTTCAAGATGTAACTTATTAGTGCTGAGGATTTCACCTCCTGAAATGTAGATCTCGAATCAGTAAGTAACACAAACTGAGTTAATGTCTGAACTGCAGAAAGACAGAAAGATTTAAAATGCTTCCCCCACACATGAACTCAACAACAGAACACCGTCACACCATTGATTAGAAAGGCTCCTCTTTCAGAACTAAAGGTTAGCGTCAAAGTCTTCCTCATTCATCACGCCGACGTTGGAGAAACATTTTGATATTCTGATGACATTTTGAAATTTGGAATTCATGTCGATGAGTAAAAATGTGTCATTGGCTTGGAGGGAGAGTCTATTGAGAGAACTTAATCAGAAAGTAAACTCTGCTGACCCATGTCAAATACTTTGACCCCTTTAAAACACAACCAAAGAGGGTGTGTGTGTGTGTGTGTGTGTGTGCGTGTGTGTTCTGTGGGCCACAAAACTGACAAACAGATAAGGTACTGAGGGTACACACTCGGCTGGTGTTTGGTCTCTCACAGTTTGAGCCCCCCCTCCTCCTCTGTTTGACATTCCTTCCATTTATGCGCCTTTTCTTTGTCAATTAGCCCGACTGTTTTTACTGCCGGGCTAATTAGCATAGCTTTACAGTGAGTCGACACCTGGTTCTGTTTCCCAGGATCTGACCCGGGATCCAGGGCGAGGTAGTGGAACGGTGGCTCGCTCACATGGTTTGATGGATGAGCGAGCGCGGTCCATTTGTCACGCGGTGCCATTAACAGGCGCCACTCCCAGGGCTCGGCCGCTCAGACTGCTGATTATCACCCGAGAGGAATGAATCTGAACAACTTTCTTCCAACTTCAGTCTGGACAGAGCCTCGTTTCCCCTCATATCGCAGCTCCCATCAGAGGACACGGACTCTGAAAAGTATTTTTCCCATAATTTACTGTTTTATGCCCTTTTATTCACATATACTTACAGCCGCTACCCTCTATGACTTATTTTTAGAAGCTGCTTATCACTATCATGTGCTACGAAGCAATTAGAAGCCTTTACTATCTTCCTGACTTCAGAAAACTACATTCCTTACACTAAAAATCATACTTTTTGGGTGATCATGTGACTTAAATAAAATATATCATTCAATTCCCTCTGGGACCACCAGATGTCACTGTACGACACGAGAATGCTGCTACAGTACCACAGAAGACTGTCCATTACAACTGTGTTTGACTGACTGAACAAAATTAAAAAGCTACAGATCGGAATTTAGAATAAAAAAAGATTAAATGTAGAGCATAAAACAGACACAGAACATCAGAAAGACTTCAGAGAACTTTGTGACAGACTGGAGGAAAACATTTATGTAACTATTGCTCTCTTAAAGTCTTTTAGATAATTCTTCAAATAGAGTATATTTTTCAAAAACGGAGTATTTGGTGAGGAACCTGCAGTGTTTTTCAGAGTTATGAAAACACACCCTGCATGTTCTGCTGTTCATTTGCATTCTCACAGTTTAAACTGTGTTTATGGGACACTGAAAATGTGCACCACTTGAATTCACTCGAAATAACAGAAATCATTTTTCAGGAAATCAGTTCTCTTGTCTGCATTTCTGCGGTTACAGAAAGACTAAACTGAATTCCAGTCAGTTAATCCCTAACATTTTCTAGAGGTTCAAGAGCGTAACTGTTTTTTGATTGTTTTGTTATTCATCTTTTTTTTCCTTCTTTTCATCCCGACAACAGCAAACGTGCTGTTTTGCTTTTGACAAACAACAGTCTGAACA
The DNA here is from genome assembly GCF_902148845.1 of Salarias fasciatus. NCBI lineage: Eukaryota > Metazoa > Chordata > Actinopteri > Blenniiformes > Blenniidae > Salarias > Salarias fasciatus. The sequence goes on along the minus strand of NW_021941229.1, from coordinate 6,189,610 downwards.
GTCGCCTGCAGTTTTCAACATCAATGGAAAAGCAGAGTTCAATCTTTGTTGCCCGTTTCAGTGGAGGAGACTTGGAGACACGTCAGCAGACTCATTTGCTTAATCTTCTTGGAGCCTTGGCTCTGCTGGGAATCACAATGGCCTTTGAGGAACCTTTCGCCCTGGGAAACTGTCTAATTCTTGGGAGTTCCTGGAATGCTCAGTGGTGGTGACGATGGTTTTCCACCATGGAAATGAAGGAGCAGCTCTCATCATGTAACTCCGCTAACCACCAAGTTTGACCTGATTGCAAAGATGCACCAAGGCCAAGACAATGGATCTGCTTTTTATGCTCAATATAAACTCCTGCTTACTGAGAGAAGAGATTATTTTCTACTCCATTCCCAACAATGGTTATTTTTATGAGCCGTCACTGAAAAACTGCACATTTTTCACAACAAATGGCTCCAGAGGTAAGGTCAGCCATTGGACAAAAACAGCAAATGGATGAGATTTTTTTTTCTTGTTTAAATATGTGCCCACTAGTGCTGTCAATTTTAATCGCGATTAATCCATTGAGGTCTGCCAATTGGGTCAAAGAAAAGAACTAGAGGATAATAGTGTTTTTTCCTGACATTGGGACTGATTTATTAGGATTAGATTCTTCATTGCAATTAATCTCAACTTTAAAAAAGTTAATTGTAACCCCCGGTTTAAATAAAGTTTTAGAATTGAAGAAAAAGAAACAGCTTTTAATTTGAATAAATATTTTATTTAATTCATTGACTTGAACCTTAAAAAACAATTAATTTTTTTATTTTTGCAATTTGAAGAATTTAAATAATTGATTTAATATATTTTTTGGGGGTTATGATGCAACTTCCATTTGAAAAAAGAGCTGAAACTCCGTGCTGCTTAACGAGCGAGGAGAGCTGCAGGATTGCGCAGCGAGAAAAGGAGAAAAAAGCGTTAAAAGGGATAAAAACACACTTTGTGAAACGGGGATCGTTTGACATGCCTCTGGATCACCGGTTTTGGTGAGTTTGTGATGTCTTCTGTTGTGTTTAAGTCCTCATGATTGTGCATGCAACGCTGCAGCGCCATTTCTTTTCATTTCTTTATTTCAATTCATGATGATGCAACTTAAAGAACTGCTCAATTTAAGCTTTGCTTTAAAAGACTTTATTTTGTGTACGGCCTGTCGTGCAGGCCAGGTTTTTTGTCCCGCCCGGGAGAACTTAGGAGCGTGGTGAAGCTGCAGACGATCTGTGCTGTGTGCACAGCAGCACCACGAGGAAGCGGCGCACGCACGTGGACGATGTCCGGAATGGCGAGCCTGACCCAGGATTCAGCACCTACGAGGATTTGAACTGTCGTCTCCGTGCAACACCATCACTGCATCAGTCCAACTCAGCTCGGTTGAGCTGAGCTTCTGCATCACTTCTGCGGTAGGATCTGGAACGTTCTCTCACTCACTGAGTGAAGACTCAGACTGAGACAGCACTTGGACTCAGGATAAACTTGGAACTGTGAATTTGACACTGATCAATTTGATATTTGTTTTTTGTATTGTGATGTCAATTGGTGACATATTTTGTGTTCTGTAAAGGAAGCAAAAGTGAAAAAGGGGAAACTAAATTAACTTGAAAAGGAGGTGATTTATAAGATTCCATTTACTTGCAATACAAAGATCTAAAATAAGAGTTAACTCAAAGAAAATCGAATTAAGTAGGCATAATTTATTTCATTTGAGACAAAATAGAATAATTTATTTTGACCGGTCCAAAAATAGAAGAAAAGTAGGAATTAACATCGTTTCTATTAGAAACCAAATTAGAATTCAAGAATCTTTTCAAATAATACTGAGTTAAAACTTTGCTCATTCTTAAAAAGGAAAAAAAGACGTGTTTATTTCATGATTGTGTGATTGTTCATTTGTTTTGTGAAAGCTTAAGTAAAGTTGCCGGCTTTAGTCATCAGTGATTCCTGGTGTGTTATTTCCATTTTTCCCACTCAATTCGAACCTAGAACTGGTCCAGTGATCGTGGTTACTTGGGAATTAGTGACACGAGTGCTACATAATTGTTGACAGTTCTCCATGAATTAATCACGATTAATTGCAATCAATGCGATTAAACCTGACAGCACTAGTGCCCACAAATTGGTTCAAATCTATCTTGTACAATTTAGCTTGTCTATTAATCAGTCTGACAGTATGAATATTGTGGAGTTCCTCAAGGCTCCCTCCTTGGGCCTCTTTTATTTAAATCAGCATGCGCCCTCTGGCTCAGATCATGAACATTACAACATGTTATTATGCAGACAACACACAACTGTGTATATCAGTGTCAGTGAATGACCACAGACCCTTATAACTACTCAATAATAAGTGCAGAAATGAAAGTAATGAGAGGGCATGTCAGAACTTTTTACAAATGGAAATTGTTTTGGTCCTAATTCAAAAAGGTCAGAGTTCATTGCTCATCTTGACTCCATGTTATTCAGAACAACACATCAAGACAGAAATATGAGTGTAGTTTCAGAATTATAGACATGAAATTGGACAAATCCATTAAGGCAACGACAAGATCAGCTCGACAACATCTGAAAAATGTTACGACAATTAGTGGATTTCTGACTCAACAAGATTCAGATAAACTTGTTCACACATTTATTTTGAGGAGGCTTCATTATTGTAACGATGTGTTTAAAAGTCTCAGAAAAAAAAAAACGTGTCAGACAGTGTCAGGTCATCTACAGTCACTAACTTCAGCAACATGAGGAGGGTGGAGCACATTCTACCTGAGCTTCATTCTCTGCTCACTGTCTGCAAGGCCGAGGATCCTCTTCAGAGCTCTGTGCTTTCACTGAGAGTTTTTCAAGGTTTTCATACTTGAGAATTTCACTTCTTTGTGATTAAAACCCTTCACTATTTTCCAAGAGTGTCCAGGTCAGGATCAGCCGCGGTGCTCTCCAACAGAGGTTATCTCCACACTTATATAAAGCACATGATTTAAAACAGGTCAACATGTTTTGGCCGTGAGGCCATCAGTCACATCAGGATGACGCATCTTCCAAAGTCTTCAGTCTGCTTTAAAAAATAAAAAAACATTTTCAGAATCAGCTGGCTCTGACAGACGTCCTCCTCCTTGCCTGTATTTGCAGGCTGAAACAGCAGCATATCTAAATTCCCTTTCCCCATTTCAACATACACTCCGGGGACGGAAAGCAACAGTAAATCTTGTCATCGGGGCACAGAGAGAAAACTGCAGCTTCAGACATTTTCTCATGAATGAAATTACGCAAGAAAGAAAGAAAGAATTTAAGATTTGTCCAATAAATTGATTTCATTTCCAGTTACTTTTGTGATGCGACGCTGTGCGGAAAACTTTAAGATTCATGATGGATCTCAGAATTTCATGGCAAACTATCCAAGGCTGGTTTACACTTTCAGGAATTAGGCTGAGATTGTTGTGAAAACGTGGAAATTTCCCTGTAAACAGTATTTAATGAGAGCAGGAATGAATCTGGCTCAGTCCGGTGGTCAAAAGTTGAATCAGGAGGGGTGTGATCCGTCCCTGCAGATGTTTCTCTGCTTCCATTCTCACACTGCCGGAATCTTCTGGAAATGTTTCCCGTCTGCGTTCGCTCTCACACTCTTGTTTGAAGACGTGGACACAAAACAAAACAAAACACAAAAAAAAAAAAAAAAAAAAAAAAAAATGAGGGTCTCATGAGAGTCGGCACTCAACTGAAGTGGGAAAACATGTTTCCATACTGAACAAAAAAAATATTAAGCTGGTCGATCATCTGAACTCTGATATCTGATTCATATATATGAAAGTAGAAAGTACAAAGTAGAAAGTCTGTGCAATATGAGCATCTCTAACAGATTCCATATATATATATATATATATATATATGTATATATATATATATATATATATGTATATATATATATATATATATATATATATATATTTACAATCCATCGACTTATTGATTCCTCACATATAGAGAAAAAAATCACTACAATCAGTTCTTTTCCATTGATTTGATGAGAGAGCTTCTTGTAACCCTCAGAAAACCGTGTCATCTCTTTTGAAATCTTTGGATGGAAAATCCGAAAAGAGCAGACATGACAGAAAAGAATCAGTAGAAATAAGAGCAGAACGAATCGTCATAAAAAGTTTAAATAATAAGTTAAATAAAAGGACAGATATGTGGAAATAGGGTTTGGAAGGGACAGAGCTGAAAGGATTGGGGCTTTTAAAATGAAAAGTGAAAGGTTGAATAGATGGAAGGGGAAAAAATGAAAAGTTGAAAAGAAAAACCAGATGGAAGTCAGATGAAGAACGACAAACGGAGAAAGCACAGAGGGAAACTCATAACTGCGGTAGGAAAAAGTAAACTGAGGAGAATCAGCGAGGCGAAGAGGAGAAGGTGGATGATTGGTGGGGAAACATCAGGTGTAAAAGAGTTCTGACACGGCTTTGTGTTTTCCTTTGGTCAAATTTACATTTGACACTAACAGAAGTGTTTCTCCTCCCGGACCGACGGCCAGACCGAACATCTTGTTTCAGCGTCAGGAAACAGTGGATTACAGGAGAAACGCTGAGCCAGTCGGATTTCCTCCGTCCAACATGTGCTGCCGCGAGTTCGCCTCGCGCTGACGTCTCTCTGCTGCTGCTCTTCAAGGGCACAACTTTTAAAGAAGAAGGGAAAAAAAATAAAAAAAAACACCCACACATCCGCGCTGAAGGTTGTGATTTACAGTCAGCGAAAGGCTGAAGTCATCAATTCTTGCGTCTTCTCCCAGCGGTGTGTGTGTGTGTGGGTGTGTGTGGGTGTGTGTGTGTGTGTGTGTTGCCACGAACACTGGAGACAGCCGAACGACCTGCGAAGTCACTGGAAGGTGAAAGGCTGGATCTGTTCTGGTTTTCTCTGCGGTCGGTCGTCACTGTGTCGTGTTTCGGTCCGGCCTGGTCTGCTGCTCGCAGCTCGCCACGTGTTCCCGTCAGCAGAACGCACAACGCGACAGAGAGACCCCGTTTACACACAGCCACGCCGTGTTCAGCCACTCTGCCGTTCCTGTGTAAACGGACCATCGCTCTCAAAAATGTTGCTGTGTTAAATTTCCTGAAACGAAAAGGACAAACAATGTGCCAATGGTGCCTTCAAGCTATAGAACAACAAATTCAGTTTTTGATGCGACAGGCACACGAAGGGCTGGAAATCCTGGGAAAATATTTAAAAAATTATGGCAAAAAAAAATTAATTCAATTAATATTGTGATTTATACAGTGCTCCTATTTTTCATTTTATTTTAAAAACTCGTGGCATGCTCGTATATTATGGTTTTAAAATTCAAACTTTTAAAAATAAGCTTTCATTTCCATGTTTTGTGGACTATAAATCAGATTATAATTCAAAGAAGTAAATGGAGAGGTTTTAGTGCTTGAAAATCCCTGAATGGAAAAACGAACTGTGTCAAAAAATGTGGAAAAAGCTGGGCTGCACTACGAAGCCTCATTACTGTGCCACGACTTACATGTTAAATCCTGTGCTTCTAAATCTCAGCGGGACACTAAAATGATTTTTAAAGTCACAAAAGTAACTAATTCCCAGATTTATGTGTCATTTCTTTACAATAAAATCAGTTGGAATAGCATAAGACTGATTAACAGCATTAAAATGTATCCAAATGTAAAATATTTACTACTTTGTTCCTATTAAAACTAATAAATTCTCATTACGTCCAACAATGAGATCGTCTTCAAAACATCGTTACCAAAAATGGTCTCCGGCCAAAAGAAGCAGCCACAGATTCTGCAGACATTCATGTGTTTGTCACAAATCATGTGTTTGTTTCAGAAAAGTGTTTCGTTTAAGTGATTCCACAGAAACACTGAAAACCGTGTCGTTTTCATGCTGCAGCTGGAGCTGCCGTTTGGATGCTTCTTTCATGGATCCATGCGGTGAATGTTGGCGTTTGAACACGTTAAAGAGGTCGTTCCTCCACCAGTCGAGCCGCGACTCAGCAGCCTTGTCGTCGTCCTGGCTGCTGGTGCGGATTGAGACTCGTCTCTGACGGTTTCCGGCGAGGTGGGCGGAGCTCCCGGCGCTCCCGGAGCCGCCGGCATCAGACGCTCGCCGCCGGATCGCGTGTCGGCCCGGCGGAACGGATCCGGTGTGTGAGAGCGGAATCAAAAGACGCTGCTGGCTCTCTGTCAAGACGGAGACGTAATGAGATCTTAGCTGCTGTGAGTCGGCCCCGGGGAGGGAGCCCCCCCCCCCCCCCCCCCTCCGGGGCCAGCAGCAGGTCAGGCCTCTCCTCTCTGATTTATGTTCCACTTTATCAGAACTAATGAGTGTCCTCACAATTAGCCGGAGCCCCGCTATCAGAGCGGCTCGGTGTCGGCGCTGACCCCGGCAGACACAGCTGCTCCTTCAACGACGGCCCGGCCCGACGCCGCCTCCTAATGGGCAGAAATCGCCGCCGCTCTCGACGCATCAGCTCGCCCCCAGCGCCATCCCGCCGCGACCTCTGAGGCTCTCTCTCTGCCGTCCAGTAAATCAGCGTCCCGGGCGGCGAGTGGCTGCGCCGAGGTGTCAATGACGGTGATTAAAAAAGCCGGGAGATGTACTGCAGGTGTCCCGCGTCAGGGTGAATTATAGAATACGACAAAACGAGAAACAAAAAAAACAGGCAGGAAAAAGGTGTTATGACCTCCATCACTCTCTGGATTTACCAGGCAGGGTGGAGGGGGAAGCCTGGAGGAGAGAATCATGGAAGGGGAAGAAAAAATGAGTGGAAAATCATCTCAGTGTGGACATGAGACAAATACACAGTTATTTGTTTAGATAAACATATTTAATTTCTAATTTTGAATGTACGGTGTAGCTGAACAACATATCGGCAACTTATTTCTGATTCGTGAGCTTTTATATACATCTCTCAGAAGATGGATTAACTGTGATAAATTACATTTCTTTACGCTGTGCGTTCACGGCCAGTAAATTCAGTCCGGATGCCAAGAAGAAAGAAGCAGAGAACCGAGGAAAAATGACCAAAAAAACATAAAAATCATCAAACCTTCAGTTCGGAAATTCTGCTGGTAGAAACTGCTGATATTTAGAAAGAGAAAGTTGAACTGTTAAAAACATCTCAAAGGACAAATTCACCCCCGACCTGAGCCAGGGTTTCCTTAACCACAATCCCTCTGTCCAATCCTGTTCTGTCTTTCTGTCCTCCGACCCCGAATGGAACAACTGAACGAGTCTGCCTTCAAGTTTCTGTAATTTGACACCAGCCTCGTCAGCTTGTTGACTGGTGCTGCTCTCGCTGTCACACAGCCGATGGCCTTTCAGGAAACGTGTCGATGCTCGCTGGTCCGAAGCGTCGGCGGCGGTTTGAAGCCTGAACTTTCAGCATGTTCTCCCCTGTTTGGCAACATTTAACAGAAACGTCCAGAGCGGCGGTCCGGCACGAGGAACAGAGGCCTCGCAAAAATCCGATGTGCCTTTTTAAGAGCGGATCATAAAAGTGGACCATATGTCAGGAGGTAGAGAGAGAAGCTATCAGGAGATCATGGAGTGTTGTGTGATTCGGAGCGACTGGGCGGACAGAGGGAGAGGCTCACGAAGGCTCCGTTTACGTGATGTTTTCAAGAGAAGATGGGAAACCTTCTTTGCATTTCGGGTGTCTGTTTACAAGACAACAGATTCACTGAAAGTGCAACCTTTTCAAAACAGGTCCCAAGGCGGAACATTTTGAAAACATTCTTTTTCCATGGAAACTGAGCAACGAAACGCTGCCACTGCGTATGAGCACACCACAACCGCTGTAAATACTTTACAGTTACCATCAGAGACATCCAGCATATTTTTGGTTCATCGTTTTAAAAGGCATAAATACACAATAAATAATCACCACAGTAAATTCATGCAGGTGTAGTTAATTTATTTTGTTAAAAAGATCTCATGAAATGAGAGAGGAACTTATTACTTTTTGTTCCATGTGTCTGTATTGTTGCTCGGGGGACCAGATTAATTGATGCACACATTAGGAGCCACAAGAGGCGCTGTATGTGCAAAGTCCACAAGAGACAAGTTTATTGAAAGACTTTTCCTTCAAGAAGAAGCCATATAAGCCATATAAGGTCCTCTTGAGCTAATGAGGCCAATGAGGTACGAGTGTTTTCTGTGTTAAAGGTTGCTATGTGAATACATGTGACTGCAGAAGCCAGGTGAGTCTTAATATGCGGTGTATTTATTTATTCCATTGGCATGTTTTACAGAAGGTTTTATGTAAGGTTTTCATATTTAATGTCTGCTAATGTAAGTTTTCTATCTTCTTTCTCAGTTCTGACGGCATTGTTTAAGGTTAATAAAGAAAAGCAGCTTGTCCGAGACTGGTCCAGCAATAAGTCCCCGTTTAAAACCCAAGAACTTTTTGAGGCTTGATCAAAACTCAAGGGGAGTGACATACTTCTTTTGCACAATGACATTAATGACAGCCTACAGAGTGTCACGACTCCAAATTCTCCTGGAAGTTGGTAATTTTATAAGTTGATGTGCAAAACTTGGCAAATTTGTCATCATGGAGACATCATGATACATCCTGCAAAACGCTGATGGAACTCTGGCTGCTCGAGACGCCGACTCAGCAGGCAGAAAGAAGTGAGTGCGTGAGTTCAGAAAGCGATGACGGAAAAGACCGAGAACAGCAAGAACCTGTGGCGAACATCTAAAGCTGTTTAAAGACACTCTGGGGGTCCATTAGGGGGGCTCCTAACCTGTCAGGGCGTTTCAGGTTCTGCCACCGCTGCTCATGGTATGGATCAAATGTCAGACTTGTCTGGGGCCACCTCTGTCTTTTAAATGATATAAACAGCAAACAGTTGTGTTTTGAATCCCTGAAAACAGAACTTTTTGAAAACTTTCCAACTCCACTGTTATTGATATAAAACAAATGTAGTTTTTGATTAGTGATATTGACCCAGTCTACATCCAAGAAGTCCGAAGAGAAAAGTTTGACGTTTATTCCTCAGATAATATTAACTCAACGTCACGTTCCCAAATGCAACTGGAATTTAATGAGAATTAAAGGTTTTCCTTTGTTTGCTCGTCAAATACGCTCTGGCTGGAGAGAGCGGATCGGCTTTCACTGGGAATGCTGACGTGTTGTTTTGTCCATGCAAATGTTTCGTTGCGCCGCAGTGAGAAATATGAACAAATATTGACACAGCCAGCGAGAAGCCGTTGATATTAAAAATGTGGTCTGAAAAATGGAATAAAATAAAGAAACACTTTAGCGTCTGTGGTCCTGCGCGCTGGGTGTTTCCGCTGTCTGTTCGGATTGTCTGTGAGAACGAACCTTAACTGTAAAATCACGTCTCATTTGCAAAAAATAAATAAATGAAAATAATTCTCAAGGGTAAACACATCATTTTTTGCCGGTGAACAAATGAGCACAAAAGCAAAGTGAAGGGAGAAAAAAATATTAATTTCACTGAGTTTAACCAGTATACACTGCGTCTTTCATTATTTCCTGTCATTCTACTTATATTTACATATAATCACCTTTAAATTAAGTCTGTCACACAATTTTTGTGTAATAACTACAGTAAGCCATCAAGCTAAGGATGAGGGCTCGTCTCAGCTAAAATGAAAAGAGGTCTGGTTCTTATTTTCCTGGATTATTTTTGAAAATCTCACTTTATGCTCGTTCACTGAAGTTAATTTTTCCTTTAGTTTAGTCTGTGAATGTTTTGCTTTCTTTTCAGGCAAGCAGGGTCTTGCGTCTTCACTAGATCTTTCGTCTCGGTCTGTTTAGTGTTGATTATTTGAAGAATCAGATCTGTCAATACAGACAATCAAATCAATTGGGAAGTATTTTTGAGGGAATAAAGTTATTTACTAATTTTGCTAATGGTTGCTGACTCTGCAAATCTCACTGGCGAATCCAATCTTATTGACTTTGTCGTCTTTTCAAGGGTGTGTTTTTGTTGTGGTTTGGTGATTAAGTTGCTTATATTTACATATTCCTGTTTAGGGATATGTAAATATAAGCAGCTTAACCACGGTGAGTGTGTTTGAATGTGTGTATCACTGCATCAGCTCTCCTGTCACTTTAGATTGACTCCAGCCAACAAGCCATCCAAAAACAAACAAACAAACAAACAAAAAAGTTTGAATATTGATTACAGTGCAAATATTGTTAGTGCTGGAACAGTCTGGAAACAGCAGCACTAAACAAGGCAGTAAAAATGGATCCGGACGTGAGAGAGCAGCCGCAGTGCAGGACTCACATTGTTTAAACATGACGAGGATTTTTATGGCTCTCTGAAAAATCCTTTTTTTGTCTCTGTACATCTTTCATGTAACGGCAACAATACAGTTAATAATACATGAAATGGCTGCTATAAATGACAGGGCTTGAGTGTGGTTCAGCTCCGGGTCGCTTTCTTTTGTTTTTCCACCTTCACAGTCCAGCTTGAGCACTAAATGTTCTTCCTGGTAGAGAAACATGACTTGGTTTGATGTGAACTGATGTTGCTGTAAAACTCATTAAGCCAAACAAAAAATTTGGTCCAAGCTTTGAAAATAATTTGATGTGACTATTAAGGTTTCATGAACCTTCAAAGTTACGGTCGGAAGAGCAAAATAAAATAATTACATTAAAAAAAACTAAGCCAGCATCTTGAAGTAGCAAACTCCAAATCTTGAGCTGAATCCCAGATTGTGGAATATATCCTGTTGGACGTTTGCAGAGAAACGACATTTACAGCATGTCTGCTTCCACTGCTGTCGGGTGTTACAACAGGGCGATCAGATCCCCTCATATGGGAAATATATATGTATATATAACATATACGTATCGTTTTTCCCTCCCAATGTACCATTTGAGGTAAAGAATATCATCATATGGTAGTTATGGCAAATATATATCTAAAATAAGTTTTTTACATAAATGGGGCTTTAATTTGTTAAAAAAAAAATGTAAAAATTAAAAAAGTTTGAAGAAAAATAAGAGAGGTGCATTCTCAACAACCCGTGAGAACTAGTTTCAAGGAAACACAATGAAAAACATATTAACAGACACACTTTGCAACAATTTAATGAAATAAACTATACAAAAGTAAGACAAACCTCGTGAGCTGCCATCCACGAGGGGCTGAATCTTCTATTTGTCCTCTTTCTTCCTTCATCTTTAATTTCTTGGCTTTGAAACTTATTATCTAAGCATTTTCCCTTTTCTTGCGGACACCCTGCTGGTGTCGCAGCACAAAGGGGCTGAGCGTATGATTAAATAAGGTCTGGTGGAACCGAAACACCTGAACAAAAGTTCCATCTGCTTCACCACTAGATAGCGTACGAACAAACGGTAAACAGCAAATAAAAACCTGAATGTATTAAAAACAGGTCACTATAAAGAAGTCTACAGTTTGCATTCATGCATGTCAGATTTCAAAACTGCACAAATACAATGGTTGAAACAAAACTATTTTCCCGCCTCCGTCAGGTTAAACTTTCATTTTAATTCCCCAAACCAGGATGTAACTTTCTAAAATTTGAGTGAAGAGACGGATGATCTTCTCCGAGAGGATGAATCGGTTCACTGTGACATCCAGATGAACTCATAAATGTGGGATTTGATTAGAATATTGTTTTGTTTCGGCGGATCAGAAACAAAAGCCAATATTTATCTCCACTCTAAAGAAAGGAGCGTCGACGGCGGCGCGGCTTTCCGTTTGAATATCTGATCCAGATTGAACAATAAGCGTGTTTGTTGTCGCCTCAGTTATGCGAGACCGCCGTCTTCAATCGGCCTCGTTCCTTATCTCCTCATAAAATATGATTTATTAAAAAGCAATCTGATTCAGTAATAATTCAGCGTAATAATGTCCTCGTTTTTCCAACCCCATCCCCGACAGCGCCGATGAAAAATTAATGCAACAAAATAAAGATCAAGAACTCAATTGAAACACCAGAACGGGCGAAAACAACATGTTTGAATCGGCTGCGCCGAGAATTTCAATTAATGTTTACTGCCTGATGGGAAACCTGATGTTGAACCAACACCACCCACTCCTGCAATATGTGGGGAAACAATTTAGGAAGCTGTAATGAAGACTTGCACTCTGAGCCACATCTTGGCAGTTTTGCCTTTTTTAATACTCGGTAAACAAGCCGCTTTATTTGTTCGGAGATCTCTTTACAAGAGCTGCCGTTCCTGCTCCGTCTTCCCTCGTAAAAAGTAATGTGAGCCTGTCGCACCGCGGCAGAAATATGACCCTGTACTCTACAGGATAGATTAAAAAAGAAGGATCATTTGTTTAGAAACGAGCTTTGGAAGCATCTTTATTATGCTCTGCTCTCTGTTAGCCAGTCTGCCCATTGTTTCCTCTTGGCTAATTAATACCTCCATGCCTCGGGCTCCCAGCATGCATCACTGCATCAGACTTCCTGGTAAACTGGGAATACAGGGGCACACACACACACATGCTCGGCGAGGTGGTGGCAGATGTTGCCCCTCGAGTCCCGCGTGTAGCCGCAGACTTCAAAAGACAAATAAAGACCCACAGCGCAGTACCGCCCACGACCATGAGGGGGCAGTGTTCAGATTAGGAGGGGATAACGAACAGCAGAGATGTCTGAAAAGAGATAGTTGTGCCCATAGATATGTATATAAAGGCGAGATGTCTCGCTCGCGTAAGTGGCTAATGGAGCTCAGCGTACGCATTCGGCGGCCATCTTGCTCCAGGAAGCTGGTTCTTCATAACACTGTGTTCGTTCACTTTAACAACTAGAACTTGATCAGTTTTCTACCAATTTTCAAACTGTTTGATTTGCTATAAACTTCAGAGACAGATATAATTTCAAAAAAATAATATTACTAAGATAAATAATGTGAATTATTGCATGTTTGGTTAAAAAATAATAATTCAAGTAATTGTATTACATTATTAATATTTATATTTTTACTTTCCAGTGCATGTTTCTCACGATACTGATCACTCAACATTTATTACATTTTAAGTCCTCCGAGTAACTTGATATATAATTTATTTATCCAACACGAGATTTAACTATACAAACGCACAGAGCATAGAGTGAGATTGAACTTCAAATGAACACAAATTAAATTCGTCAATATTTAATCAAAACAGCAGTATTTGCTTTGTTTACATTATTCAATTTACTGATCCAGCTGAAAAGCAAGATGGGCGCCAGCGATGCTGTTCGTAGCTGATGTGCCTCTTTCACAATACGAACGACAGTTTCACCTCCTGCTCTCTGTTTGGAAGAACACTGCGTGTTTTAAAGGCTCATTTTTATTCAAAATTACTTACAAATATTTGGAAAAACTGTGAAAATGTTACAAGAGGTTAGCATTTAGCTGCGCCCGGGTGTTACAGAGCCCACTAGTCTCTCACACAACACACACTGCACCGCAACACACCTATTTAAAAAAACTAAAGCATTTCAGTTCTTTTATTAGTGTCTGAAAAGTGATCTGCTGTGTTGAGTCTGGACTTGAGCATCATCGCATTACAGCAGGATAAGTAATGTTTCTTTCATGTGGGGACTTTCTGTGTCCTCCTGTGACTCACCGCACTCCTCTATCTCGCATTTTCTCTGTTTCCCGGCCTGCGTTAACCGCAAACTGCTCTTTATGGACCGACCCCGGGGTTTAACCAGAGCCATCAATTTACGGGACGGTCGGGCCAATATTTGGTCGTAACTCAGCGGCGGCGGCCGACTCCTCCTGTCGCGTTTAGCCAGGCTAATAATGATTTAATGGAGCCGGCTGCGACGGAGATAAACAGAAACGCCGGTCCTGACGAGCGGAGCTGCTAATTGTGTGAATGCCTGAGGCATTCACACGTTTATTTTCCTGTTTCTTTATTATTATTATTATTATTATTATTCTGACTTCTTCCGCCGTTTTTTGACACGCTTCTACTCCTTCAAATCTTGTCCGATTTGAACCATTCATATATCAAATTGTGCAGCTTTTTAAGGACATTCTGGCAATGTTCTAACTTTTTAATATCTCTTAAACTTTTTGAAATATTTCAACTTTTGTGCAACTTTATGCCCCATGTTAACGGATGGAGATTTTTTCCAACTTTGGAACCTTATAACTTCTTCAAATCTTAACCGATTTTAACCATTCAACTTTTAAAATATTCAACTTTTTAAACCCTTTCTTCAACCTTTTTAAACTTTTTCAACTTTGTTCAACTTTTTGAAATATTTCAACTTTTTAAAATTATTTTTAACATTGAAGTGGATGGGAAAACCCTTCAACTGACCTTTCAACTCCTTCAACTTTGACCCCTTACAACTTTGTCATACTTTGACGTAGACACGTCATTTTACTTGCAAAATGTAGGCATTTTTGTCCTCTATTCAGGTGTGTTATATCATGTCCAGATCTTTTACCAAATTCAAACTGTGAGCCTTCAAGTACGGAGAGCATTTCAGCCGTTTTTGGAGTTTACAATGGGTGTGTATTGGAAAAGCTAGAGTGGGAGAAAGGAATTTAGAGTGCGGGAGGCTCTGGATTTAAACCAAAAAAATAATTCTTTTCTCGTCCCCCTGGCCACATTTCTGGCTCAATCTGCACAATTACCTCTCTAAACGTAGCCACTTTTCTTGTGACCTGTACAATTGAGTCATTTTGTCTCTATCTCAAACGGTTCTCTCTCCAGCTGCATTTCTGTGAGGAGAGCGCAGGATTTTGTCCCATCCGCTCCAATGCATTTTGGAGAGAGATTTTCTCACTCAAATCCAAAACTTCTCTCATGTTCGCAACATCGCGGTGGCTGAATGGATGATCCTACAGACATGATTCCTGCACCATTACATTCATGAAAGACTTCTGAATCTGATTGTGAACAAATCTTTTTCAATGTCACCTCTGGGTCCTTGAGGAATGACATTTTCTCAACCATGCGCACTCCATAAGAACTGCTGGTTCACTGTCATGGCTGCTGTGCAGCTGGTCTCCATAGCAACAGACACACCTGTTCTGCTGGCTGCTGCTTGATGAGTCTGGACTTTTCCATTCAGACTGGAGCTCTATTGATCCTCTGTTACTCTGACACTGACTCTGCTGCTTCTTCAACTTTCTTAAAGTTTTTCCAACTTTTTGCAATGTTTTCAAACTTTTTCAACCTTTTTCAACTTTTTGCAGCATTTTTCAACTTTTTCAACGATTTTCAACTTTTTGCAGCGTTTTCAAACTTTTTCAACTTTTCAAGTTTTTGCAGCGTTTTTCAACTTTTTCAACGATTTTCAACTTTTTGCAGCGTTTTCAAACTTTTTCAACTTTTTTCAAGTTTTTGCAGCGTTTTTCAACTTTTTCAACGATTTTCAAGTTTTTGCAGCGTTTTCAACCTTTTTCAACTTTTTTCAACTTTTTGCAGCGTTTTTGAACTTTTTCAACGATTTTCAACTTTTTGCAGCGTTTTCAACCTTTCTAAACTTTTCTCAACTTTTTACAGTGTTTTCCAACTTTTTCAACCCTTTTCAACTTTTTTGCAGTGTTTTTCAACTTTTTCAACGATTTTCAACTTTTTGCAGCGTTTTCAAACTTTTTCAACGATTTTCAACTTTTTGCAGTGTTTGCAACCTTTTTCAGTGTTTTTCAACTTTTTGCAGCGTTTTCAACCTTTTTCAACTGTTTTCAACTGTTTGCAGTGTTTTCAACCTTTCTCAACTGTTTTCAACTTGTTGCAGCGTTTTCAACCTTTCTCAACTTTTTTCAACTTTTTACAGTGTTTTCCAACTTTTTCAAACTTTTTCAACTTTTTGCAGTGTTTTCAAACTTTTTTCAAACTTTTTCAACTTTTTGCAGTGTTTTATAACCTTTTCAACTTTCTGCAGTGTTTTCAACCTTTGTCAACATTTCTCAACTTTTTGCAGTGTTTTCAACCTTTTTACAACTTTTTCAACTTTTTGCAGTGTTTTCAAACTTTTTTAAACCTTTTTCAACTTTTTTCAACCCTTTTCAACTTTTTGCAGTGTTTTCAACCTTTTTCAACTTTTTGCAGTGTTTTTCTACCTTTTTCTACTTTATTTCAGGGTTTTTCACCTTTTCTTATTCAGTTTTTCTGCATTACAGTTTAGCATTTTCAGCTCAGCATTCACACTTGCAGTTTCTTCAGGAACTGCAAATTTTTATTATTATTGTGTGAATGCCGAAAGGCATTCACACGTTTATTTTCCTGTTTCTTTATTATTATTCTGACTTCTTCCGCCGTTTTTTGACACGCTTCTACTCCTTCAAATCTTGTCCGATTTGAACCATTCATATATCAAATTGTGCAGCTTTTTAAGGACATCCTGGCAATGTTCTAACTTTTTAATATCTTTTCAACTTTTTGAAATATTTCAACTTTTGTGCAACTTTTTGCCCCATGTTAACGGATGGAGATTTTTTCAAACTTTGGAACCTTATAACTTCTTCAAATCTTAACCGATTTTAACCATTCAACTTTTAAAATATTCAACTTTTTAAACTCTTTCTTCAACCTTTTTCAACTTTTTCAACTTTGTTCAACTTTTTGAAATATTTCAACTTTTTAAAATTATTTTTAACATTGAAGTCAATGGGAAAACCCTTCAACGGACCTTTGAACTCCTTCAACTTTGACCCCTTACAACTTTGTCATACTTTGACGTAGACACTTCATTTTACTTGCAAAATGTAGGCATTTTTGTCCTCTATTTAGGTATGTTATATCATGTCCACATCTTTTACCAAATTCAAACTGTGAGCCTTCAAGTATGGAGAGCATTTCAGCCGTTTTTGGAGTTTACAATGGGTGTGTATTGGAAAAGCTAGAGTGGGAGAAAGGAATTTAGAGTGCAGGAGGCTCTGGATTTAAACCAAAAAAAACATTATTTTCTCGTCCGTACGGCCACATTTCTGGCTCAATCTACACAATTACCTCTCTAAACGTAGCCATTTTTGTTGTGACCCGTACAATTGAGTCACTTGGTCTCTATCTCAAACGGTTCTCTCTCCAGCTGCATTTCTGTGAGGAGAGCGCAGGATTTTCTCCCATCCGCTCCAATGCATTTTGGAGAGAGATTTTCTCACTCAAATCCAAAACTTCGCTCATGTTCGTACCATCACAGTGGCTGAATGGATGATCCTACAGACATGATTCCTGCACCATTACATTCACGAAAGACTTCTGAATCTGATTGTGAACAAATCTTTTTCAATGTCACCTCTGGGTCCTCGAGGAATGACATTTTCTCAACCATGCGCACTCCATAAGAACTGCTGGTTCACTGTCTTGGCTGCTGTGCAGCTGGTCTCCATAGCAACAGACACACCTGTTGTGCTGCTGCTGCTTGATGAGTCTGGACTTTTCCATTAAGACTGGAGCTCTATTGATCCTCTGTAACTCTGACACTGACTCTGCTGTTTCTTCAACTTTCTTAAAGTTTTTCCAACTTTTTGCAACGTTTTCAAACTTTTTCAACCTTTTTCAACTTTTTGCAGTGTTTTCAACATTTTCAACCTTTCTCAACTGTTTTCAACTTTTTGCAGTGTTTTCAAACTTTTTCACCATTTTTACAGTGTTTTCAAACTTTTTCAACCTTTTTCAACTTTTTCAACTTTTTGCAGCGTTTTCAAACTTTTTCAACCTTTTTCGACTTTTTCAACTTTATGCAGCGTTTTTCAACTTTTTCAATGATTTTCAACTTTTTACAGCGTTTTCAAACTTTTTCAATCTTTTTCAACCTTTTTCAACTTTTTGCAGTGTTTTCAACATTTTGAACCTTTCTCAACTGTTTTCAACTTTTTGCAGTGTTTTCAAACTTTTTCACCATTTTTACAGTGTTTTCAAACTTTTTCAACGATTTTCAACTTTTTGCAGCGTTTTCAACTTTTCTCAACGTTTTACAGTGTTTTTCAACTTTTTGAAGTGTTTTCAACCTTTTTCAACTTTTTAGAGTGTTTCCAACCTTTTTTAAAACTTTTTCAACTTTTTGCAGTATTTTCAACCTTTTTCAACTTTTTGCAGCGTTTTCACCTTTTTCAAGGTTTTTCAACTTTTTGCAGTGTTTTCAAAGGTTTTCAACCTTTATCAACCTTTTTCAAGTCTTTGCAGTGTTTTCAAGCTTTGTCAAAATTTTTCAACTTCCTTTTCAACCTTTCTTCTTAAACTTCTTCTGCATTACAGTTTAGCATTTTCAGCTCAGCATTCACACTTGCAGTTTCTTCAGGAACTGCAAATTTTTCTAGTTGTGTGAATGCCTGAGGCATTCACACGTTTATTTTCCTGTTTCTTTATTATTATTATTATTATTCTGACTTCTTCCGCCGTTTTTTGACACGCTTCTACTCCTTCAAATCTTGTCCGATTTGAACCATTCAGATATCAAATTGTGCAGATTTTTAAGGACATTCTGGCAATGTTCTAACTTTTTAATATCTTTTCAACTTTTTGAAATATTTCAACTTTTGTGCAACTTTTTGCCCCATGTTAACGGATGGAGATTTTTTCAAACTTTGGAACCTTATAACTTCTTCAAATCTTAACCGATTTTAACCATTCAACTTTTAAACTATTCAACTTTTTATACCCTTTCTTCAACCTTTTTAATTTTTTTCAACTTTGTTCAACTTTTTGAAATATTTCAACTTTTTAAAATTATTTTTAACATTGAAGTCAATGGGAAAACCCTTCAACGGACCTTTGAACTCCTTCAACTTTGACCCCTTACAACTTTGTCATACTTTGACATAGACACTTCATTTTACTTGCAAAATGTAGGCATTTTTGTCCTCTATTTAGGTATGTTATCTCATGTCCACATCTTTTACCAAATTCAAACTGTGAGCCTTCAAGTATGGAGAGCATTTCAGCCGTTTTTGGAGTTTACAATGGGTGTGTATTGGAAAAGCTAGAGTGGGAGAAAGGAATTTAGAGTGCAGGAGGCTCTGGATTTAAACCAAAAAAATAATTCTTTTCTCGTCCCCCTGGCCACATTTCTAGCTCAATCTACACAATTACCTCTCTAAACGTAGCCACTTTTCTTGTGACCCGTACAATTGAGTCACTTGGTCTCTATCTCAAACGGTTCTCTCTCCAGCTGCATTTCTGTGAGGAGAGCGCAGGATTTTCTCCCATCCGCTCCAATGCATTTTGGAGAGAGATTTTCTCACTCAAATCCAAAACTTCTCTCATGTTCGCAACATCACGGTGGCTGAATGGATGATTCTACAGACATGATTCCTGCACCATTAAATTCATGAAAGACTTCTGAATCTGATTGTGAACAAATCTTTTTCAATGTCACCTATGGGTCCTCGAGGAATGACATTTTCTCAACTATGCGCACTCCATAAGAACTGCTGGTTCACTGTCATGGCTGCTGTGCAGCTGGTCTCCATAGCAACAGACACACCTGTTGTGCTGGCTGCTGCTTGATGAGTCTGGACTTTTCCATTCAGACTGGAGCTCTATTGATCCTCTGTTACTCTGACACTGACTCTGCTGTTTCTTCAACTTTCTTAAAGTTTTTCCAACTTTTTGCAACGTTTTCAAACTTTTTCAACCTTTTTCAACTTTTTGCAGCATTTTTCAACTTTTTCAACGATTTTCAACTTTTTGCAGCGTTTTCAAATTTTTTCAACTTTTTTCAAGTTTTTGCAGCGTTTTTCAACTTTTTCAACGATTTTCAACTTTTTGCAGCGTTTTCAAACTTTTTCAACTTTTTTCAAGTTTTTGCAGCATTTTTCAACTTTTTCAACTTTTTTCAAGTTTTTGCAGCGTTTTCAACCTTTCTCAACTTTTCTCAACTTTTTACAGTGTTTTCCAACTTTTTCAACGATTTTCAACTTTTTGCAGCGTTTTCAAACTTTTTCAACTTTTTTCAAGTTTTTGCAGCGTTTTTCAACTTTTTCAACGATTTTTAACTTTTTGCAGCGTTTTCAAACTTTTTCAACTTTTTTCAAGTTTTTGCAGCGTTTTTCAACTTTTTCAACAATTTTCAACTTTTTGCAGTGTTTTCAAACTTTTTCAACTTTTTTCAAGTTTTTGCAGCGTTTTTGAACTTTTTCAACGATTTTCAACTTTTTGCAGCGTTTTCAACCTTTCTCAACTTTTTTCAACTTTTTACAGTGTTTTCCAACTGTTTCAACCTTTTTCAACCTTTTTCAACTTTTTAGAGTGTTTTCAACCTTTTTTAAAACTTTTTCAACTTTTTGCAGTACTTTAAAACTTTTTCAACCTTTTTCAACTTTTTGCAGTCTTTTCAACCTTTTTCAACTTTCTGCAGCGTTTTCACCTTTTTCAAGGTTTTTTTTTTAACTTTTTGCAGTGTTTTCAACAGTTTTCAACCTTTATCAACCTTTTTCAACTCTTTGCAGTGTTTTCAAGCTTTGTCAAAATTTGTCAACTTCCTTTTCAACCTTTCTTCTTGAACTTCTTCTGCATTACAGTTTAGCATTTTCAGCTCAGCATTCACACTTGCAGTTTCTTCAGGAACTGCAAATTTTTCTAGTTATTATTGTGTGAATGCCGTAAGGCATTCACACGTTTATTTTCCTGTTTCTTTATTGTGTGAATGCCGAAAGGCATTCACACGTTTATTTTCCTGTTTCTTTCTTATTATTCTGACTTCTTCCGCCGTTTTTCGACACGCTTCTCCTCCTTCAAATCTTGTCCGATTTGAACCATTCATATATCAAATTGTGCAGCTTTTTAAGGACATTCTGGCAATGTTCTAACTTTTTAATATCTTTTCAACTTTTTGAAATATTTCAACTTTTGTGCAACTTTTTGCCCCATGTTAACGGATGGAGATTTTTTCAAACTTTGGAACCTTATAACTTCTTCAAATCTTAACCGATTTTAACCATTCAACTTTTAAACTATTCAACTTTTTAAACCCTTTCTTCAACCTTTTTCAACTTTTTCAACTTTGTTCAACTTTTTGAAATATTTCAACTTTTTAAAATTATTTTTAACATTGAAGTCAATGGGAAAACCCTTCAACGGATCTTTGAACTCCTTCAACTTTGACCCCTTACAACTTTGTCATACTTTGACGTAGACACGTCATTTTACTTGCAAAATGTAGGCATTTTTATTCTCTATTTAGGTATGTTATATCATGTCCACATCTTTTACCAAATTCAAACTGTGAGCCTTCAAGTACGGAGAGCATTTCAGCCGTTTTTGGAGTTTACAATGGGTGTGTATTGGAAAAGCTAGAGTGGGAGAAAGGAATTTAGAGTGCGGGAGGCTCTGGATTTAAACCAAAAAAATAATTCTTTTCTCGTCCCCCTGGCCACATTTCTGGCTCAATCTACACAATTACCTCTCTAAACGTAGCCACTTTTCTTTTGACCCGTACAATTGAGTCATTTTGTCTCTATCTCAAACGGTTCTCTCTCCAGCTGCATTTCTGTGAGGAGAGCGCAGGATTTTCTCCCATCCGCTCCAATGCATTTTGGAGAGAGATTTTCTCACTCAAATCCAAAACTTCTCTCATGTTCGCAACATCGCGGTGGCTGAATGGATGATCCTACAGACATGATTCCTGCACCATTAAATTCATGAAAGACTTCTGAATCTGATTGTGAACAAATCTTTTTCAATGTCACCTCTGGGTCCTCGAGGAATGACATTTTCTCAACCATGCGCACTCCATAAGAACTGCTGGTTCACTGTCATGGCTGCTGTGCAGCTGGTCTCCATAGCAACAGACACACCTGTTGTGCTGGCTGCTGCTTGATGAGTCTGGACTTTTCCATTCAGACTGGAGCTCTGTTGATCCTCTGTTACTCTGACACTGACTCTGCTGTTTCTTCAACTTTCTTAAAGTTTTTCCAACTTTTTGCAACGTTTTCAAACTTTTTCAACCTTTTCCAACTTTTTGCAACGTTTTCAACCTTTTTCAACCTTTTTCAACTTTTTGCAGCATTTTTCAACTTTTTCAACGATTTTCAACTTTTTGCAGCGTTTTCAAACTTTTTCAACTTTTTTCAAGTTTTTGCAGCGTTTTTCAACTTTTTCAACGATTTTCAACTTTTTGCAGCGTTTTTCAACTTTTTCAACGATTTTCAACTTTTTGCAGCGTTTTCAAACTTTTTCAACTTTTTTCAAGTTTTTGCAGCGTTTTCAACCTTTCTCAACTTTTTACAGTGTTTTCCAATTTTTTCAACGATTTTCAACTTTTTGCAGCGTTTTCAAGCTTTTTCAACTTTTTTCAAGTTTTTACAGCGTTTTTCAACTTTTTCAACGATTTTCAACTTTTTTCAGCGTTTTCAAACTTTTTCAACTTTTTTCAAGTTTTTGCAGCGTTTTTCAACTTTTTCAACGATTTTCAACTTTTTGCAGTGTTTTCAAACTTTTTCAACTTTTTTCAAGTTTTTGCAGCGTTTTTGAACTTTTTCAACGATTTTCAACTTTTTGCAGCGTTTTCAACCTTTCTCAACTTTTCTCAACTTTTTACAGTGTTTTCCAACTTTTTCAACCTTTTTCAACTTTTTAGAGTGTTTTCAACCTTTTTTAAAACTTTTTCAACTTTTTGCAGTATTTTAAAACTTTTTCAACCTTTTTCAACTTTTTGCAGCGTTTTCACCTTTTTCAAGGTTTTTTTTAACTTTTTGCAGTGTTTTCAACAGTTTTCAACCTTTATCAACCTTTTTCAACTCTTTGCAGTGTTTTCAAGCTTTGTCAAAATTTTTCAACTTCCTTTTCAACCTTTCTTCTTGAACTTCTTCTGCATTACAGTTTAGCATTTTCAGCTCAGCATTCACACTTGCAGTTTCTTCAGGAACTGCAAATTTTTCTAGTTATTATTCTGACTTCTTCCGCCGTTTTTCGACACGCTTCTCCTCCTTCAAATCTTATCCGATTTGAACCATTCAGATATCAAATTGTGCAGCTTTTTAAGGACATTCTGGCAATGTTCTAACTTTTGAATATCTTTTAAACTTTTTGAAATATTTCAACTTTTGTGCAACTTTTTGCCCCATGTTAACGGATGGAGATTTTTTCAAATTTTGGAACCTTATAACTTCTTCAAATCTTAACCGATTTTAACCATTCAACTTTTAAAATATACAACTTTTCAAACTCTTTCTTCAACCTTTTTAAACTTTTTCAACTTTGTTCAACTTTTTCAAATATTTCAACTTTTTAAAATTATTTTTAACATTGAAGTCAATGGGAAAACCCTTCAACGGACCTTTGAACTCCTTCAACTTTGACCCCTTACAACTTTGTCATACTTTGACGTAGACACTTCATTTTACTTGCAAAATGTAGGCATTTTTGTCCTCTATTTAGGTATGTTATATCATGTCCATATCTTTTACCAAATTCAAACTGTGACCCTTCAAGTACGGAGAGCATTTCAGCCGTTTTTGGAGTTTACAATGGGTGTGTATTGGAAAAGCTAGAGTGGGAGAAAGGAATTTAGAGTGCGGGAGGCTCTGGATTTAAACCAAAAAAATATTCTTTTCTCGTCCCCCTGGCCACATTTCTGGCTCAATCTACACAATTACCTCTCTAAACGTAGCCACTTTTCTTGTGACGCGTACAATTGAGTCACTTGGTCTCTATCTCAAACGGTTCTCTCTCCAGCTGCATTTCTGTGAGGAGAGCGCAGGATTTTCTCCCATCCGCTCCAATGCATTTTGGAGAGAGATTTTCTCACTCAAATCCAAAACTTCTCTCATGTTCGCAACATCGCGGTGGCTGAATGGATGATCCTACAGACATGATTCCTGCACCATTAAATTCATGAAAGACTTCTGAATCTGATTGTGAACAAATCTTTTTCAATGTCACCTCTGGGTCCTCGAGGAATGACATTTTCTCAACCATGCGCACTCCATAAGAACTGCTGGTTCACTGTCATGGCTGCTGTGCAGCTGGTCTCCATAGCAACAGACACACCTGTTGTGCTGGCTGCTGCTTGATGAGTCTGGACTTTTCCATTCAGACTGGAGCTCTGTTGATCCTCTGTTACTCTGACACTGACTCTGCTGTTTCTTCAACTTTCTTAAAGTTTTTCCAACTTTTTGCAACGTTTTCAAACTTTTTCAACCTTTTCCAACTTTTTGCAACGTTTTCAAACTTTTTCAACCTTTTTCAACTTTTTGCAGCATTTTTCAACTTTTTCAACGATTTTCAACTTTTTGCAGCGTTTTCAAACTTTTTCAACTTTTTTCAAGTTTTTGCAGCGTTTTTCAACTTTTTCAACGATTTTCAACTTTTTGCAGCGTTTTCAAACTTTTTCAACTTTTTTCAAGTTTTTGCAGCGTTTTCAACCTTTCTCAACTTTTCTCAACTTTTTACAGTGTTTTCCAACTTTTTCAACGATTTTCAACTTTTTGCAGCGTTTTCAAACTTTTTCAACTTTTTTCAAGTTTTTGCAGCGTTTTTCAACTTTTTCAACGATTTTCAACTTTTTGCAGTGTTTTCAAACTTTTTCAACTTTTTTCAAGTTTTTGCAGCGTTTTTCAACTTTTACAACGATTTTCAACTTTTTGCAGCGTTTTTCAACTTTTTCAACGATTTTCAACTTTTTGCAGCGTTTTCAAACTTTTTCAACTTTTTTCAACTTTTTGCAGTGTTTTCAAACTTTTTCAACTTTTTTCAAGTTTTTGCAGCGTTTTTGAACTTTTTCAACGATTTTCAACTTTTTGCAGCGTTTTCAACCTTTCTCAACTTTTCTGAACTTTTTACAGTGTTTTCCAACTTTTTCAACCTTTTTCAACCTTTTTCAACTTTTTAGAGTGTTTTCAACCTTTTTTAAAACTTTTTCAACTTTTTGCAGTATTTTAAAACTTTTTCAACCTTTTTCAACTTTTTGCAGTCTTTTCAACCTTTTTCAACTTTTTGCAGCGTTTTCACCTTTTTCAAGGTTTTTCAACTTTTTCCAGTGTTTTCAAAGGTTTTCAACCTTTATCAACCTTTTTCAGCTCTTTGCAGTGTTTTCAAGCTTTGTCAAAATTTGTCAACTTCCTTTTCAACCTTTCTTCTTGAACTTCTTCTGCATTACAGTTTAGCATTTTCAGTTCAGCATTCACACTTGCAGTTTCTTCAGGAACTGCAAATTTTTCTAGTTATTATTCTGACTTCTTCCGCCGTTTTTCGACACGCTTCTACTCCTTCAAATCTTGTCCGATTTGAACCATTCATATATCAAATTGTGCAGCTTTTTAAGGACATTCTGGCAATGTTCTAACTTTTTAATATCTTTTAAACTTTTGGAAATATTTAAACTTTTGTGCAACTTTCTGCCCCATGTTAACGGATGGAGATTTTTTCAAACTTTGGAACCTTATAACTTCTTCAAATCTTAACCGATTTTAACCATTCAACTTTTAAAATATTCAACTTTTTAAACCCTTTCTTCAACCTTTTTAAACTTTTTCAACTTTGTTCAACTTTTTGAAATATTTCAACTTTTTAAAATTATTTTTAACATTGAAGTCAATGGGAAAACCCTGCAACTGACCTTTCAACTCCTTCAACTTTGACCCCTTACAACTTTGTCATACTTTGACATAGACACGTCATTTTACTTGCAAAATGTAGGCAATTTTGTCCTCTATTCAGGTATGTTATATCATGTCCAGATCTTTTACCAAATTTAAACTGTGAGCCTTCAAGTACGGAGAGCATTTCAGCCGTTTTTGGAGTTTACAATGGGTGTGTATTGGAAAAGCTAGAGTGGGAGAAAGGAATTTAGAGTGCGGGAGGCTCTGAATTTAAACCAAAAAAATAATTCTTTTCTCGTCCCCCTGGCCACATTTCTGGCTCAATCTACACAATTACCTCTCTAAACGTAGCCATTTTTCTTGTGACCCGTACAATTGAGTCATTTTGTCTCTATCTCAAACGGTTCTCTCTCCAGCTGCATTTCTGTGAGGAGAGCGCAGGATTTTCTCCCATCCGCTCCAATGCATTTTGGAGAGAGATTTTCTCACTCAAATCCAAAACTTCACTCATGTTCGCAACATCGCGGTGGCTGAATGGATGATCCTACAGACATGATTCCTGCACCATTACATTCATGAAAGACTTCTGAATCTGATTGTGAAAAAATCTTTTTCAATGTCACCTCTGGGTTCTCGAGGAATGACATTTTCTCAACCATGCGCACTCCATAAGAACTGCTGGTTCACTGTCATGGCTGCTGTGCAGCTGGTCTCCATAGCAACAGACACACCTGTTGTGCTGCTGCTGCTTGATGAGTCTGAACTTTTCCATTATGACTGGAGCTCTATTGATCCTCTGTTACTCTGACACTGCCTCTGTTGTTTCTTCAACATTCTTAAAGTTTTTTCAACTTTTTGCAACGTTTTCAAACTTTTTCAACCTTTTTCAACTTTTTGCAGCATTTTTCAACTTTTTCAACTTTTTTCCAGTGTTTTCAACTTTTTGCAACGTTTTCAAACTTTTTCAACCTTTTTCAACTTCTTGCAGCGTTTTTCAACTTTTTCAACGATTTTCAACTTTTTGCAGCGTTTTCAAACTTTTTCAACTTTTTTCAAGTTTTTGCAGCGTTTTTAAACTTTTTAAACTTTTTGCAGCATTTTTACCATTTTCAACCTTATTCAATTGTTTTCAACTTTTTACAGTGTTTTCAAACTTTTTCAACATTTTTACAGTGTTTTCAACCTTTTTCAATGTTTTTCAACTTTTTGCAGCGTTTTCAACCTTTATCAACTGTTTTCAACTTTTTGCAGTGTTTTCAACCTTTCTCAACTTTTTTCAACTTTTTGCAGTGTTTTCAACCTTTCTCAACTTTTTCAACTTTTTGTAGTGTTTTCAACCTTTTTCAACTTTTTGCAGCGTTTTCACGTTTTTCAAGGTTTTTTAAAATTTTGCAGTGTTTTCAAAGGTTTTCAACCTTTATCAACCTTTTTCAACTTTTTGCAGTGTTTTCAAAGGTTTTGAACTTTTATCAACCTTTTTCAACTCTTTGCAGTGTTTTCAAGCTTTGTCAAAATTTTTCAACTTCCTTTTCAACCTTTCTTCTTGTACTTCTTCTGCATTACAGTTTAGCATTTTCAGCTCAGCATTCACACTTGCAGTTTCTTCAGGAACTGCAAATTTTTCTAGTTATTATTATTATTCTGACTTCTTCCGCCGTTTTTTGACACGCTTCTACTCCTTCAAATCTTGTCCGATTTGAACCATTCAGATATCAAATTGTGCAGCTTTTTAAGGACATTCTGGCAATGTTCTAACTTTTTCATATCTTTTCAACTTTTTGAAATATTTCAACTTATGTGCAACTTTTTGCCCCATGTTAACGGATGGAGATTTTTTCAAACTTTGGAACCTTATAACTTCTTCAAATCTTAACCGATTTTAACCATTCAACTTTTAAAATATTCAACTTTTTAAACCCTTTCTTCAACCTTTTTCAACTTTTTGCAGCATTTTTCAACTTTTTCAACGATTTTCAACTTTTTGCAGCGTTTTCAAACTTTTTCAACTGTTTTCAAGTTTTTGAAGCGTTTTTCAACTTTTTCAACGATTTTCAACTTTTTGCAGCGTTTTCAAACTTTTTCAACTTTTTTCAAGTTTTTGCAGCGTTTTTCAACTTTTTCAACGATTTTCAACTTTTTGCAGCGTTTTCAAACTTTTTCAACTTTTTTCAAGTTTTTGAACTTTTTCAACGATTTTCAACTTTTTGCAGCGTTTTCAACCTTTCTCAACTTTTCTCAACTTTTTACAGTGTTTTCCAACTTTTTCAAACTTTTTCAACTTTTTGAAGTGTTTTCAACCTTTTTCAACCTTTTTCAACTTTTTAGAGTGTTTTCAACCTTTTTTAAAACTTTTTCAACTTTTTGCAGTATTTTAAAACTTTTTCAACCTTTTTTAACTTTTTGCAGTCTTTTCAACCTTTTTCAACTTTTTGCAGCGTTTTCACCTTTTTCAAGGTTTTTCAACTTTTTGCAGTGTTTTCAAAGGTTTTCAACCTTTATCAACCTTTTTCAAGTCTTTGCAGTGTTTTCAAGCTTTGTCAAAATTTTTCAACTTCCTTTTCAACCTTTCTTCTTGAACTTCTTCTGCATTACAGTTTAGCATTTTCAGCTCAGCATTCACACTTGCAGTTTCTTCAGGAGCTGCAAATTTTTCTAGTTACAGCAGCGAGTCGGTCCGTCTCCACGCCGGGTGTGTGTGGAGCTTGTCCCAAAGTGGGCTCCGTGGCTTCTCCCCGGGAATCCCACCAGAGAGAAGCCACGGAGCGCACTTTGATCATTACAAGCAGGAAGGCGGCGGTGGGGGTCGTCATCAGATGAGCTCTGATTCCATTTACGATCATCAAAAGGCGGCCGGTCGCAGCACGCCGCAATAAACCCAATGTCGGAACAAAGAGGCGCAAACAACACATGCCACATTTCATTACCCGCCATCTTTTGGTCCCGTCTTTTTTTTTTTTTTTTTTTTCAACCACCTCGTAAAAACTAAGCGTTTCTCGTTTATAACCCAGCCAAATGCCTTGGCAGTAAGCGCAGATTGCAATTTGCACTTGAGATTTAACGGTGGTTCGCCACTCCTGCGATGATGGACGTGTTATTCAGTTCACATCTTCAAGTGCGCAATGATCAGAGGGAGAAATAACACGCTCTAAATGTTCACGACACTGTAATTAAGCCATATTTTTCAGAGCTTTCACGAGTTCTATTCCGTGTATTGACTTTCAGTCATTATTGAATACAAATTTGAATATGTAATCTGCTTTTCTGCCTTTGAAATAAGTTGCGTGATTTGAAAGAGTGCAGTATTTTTCCAGTAGCAGCATTGTTTTGTCATACAGTGACATCTAGTGGTCTGACATGGTAGATAAAATGCTACATATTTTGACATTAATTCACTCCAAAAAAAGGATCAAGATCAGACCAATACTTCCTCCTTTTTTTTTTCCTTTTTAACCCTTGTGCTGTTCGTTCAACAGCTAAGCCTATAATATCGTGTGACTGAGAGAATTTTAGCATCAGAGAAGTTTTTTCTCTTCTAACAGGAAAACATTCGAACAACACTCACTTATTCCACACTGAGTGACTCCGAGCAGCGTTGTCGTGTAAATGGACGCCAAAATTGCAACGAAAGTTTTGCTTTTTCGCTTGAAAACGTCACAGAGAACAAATAACAGAAAGGAAAATGACTGAATAAAAACTGTGACCAGTACTGATTCTACGAACTGCAGTCAAATGTAAATGTTCTCCAAGAAGCTTTGCGTTCAGCCGTGTAGAACGTTCTGTATTATGTCATGATGTTGAGCTTTTGTTTCTCCAACATGCAGACTGAGAGCATTTATACATTGTAAAATGTGTTGAAAGCAGCAGAGAGTGATGCTGGATTCAAGCTTTTCACAGCTCACATCTGCAGAAGTTCAAGGTTCTGCTTGGTTTTGTTCTTAGAATCATTTTCATCACACAAGTAGAATCATAGCAATTAAAGTCTTCAGTACTCCCAACTTTACATGCAAATGTTCATATTTATTTGAATTATTTTTTATGATTTTCTTTTGCAGGGTGTGAAAATCGCCGAATCTTATGTCAGTGGAGCAAAAGTCAATCAACCCCGTCCAGCTGGAGCCCCCCTCATCTCCTCATCCTTTTTGATTTCTTGAGTGTCCCCACAGCAGCAGGTTTGACCAGCAGCAGGTTTGGCCGTCAGCAGCAGGTATCAGCAGCAAGTTTGACCAGCAGCAGCAGGTTTGACCACAGCAGCAGGTTTGACCAGCAGCAGGTTTGGCTGTCAGCAGCAGGTTTGGCCGTCAACAGCAGGTATCAGCAGCAGGTTTGACCAGCAGCAGTTGGATCAGTTCAGTTCTGGTGGAGGTTTTGTCTCAGACTTCGGACAAGATCACTGAAGAACACTCGATTCCCCCGAGGGCTCAGATGAACCTTGTCCCTCAAAAATAGTTCTCGCTTATAGAAAACGATCTGCGGGTGGTCGATCGTGTCCCCTTTCACGTGTTGAATAAAGTCAGCCATCACGCCGTTCACGAAGCGCCTCATTCTGTCCACCTGGGCTGGGTGGCCATATCTGTAGTCGCGCCTCTGGTTGATGGAGGAGAGCAGCAGCTTCATGTGGGGAAACCGTGAGTGCAGGGTCTGCAAGTCTCTCTTCATGGCCTCGGCCAGCTGGACGCCTGTCATGCGTCCCAGGTCGTTGCCGCCGCAGTGGATGAGCAGCACATCCGGAGCGGTTCTTCCTCTGAGGCAGCTGTTGAAGAAGGGAAGCAGTTCCCCCCAACGCAGGCCTCCCCTGCCAAACCACTGCACCACGGCGTCCAGGCCCAGGGCCACCCCCACAGTCCGCCTCGCCTCCTCTTCACCACGGCGGACGTAGCTGTCGCCCACAATCCAGACGCTGCGCACTGCTGAGAGCAAGAAAGAACAGTAGACACCATTCAGCATGCATCACAACAACGAAGATTCAACACAAACAGTTTGAAAAGTTTAAACTTCAGGGCTGAACCATAAATTCAAACATAGAAAAAGAAAACACAAAGATATGCTTGTTGGGAATCAAATTTCCACAACAGCTATGTTTCTAAAGCATTCTGCAGCAACAAACCTTTGTGTTGAGGCCAGAATTCCCGGAATGAGGGCTGCTCTCCCTGCTGTCTCGGGTTCACAAGGTGAACCGTTGACTTGCGCTTTCTAGAACTGAAAGAAACGAAAACTAAGTCAGTATAAACCTTGATAAACAGATAAACAGTTTTTAAAATGCTTTAACGTTGATTTTGGTCCAATGTAACCTTTAAATCTAGCAGCAGATATCTGCTAAAACACTTTTTTTCAATGCCAAAGGCAGAATGAGGACACAGCCATGAAAATAAAGGTGAAACATTGAATAAATGAGTCTCACGTCATGCTGGAGGCGATGTTCTCTCTCTGTAAAACCAGTAAGCTGCTCATACGAGTCTCTCTCTTCCGTTGGCGACGCTGAAAAGTATCAGGATGCGCTCAGGACCGAAGGTTGGAGATGAGTGGAGAAAAGTAACCGTCTGAGAAAACCAGACAGGACTCATGACGTCATGAGATCAAAAGTTACCATGGTAACCATGAGGGATCCGAATCGTGAACCGGTTCTTTAGTAGAACCGGTTCCTCATGACTCGATTCCAAGGAATCATTTGTCTGTCTCCTCTGAACGATTCCGCTGATCGGTTCCGCTGTGCGCGTGACGACGCACCGCGTGCTCACAGCAGCCACGGAGCAGC
Source organism: Salarias fasciatus (assembly GCF_902148845.1). NCBI lineage: Eukaryota > Metazoa > Chordata > Actinopteri > Blenniiformes > Blenniidae > Salarias > Salarias fasciatus. The sequence continues at coordinate 6,158,381 of NW_021941229.1, read as the reverse complement.
TGCGGTCCGCTCTGGCCCGCTACAGAGCTGCGGACCGGAAACTTTCAGCAACGATGCTGTTTTTCCTCACTGCTGAGCGCTGCTGCTTCAGTCTAAACAGAAACAAGTCGGGGGCCAGATGGAAAGTAGACACGTGTTCCTAAATCAGTGATTTCAAAATAAAACCTGTGTCGTGTTTTTGCCTTCACATTGTTTTTGTAATTCTTCTGGTAGAATATATGACAAACAACGCGATCCGATCATTATATACATTAGAAGAATGAACAATGCTGTACTTAATCTTTGTATGAAAGTCAAACACACCAAAATTGCACAAATCAAAGCTCCATGACCGGAGCGGCTGTGTTGCCAGATTGAACGGGTTTCTGCACAATCAAGCTTCTTTTGAACCCGGGGTGGGTTGATGGAATGGCTGTGTGTTTTGTGATGTGTTTTTTTGAATGGAAATTCGGTTTTTACGGTTTTAACATGCATTTTCTACAGAGATGGAGGTTTGGATTGCTTTCTATTGTTGGATTCTATTGTTGTTGTTTAACATTATATTTGGGGCAGATCTGGCAACCTCCATGAGCTGACAGCAGACACACCAAGACTGTGTGAGTGACAGAGCTGCAGAGCTGGACCAGACAGGAGCATCCAGTGTGAGGCCGGTGTAATTTGGTTTTGAGCTTTCCAACCTGGCGTCAAGAAGAAGCTCCAGAGTTTGGCTGTATTTCACACCAAAAGATGAAACTGGGGCTACTGGCAGCTCGCAAAGTTTTCATGACATGGATATTTTTTTTCTTCTGTTCAGGATTAAGATATTAACGAGTTAATGCAAACACCCCAGCTGTATTGTTTCATTTCTCACTCAATGAGAAATGACCCAAGTCCTAAAGACAACAACACAACAAGACATTATTTCCATATATAGTCATAAACACACACACACACACACACACACACACACACGCACAGTCTTGTATTTCTATCCTTGTGGGGACCGTCCATTGACTCCCATTCATGTCTAGCCCCTAACCCTGACCCTTACCCTAACCCTAACCCACACCACAACAAAGCCTAACCCTAAAGAAATGTTTTTGCACTTTTACTTTTTTCAGTAACAACAACATGGTCAAGAAAACACTGTTTCTCCTACTTAGGACCGGAAAAAGGTCCCCACAAGGCACGTCGTTCCACGTTTTGCTATCCTTGTGGGGACATTTGGCCCCAACAAGGATAGAAATACGAGAACGCACACACACACACACACACACACACACACACACACACACACACACACACGTTATTTTCATTTGTTTCCATTGACATTTCTGTGTGAACCTTTGTTCTAATTTGCTTTAAATGTAATTATTTCACCACAGAGAAGATGTGTTATGATCATGTTATCATGCAAATATGCTAAACACGTTTTTGTTCCTGTTCAACTGAGAATGATTTAATGTCAAATTTCCAGACATGCTGTTTCTTTTGGGCCATGTTTTTTTAATCAGGGTTTATGGTTGATTATTAACATTGATGTAATCTTATGTTAGAAGAATGATTTATTTCTCTGTTCTAGATTTTATTCTTTATATATTACATAATGGACTCGCTGGAGCAATTTACATTGTTATGAAAAATACAGCATGAGCATCTTGAGAAACTAAAATTCATTGTAATAATTCTAAAATTATTTTGCTAAATACTGAAAACACACGATGATTACATTAACAGGAAGCTGTAACATTCGGCACAATACTACAGCCCCTTCATGTTCACATTTTAAAATGAAACTAAATCAATTATAACATGAATTCTTCACATCGCCATAATGCAGCATTAATTTATCATATTAAGTGTAAGACTTCTTCACAGTGTGATGTGATATTTCAGTTTCATGTTGTGTTAAAATATATGTTCATTCATTACTGGCGTGCGGTTCATAATGAATCAGAATGGGGGACGGTTTCAACAACATGGGGGGGGGCAAATTTACAACTTTGTTTGAGACAAACGCCATGAGAGTGAATTTAGAGTGAATCACCTGCATTTACAGACATTTATTCACTGGTGGAACAGCTTTTATCCCGGTGAGAGGATCATTCTGTCCTCCCCAGCTATAAAAATGATTCAGCAGAAGTCAGAGCTGCATCCATCACAGTATATACCCCCACACCGCCCCCCCAAGGGGGGACTCTTAGTGTGCATGTGTGTGCAGACTGGGGGACTGAGATTGCTGTGTGCAGCCAGACTCTCCAGCTCGCTGTTAATACGTGTATCAGTTGTACTTTACTCGTGTTTAACATGTAGCACCATGTGTGTGTGTGTGAGCCCTGAAAGACATTAGCATGTAGCATGTAGCATGTAGCATGACTCAGAATTACTGAGCAGTTAAACTGAAGATCCACATCAGGCTAACTCTGACGGTCAATATGTTCATGGAGCGTCTCGGAAAGCATCAAGATGTTCTTGAGTTTTATCATCAGTGACAGATTCATGGATGTAATTGGACTAAAACACTTTTCAGAAAAACTGAAGACTGCTTAGATAATGTTAGAACGTTCACACGGTATGATCACATGTAGATTTAGTGACTTCAATCAAGAAAAACTTTCCACTTTAGTTGTAAAGAGATAAAACGTCTCCGTCATAAGTCACTCTGGCAGTTTTATGGATGAAAAAAGCTTAAAAACCTTCCAAAAAATCACAAACAAACAATGCTGAGTTTGTTCTCCAAATTATCTGATTGAGATTCTATCTGAAGTTGAAGGCTTAATCTTGTCCAAGTTGTCGTAACTGATCTTTCTGCAAACTTTCGCATCACCGCATACATACTTTGGCAGGCAGGAACGTATTTCTGGGCACGACTGTTGTCGAGACGTTGCCCAATACTGGTGTTGGAAAAATAACACTGTTTCCAGGAGATCTCTCTTGTGTAAACACGGCTTTAATTCACATCTATAAGCTCTGACATAATCCAAAATAATCAGTCACCATAAGCCTGGTTTTTAAGATCACTTAACGGAGGAATCCGCCGTGCGTCCGTTTCCCTCTGATTGTGTCATTCCAGGAAAACAGGCCCCACAGAGAGTCATTCATTACAGGAGTATTTACCCCTATCAATAAACTAACTCATACTTAGTCATCCGAGCGCAGAGCAAAACACAGAGTGGCGCTTGCTTTCCGCTGGCGGCCGTGTACCTCCGCTCGCATTCCTGCCTAATCCCGTCATGTTGCAGTTGTTTGTCTTGCTAACAGGATTTCGGTCCCAGACCCTCTCTGTGCACCGCAGGAGCCTGACGGCGATATTAAGTTATAAACAGAGCAACACATGGAATATGCCAGTTTTACTTTCCTTTTTTTTTTTTTTTTTTTTTTTAAACATGTGCTTCCCTGGAAGTCGTCCCAGACAGTTATGTCTTTCAGTGGGATTACTGAGAACTGAAAACCCTCTGAAACAAGAGAGCCCAGGCAGACTCGTCCTATTAAAGAGGTGCAAAGGGTATTTATTACAGCTAGAAGCTGCAGGAGTCTCTTTTTTTTTTCTTTTTTAAGCGGAGAAGAAGCAGCGACAGGGATGTAGGGGGGGTTAACGCTTTTTGAAATATTACTCTAAGTGGAATTAATTCCTGCCCGCCGAGCGCCTGGACATCCCAGGTGTTACTGTGAAAATACCATCTGGCTCATTAATTGGAAGTTATTCCAGACGATTACTGATACCCCCGAGGACCGCCGTCCACTCTCTCTCCGCGCGCACATATTGAATTCCATAAATAAGACGCCACCGCGCTTCGCCCCGGGAGGCGGCTCAACCGGCTTTTTATGGGTGAACATTGATTATCAACAGTTCAAGGCAGTTCACGCATATCGAGGAGAATTCACAAGTGGAGGTGAAAAACAAACCTCCGAGTGCAAATATGAGAGAGGAGCAAATTGAAGCTCTGGGATTATCCGGACAGTGTAAAAGAAAAAAAAAAACTATTATTTTAATTAGCTTATCCACAGAGGTTCCCCTTCTCTGACTGGGAATGAGTTTTCACACAACGACGGGGAAATTTGTTTTATGACATGAAACAATCGCTGAGGACCAAATAATTGAAAAGTACCGCATGAGATTATAAACAGCAAGTTTCAAATTAAAAAGCTGGAATCTGTATGACCAGCTTGACCCCATGAGCTGCTGTTCAGCGTGCCGTAATGGTGCTTCTAGCGGCTGCATTATTTATAACACCTGCAAAGTGGAATGAAGAAGAAAGTGTGTTATTGTTGAGTGAATAAAACGCAGGAACTATACTGGAGGTCAGTATACATCCTGATTGTTGGAGAAAGTAAGAATCGCATCGTCCACCAACCATTGTTGCTTTGTAAACCAAAATACAGTCAGACTCTAACAGTTCTTAACGACAGTCCAGAATGTTTAATGGTGCGAGGACCAGGAGAATCTGGACTGGGACCAGGACCTGGACCAGGACCAGGAGAATCTGGACTGGGAGTCGCACTTCAAACTGTTTCATCGTCCATCTACTGAACATGTGCAGAACAGCTGTTTCCTACAGCTGGGCGCAGACACAGTCGCGGCATTTCCACTGTCTACATGGAGACTGAGCCCGAGGAGTTTCAAAAAGTTGCATTTTCCAACAATTCTACGTAGATGTAGTCAGAGCGCGCTCACAAAGTTCCACTCTGGGAGTCGTTTTCAGAGGGTCAGAGGCTGCAAGCATTGATGCTGTTTAAACCGATACCAAGACAGAACGAAAGTCCAGCATCGATACTTAAAAATGTTGCATAGAATGGACCTGGATCAATGGATCGATTGACTGATTTCGGGTTTTAAAGCTCACACGTCATCCAGCAGACACACGCTGGACAGATTAAGCCCTGGGTTGCTGTCCTAACGCACCTCAGAATCAGAACCAGACCAGTCGCCTCTCGGCGCTCAGTCCGAGTCGGTCAGTCTCCTGATGGATCGCCTGAACCGTCAACATTACAGCTGGATTTCTGGAAGGTCGGCAGGTCAAGCAGCTTCTCTGGTAGAATTTCCCACAAGCCCAACGTCAAAAAATACATTAGAAGCTCGTTTTAATATGATTAGATTAGATCAGTGTTTTCAGTATTAAAGTTGTTATTGCTTTATTTTATGTGTGTGTTTAAAGTCAAATTGTAGAAATGGCAGCACAACTTCTCTCCTTTCCCGTCGTCGCCATCTGGTTTGAGTCAAGTGGTCGTCGAAGAAATCTAATCATGGCTGACTGTTTAAACTTGTAGCATGAAATTAGAGATCGCGGTACAAGCTGCCCATGCTTAGTGGCAAACGGCGAAACAAGGACCGAGAGGTGATTCTACGTAAAGGACGAATAAAATCCAACAGATTCTCTGTGATGGGAAGGAAATAACTGAAAAAATGAAGTCTGGATTAAATCTTTAGGGGCAACTTTGGGTGTCGAGAGTTTGTTCAAAGGGATTAAGTGAATAATCTGCAACCAAAACCATGAAATTAACTCCTCATAAACGTCGTCGGAGGGATCATTACCGTCTCTTTCATTTCAGACCCGGTGGTTCTCATGTGGTCTGTGGTCTCTGGGAGTCTCTCTGTGCCCTGGAACCTCTGCAGCTGAGGGCAGGGCACCTCTCACCTCGCCGTTTAGCCCTGACCCCCCCGGGGCCTCCACAACAGACGCACAATGTTGTGTTTCTGCTGGGCTCGAAAAATGAATCCATACATCCCAAACTTTTTTTCTGTGTGTGTGGATACTTGGGGAGATTTTCTCACACACTCTCCTCCTGCAGTCCCACTGTCACCTTCCTGGTCAGAGTGTGACTTTTTAAACCCTGCAGTGTAACAAATGGGTTGTCTTGGTCGTAATAAATGACTCTCCGCGCGGTGAGCAGGAGCGTACGGGAAGATCAAAATGTCCATAATTAGGTGGTCGTGACATTGTGGCTGCAAAGTTTCTGACCTCCGGATTTCTGCAAAGCTTGAACCGGGTCCTCCATCGCAGTCTCCATAATTTGCATCGTTCAGTTTCCTCTGACTGAAGCTTGTTTGTCATTTCGAGCCCAGCTGTTGGCCTGCGGAGGGCAGACCTGCTTTCCGTCCCACTGATGTGGCTCTTTGCTTCCCTCTGCGCTTTGCTCCTTTGCATCTTTGCGTTTTATGGCGTTAGTGAATCTCTGATGTGCCTGGCAGACACTGAAACCGAGAACCGATCCTCCGTCCGGATTCAAGCATCTGTGACTGTAGCAGCTGGTGGTGAACGCTGACTGTCTGAATACCTCTTCTCATATTTAAAGCGGTGTTGTTTCTCTGCTCTTTGGCCCGGAGATGGTCTGGATCACTGATCTCCAGCTTTTTTATTGAGGAATCCACATATATAAACTTAGACAACCACCCCACCACGGCGCAGTTAGAAAAAACAAGAACAAAGTATAAAACTCTGCATGTGAAACACAGTTTCTGTCATTTATTCAAAGACGTTGAGTTCATTTTCTCTGGGCTCATCATCCAGGGCTGCTTGGCGGACCGGAGCCTCTTCAGCTCTAACAGCTTCAAACCTCCAACTCTAACTGTGTCTAAACTTGTGTCTTAACCATAAATCGGACGAGTTAAAGCAGTGAAGTCGTTTCCTGAAGGGGATCGGTAAAGAATGCTTCCTCCTGTGATCAGCACCGTTTGAATTCACCCCAAGTTCTGAACATCAGAAACTGGTCGATTGAAGATTCCACCAACATTTAAACTGCACAACAATGAATGAGGATGTTTCACATTTACAACAACGAGTTATTTTGAAGCAAAGCCCAGGTCAATGTTTAAAAAAACCAAGATTTATGTGACCTCCATCCAAACTGAGCCCAGAAACAGTCGCTACTAGGACTAGTGGATGATAAATCCAGAGGCCTTTATTATTCCTGTTCAAATGCCACAATATGAACATATCAAAGAGGGAAAATCCTAAATATTTTGAAGCAACATGTTTGCTTTTGGCACTCAAGTTCTTCTGAAACTGCAAAACAAAACTTTTTACTCATCCTCAGCTGTTTTTCGTCTTTCTGCCTGCTTGTTTCCAAACAACCTGTTCTAATGGCTCCCAGATATTGAACATTTGCTGAAACACTGGATATAAAACACAGAACTCGCAGGAACCTCCTCAAAGTGAAACCGTGAAGCCTTTTCTTTCATTTGGCCAATCTGCACAATTATCCTGACTCACCAGCATCTATAAGCGCCACAGCAAGCACATCCCTCACAAGTCGCCCATCAAGAAACACATTCAACCTTAATGGGAGGAAATAACCAAGCTGGATACTGGAGGCCGTCCATTTTTCAAATAGTCGCTCCATTTACACTCCCTCCGTCTGCCTTCATGTAAAACTCCAGGATGCTTTCATATCTGCTAGACTCATTTACTCTCATTTCATCTGACTAAACTTTGGCGGCCAGCAATGAAAACTCAGACATTCTGTTCTTTTTTGTTTAACTCAGGCATCATAGTTTTTAAATATACACCTTTAGTCTGTATAACTGGAATATTTTCCAAACATTTACATGTAAATTTTCTGAAGAGAAAACACAAAAACAAAGTGTTTTCACTTGAAACGTCGTCGTGTAAACGGGGAATCATGCAGAACCAGTTCAGTTTTCTTTAAGCACTTCTGCATTCTGCAGCAGAAGCTGCAGATCTACAGCGGTCAGCCGGTCCCTCATCGTGTAGGTTAACCTTTCGGAGCCTCATTTGGGGGTGAGGGATAGAAACTGTTGCATGGCGCATTTTATGGATAATCAATGCGATCGGCCCGCAAACATCCAATCAATCGTCCGGATCCCCCCCCGTCGGCCGCCGCCCCTCCCCCCACCACCACCACCGCCGTGAGCGATGGTGACACCTGTAATTGGATTCACCGGCTGAAACAACGGAACAAAGGAAGGGTTCGCCGAAAAAAATGAGACAATTATACAGGACGCTAATGCACTGCTCGGCGGATTTAGACAAACTCATATTTATTCCGAGAGGCAAAGGGAAGCGCGACGTGCAGCAGGCGCTCCTCGCAAGGTGTTTTATTGAATTTGTCAGGCTGTTTCCTTCTCCACAGCCCGACCCTTTCCTCTATCTGTTACATCCATCGCACACACACACACACACACACACACACACACACTCAAAATGATGGGTTTCTCCGTGCACCCAAGGGCTCGGTCGACCCCTGCACCAGATTAAATCTGACACTCATGACCAACTCTGACAGGGGGAGAAAATACCAGTGGAGGACCGGGGGAGGGGTCGGTTTAAAGGGGGGGGGTGTGGGTGTGGGGGTGTTGGGTGCGAGGTGAGAAGAGGGTTTAACGGTTAGTTTGGAGTGACAGACTAATTAGGGCTTTCCTGCGTGAAGTTTATTTTCATATTTACTTCGGAGTGTTGAAAGGCCAAGTAGCATTCGACCAGGACCCGGGTCTTGGATTACACACACACACACACACACACACACACACACACACACACACGCGGTTTGCATCCTTGCCTTCTCAGGATAACAAATTTCCCGCATTGTATCGAAACTGAGAAACCACAGCTCCTCACCGAATCCAGATCCGTCACCGTTCCTCTGGTCCTCACTTCAACACGAGGCCCCACTTCAGTCAGCAATCAGGCTAATGTCCCCACAAGTACACAAAAACTAGAACATTCACACACTGAAAGCACCCTTGTTTTAGTGGCACAGAAATGACAGAAGACAAAGATGAAACTTGTGTCAAAACCAGGTGAAAGAACCTGATGTTGTCAAACAGGAGCAGAATGTCTCCCTCTGCTGGGCGGGAGGAGAAACTCTGAGGTCTGCTGACAGTCTGGCTCTCAGTCGTCCAGCAGTTTGACTTGAATCAAATACTTTCATCACTTTTAAATCCTACCTGGTGATGTTCACCTTTCTCCTGGTTCCTTCCAGTATAATTTGGGTAAACCGATGACAGAATATGTGACTTAAAAAAAAATGTGTCAAACCTTGAGATTGGTGGTACCTTTCTAGCATTTCAAGCACTTGCAAACAAACTGTTTGCAAAAAGTACATTTTGTTGTTGGTAAATGGTTTTCAAATATAAAATTTTTCAGCCTGATCAGAGTTCATTGGATTTCTTTGTGTCTGTTTTCCTTTTTAACTTCGCTCCGTCTCTTGAGAGAAACGCGGTGGAAATTTCCGACTGGTTTATGCAGCGCAGCTTTGGAAATCCTCCTCCTGCTCAGACTCCACCGCCGGTCGCAAAGCGCCTGTCAAACGGCAAATCAGTACTGCTGCATATAAACCTGCACAATATTCCAATCGCTTGATTCAGGTAAACAAGAAGATCTGGTCTCTGGAATGGAAAGAAGTCGATGAGATTGACGAAAATGTAGCATGTAAATGCAGATAATGCACACACACCGATAAGCTTCTTCCACCTCATTTCCACTAAACACGGCCCCTCCTGCCGGCTGCAGGGGTCTCTGAGAGCGTCTCACTTTAACTGGGCGACGTTTGAATCGATATGAACCGACCAATACACGCTGAAACCACCAATTACTCACCGAGCTTTTCAAACAGTCAGCAACACTTTCATTAAGACGTTTAGAAAGGAAGTGACCGAGAGGCCTCTGCAGTCAGGAGCTCCACCCTCCGAAGGACGCCGTCAACAGTCTGTGGTACAAAACAGATAAAGATCTATGGTTTCATTCATATGGCAACCAGTGAATGTGGATTTAAGAAAAAGTTAATAAAAATCCCATTATACATCTCTTCAGCTTGAGAGATAATTCCATGAAAGACGTCTTGATGAAAAAGCTTGGAGTCGTTCGTCCTTGGTCCTCGGCGCAGTAACGTCTTGACGCTACAATGGCAGCCGTAAACATTCTTGTGGCTTTAATGTTAAAGGATAAATGAGATCTTGTGGCTTTTCCACTCGGCGTTGAGTTCCTCCTCTCCTCGGCGCCGGCCTTGCGTTTGTCGCTCCGTTACAAAGGAAAGGCTGACACCAGAGAAGTTTCATTTTTCAAAAATCCATCAGTATTTTTCTTCCTTCAGCTGGGCTCTGTGGTTTCTGGGACGTCTTAGCCAAACTATTACACAGCAGAATTGTTGTTTTGGGACCGAGGATTTCTCTTTTTTCTTGTAAAGTAATGTTGGAGCTAGAAAGTGAAGCGTCCCAGTGCTTTCTACATGCTGGGAAAGGTTTGTTACTTTCTGCTAAATCAATGCAGATTGCTTTATTTTGTATATAAATCAAGCTAATGGTATTTATTCAGTACTCATATCTGTTTTTGATATCTTCTCATAGTTCCAGTACATCGAATGCAACACAGGTTCTTATTTCTGACTGTATTGTTCCACTGTGGTTTTGCGCAGTAGCTGCACGGTGGGAACGTCTCACAGCACCTGCAGTTCCTCCCATAAACCCTCAGTGACACTTGAATTAATGCCGATCTTCCTCCAGACCACATTTCAGCGCGGAGGTCAGTAAATATGCAGCCGGAGACCCTCACGCAGCGTGAAAGAATAACACGTATTGTTGGACGGTCTATCACTGGGCTCCGCTGGACGTGCTACATTACAGGGGCTTGAAACTCGTGCATCACGCTGTGGAGGAAACGGCGACGGAGCAAAACCAGATGAGATCATCTGACTCTTACAGCGGAACGCCACCCTCCTGCGAGGAGGAAAGCGGCACCTGAACGCGCTATCGGCGTGAAACACAGAACGCAGAACATGTTACTTTAGCATGAATCACCACTTCCTGATCTGTCCCCGAGGAGAATCACAGCCTCTACGGTTTAGCTTTTTCTCCGCTGATTTCCTGCCCCATGAAATTAGGCCTCGCCGAGTCCATTTATCATCCCATTACCACCGTCCGTTCCCCCATATATAGACCCGGGTCAACGCCACCACCAGCAAACACACACAATCAGTCACGGCCGCTTGATTACAGCGCTTCAGAAAACCCACATGTTGGAAAACAAGCTGCTTTTCCCTTTAGAGTCCTGAAATGAGAAGCATTCTTTAACGATCTCAAACACTTTCTTTTCTGACTCTCACACACTTTTTGTTTCCTGGTAGTTTTTCAGCTGTGTGGACACAAACTGATCGTTGAGTTGGCGCTTGAAGAAAAGGTCACATGGTCGTTAAAATCAAAGGAATTCACGTCCCGCGCTTCAATATTATGGAAATCTGGCATTTTAAGTATTGATCTTTCCAACACAGCAATAATCAGTTTGGATGTAGCACAACAAACATATTTCAACTCATTGTTAATGGGAAAAAAATGAGAGCAATGTAGGGAATAATGTCTCCTAATAATGTGATAATGTGTTTGACTTCAAGTTAAATAAAGTCAATGATGCAGTAACATTTAAATTATATTGAAGTAGCCGTTAAAATAACAATTAAATAACCATTTAATATGACATGACCGTACATTTGCTTTAGAATTATTACCGGTATTTGAAATCCAGATACGTGGTTGTATAAAGAATAGGAAATGTAAGATTTTTTCCCATCTTTTCCCATCTTTGAATTGCATTGTTGCTGAAATGTGCTGCACGAATCATGAATGCATGAATATGTATTAATACACAGAATTTGAAAAAGAAAATATAATACCAACTGCTAGTGATTTAAAAATATATACATATGACCAAACTTGTCAGGAATTAAACTTTGTAGCAGTTTTCTTATTGGAAATTGTCATAAAAGTTACAATAATGATAGAGTTGTTTTTTATAAGAGTATTTTTTAGTTAGTTTTATTTTCTGGTTAAAAAAAAAAAAGACATTTCTGGGGGAAAACCTTCCAAACTGATGGAGATGGTTTAATCAGTTCTAATGAAGTGAAAAAAAGTTTTATCAATTAAAATATCCACTCACAGGTTTCTGTGCCAGAAATGAAAGAGTTAAAATTCATTTTTTTGTAGCCATATAAGCAGATTGATCTGGAAAGAAACGTTTGAACTGGTCATGAGCGGATTGTTTTTTTCATGTGTTACTTATTTGAATCTGTGATCTAAACTCCTACAACACCGTTCGGTGCTCTTGAAGATCATTTTCATTGAGGTTTTACGACAGTCCTGATGTCCCTGTTCAACCGTCTTATTGACCAGCGGTCTGGTCTCTGGACGGTCCTCCATCGCCTGGATCACTTCCTGGTCCGACCCCGTCCTGGAAGACTCAATCTCTGCTTCAGGGTTTCCTCTTCCAGGGAGATTTGGTCGACCCTCTGTTGAGGTTTCATGAGAATATTACATTTCCGCCATCAATGGTTTACAAAAAAACAAGTGGAAACTAATAAAAGTGCTAAAATAGCTTCTTTTTGACTCTTTAAATATTAAAAATGAAAAATTCACAACATCATAAAGATGGTCATAATGGCTTAAAGTTGTAAAATAATTAATGACCTTTAAAGAAAAACCAGAACCAGGCAGCTGGTGCTCATGGCAGCTGCTGGATTCAGTTTGACTCTCCTGCGATTCAGTTTTTGCAGGTATAGAAACACTTCGTGCTCCAGTGTTGTCTTCATTTCAATGGTTAAACATTCTTTGTGGTTCCAGATGAATTTCATTTGCAAAAAAGTGTGAAAAAACAGCTCTTTTCTGCCAGAGCGTAACATCCCTGTGGTCTAGACTAACGCTTCCATCCTCGGCTCAGAACAGGTGTTTTCCTCTCTGATTTGACCCTGAAGCCACAGAAATGAGCACAGAACGACCAGCCGTGTACGGAAGCATGTTTGGAAAGCGCCTCGCTTTTATTTATTTCTGACACCACCTCTCTGAATAATGTATGGAGGTAATATATATATTGTGGGGAAAGCGCCAGTCCTCAGAGTGAGCGTGATGAAGCCTGTGGAGGCGACGCGTTACTCTCCGGCCTTAAACACACGTCTGGGGACACAAACACATGGAGCTTTTCTCTAAAGATGAAACATCCCCGGCGTTTAAAATGTGGCTTATTAAAACACTTATTCAGCCTTTTTTCTTCCGGGTGATTTGTTAAAACTCTCCGGAGAGCGCGCCGGTAGCACGAAACACGAGCGTGACGTGGAAACAGGGAATCGGCGCCTCGTGTTGATTTGACAGGGCCGTCGCTCCAGAAAGCCTCCGACCGGTAAACACCCTTCACCGGCTGACGTGTCGTTTTCCTGCCAGAACAAGCCTTTCTTTTTAACCCCCCTCCTATTGTATCACCGAGGTTTATTTTGAAAAGAGCCGGTAGGAAGACGTCTCTCTCGGTCGGGATCCCATTAAATGAGGTCAGGTCTGAGCGGGACGCCGGCGGCGGCGGTGGGAAAACGCCGAGCGGGAAGTGAGAAGTGATGGGGGTCGCGGCGGGGTCGTGACACGGCGGGGCTGAGTGAGAGGACCCCGGGGAGCGTGGAGCCCTCTCCCAGGCAGCTCCGCTCCAACACACACCCACAGACCTGACGGCTGGACGGTCGGAGCTGGCAGCATCAATCAGCACGGCGTGAGCGCTCAAACGCACAGTCAGCAGAAAAACTACAACCGGACTTAAATCAGACAGCTTCTCACACTGTTGCTCAATTTTTTAAGTAACGGCCCTCAGATATTCTGGACGACCTTCCCGATCCTCCCTCTCTAGATCTCATGGCAGCTTCCAGCCAGATGTTCTGATGGAACCGGCTGAGTCCGGTTTGACACATCTGTAACCCGACACCTTGAGTTTATTCATGTGATCCCTGAACGATCCTCTGGTCTGAGGCCAGAATCAGTCCACAAGAGTGAGTTTGTAAAAAATACCCACAATGCAACAGCTATAAGAGAAGCTTTCTGGACACCAACATGGACTATCTCTCAGAATAATCATCATTACGATGTCAGTGCAAAGTACAGTAGAGTCTGCTCCTCGTCAGGCCGGAGACCGCATCCCTCGTGCTTATTGTCCGTTTGAGCCCAGCCCGGTCGGCTCAGCACGACTCCACATCAAATACACCCCGACCCGAGCCCTCCGCTCTGAAGTCCCCCTCCCCCGTCGGTGTTATTCCTGCTCTCATCCCGTCTCCCTCGGCGGTATCCGTGTCGCCTCTTCCTGCCGAGAAATAACTGGAAACATGTCGCGGCCCGAGCCGCTATTTGTTCATCAAACAGAGAGACGGTTTTGTCTGGGAGGAAGATGGTCGGTGGTTCCTGCGCCGGGATCAGGTGTCGGTCATCCCGGTCTGCCTGGCAGACCTCCCCCCTCCCAGAGGGAAATAAAGTGTCCATATCGATGCCAGTCAAGCGTACCAGCTGATGTGAGAGCATGTTTTCAGTTAAGTGTAGACAAAATAACCAAAGGCCTGTAAAGAGTCGTGATGATGATGGTTACTCAGGAATGAGAAATATAAACTCAGCAGATCAGAACCCAGCAACGCTGCAAACAGTTTGTGTTTTATGTATTAGAACTGAGCGCCGTACATCGAATCAACCCAGAATTAAAAGAGCTCCTCTTAATGTTTTTTCCAGCTGTTGAGAAAAATCAAACTCAGAAAGTTGTTTTTCCTCCCATTTCCACAGAGACAGTCGGAACGTTTTTAAAAAGTTGCATTTTCAGAAGCTCCAAGTGCTGTTCTGTTTTCACTTGGAAACATCATAAAAATGAGGCCTATCGTGGCGTGAGCTGTCCTGCATGTAGCCTGACTGAAACTCCAACCCTCCTAAAGCTCAGTTTAGATAAAAACTCCACGCAGAACGTGAAAAAGAAGTGAAGACTGATCTGAGACCGTTTTTCTCTTTCAACACTTTCACTCCGCATGTTCTCGAAGTTCTACCTCAGAGCAGTGATCGATCATCGTCTGTTCTTTTGTAATGAAAACGATGGAGGACAGACGGAGGAAGACAGAACAGTCTGGAGCGGCAGGACGGCGGTTCGGTAAAGTGGCTTCAAAACTCCGCCTCAATAAAACACACCCGGGGTGCAAACAGGCCTGCAGAGACCTGTAGCGACATTCAGAGCTGATGTGAACCATCGGTGTCAAGAACACCGTGTCCAGAAACACTTCTCTCATTATTGTTGCCTTCTGCATCTTTTCACAAACCCTCCCTGATAGCCTGGCTTTGAGGCTCGTCTGTTAGCAGCGAGGGAGCTAGCTTTCATAGCAGCATCACCGGTGTCTCAGCTCAGCTCTCACTGCTGTCTTTCTCTTAAGAAACATGTTTAAAAATCGATCTTTTCTTTGACATTTTTACAATTTGCTAGGTTTGCTGGTTTGATGGCCCTGCTGTAAACAGGATCCAGGTATTCTGGTGAGTCTGTCAGACAGAGAGAGACAGCAGCTCTCCATCTGTCTCCACTAATGAAAATTACAGTGTTTTTCCTGAGTTATTTTATGAAATATTTCAAGTGCTGCACTACAAGAGAAACACTTCACCTCTGTTTCTGCAAACTTTTGTGTTCAGACAACTCGTCACGCCGCAGAAACAAACCAACCGCCTCCTGAGCGAGCGAGGCGCCTGAATAAATGGATGTCAGTGACCAGCAGACTCCTCATAAAGACAGGAGATAAGGAGTTTAAAATCCAATCAGGTGTGGATGCTGACGGCCGTGATGACAGGCGCAGTAATGACTCGGTAATCGCCGGCATCAAGGCGGCAGAACTCGTAATTGTGGGAAATATGAAAGTGTCTCAGATCTGCTTTAATGTGATGAAATCTCGCTACAAAGAAAACATCAGTTGCTTTGTGGTTTAATGTGTCATCAGTGAGCTGCTGATAGCTTCAGTGTGTGTGTGTGTGTGTGTGTCTGGGGGGGATTATCAAACGGCCGTGGGCAGCAGCCATGCAGAGCAGAGGCGATTCTTCCACTTCACCTCGGGTCAGCATCATCAGCAGAGTCATCTGAGACTCAGATCAACTTTTATCTCTGCATCGTATGAAGACGATACCTGAATAACCACATCCACGCTTACCTTTTATTCTGAAAAGCGCTGAATAACAACTGTCGGAAAAACTCGAACAAGGAAACATTTAATATTTCACATTTTAACGGATTAAACTGACAAAATTGTGAATCAGCCTCGAGATGCACCGATAACACTTTTTAGAAAGACGAGTCCCAACCTTCAGATACTTACTGATACCGAGTACCGATATGAATTTATTTATTTATTGAAAACCATTAAGTCTAGTTCACACTCCGTAATGCAAATGATACATGAAGGCGATGAGCAGCCGTGAAACACCTTCACACAGCGTCTTCTTCACCGCCATGCACTCCTCCATCACCTCCCCTCGCAGACCGAGGGACCGGGCTCACCGTGTGCCGCCACATGCGTAATGAGTGTATCGGTCATACTTTAATCATGTTAAGCGTGGAGTGAAATCCTCCTGGATCCACTGAGCAGGTAAATTAATGAGCGACGTCAGGCTAACTCTGCTGGTCCGAACGTCTCTGCTGATTACTTCTCTGGTGTCGAACGGAATATCGTTCGCCTCATCTCAACGTTTTGGCAGAACGTAATTTTGAGTCTGATTACTTTCGTCATCCTCATGAATCTTAAAGAATCTCCAAACTGCCACCGCTGCTCATCCTCTCTGGCCGACCTGCTGACGGAAGACGTCATGCTCGGCGGGCGTCCCGTCTCTCGCCCGTCCTCGTGTCTCCCCTTCATCTCGCTCTCTGACTGCTGTCACCTGTGTCTTGTTTCTTGTTGTCTTGTCTTGTTTGTATTTGTGGCTGCCTGGTCCTTCTTCATGGTTCCTTTGTGAGTTTAGTTGTGGGGCTGGAAAGCATGTTGCGCGCTCACACGGGGACCTGCTGCCATCTGTTCAACTCCAAACTCCATGGACGCTCCGAACAACTCCACCTGGGAGAAAATACTCCCTCACTCACCGGCAGGAGCCAGAAGCTGTACGATCAATGTGCCTTCAGGGGCTTCATGACACCATATCGAAAATTACTCAATAAGTAGAAGTAGCTTAAGTAACTTAAAAGCCTTGCTCAACTTTTAAATTAAGTTTACTTGTTTCAGCTTGTTGCATGTGATCATGTCCAGTGATTTGCAGTCTTTTCAGTACGTCTGACTTTGGCGCTCTCTGTGTTTTCTGGAGTTTTGGGAGCACTTCAGGAAAAGGCCAGAATTGTAACGCGTTCAGTAATTCAATAAGGTGGAAACACATTGTTTTTGCATTCACACAGAAACATTTCGAAAAAGATGTCTGTTTATACAGAAACGACAGAAATAATTAAAAAATAAAATGTAGTTCTCATGTTGGGCCACTGGTGGGCGCTGTTTGTTCTTGTAATGAAACCACACACACAAACAAGCAGAGAACAATACCTTCTAAACATTAGCAGTTTTGAGTTCTTGGACATTTTCATGGACCGAGTGTCAAGTGACATTGCCCTTCCGGGTGAATGTCGCCGACAAAAGCACCAAGTCCCAGGAGGACCTGGACTGGAAGGACTGGGATTTGGAGTGTTTTCACAAAGTTGTGTTTTCAGTGGCTCAGAGCACCATTGTCACAGAAACGGAAAGCCAAAACACAACAAATATTTTTCATTTTCACCTGAAAATGTTGTAGAAAAAGGACCCAAAGCTGAAGAACCTTCCTTTTCGTCATTAAACCCTTTACAGTGCATCGAGCATGTGATGCCAGATTCTGTTTCTCTGAGCAGAGAGACTCATACCAGACTTGCTCTGCAGGATTAACGCAGGATTTTGATATGCTGAACCTGTAAAGGAGACAGCGACTCATTTGTTTTTACCTCACAGCATCAGCCACTTGTTAAAAGCTTGCGTCTTCGTGCAGAATCCCCTCCAGCCGCCCTGCCTCCGGGCCCCGGAGGAGCCGGCGTCTCGGGGCCCCGCCGCTCCTGGATCTGATTGATTCTCTAATAAGGAATGAACAGCGGCGCCTGATACTTTGGGTAATTGTCATATTTGTCACCCTCAGACGCGAGCCGAGGCAGCGAGCGTGAGCTGCTTCTGTGATCTAATTGGACAGAGTTATCAGGCGCCGAGCGGCGGCAGCCGAGCAGCGAGCGGCGGTGATCCATATCCTGCCCGCCACCGGAATGAGGAGTCGTTACCAGAGACAGAGGGGCATTAGAAACATCGCACGCATGCATCAATTCCCACACATCGCCGCCGGCACATCCACACACACACATTCGGTTTATCATATTGGTTTTAGTGCCAATATGTCTGCTGGGATTTATAGCCAGGTCTGGTTTACAAATCTGCGCGCGGCCTTTCGACGCCGCCTGAAATTTACACCAGAAGCGCCGCGTCGTTTTCAATAAGCGCCGCCAAAGCTTCCACTCCTGTTCAACAAGATGACGGATATGAGGAGTAATAGCAGTCCTTCACGGTAAACACCAATCCACAAGCCAAGCACAGGCCGCTGTGCACGTTTTTATTAAATCCATATCAGTGTTTACAGTGTTGCAGGAAGCGAATGATAAAAGCTTCCTGTTAATGTTCTCAGATGAGCAAGATTTAAAAAAAAAACAGAAGTTTGTTAAGAATCTACGGAGCTGTTGACTCGTTTCAAGTTAAAATGTGTTTTTGGATTTACGTTTCAGAAAAGTTTCACGTTTACATGGCAACGTTTTGAAAACAGTTTCCGTTTTGACTGTTTTTTTTGTCATGAAACCACACACATTCACAAAGATATGCTGTAAATATCAACAGTGGTGAGTACATGAACATTCATGTGGAGAGGCGACCATCTGGACTGTTGTTCTGGGTGTCTCTCAACTGTAAAACTACCAAGTCCCAGGAGAATGTCGACTGGCAAACTGAGGACTAAACCTAAAGCAGAGTGACATAGAAAATGGTCCAGAGTGAATTTATCCAGCGTGAATTCCAAGCCGAGATCAAACAGTGAGGCATTTCCTCTGATCTAGTCGAGGCGGCGTTGGTCTTCTAAAGAGGTGGTTCCACATGAGTCGGCTAGCTGAACGCTCTACCTCCCATTCTTCTTTCGGAAGCTCCAGGACCCTCCGTCAAGTCAGCACTCTGAGAATGAAGTGTTGTGCTGAGACGATGCGGTGCTAACAGCTCTCATTAGAAACAAGAGAATTAGAAAAGCTTACCCATGCAGGGACAGCTTGGCGGACGCCGTGCCGGAAAAGGGGAGGCAGGTTCCACAGTCTTTGATGAAGGAGTTGAACTAACGTGTGCGTGTCCGCCGCAATAATTTATGACCCCCCGCAGCTGTGCAAATACCAGCGTCGAGCAGCATTCCTCACAGCAAATGACGGCCTGACTTTGGGTATTATGACAGATCAGCGCCGGATAATTCATCTGCGTGGCCTAATATGCAATTACTCTGAAAGTTGCTCCACATCCATCTATCACCGCGCTCCGTGGTTCCCCTCCAAACGCAGCAGTTCCAGGGTCGAGGGAGCGTCGTGTTGTTGACGTTCCTGTTCTCCGTGACCAAGACAAACATCTCCCGCGTCCCAGGAACACAAACCGGAGGGAGGAAACTGTCCCGAGCCGCAAAATGATTTCTACGCTGACGAGCCAAGAGTTTAGCTCCGACCTCTGATCCCGACAGTAAAGAGGCAGGGAGGGAATGAAGGGACTCCAAACCGCAATCAATCCGTCATGAAAGGAAGAAAAATCATTCCCAGAAGAAATGTAATGTCCAGGTCTCTTAATGACTCATTATTGTGTCAGCACAAACTCTTGGCGCCGACCATCCATTCACACACTGCCATCGCCTGATTGTATTTTTTATTGCTCTCTGTCCAGAGTCCAGCGGACGGGGCCTCGCATGCCAGATCCCTCACTTTTGGAACCGTTTTCCACTCGTCCTCAGGTGGACACGATTTAAAAAAAGATCCCGTGAATTGCCGCTGCTGTAATAAGCCGAGATAATAATCAACATGTGTGCCTGAAGAGCTGCTTCCCCCCGTCGATGGATTTCAAAGGAAAGCCTGTGATTGAGATGTCTTCGTGTCTTTGGGGGATGTAGAGAATGACGGCTGGAAATAACTCATTTAATCTCCTCCAATTACTGCAGCTGACCAAATCTCTCTGGGCCAGCGCTCCTTAAATGTTTTGTGTCATGAACCTCTTCCATATTCCATCCATTATCTCCCCTAATGGAGACATTAGCGGCGTCATTAATGACAGCTCATTTGGCGAAGCGCGATATGAAGTGAACGGAGCAAGATTAGCGGTAAATACAAACACGGAGGTAGAGGATGTTAAGTTACAGCGGAGTCTGCATGGAGAAATAATTAAACAGTCCAGTCAGGATTCAATTAGTCCTTCACACCTGGTTGGATGACCAATTTATTAGAGTCTCTCCAGCTTCGCTCTGCGGAGACATAGTCCACCATGTTTGGGGAAAATGGATTTTTGTGAATTTTATAATTAAATCATTCATCTTCTGTCCTGCTGAAGTCCACTCTGGGCCACAGTGGATGTATGGAAGTAGCTCCCTCTTGACCCCAAGGTGCTCATAGACCCAACAACAGATATAATCTCTCCAGCGGGTCCTGGGCCTTAGATGAATTTCCCTTTTCTGCACTGGAACTCAGATTCTTCTGATTCTAGAAGATAGTGGTTATGCGAGATAATATTACTTTACAATGTGCTGAAAAGTGTCCAAGCAATATTGAGAAATGCCACTTTACTGGCAAGAAGAACTGGGTTTACTTTCAGGCAGGAGCCTTTGGATGCAATTTCCATGTTCTCCCTGATTAAGTTTTTGTTTTCTCCAGGTCCTCCGTCCTCCTCCCACAATCCAGAAACATTCCTGTTAGCTGAGTTCACATTAAATTCCCCATTATGTGAATAAAAATTAGTTCGACTCCCCTGACCTACAGGGTGGAAACAGCTAATAGCTCCAGATATTCGTGTATAGAACATTTTCCTCAATCTCTAAACCGATCCGTTGTTTTAAGGCTGTGAGCCGAGGCGAAACCACGTCAGCGCCGCTCTCTTCCCATCCGTCATTGTTTGTTGCTCTGACCTCAAACAGCTCATCAGCAAACACATCAGGGCTGATTTAGCCCCGCTAACCCACTCAGTGGCGCCTCTGTACGGCAGATGAAGCACGCTCCTCCGATATCCATTACCGCGTTATTCGCCGGTAATATCTCCGCCGGCGTTATGGCCGTAATTATGACTGTCATTCAAGCTCGGCTCTTAACATAATTGAGTCATAAGGAATTAGCATAAAGGCTAATTTGTTTGATTATGCGTGAATTTGGGGAATCATGGGGCTAAATGATGACGGCTGTGTGGCAGGTTGAAGACGGACGCGGTTTGGAGGGTTCTGAAGGAGCTCTGAGGAGGAATGTGTCCGTCAGGCCAGGAGAGCAACGCTGACCTGATCTAACCTTCTCTGCTGGTTTAATACTGACTCCTAAATACCATCGCTGTGGTTTATCGATACCATGCAGTGGTGGGCCGGCAGGGCCTGCAAGGCCTTCTCTGCTGGCCTAAAAAGTATCTGAATTACCGACTGATGTAAATTATATTTTGCCCATGAATACTTATTAAATAATTCCAAACGGTATGTTCTGGTTCCTTTCATAGTTTTCCCGTGGTTGCGCTGCTTCCAGACATGTTTTTTTTTTCATATTAAATCATTTAACCAATCAGATTTCAGGCATCATCTGTTGCTAGGGTCAAAGAAATCTGCCTGAGGCCTTCACTGTCCGTTCCTGATGGCGCAGTAAAGTAAAGTAAAGTAAAGTAAAGTAAAGTAAAGTAAAGTAAAGTAAAGTAAAGTAAAGTAAAGTAAAGTAAAGTGTCAAACAGACAGTTGCTTCAACCAATCAGATTTTGATTTGGCGACTCAGCGCCTTCTCGCAGGCGTACAGTAGCATCAGCGTATCCAGGCCTTCTGATTGGATAGTCAGAGAGCGGACTAGCCAGAGCTAGCAAGCAGCATCAGTAGCGAGCTGCGCGGGTGAAAATACAGTTTTACAATGGCAGAAGGAGGAGAAACTGATGTGAATTCATGTGAATTGAAACTTTATGCCAGAAATACCACAGGGCAAGCTGGACTTTCAGCCCTGGCTTTGATGGCAATGGAGAAGGATCTGCTGATGGAACTGAAACGCACGGATAATCTATATGACAGAGTAAATGAACTCTTTCTGAGGAAGGAAAGGAGGGATGTTTTTT
Source organism: Salarias fasciatus (assembly GCF_902148845.1). Classification (NCBI taxonomy): domain Eukaryota; kingdom Metazoa; phylum Chordata; class Actinopteri; order Blenniiformes; family Blenniidae; genus Salarias; species Salarias fasciatus. The sequence continues at coordinate 6,136,301 of NW_021941229.1, read as the reverse complement.
GTTTACAAAATAATCAGGATTTTGGTGAGTAAAATGTTTCTATTTTCCTATAATATTGATCTTTTATTAAGTTGTTGATGCACAGATGAAGTAGGAGACGTGCACTTCAGCAAAGGCATTTATTCTGGCTGCACAAGTATCTATCTGTTATGCAACAACTCTTCATATGCATGTCTGTACAATAAGATGTTTTTTATAGACATAAAATAGTTATTGAGAGGAGGATTGCTTCAGGCGGATCTGTTCTGAAGGCCTTAGTGTGAAATGCACGGTCCGCCACTGATACCATGCATTGGTAGCATCTTCAGAATGGTTCCCACTGCCCTGCCTGATGAAGTGGTTCCAAATAAGCTGGAAATGTTGAAGAAAACTGCAAAATTATCATATTTTCAAGGGAAAATTTTAAACTTTTGCTGGGTTTTGAGTGTCCGTTTACACAGCGACGGAGTTCTGAGTCACCGACAGCACAACTTTTTGAGAACAGCTCCCAAAACAGAACTTTATGAAAACCCCAATTTTCAGACAAACGGGAGAGAAAAAAAACACCTTCTGTGTCCATTAGGTGTGAATTTACTGTAGGAGAACTTTGTAGAGAACAAGAGCAAGAAAACAAGTTTTTCTTTGTGTGTGTGGTTGTTAAAGTGTGATCAGAGCTGAGCCCAAAACAGAAACATGGTGGTGACTGAAATTGAATTCTGTGGATATATTGGATAACAGAGAGTTTGGCCTCTTAACATGGACTCCATGTGATGCATGGATTTAGACACACTGAGATTCTCTAACTTAATCAACGGAGGAGCTGCAAGGTGCAGAAACACATTACAACACAGCAGTGTAGGTGGGGAACGAGGAACGTGAGAGGTTTTTCTTTTTATTACCTTAAGGGGACATTTATGAGAGTTAGTTCATCTCTGAATTAATGGATAGAGTTACACACTCCACCACTGCCACACACACACCGCCGAATCAACACTGATTAAAACCAAAGTCACGAGGCACAAAGACAAACTCTGCAGTCCAACTGAATTATAATTGCTATTGGTTTGCTGTCTGCCGTGGAGATGGAGATTTTAAATTAAGATTTCGGTTTTTCATTACAGGTTTTTCACATCAAGTAATCACTTCCACGCTAAACTTTCAACTAGGGGAAGTTTTCACTGGGAAATGGAACCATTCGGGTCAATTGTCTTGGTTTTTGGTTCACTTGTTCAAAAGGAAAGTAATTCCTTTTGATTTTTTTTTTTTTTTACAGTAAGGCCCATAAAGAAAAGAACGTCTCTCAAGAATGTTCTGTTCTCAACAGTTCTCTAAAATACCAGGATGGAAAATTCATTCAATGTAAGGTGATCTTTCTTGATCTTCTGTCAAAACAAAGTCCGAAGAGTCCTAAATACTCAACTACAAACCGAAGTCATCAGTTTGAGGGCAGGAAGACCCGGACCTGCTCTGACACACTGGATTCCTGACCTGAACCTCTTCCAGCGCCTTCAGAATGAACTCAATCCACAGTGATCCAGAACTCATCCCCCCAGCATCGGTGGCAGCCCGGCTCATCCTCTACCGGCCGAACGGGAGCAAATCCCTTCAGGGAGAGTCTCAAAATCCGGCGGAAACGCCAAGAGAAGGAGAGCGCCGGGCTGATGTAGCAGCGAGTTAATGCCCGGCGCTCTGGGACGAGGCTCAGATATCACTTGTAAGTGGCTGGAAGCGACGGACCGGCCGCCCCGGACAGGACGCTGCTCTCTCTCTCTCTCTCTCTCTCTGAGCCGTGTTGAAGCAACAGCGTCTCTCCCCACAGCCGGCGTCTCTGGCTCGCTGCAGGAGGCTTTGTATCCTGCAACAAGCTGATACTCGGAGTCAGTGGAGCGCGCGAATCCAATTTGCTGTGTGGGAGCATTAGAGTATTAGACTCCTGCGTTAATTTCTTTCTGAAATGACTTCCAGTCTGTTCTGTGTGCGCTCTGGCAGAGAGCGAGGAGGGAGATGGAGTGAGCTTAAAGGAGGAAATGAGAGGGAAAAAAACAGAATCAGAGGAAACAAGAGGAAGTGTGAGAGAAGAATGATGAGCTCAAATATTCCGATTGTTTCGGCGGAGGATATCGTTTCCACGACTTCTGTAGATTGCAAGTGAAGGGCACGGAGGTGACGGCCGGTTTGGAAGACGAAAAGAACAAAATAAAGTCGAATTTTGGCAGCTGTGGAGAGATTAACATCATGCAGATGGAAAAACGTAGAGACACTAGGACTGGGGTGTCAAACATAAGGCTTCTGGACCTAAACTGGCCTCCTAGAGCCTCCTATTAGGTCCAAGAAATCACCCGGCAGATTGTAGAATACACTGATTTCCAAACACATTTTTTTCAGTGGAGCAAACACAGCTCAACACTGAGACGCTGCTGTGAGCAGAGAACTGATTCATTCTGAGCTAACTAGCATTAGCCTCGAAAATAAACACCATTCAACAGCTACAGGGGAAGTTTTCAACATGTCGTTGTATTTTACACCAGAGGGTCTCATTAAAACTGGATTTACTGATGGAAATTCTAGTAATTTTCCATGTTTAATGTTCTTTTTCACCAAATATAGACTTATTTATCATATATACTGTGAGCATGGACACCCGCATTCTTTATTTCATTCATCGTTATTTTATTCTGTCAATACTTTAATCATTGACTGTTCATTTGTAATGTTCACCTCAGGAACCTGGGCTATAGCACTGTATTTATGAACAGGCACTTTGGGGCAGCTAAGGCACATGCTGGGGTCTTGCGGGGTCTCAGGATGCAGGTGAGAGATTGAAAACTGAGCTATCTAACCATGAACGCCTGGACATCATGTCTGTGTCTGATCGAGTGCAACAATCTGTCTCGTCTGACTTTTCATTTAAAGGTTACGCAAATTTATTCAAATGTTCCATTTCTAATAAATCAATGAATATAAACCACATCATTTACTTAATTTGCAGTTGCTTGGGGAAAAACAAGGGTAAACTTTAAAAGGCTTCCAAAATTGAAGATTTTCCTGACAGAAAACTGGAATGAATCAGATGAGATCCGTCCCCATAATGCTCATTCCTACAGCACTGAAGCTATTACAGAGGCCACACGTCGGAACAGATGACTGGATGAATTTACTTTCTCCTGCCGTCAGCGGCTCACTCCAGCCAGTCGCAGTGAGGGAATAAAAGCAGGAAGACGACTGATATATTTTCCACGTGTTTATGTTTCAACACCGGCGTTGCAGCAGAAGGGAGTGATTCATTCTGGTCGTCGTTTAGAGCGAGAAATCCCATCCTTCAAACCTGAACATTAAAACACAGGCTCCTCATCGGGAGTTTCACCAAGTAAAGCCTTTCTTCATGTCAAAGCCACAGGTCATGGTGGTTCAGACCAGCTGATACAGGAATCTTTTATTTCTAGACCAGAGACGTCTCCTACAGCCGCCGTCATGCTGCTGTTTCCAAATCAAACTGGTTTACAGGACGAATCAGATTCCTGCTCTGTCGCTCTGTCCTGCTGTGCTTCCAGGATGGAGAAGAATCAAGCTCTGCATCCAACCATCCATCCATCCATCATCCATCATCCATCCATCCATCCATCCAACAGTGTGTCCACGTTGAGTTCTGGTTGTGTGGAAAGTGAAAAAAGAACAGACATTTCCTCCGATGTGACCTGACTTGACCCTGACTTGACCCTGACCCTACTTACAGTTCCGGCCCAGGCTTGTGCTGCTGCCGCCACTTCGTGTCCCTTACTATATTTGATTGCACTATTCTTGAATGCGCCCACTAGGGGGCGCAGGATGCTGTCTGACTATAACTGTCCACCTGTCAAAAGAACATTTGGGAAGGCAAGTCGGCGCCCCTCCTATACACTGCGCCCGAGGCAGCTGCCTAGTTCGCCTATGCCCAGAGTCGGCCCTGCCGACTGACCAGATCTTTTGCAAACCCTGCTTCATACGCTACAACTCAACTTTGAGAACAGAAACTTTCTTCCCTATAACTTTTATACAACAATATTCTCAAGTAAAAACAGAAACCTTTCCTTGTGCTTAGTGTGTGTGTTTAACAGAGCTCGAAGCCACCGAAATCTGAACTGCCTGAAAACGGCTCCAATGGTGAAACTTTTTGAAAATGCTCAGACTTTTTTTTTCTTCACTTGACCTAACACATCACCCCAGATGTCAGAAAGCTTGCACTGATTCCCGTTACCCTCCATTCAGCTGGTGTGCTGTTCCAGCTTGGAATCACAGTCGGTTCGGTGCTATGCTTTTCGTAAACGTCACGTTTGTTTTTCTGTGAGTGAGGATCTCTTGAAAGAAAAGCCTCTGGCGTCCTGACTTCTCCCTCTTCTCACTCTGTGTTTCTCAGCTCAGGCGGATCTGGCCGTCCGTCAGCAGGGTCAGGGCGTTTGAACCCTCACTCGTCTGTCCCCAGTTTAATGGACTGTACGTCAGCTGAAGTGATTGAATATGGAATTGCCCCGGAGTGGGGGGGTTATGTCGTCCTACAGTCTGAGCTTTAGATCTGTCTCCAGGAGTTAGGGATGTATTTCTAACACAGTTTTCTGAGCGTTGGGGGGTTCGGCTGTTAGGTATCGCTGGGGTAAGTCACTCGTCAGTAGAAGGGTCTCAGAAGGTTCCACAAACAGACTTCTGCTGACTGAAAATTGTCCAAAAACATACTCAGAGGGTAACATCTATATATTTTCATCTGTCTTCTTCCCATGGGCCAAAACCGAACCCACCAGAGGCTCCAGTTCGGTCCAGGAAATGACCAACAAATGAGAAATCAGAGTGATTGTGTATTGAACAGTGAGACTCGAGCTGGGAGACAGTAGTCTGGATTGTTTAAAAAAAAGATTTCCTCAGTATTACTGCCGAGTTTCAAGACTTTGTTTTCCCTGAAGGTTGTCCAGATTGGATTTACACATGTCAAAGAAGATCATCAGAAACTGCCTGCAGCTTTCATTCTCCGGGCTTTTTATACGTTAGAGAGAGACGGAGTGTCTGCCAGCGTTGGACTTCCCTGTCATGTTTTGGCAAATAAGACAGAAGAGAAGCGATCCCCAGGCTTTCTTGCTTCACATGACTGCTCTCAAGTGAAAACGGGAAACTTTGATTTAGCTTGAGTGTCCATTTACACAACAACGGTGAAAACATCTCCCGAGGTTGACTGATGGATAAAGTCTCACCTTTGATGCGTGTTTCAGTCCTGAAGACGTCTTCGTTCCCACATTACAGAAGGAATTAATTCACTGAACATTCAGGGGCTCATATTTATCAAATCAGAGGCTGAGTTCTTTCTGAAAATGGAAAGCAGATGTAAATTAGAATAAAACTAGCTGGTAGACTGAAGAGCGCAGGAGATGCAAGCGTCAGTGGAATGTTGAAGGCAGAAAACCTCAGTGATGAGTCCAGAACACGGTCCAGGACCCGCATTCCTCATCAGAGATTTATCAGAGAGTCACAGAACCTCAACAGGACTCTGCCAGACGCAAAGAAAGGCTGCAGCGAGAGAAAAACTCAGAGGGAAGAAGAGAGAGACAGATGGTGCTAAAGTCAACTTCTGTTTCAAATGATGAAAACAGGAGTTGTGGCGCTTCTGTTCTGCACTCAACAAAAACATAAACACTTTTGCTTTTTTTTGCTCCCATTTTGCAAGAGCTGAAGTCATCTAAGACTGTTTAGACAAAAAGGCTTTTCTCTCAAATATTGTTCACAATTTTGTCTAAGTCTGTGTTAGTGTGCTTGATAGATGATCCCTCCATATGTCAACAAGTCTGGAACTCCATCAAATGTAAAATCTATTAAAACAAGAATTAGAACTATTTTTGTGAAGGCTCAGAAGAGCCACAGAGAGACGTTCACAGGTGATCCTGTCAGCGTTTAACGTGTTTTATTCTTTGGATCAGTGCTTCTGATCTGGTTGACAACAAGTTTGTTCAATATAGTTTTCATTCATCATGTCTGATTTTTATTGAAAAAATAACTGCTTCATAGTTGTGTTAACACTCTTATCTCACAACAATGTGTCCCTATTTGAGTCCTGGTTGAGTTTATCCACCTTTCTTTGTGAAGTTTGCTTCGTTTGTGTTTTTATCCAGTTTATCCAGCTCATTGGTTCCAGATTGTCTGTGACTGTTTGTCACTGTGTTGAAATTTTTATTTAAAAGCAACGTTCAAAAAAAGACATAGGTTAGATTTTTCATGATAATAATAAGTATAATCTGAAGTGCTGTAGTAATTTCTGAAGCATATCTGACAGTTTTTTCCAAGTTATTTTTGACTTTATGCAGGATTCACTTCAAACCACCAGATGGCGCCATTGCTTTGTGTTACACTCAGTCTGATTGTAGCTGCAGTACCAGTAAAAGACCACCAGAGGGCGCAGAATAACACCACCAACGCAGCGACTCCTCTTATTCAGAATGTTGAACCATTTATTTCTCACTGTGCTTTTTAAATGACAAACTCTGCAGCAGGTGCAACATTAACACAGGAAGAAGGGAGTCCGTTTAACACGTGCGTGTTGTGTTTCCATGTGGAGACACTGCATCCACTGACATCTATTTACTGCAAACTGTAGTTAAACTCAGTTCTAAATAACCTCCCAAACACACACACACATTTTTTAAATGTTGCTAATTTACTTGTGAGAGAAATGTGAGTGAAATATTCAGATTATTAAATTATTAAAAGAGAACTATTTAGTTTTGGGAAAATTGTTGAAAAGTTGCAGAGCTGCTGTCTCATTAATAAAGAATAAGTCGTATCCATGTGATCAGTCGTCCATCAGTAACTTTGGTTTTAACTCCATTCTGTCTTCCCTCTCCAGCTCCTCCAGGAGAGGAGCTCCGCTCAGCGGCAGCGGCCTATCGGAGGGCTCGGACCGGGTGTTGCTGAGTAGAGTGGCGGTCCTGCAGCCGGGGCTCCTGATTGGCCGGAGCTGGACTTCCTCAGAGTGGTTCCTGAACAGATGATGTTCCTGCTCCCATATGGTGGAGGCCCTTTGTGTTGTGACTGATGGGGGCTCACGTCAACTTTAAAAGGCTTCCTCCTTCACTTTAAAGTCCCCCCCCCCCCACCCTCTCTGCTGCAGGCTGATCTGGCAAAGTGTGCCTTTAGCCCCCCCCCTTCTCCTCCCCTGCAGTCGTGCAGCCGTGCACACTCATGAATCCAGACTTTTTGGTGAAAGGGGGCCCGTCTCAAATGCCCCCCCCCCACCACCACCACCTCCACCTCCTCCTAACAGCAGCAGCTGCTCGCCCGGTCTCCCACACAAAGGAGGCCGTGGAGGCGGCGGGGCGGCCGGGTCTCGCTGCAGCTTTGTGTCCTTTGTGCCGCCGACGAGGGAGCAGCACAAGTGGCGGCTGCAGCCTTTTGTGAGAGTTTTGTTTTGGTGAGGGTGTGCAGGGCATGGGGGGGGGGGGAACGAGGACATTCAGCCATCTGATCATGAGGCACACCCTCACACACACACACACACACACACACACACACACACACACACACACACACACACACACACACAGCTCTGAGTGCTGTGGTTCAGGTCTTGATCTGCAGTTACATAAGTTATTGATGCAGATGTTGACATCCAGCTTCAGGCGGTGGCTTCATGTTGACACTGCCGTCACTCCTGCTGGTGGTTGTTTAGTTTTTGCAGAAACAGAGACATTTTGAGCACCTTGGTTTTGTATTTCAAACATGTCAGTAACTCCTGTAGCTCAAGGAAAGTGTCCAGATTCACTTTTGGTGCACTTGAAGCAGCAGGGTGTGTTCTGCATCAAATGTCTTTAAAGTATTTGAGGTTCTCACATGTAAACAAGCAGACGTGCAAAAATAACAGAGGAATCAGATCTTATATGTAGTTATCTTCACAAACTATGAGTTCGTCGCTCTCTTTTGATTTTTAACATTTATCTCTTGTCTTTGCAGCGGTCTTGTGTGCAGGTGAGCTCTCCATGCAGGTGCAGGTCGATGCTGCAGGATGGTTTTTGCTGAACGCCACTTCCTGATGTGAGTCCCCCATGAACCCCCCCCCAGGGCTCCTCCCTTCGCTTTGCTGATGCAATTAGTGATCAGACTCATTAGGAGTTGCAGCCGGTCGGGCTGTGGAGATCAGAGGCAGAGACGATCCCCGGCTGAGGGCCGGGCTGAGGGCCGGGCGGTGGGCGGGCGCGCTCGCGCTCACGCCGGCTGCATACTGAGAGGTGCACGGGTGTGCTGTTTGACCCCCGCGGAGTCTGCTCTGACCTACAGCTCAGCAGCGGGGGGGGTATTAGCATACGGGCCCAAACATTAGCATAGCTCGCAGACAGAAGAAGTTAACATATGGAATTAGGGACCAGGCTTTGTTTACCTGCTTGTTTTTCTGAATTTAGCTGGTTTCTACACTCCAACACTAAATTAAGTAAAGATATGTGTCAGTATAACCGAGACGTCATCCGTCCATCACCGCGTCACTTCAGGATCGATCAGTGAAAACCAGAGAACCAAACTCAAAACAATGACTGATAGCTGAGTCATAAAGAGGTGAATATGATGAACAATGTATCAGGAAAAGTCTGATGGCAGAGCAAAAAGCTCAATCAAAACACACACACACACACACACACACACACACACACACACACACACTCCTGCAGCCTCGTCAGCTCCATCTGCTGCAGCTCTCAGCTCAGAATAAAAGAGCTCTGGAGGAGAAGGAGGCTTTCAGGCTGAAAGGACATTTGAGAAGCAGCATGTGGCTGCAGCCAGCGGCGGGCTGCACGGCCGGCGGCGGGCTGCACGGCCGGCGGCGGGCTGCACGGCCGGCGGCGGGCTGCACGGCCGGGGTCGGGCTGCACCGACGGGGCCAGCCCGGAGGGTGTCTGAGGCCGTCCAGGTTCAGAAACACACCTTCAGGAGTGTTTCTGTTTCCAGCTTTGAGTTTGTGGAGAGACTCGTCAGAAGTCTCTGCAATAAAACACACAAAGTGATTCGACACTTTTGAACATGAGGGGAAACTGATATGGCTGCGAAACACTTTTTAAATCTTGAGTCTCCGGTTCCCTTCCTCTTCCTGCAGTGGAGGAAAAGTGAAGCAGTTCAGTCCTGCTGTGCGACTCGACATGTGCTTCTGTTGTTGTTTTTGGAGGATTTGGCTCTGAATGGATGAATGGCTGCAGGCTTGTGCCAAGCACAGGTCCCCCCCCCCCCCCCCCCCCCCGCCCCCCTCCTCCTCCTCCTCCTCTCTCCTGTCATTAAACCGGACGGCAGATGGAGCGAGCGCTGGGATGGCTGCTGTGGAGATTTTAAAGGGCCGAGTGCGTTTCAGCTGGTCGTGTTTGGTCCATTTTTAAAACCCCCTTTGATACAAAGGGTGTGTGTGTGTGTGTGTGTGTGTGTGTGTGTGTGTGTGTGTGTGTGTGTGTGTGATTCTCCAGGTTCAGTCACTGGTGTTAAGATGTTTGATAGAAACTTGACTGGAGGCGACCCAGCAGGTCCGATCAGGTGAAGGTTTGGGTTGGTGAAGTTTTAGTTTCTGATCAGCGTCTCTGTTTCTGCCGTCACCTGTCTGTAACCATGACAACCAACAACACAACAATGGAGGATTCCGGGGTCGTGCTCCTGCTGCAGGAGCTCCTCAGCTCCTTCTGGCTTTTAAAACAAAGGTTTTATAGTCCAGAGTGATCCAGAAGGTCCACTTCAGCATCCGTCCACACTAATCACACTTTCCTCAGTCTCACATCCATAGGTTGCCATGCGTTTCATATGTATGCTTTGCGTGTGTGTGTGTGTGTGTGTGTGTGTGTGTGCGTGTGTGTGTGTAAAGCTGCCGCAGCAGCTGTTGACGCCGCAGTACTTGACGTTGATGTGCTGCACGCAGGTCAGAGTGACTTTAGAAAACAATTCCAAACACACAAAAGGCTCTGAAAGGGTCTGAATGTCCGACTGGAGAAAGAGGAGAAAGGCAGCGTGTGCCGGGAGCAAAGGATCACCGCCATTAACCTGCTGTTTTTATTCCACTTGAACTCTTCTCTGCTGAATGCTGGATTTATTCGTGACTGCAGAATTTTCTGAAGAGTTGTTACGGGCATGTTTTCAGTTTTCACGTGTGTTTTGTGTGTTATATATGTCTGGTTGTTCCTGCTCCACAGAATATGTTAGTTCATGCTTTTAACCCCTGAGATGAAAGAAAGTAACACGGAAGACGGCCATTATGTGTCAAAGTGTGAGCTGACTTCATTAAATAAACAGAAAACTGGCATGTTATCTGAAAAGTCTAAAGTTTCTCTATAAAATCTCCCTGCAGCTTTCACAACATCATGTTTAGATCATCTTTTATTATTAGCTTGTTTTAATTTCATTATACAGGAATAAATCTCTCATAAAGACTGCCTTTTCAGAACGTTAACACTAAATACATTCTTCTGCAATGGTCTAAAAGCTAAAAATGGATTGGAAACATGATGAAACGACTAAACTAAAACCTTTGAAACTCTGCAAACAGCTGGCATGATGGATGAAAGAGGCTAAATAGGGGGAAATAATTCATAATAGTTGTTACATTTCCAGTAATCTGAGCCACAATTTTGGTTTGTGCAGCAAGGTGGTCAGTGATCAAAATGAATGATCGCTCTGCATCGCATGAACCAACTGTTGCAGCGCAGCGGCCTTCTCTGCTCGACTGCCAGAGTGTTTGTCCATCTGGAGCTGCAGGTTGCACTAGTTCACGTTTTTAAAAATCTGTTTTCCTGCAGCTCAAAACGCGTCTGACAGGATGCAGCTTGTTAAAACAATTGCATGTGTGTGTGTGCAAGACATCCAACGCTGTGTTGCTTTCAGTTCTTCCAATGCTAAAATCAGCAAAACTGCCTCAAAACATCTGAAACTTTCCTAAAACCTGATCTAGTAATGGAAGTAATCATTTAAAAATATGACAATTTGAATATAATATCTGCTTTTACACAACCGTTCACAAAAAAGGAAGAAAAAATCTCTTCAAATGCACCAATTATGATGCATTTTCAAGAATTTTTCCCCTTCTTTTCATCTTCAGCTGGTTTTCAGTCTGTGCATGTGACAAAGAGTTCCTTAAAGATAAAGATCTGCAAACCAGTCAGCAAAATCAGCTTCAGGTGTTTTATTGCTGAGACGCTTTTCATGTTACAAAAAGCAGAAAACATCATTTGACATGAGACGAAACTACAGATCTTGGTTCACTAACATTTTCATGTTTCTGTTTCATGCTTTGAGACACTTAAACACAATCAGACGGTTTCACTTTGTTAAAAAACAAAGTGAAACACAACAAACTGTGATTTTGTAACCATTTTTTCAAATCATTTTCACTTTCCAAGAACATTGAATCCATTTACAATTCAAACAAACTTATTAGTAGATACAAAACATCATTTGACATCAGATTAAACTTGCAGAGGGATTTTTTTTCTTTTTCACATTCAGTGAAACACAAACATGTGAACACTTTGTGAGACTTTTCAAAACTTTGTGGGTTGTTCCATTTTCCTTAAAACACTGCTTGGAAAAGTATAAATTACTTTGTTTCCAACAATATTTCTTTCATTTCCAGCTTCCTTCTCTTCAGTACATCCTAAAATGTTCATAAGATATTCTAACAAATTCTCATTAAGTTAATTTTTTACCATTTTCTAAAGTGAAACCTTTAGATAAAAGGTATTTTTCTTTAATTTTTTTTCATGTTTAAGAATAATAATAATAGTTTTGTCATTGTAAACTTCTAAAGTGAAACCTTTAGAGAATTAAGACAATTCTGGAAAGTGGGAAACATTTGGCTGACTGCAACTGTTGTGGTGTTGCTCAGCGAAGAGGCCGTCGTTAAAAAGTCCCTTTTCAAGACGTCCTCTTCCTCAGCACCGCTTCTTCTCCTGCTGCGCGTGCTTCCAGGTGCGACATTTGCTCTGTGGCCGGACCACAGGACGCAGAACTCGCTTCTTCCTCTCCAAACCTCATCCGCACAAAGAATGAGGGTCGATGCGTCGCTCTCGCGGCATGCCCGACCTCGTTCACAGAAAGAATGAGAGTCATCTTGGCATGGACGGGACGAGAGGCGACGGGCGGCCGGCGGGCCCCTCCGGGGCCGGGGCCGGGGCCGGGCAGAAACAGGGTCACCCTGTCCATCAGGGTGAGTATTTCCAGACGAGAAGCCGTGCGGCTTCGCAGCCAGGTGGGGGCGCCGCGGCGGCTCAGCGCTCCGGGAGGCTGATCTCAGGAACCCAGTCGTTCAGACGCCGGCTCTCCTCGCAGAACAGGTGCAGCTTCTCCAGAGAGGGGTCCTCCCAAGACCCGTCCGCCGGGCTCTGCAAGCACAGGGGGGGAGAGGGCAGCGTCACACACCTGCTTCTGCACACACACACACTCACTCACACACACACGCAGGCTGACGTCCGCCGGACGTACCGTGATGAGGACGCAGTGCGCGTCTTCCAGCTGCTGCGTCTTGCCTCCCACCAGCTCGGCCAGACGCTGCATGTCACTCACTCTCACGATGCTGATGTCGTTGTCGAAGCAGAAGGACTGGATGAGGGTGAAGTGGATCTGCAGGGCGATGTCGCACTCGAACTCCTCGTCCGTGGCCAGGACGCAGAAGGACACGCTGTCCGGGTCGCTGTGGAGACAGGGAGAGGTCGCTTCCTGTTAGCTTCACGCTGAGCTGAAATCCCACCGACTGCCTGCCGTCCGGTCCACTCACTCGGTCATGATCTTGGCGCTCTCGTAGACGCCGACGGTGAGCCGGCCTTCGCTCTGAGCGCAGACCAGCGCTTCCTTCAGGGACTTCCCAGGAGACTGCATGCTGCTGGACCAGGGCCGGGGACGTGTGGAGGAGTGTGTGTGCTGGTGACGTGTGGAGGAGTGTGTGTGCTGGTGACGTGTGGAGGAGTGTGTGTGCTGGTGACGTGCGGAGGAGTGTGTGTGCTGGTGACGTGTGGAGGAGTGTGTGTGCTGCTTTCCAGCCGCCTGCCGGCTTTTATACGGCGGAGCCGGCACACGCTGGCCCTCCCATTGGTCTCCACGGCACAATGGCTGCAGCCGGCCCGGAGCCCCCCCCCCCCACCGTCCTCGGGGACGCGTGCCTATAGAAAAGTCTCAGAGAGTTGTTGGGGGCGCTTGGATGAAAGGATGATATGTAGAAACTCTCTGACCTCTGAACGATTCTTTCTCCCTTACAGGAGATCAGTCGGCCAACACGAGGCCACCGGTCGCTCCCTTTCAGCCTCCAGGCCTTCACAGACAAGCTGCTTTTACTGACGACGTGAGACAGGACAGCTCTGTTTGTTCTGGTGTTTTCTTTATTCATCTCAATTTGAAGCGAAACCTCCGATCAGTGATGATCAGGTCATCAGAGAGTCGATCAGCAGAACGTCTGCAGCTGTTTTCAAGTGAAAATGCTGACCGGTTCGTCGCTTCGGGCTCTGTTTACACCACAGCGGTGCTCGGAGTCACTGGAAGCAAAACTTCTAATATCAAGGTGGAACTTTGCTTTCATGGAAAGGTGGAAATGCTGCCACTCTGTTGTGTAAACGACGAAATATGTCGTTTCGTGTTTTATTTTATTTGGAAGTGCGCAGACGACCAGTCTGGCGGCAGAAACATCAGGATGCACCGTTTAGCACTTTTTAAAAGGACGAGTTCTGATCTTCAGCTCCCTTCTGACCGATATGAGCAACCACTAAAAGCCACAAAGCCTCATTCATGCTCCAGACCCGGCCGATATGTCAGGACTCTGCCTCGCCGTGAACCACCTCTGCTCATGAAATCCCACTGGAAGTCCATCAGGCAGATGTAGTAAACTGCAAACAGCAGCAAGCCGCGCCACAAATGTTGGCTGGAGCCCTCACACAAGATATGACCTTCAACGCTGATCATCCAGCGTCCAGCTCTCACACACTCTGTTCCACCTGAAACGTGAGGTTATTATTTCGGAAAGAATTTTTACAGTTCATCTGATATGAAATAAACTGTATGTCAGTTCACTGAAGACGAGGAGTCGGGGGTAGGATGAGGGTCGTCTCAATATGTAGGAAGCATATTTGTTCCAAAAGATGGTTATTTGCAATAGAAATGAGGAAAGAAGAGAAATAAACTTGCGTCTGCAAGGAGGATGAGTCCGTCCGTGGTCTCTCTGAAGTGGGCCATCGGCAGCTGGACAACATGGAGTGCCACCTCAGCGTCCTCACTCTGGGACAGGACCGTCTTCACATCTGTGTTGGTCGGTTTGCTTCGGAAGTATTCTACTCTCCCACATTCTTCCATGGAAAGCTGCAGGAGACGCGGCACATTAAGGTCTGTGAGAAGCTCAAAACAAGCCAAGAATTACAAACAGCCCTGATGTGTTAAATGTTACTCAACTCTGTCTTACATCAGAACATTCAATCAAACAGGCAACATAAGTCACTCTTAAAAGTTAATAAACTTTACAGAGTTTGTAACAGAAAAGTTGTTGGTCTCTACATGTCAATACTTCTTTTACTTATGATCCAAAAGTTTTAAAGAGTTTAAACTAGCTCTGCTAAATTTAGTCTTTTAACATTAGCTGCTATTAGCTGTTATCACTTAATTCATTCATTCACGTGATGCACAGAAACACAGGAAACACTCCAAAAATCCCCAAATAGAAGCACAATGATGTTTCTAGCTGCTAACCAATCATAAAACAAAACAGAAAAAAAAATATGGCTACCTTAATTGAACTGTTCATAAATGTGTCCCTACCAACAGAATGATGATAAGAAGTTGCTGAACGATACTGCTGCACTGTCCTGCGCGCTTCCTGAAAACTCAGTTTATTTATTTCTAAGTTTACTGCAGTAGACGTACCCTTTAGAAAGCAGACATCACCAGAAAAGATAAAAGTTAATTCAACTTACATATTATATGATGACAGAGGATTTTATCCAGCCGTAAATCCAACAGAAAAGAGAAATGGCTTCCCAGCATGCACCTCTTGAAAAATATTGTATTTTTACCGTTTATTCAAACATAACTCCCAGAATGCAAGGCTATTAAAGTTATTTCACAGTATTTCATGGGAAACAGTAAACTGCCCAGAAATATTGCCCAGAATGCATTGTTTTATACAATATATTACTGTTTCAAGGGGAAACAGTAGCTGCTGTCAGAGCTGACTGTATTCTACAGCATTTTCTTTCATCTCTGTTGCTGCAAACCAGACTCCAGCGAAATAATCCAGCAGATATTGAGATGCTGAAGTTAACAGTATGAAATGATGGGGTTGAGTGTTTGCACGTGCTGGGTTTTCCACACTGGGGGATGAGAGGTGTTGCGGTTGAGTTGTTGAGTTTGGCTCCAGTGTTTAGTTGCATCAATCTGCAGCTTCTCTCGCTGACTTGACCCTGGAGTCAGGCACACTTTCCAACTCGCCTCAAAGTTCACAGCATGGACTTTTGTGCAGCTTTTTTTTTTTTTTTTTTTTTGTAGATTGGAGGGTGGCACGCGCCGCTGCTTTGCATGCGTAAAGCCGAGCCTCAGTGGCGGCGCGTGGCATCTGGAGATGCCTGCGTGCTTTATCTGCGTGTGCGCATCGCGCTCCGGGGAAAACCACCCACAGGAGAGAAGAGATCCCATCTGTCCCTCGGGGCGGGGGCTGCGCGGGGAGGGAGGGGGGAGGACAAAGGAAGTCACGAAGCACCTGCTGGGCGCAGATCACGCATTCAGTGAATCCATTCATTGTGTTACTATTATGATTCACAAACCCAAAAACACTCCTCTGAGTCAAGCGCGATGCAAAAATATCGCTTATTGTAAGACTTGAAGCAGCCTCCTGTCGCTGATCGCGTTTTTTATCCGCTCAAATAAACAGTCTATAAGCCACTTTGACTCTTCCAGCAGCTTTAGACACTTTCCATTATCAGCCAGTGGCTGCGCTCCGCAGGTCACCACAAAAAGCCGCTTTGAGCAGCGACACCTGTCGCACGCGGCCCGGGAGGCCTCCGTCTGGCAGATGTGCGGCGGCAACAAAGGCTCCGTATCGATTTGCACGAGCCTGCCCCGCGGCCCTGCAAGCCGATCTTTCCTAAAAATAGAACCGTGTTTGACTTTCCATCAGCTGGACGCAGATCAAACTCTGCAACAGCTGGCGCGCAGCCAAACTTTCATCATCAGGTTGTGACAATAACGCTGATAAGATTCGTGTCGTTAAGCAAAACACTTCGCGCATTCTTGCAGGTGTTTGCAACACAAACTGAGACTTGTATCTCCTTTTGAGGCGCCTGCCATCTTTTTGGAGACAACACATGCGCACGGGGAAAGTTTGCGCCATAAGCTCTCCTCTTTGGCATTCAAATTTAATCAAAACTCAGACAACAGCCTGGCGAATGTGGAGACTCGTGGACAAAAGCCCGGCGCGCCCCGGGGTCGAGGTTGACCTAGGTTTAGGAGAGAGGAGGAGGAGGGTGAAGGGGGGGTGAAGGGCTCCCCCCTCATAGCGACAGTCCTCCATCTGCCGCTCTGCCTTCCGCTGAACAATAGAGCTGAATCAATCACGCCAACATGTGTCTCCTGCACCCTCTCTTTACGCAGCAGCGGCAGCAGGCCAGGCCTGATGTGCTCGTGGATTAGTATGCAGATCAAACGGCTCCAGATAAGTTGGAAATGTTTGGCCTAAACTGCTACAACACTGAAACAGGAGGAAGAAACCCGTGCGTACAAGTTGCGTCGTGACTCGTGCGAAACTGTCAAAACAGCTAAATATCCAAAATGAAAAACAAAGTTATGCAATTTTTTTGGAAATGGAAAAAAAAGTAAATTGAGCCGTGCGTAAAAGTTACGCAAACAAACTTTTGCATTTGAATAAAACTGGCTAGAGAGATGACGAATTGATTCATGCCTAAAAGTTTCATTGCGCACTAAAGTGGAGAAAGCTGGGGAGCAATTAACGCTCATGCAAACGTGTGCATGTGTTGGTCCTGTGGGCGGAATACAAAACAAAACTCCAATAAACTTCTGAATCCTGTCTTACAGAATTCCGACCATGTGTCCCCCGAACTCCCCTGAGTAAATAAATTAAAAAACCAAAGCGGAGCTTTTCGGGCCAGCTGATGGCCACGTGGTCAGCTCGGGCCAGCAAGTGCAGATTGCGCAGCACGCACTGCGCTCTGGCACGCGCTGGTCATTAGCATTTGTATGGGGGAGTCCGTGATAATAGAGGAGAGAGGGGCTTCTGCGCGCACAATGAGGCCGTTTTATGGCCAGCCACTACTCCACAGATGGCATCATCCACCTGCCCTTTCTCTGCTGCTGCACAGGACGAGATGGGGGGAGGGGACAGCATCACACTTTCTCCATGTATACCGTGAAAAAAATGTCAACAAAAACAAGAAAAACATTTAATTCTCTGAGAAACGCTGATAACTTTTGAAGAGTTATCGCTTGAAGCTCGCGCACGAGCAAAATTTGGGTAAAAAAAGAGCGTTTTTATGCACTCAGTTAGAGCAGATCGGTGCACTTTTTGCATTATGAGTAGGTGAGATTTGCACAACTTTTTGTGAATGCATGCAGGCTTGCAGAAAGTGCACATTTTGCATTAATTGTATTGCGACGTTGAAGAGAAACTATGTTGTATTTGTTATTTTATTTTGAGGCCAGCCTGCTCTGCTGCAGAGTCAGAGGGAGGGGGGAGTGTGTGGCTCCATGACCCCCATCAATCTGCCACGAGCCACAGAGTGACAATAGCATTATCATACCAATACACCATTCAGCGCCAGCCAATGAGGGCGCAGCGCTTTCACTGCGCCGCACGAGCTGCAGGGTATAAAAGAGGAGGCGCTCCGGCTGGGAAAACACTCTGCTCTCTCGGATTATTCTCCGAACAGACTCTCTCTCAGAACGAGCTCTGCCTCTCTGCGGAATATCTTCTTCATCATGACTCTCGAGGAGGTTCTGGTCCAGAAGCCCAGCGAGCGCGCTCAGTGCGCCGGGCAGGCCCTGGAGGAGGTCGTGGCGGCGGCCAAAGACAACGACTCCCTCACCGTGGGCGTGTACGAGTGCGCCAAAGTTATGAATCTGTAAGTATGAGACTTTGTAGCTTTTGAATTCAGAGTTTCTGGATGTGAAGTGAATGAACTCTAAAGTTTCTTCTTCTCCCTGTCTCCACAGCGACCCGGACAGCGTGTCCTTCTGCGTCCTGGCCACGGACGAGGAGTTCGAGTGCGACATCGCCCTGCAGATCCACTTCACCCTCATCCAGTCCTTCTGCTTCGACAACGACATCAGCATCGTGAGAGTGAGCGACATGCAGCGTCTGGCCGAGCTGGTGGGAGGCAAGACGCAGCAGCTGGAAGACGCGCACTGCGTCCTCATCACGGTACGTCCGGCGGACGTCAGCCTGCGTGTGTGTGTGTGTGTGTGCAGAAGCAGGTGTGTGACGCTGCCCTCTCCCCCCCTGTGCTTGCAGAGCCCGGCGGACGGGTCTTGGGAGGACCCCTCTCTGGAGAAGCTGCACCTGTTCTGCGAGGAGAGCCGGCGTCTGAACGACTGGGTTCCTGAGATCAGCCTCCCGGAGCGCTGAGCCGCCGCGGCGCCCCCACCTGGCTGCGAAGCCGCACGGCTTCTCGTCTGGAAATACTCACCCTGAACGACAGGGTGACCCTGTTTCTGCCCGGCCCCGGCCCCGGAGGGGCCCGCCGGCCGCCCGTCGCCTCTCGTCCCGTCCATGCCAAGATGACTCTCATTCTTTCTGTGAACGAGGTCGGGCATGCCGCGAGAGCGACGCATCGACCCTCATTCTTTGTGCGGATGAGGTTTGGAGAGGAAGAAGCGAGTTCTGCGTCCTGTGGTCCGGCCACAGAGCAAATGTCGCACCTGGAAGCACGCGCAGCAGGAGAAGAAGCGGTGCTGAGGAAGAGGACGTCTTGAAAAGGGACTTTTTAACGACGGCCTCTTCGCTGAGCAACACCACAACAGTTGCAGTCAGCCAAATGTTTCCCACTTTCCAGAATTGTCTTAATTCTCTAAAGGTTTCACTTTAGAAGTTTACAATGACAAAACTATTATTATTATTCTTAAACATGAAAAAAAATTGAAGAAAAATACCTTTTATCTAAAGGTTTCACTTTAGAAAATGGTAAAAAAATTAACTTAATGAGAATTTGTTAGAATATCTTATGAACATTTTAGGATGTACTGAAGAGAAGGAAGCTGGAAATGAAAGAAATATTGTTGGAAACAAAGTAATTTATACTTTTCCAAGCAGTGTTTTAAGGAAAATGGAACAACCCACAAAGTTTTGAAAAGTCTCACAAAGTGTTCACATGTTTGTGTTTCACTGAATGTGAAAAAGAAAAAAATCCCTCTGCAAGTTTAATCTGATGTCAAATGATGTTTTGTATCTACGAATAAGTTTGTTTGAATTGTAAATGGATTAATTGTTCTTGGAAACAGTAAACTTAACTTTTGTGAACAATGGAAATGATTTAAAAAATAATAAATAAATCAAAGAGAAAAAAAAAGTAAGGCTGTGTGTGTGTTGTGTTTTCTTTGTGGCTGATTTGACACAAAGTTGGAAACTCAGCAGATCAGCATGGGGGGGGGGGGGGTCCGGGCCTGTCATCTGCTCCTCATCTGCATGTGTATGGAGGCCGCACAATGCAGCCGCTCCGCCTGTCAGCTCCACCGCTCCACACACACTGCAGCCATTGTTCAGCTCACAGAGGAGGAGGAGGAGGGGGGGGGGCGTTCAGCAGATGTCTCTGCGGCCACGCCACGCCATCTGCCGCCTCCTCCAGGCGGGGGTCGTCCAGGGCAGGAGGCTGGAGTCTGGGTGGAGTCAGGAGGAGGGAGCTGGTTTGGACCGGCTCGAGATGACAATAGAGGTGTGTGTGTGTGTGTGTATGAGTGTGTGTGAGTATCATCTGGTGTCCTGCCAGCTGCTGTCTGGCTCCTTTATTTACTGGCAGCCACTTGGTGGAACTTTGGTAAACAGAGGAGGGAGGTGAGCCTGTTTGGGTGCAGCAGCAGCAGCAGCACCTGCTCCGCCTCAACAATGGCCGACCTGCAGGAGGCCGCAGCGTCTCCGTCTCACTCTTTCACCACTTCATTCAGTTTGTCATCCACAATCAGTCAAGACCCTGAATGCTTTTTCCACAAAACTCCAGTGAGTCAGTAAACATGAGCAGAAAAGAGACTTGTTCTCTTCTTCTTTCCATAAATACTGTCAGACTGCGAACAACTGCAGTGTTTACAGATGCAGCCTGAGAGGATCTGAGTCGCTAGGGGGCAGCAGTGAGTCTCCCGCTCAGTAAACAGCTTCAGGCTTTGTTGTTGTTAATCTAAACTAGAGAGACAAACTCTACTTTCACCCACGTTTTTCATTCAGAATTTAAAATATTCCCTTTAAGTTTTGAAGAATTTGACGGAGAAGTTTAAACTTTTTAGCAACTTTTAAAGGTGCATTAAGGAGTTTAAAAAATTAAATTTATTTTCCACCATTAATATGTTACAGATATTCAGTGGTGTGTACAACGTGCCCTGACATATTCATTGTAAGTACCGCTACCAGCACTAAATTGTCACTTGAACGTTGCAGTGCCGGTCCGGCAATTTGTATTTCTTGGGAAGAATTTGAGAGCATGTGACGTAACATGCGCTCCCGCTGGCCATGACTCGCTTAGCTTTCGTTTTGTCCGCCATTACTCCAGATGCTTAGCGAGCAACAACTGAGCAGCATTGAGGATGGATCTTCCAGAAAGTAAGAAAAGACCGGCTTCCAGCACTGCCACAACTCCAGCACAGACCCCACCAGGCAAAAGAAACTTAAATTTTACTCGAACGCTACTGAAAGAGCGAGGAAGGAGGCTGACCAAAAGTTACAAATATAACTTTACTTACTTCAGTTGAAGCCATTCTTGCGAATCGATCAACTCTTCTGCATGCCAAGGCTGCTAATGCAGTTTTACTCCCGTCTTCCGTGCACGTACATGGACGCAAGCCACATGCACCAGTGTTTCACTAAGCTGCAGTTACACCCAAGGCCTGCAGGGGCCGCTGTTTCGCATGAAACGTGCAAACTCCTTAATGCACCTTTAAATGTTTAACAAAATCAAATGTTTTAAACTTGTACAAAGAGCAAAACTATGGATAAAAAAATGTGTCAACACATAATATGCTATGAAAGAGGAAAAAAATCTTCCAAACTTCTTTATCCAGCTTAGGTTTGGTGGCTGGAGATCTTGGAAGATTCTTCCAGTGAGGTGAAAGAGCTAATCGCACAGCATCAAAACAATAACAAATATGAAAAAATATATATTTTAATCATTTTTAATGAATGGAAGGAATAAAAATTCTGCCCCTGAGCATCAAAATTCTGTAAAATGGTTATAAATCTGCTAAAGTGACAAAAACATCATGAAAGGTGTTCTTATTAGTGAACTCAGAGTGAACATTGGCACGGAAAACTCAAATGTTTAAAGAGAATAACTCAATGTAACCCTGTGTAAAGTTGACACAGACATCTAAAAGTAGAACACTGTGAGCAGGAAAAATTTTTAAAACTTAATTTTAAAACTGAGTGTGCAATTGATAAAAAAACATCAAGCATTGACAGATTATATAAATACATCTCAGTTCATATCATCATTTATATTATATACTGAAGGATTAACAGTTTCCTTTTTGCAGATGATAGCCTGATATTTCAGGAACTCCAAAACTTTACTTAGAAATCTAAAAATGGATGTTGGGTGAATTAAACATTATATGAAATATAAACTAAATTCGCTTCGTTTTCGAGAGACTCCAGGACTTCCTGACATTTCCACCTTCATCAATCTGCCAAAGAAAATCTTCTATTTCATATTCACATCTGCTTTTTTTTAATTCCATCAGGCACTTTTCCATCTGTCTCAGACTACAGGTTGCATTGGAAAGAGAAGATAAAAGGCAGCAAACTGTAAGAACTAAAGAGCGACGGCGAGAGAGGACGCGTCAGCAGAGCACACAGAACTTGGAGGTGTGGCGGAGGCCCCGGTAGGCCCGCAGCCCCTCCCTCTTGGGGTCCCGCACCATGCCCCGGACCACCGGCAGGCAGTCGCAGCCCCTCCTCTTCTGCGCCTGGTGCAGCAGGATGCGGTAGACGCCGGTGAGCGGGCTGCGGCTGTCCTGCAGCCGGTTGTTCCTCAGGTGCTCGGCGGTGAAGCCCAGCTCCTCCAGCGAGCCGCGCACCTCCTCCTCCTGCTCCTCGTCCTCCTCGTCCTCCAGCGAGCCGCGCTCCGACTCCGGCGGGCCCCGCAGGGGGCCGAGCGGCCGGGCGGCCAGCGGCGACCAGGGGAACTCCACCGGCAGCAGCCAGTCGCAGCCCAGCATCTGGTCCACGGCGCAGCGCTCGGCCGGCGCCGCCTTCAGGATGCCGCGGATCAGCCGCTGGCAGGGGCCCGGCACCCAGGGCGGCACGCTGTAGGCGCAGTCCATGATGCAGCGCCGCAGCTTGCCCATGGTCTCGGCGCGGAACGGCATGGTGCCGGTCACCATGAAGAACAGCAGCACGCCCATGGCCCACACGTCCACCTGCGGGCCCAGGTAGCACTCGTCCCGGAAGAGCTCCGGGGCGGCGTACGGCGGCGAGCCGCAGAACGTGTCCAGCGCCGCGCTGCGGTTCGACACCTGCGTGCTGAAGCCGAAGTCGGCCACCTTGACGCAGCCGCTGCAGGTGAACAGGATGTTCTCCGCCTTCAGGTCGCGGTGGATGATGTTGATGCCGTGCTGCGGAGTCAAGACGGAGAGGGTTCAGATTCGGGTTACCGTGGCGACGCCGTCCCGCTTCCTCCAGCCCCTCACCATGTACTTGATGGCGGCCAGGATCTGGGCGAAGGTGATCTTGCAGGCGGTGTCGCACAGCTTGCCCTCGCTGCAGATGCGGTTGTGGAGGTCGCCGCCGCCGGCGTACTCCAGCACCAGGTACAGGCGGCAGGGCGTCTCCACCACCTCGTACAGCCGCACCACGTTGGGGTGCTGCAGCGCCTCCATGCTGCCGATCTCCCTGGACAGCAGGCGCTGCGCCTGCGGGTCCATCCGGGTCCGGTCCAGGATCTTCAGGGCCACTTTGTCTGAGGAGAGACGATTCGGGAAAGACCGGTTTCCACATGTCGCTCCAGGCAGCCTGAAAGTCACTAAACTGTCTTTAAATGTTGAATTTTTCTGGCCAGATTCAAAAATCTCAAGTTGTGTGTGTCTGTCTGTCTGTCTGTGTGTGTGTGTGTGTGTTTGTGGTTGTTTAACTCTGTGAGTTCAGATCTCCACAGTTTCGATCTGAAGTTTAATTTAATCATATTGTGAGTCACGGCCGTCTCCACCTTTAATTTCATTACATCTGACCGTCACAGAAGTTATTAAGAGAAAAAAACAACGAAAAACAAAACTTTT
The DNA here is from genome assembly GCF_902148845.1 of Salarias fasciatus. NCBI lineage: Eukaryota > Metazoa > Chordata > Actinopteri > Blenniiformes > Blenniidae > Salarias > Salarias fasciatus. Next base: position 6,112,898 of record NW_021941229.1, on the reverse strand, counting down.
ATTCAGTTTGCTGGAGAATTTCCATAAATTAAACACAATTTTATACAAATTTTTCTCAAATTTAAAGGTAATATAACAAACTTTTTTCAATTTTGAATGGATAAATGAATAAATAACTTAACACCAATGTAATAAAAGAATAAAAATGTTTGAATCCAATCATATTTAGGAGAATGTCCATTAATGAATATGACAATTACACCTATTTATAGAAAGTTAACTCCACAAAACTGCTGAAATTATTTTGAATTGACAACAAACACAGTTGTGTTCATATATCATCACATTACTGGTTGCTACATTTTCAAACAATTACTGAAAATTTTTGGAAAAATGTTGTGGTATCGGCTCAAAAAGTTTAAGATTATTGACTTGCAATGAAATTACAGCCTTTATCACATTTAAAATAAAGAAAATGATCACATTTCCTGCATCACTGGTTGTCACAAGGATCTATTATTAACCCTTTATGGGAAAAGTAACCAGCTTTTTCTTGCTTCTTTATAAACAGTCATTTAAAATGTTATAAAATGTTTAACCGTTTTTCTGATTTTCATCTTATTTTGCAGGATACAAACGCTGTGTGATGATCAGAACGGGGAAAAAGATTCTGACAACCTTCTGAACACATCCAGTGAGGATTTTACTCGAATTAGAGATTTTCATTTCATCTATAATTTGTAAAATACACGTTAATTTAGTCAGTTTTACACTCCCCAACTTCACAAAGTATAAAAACTTAGGTCTTTATTTATTCTTAAACAGCACCTGAGTGTTGAAATTCTTCTTCAAATACTTTAATAAAAGGTTCATTCTTGCAAACTGAAGCAGAAATGATTGTAATCCTTCAGGTAAAGCTGCTGTTAGAGGAAGCAGCTGAGCAGGAAGCCTCTCGTACCTCTGGTGAGAGCGTGAAAAGCCAGCTTGACCCTGGAGAAGGTGCCGTAGCCGATCTCGCCCCGGACCTTGTAGAAGCCCACCCTGCGGCCGATGATCAGCTCCTTGATGGTCTTCTCGTCTTTGCACATGTCGGTGGTGAGCTTCTGCAGCGGGCTGAGGGGCGGCGGGCCGTCGCCGTCCTCGTCGTCGGGGCCGGCCTCAGAGCTGTCGGTCAGGCTGTACAGGCTGTGGTGCAGCCGGGCGCTCATCACCTGGTACTGACCTCCGGGCATGTCTGCAGCGGGCCGGGGTCACGGGCATCTTCAGGGACACCAGAACCCAGACGTCAATAAATACAGTGCTCCACACAGACATCAAGACTCTTCAATACAGTCCTGATCACCATCACTGGACTCCCTGAAGCTTCAGTGCAGAATGAGGAGTAACGAATGATGAAGAGACAGAAAAAGGAACGACTGGTCTTTAAAAAGTACCTGCAATCCATCGGGGAAAACGTTTTGTGGACAGACTAAACAAAAACAGAGATAAACTGTATGACAACAGGTCCGCATGGTGGAGGCAGCAACATGCTGTTGGGCTGCTTTGCTGCAGCTGGGACTGAGAGATGTGCGAAATCTGAATTAAAAAGAGGTCTTAGAGCAAAAATGTCGAACAGGATTGATTGAAAATACTAGATTACACAGCAAAGAGTCCTGATCTCAGTCCAGCTGCACCTCTGGGCTGAAATCTGCCAGACTTTAAATTCTGCTGAACGCTCTGAGAACGAATCTGGAAGAGGAGAGCCTTCACTGCTCAACAGTGCTCTTATCCGTTAGTAAACATAAACAATAGTAATGATAAATAATTAAACTTCTCTTGTTAAATCATTCGGCCTTTTAATTAAAAGACTAAATAAATAAATTAGCTCAGTTTCCAAAACTGAAGGGTTTCCAGTAATGATGATCAGAACTGAGCAACATTTTCACTGCAGATTTTTCCTTCAACAACAAAAAAAGAAAAGAAGAAGAAGAACAAAGTTAAAATCTGTTCTTACCAACTTTCCAAATTGCTCCTCAGCATCAAACCTCGGCAGAAGAGTCCATTAAAACAATCCTCCCAATGAAAAAAAGGAGTCAGAAAAACCTTCAGAGCTCACATCTTCAGAGGAGGAAGCTTCACGGTGGAGCTGCTGCAGGACACTGATGTGCAGGAGCTCAGGAGGAGGAGGGGGGAGGGGGTGGGGGGGTCTGAGGGCATCTGTGGACACGCCTCGCCGCCTCTTATCCTCACCCTCTCCTCATCAGAGACAAAAGATCATGAACTGTAATCCTGCAGGCTGACCCCCCGGCTGACGAGACGACGTGAAACCGAACCATCAAACAGAGAGAAGAGCAGAGGGGATCGAACAAGAGCGCGTCTGGAAGAGCAGGACGAGGCGTCGGGACGCAGGTTTCTCCAGAAACACCTGCCCCGGGGGGGCGGGGGGGGGGGGCACCGGCCTGATCTCCTGGCTGCCTTCCTCAACATGAAACGTTACGCAACGGCATGAGCCGATGTTCCCGTCCAGATTAGCTGCTTTTCCCTTTAGACCAGATCAACAGATTAGAGAGCGGGAGGTCAGCGCCTCGCCGGGGCGAGCGGCTCCATTCAGGTGTCCCAGCCCTGTGAGGAGGAGCAGGAGGAACGGGGGGAGGAACGGGGGGGAGCACATGCAGACATGTGCAGGAGAACGCCGGGATTTACCTTCTCTCTGCAACAAGTGATGGAATAATAATGAAGTCATATTCTGAATGTAACACGGTGAAAAGTAAACAGCATAATCTTTATCTGACTACAACATCCACTCTACCTATTGATGCTTTACAAACGGCACAAAATCTGCAAAAAAATCTTTTACTTTAAAATAATTCGATCAGTTTAATTACAATACATGATCATGATGACATGGTTTGCAGCTCTTGCATTACTGGTTGTTCCACTCTTCTCATAACTGTGACTGGTTTCAGCTCATCAAGCTGATATTTATTTAAAAGGATTATTTAAAGACCGTCTTCCTCGTCCACAAAGCTCTCACTGAGACGAGCTGCTAGACGACTCGGCTGCGGTTCAGTTGAGGTTTCCACATGTGGCTTTTGTCGGTGTCGATGAATTTCTTTGGGAAAGTTGAATCAAGTTTGGAAACGCACATCATGGCAGACCTCTGACTAATTCCCATCAACAAACACCACGGTGTGGAAGCCTCTGTGGAATTTAGACTCCATGACAGAAGTTCTGGAGTTGTTCTCTTCAGTTCGGAGATCTGGATGCTCGTGGGAATAAAATGATCCATGAACTAACAGAGATAAAGTTTATTACATTTCCATTTTACATTCTGAAAAACTTGCATTGCTTCAAAAAGTCATAGAAGTCGTGTTTCTTTCCAAATAAAAAGTGTCAATATAATAAACCTTTACTGGTCACAGAGTTTATTCTCTGCAACAATCTCAAACCCACAAGAAGAAGAACATTCACTTTTACTCTTTGAAACTGAGTTACTGTTTATTCTCTCCTGTTAAAACACGTCACTGCTGCTGTTCTCTGTTTGAACACAAGAAGTTAAAATGTAACATCTGCGTTTTGAAGAAAGTGATGTTACGGTAAAACTCTGAAAAACACTGAAAGTAGGAAATATAAAGATGAACACTTTAACTCTTCTCTACCTTCAGAGGCCGAGCTAAAACCCCTGGGCGAGCTGAACGGTTCCTCTGAATGAGACGAGGCGGACTGATTCCCTGAATGGGATTGGCCCGGCGGCGCGGCGTTTCATTGAGGAGAGCGTAGCTCCGCTGCCCCCCCCTCCTCCCCTCCCCGCCGGACGCTAACTGGATTAAAGCGGCAGGCAGGAGCAGGGCGTGTCGCGGCGTGTTCCCGGCACACCGCTCACCTGCGAGCTCCAGGCGAGCGCAGAGTGCACGGCGTGACCCGGCGTGACCCGGCCCGACCCGGCGAGGGGCGGAGAGGCCGGCGAGGCCTCACTTCTGCCCCCGCTGGCCGACGGTAAAGGAGTCGGAGGCGGGGAGGAAGGAGAGCCGCCTTCTCTTCAGGCGGCTGCTGCTGCTGGTGAAAGGATTCTCCTCCAGCTCTCTGATTCTCTGACGCAAAGCCGCAATCTCCTTATTCTTCTCCTCCTGGAAGAGCTGCAGCTTCTGACGACACACACACGCACACACACACACACACACACACACGTAGTCAAAGAATGACCTGAATGTGAACTGCAAAGATCTCAGGCCTTGTTTGAATGAAATTTTGAAGCGAAGATTAATATATTTTGTGTTTTTTGGGAGTCCAGATGTAAACACAAACAGCTCCAGGGGAGGATTAAAAAAAAAAAAAAAAAAAACGCTTGGACTCGAACTCTGAGGGACCAGGGATTCTGGAACTTTCACAGAACACTCTGACTTCATGTTGATGGAAACAGGGAGAAACGCAGGTTTTCTGAAATCTGCTCCTGCGCATGTGGAGTAGATGGACAAGAATAACGTTTGGCTCCAGAGCACCCACTAGTGGCCCACCATGAAAACTACATCACGATCAATTTTCAACGTTTTCATTTAAGCAGACACCGAAACAAAAACGCCAAAACGATGAGTTTTCACCTGAAACGCCGTGTAAACGGGATCTAAGTGAACCAGACCACGAGTGATGAAACCACCCGGAGAGGTGAACCGACTCTTTACTGAGAACAACGTCCGCTTCAGCTTTTTGCTCTGAACTTCTGAAGTGTGATAAAGACCCTGAGTGTGTGTCCTGCTCACCCGCCTGAAGACGCTCTGAGGGATCAGCTGGGAGCCCTGATGCTGCTGCTGCTGAGGCTGCTGGTTCCACTGGACCTGGGCCAACTTCGCTCCAAACTGAGAAAACACAGAAAAACACACAGCGAGCCAAATATGACAGTTTCAGCAATTTTTTTTCAGTTTTTTTAAACAAATACTGAAGGAAATAGTCTTTACCAGATGACATGAACAGAATTCTCACAACAGATTTAAAAAAAAACGGTGCTATAAGCTTTAGATTTACACTTTAAAGGAGGCCTTTGTTGCTGTGCAGAGTATACATGATGAAAACATCTATATTTTTACAAAAACCAAACAATTAGTACTGAAAATGACTTTAAGCTTTTAAATTATGAAAGCCAACAAACACAGAATACATTATGTGAATTAACTTATTACATAGCATCACATTTTTAAAAAAGAAGCCATAATGAAACAATCCTAATAATAAATCTGGCTGCTGTGTTTTTCTGTTTAATGTTTTGGCTGTAAAAATAACTGTTCAAACTTAAAGTGTTTCATTACATTATACTGTTTTTTAGAATTGCACCTTCAGACAACTCATGCTGTGCAAACATGTCCTGTAAATACCAGAACAACTTTAATCTGTGACAATCAGCAGATTATTTATTCTTTAAAGGCTGAAAAACTGACGGATGAATGGAATCAATCCTGACGTTTCCTCTCAGTCGCAGGAAGGCAGAACGCGTCTCACCTCGATCTGCAGCTTGAGGATTTCGCTCTGCCGCTCCTTCTCCTGATCCTTCATCTTCTTCATCATCTCCTCCAGGTCTGCGTCCTTCTTCTGCAGCAGCTTCGTCACTTCGGCATCTTTAGCTTCCACTGAACGCAAACCGGCCACGAGGACCAGCAGCAGACGGACATTCACACAGGCCAGAGGAGAAAAGGCACAAGAGTGACATTTTACTGAGTCTCACGAAAGAATTAGAAGAGTTTAATCTGACTTCATGGATGTTTTTGGCAAGAACGCTATTTTTAGCCATAAAAAACTAAAGAAAAAGTTTAGCTGTCTGGATCAATCACATCACAAATGTTAAAACAGTACAACAAATCAACAAAAAGTACAAATAAAAGTATTGATACAGTTGCTAAAATAGTCTGAATAAACTTTTATAAATGCTGGAAATACTGTTAAAGTAAAACTAATACAGTTAACAAAAAATGCTTAAAAAAAAAAAAAAGTTAAAAAAATTGTTAACGGATAAAGTCAAATAAAAAAGCTAATGGAGATGTTAAAAAGAATACAAAATATAAATAAAATACAAAAGAGTTGGCAAAAAAATGAAATCGAAAAAATAAAAATGCTGAGAAAAATATAAAAAGTATAATACAAATTCCAATAAGATGCAATGAAATAATAATAATAATAATAATAATAATAATAATAATAATAATAATAATAATTATGTTAAAAATTCTAAATGTGTAAATCTATAAAAATACTAAAAAAAACCTATTATTGTTAATAAAATGTAGAAAAATATGACGCATACAAGTGATGAAAGTGTGAATAAAATTATAAATGCTGAAAAATTACATTAAAGAAAGTATGACTACAAATGTAAAACGCAAATGCAAAGGAAAATACTGAAAACATTTTAGATAAAGATGCCAACAACAGGCTTAAATGGTAAATATTCAAATCGTTATTTCTTATATCTAGTTTTGAAAATGTCTGCCATGGTAATTCACTGTGGTTGTTGATCTGAAGAATGAACATTACTACATGTTTGGTTGAATTTCGGGACACTTTGGATCTTAAATATAGGAAATTTAAGCTGTAAATATTCAAACGTCACCGCACGCTGACTAACAGCTGATCATAAAGCAATTAATTTATAAAAAGACGAAGGACTGTTTACAGTCTAACTACTGCTAGTGAACTTCATTGAGGATTCTGGTGTGTGTGTGACGTCAGCCCGGTTGCTGACGCTGAGTGTGTGTGTTTGTGAGTGTGTGTGTTCGTCACTGGAACTGAGCCAAGGCCTCACTGTGGCTGATCCCCTCCATGCGGCTCTCCTCCACCTCCCTCCTGCACTGCTGCCTCACGGCCTCTAGCGCCCTCTGGTGTCTCTCTTCTTCTGCTCCCAGCTTCCCGAGCAGCCGCTGCAGCTCCGCTTGAGCCACCTGAGGAGAGCTGGAATCGTCACTGAGCACACACACACCCGGGGAAAACCTTTACAGAGTGTGTGTGTGGAGCCGGCAGGCCGCCTCCTTCAGGCTCTACCTCCAGAGTTCTCTCACCGTCTTCTTTCACGGCCGCTAAATCTCTCCTCAGGTTCTCGTTCTCCACTGAAACACCACAGATTTCACTGAACCCGCAACTTTTACGGATCTGAATGTTTATTTATTCCAGCAGAAAAGAACAAAATTTGCTGAAAATAAATGATCTATTGGTTGCAAATGTTTTCACTTCTACAAGATGATCTATTTCACTGTGATATAAGCTTAACGCTAATGCAAAGTCTGGTTTAATCGTCTTGAAAATATTGTTAGAGTGGAACTTTCTCTGATTCTTCACTCTCATATCAGATTGACTGAACTCCTGTTCGGCTGTCTTTTAGGATTTCAACAAAAAAAAGAAAAATTTAATTAACGACCTAAAAATTTCACAATTGTTCTAAACTCTGTGCTGAAGGGTCAGTTTTAGGATCATTTTTCATCTATTTTATAGCAAAAAAACATAATTTCTACAGGCTTACACAACTTTCAAGCTGAACACACATTATGAAGTGAGCAGGCCAAGAAATATGGATAATTTTTAGGACAATATTTTTTATTCATTTCATATTTTTTGGTTTGTTTTTGTGTTACTTTTGACATCAATTTTACCTCATTCATCTGTTTTACTCTTTTATTCTACTCAATGTTAATACTAGCTTTTAATGTCTCTGATGTATTTCTGAAATATCCACCCTGCGTGAACCATACTGTCTAAATGAAGAGTGATTTCAGGCGCTTTGCCTTCTTTAAACCATCACAGGACTCAGTCACTGAAGCACTTTTAAGATATTTACCGTGTTCTTTATTCATTTGCTCTTTCAATAAAAAGTCACAAAGTTCTCTCCTTTGTCTTTGTCTTGTCTTCAATTTTTTTCATGAGGAATTTTTTTCCTGTTTTTTAACTTTATTTCCCCATAAATGCTCTTGTTTTGAAAATATAAATAACATTTTCACTTATTTCAGTTTTCGTCTTTTTCAAAGAATCAATTCACTCGTTCATTTATTCATTTCGTGTGTATTCGAATGAGTACATTCGATTTTTTAAGTTATAATGGTTCACATTTTCTTTTAAAGTATTCTTTTCACATTTGAAATTGTTTTCCACTTTATTTTTTTTAGAAATGAGAAATCTGATCATTATCTTATTGTAATATTTTCCTGCATTTCTTTTTATCTGTTATATTATGGCCATTTCCATGTTTTATGTGATATATTGTGATGTTTAATGTGATGTTGCGGTGATGTACCTCTGAGGTTGCACTGTTCCTGCACAGTCTGCTGCAGTCTGTTTACAGTCAGGAGGAGTGTGTCCTTCTCTGTAACACACCATCACGGCCTGACTCCTCACACACAAAATTAAACTGAACTCAAGACGGACTGAAGGCAAAAAGCCATCATGGTGTTTACGCATAATGTATACAGAGATTAAGAAAAGGGTCATTCGAGTGTTTTAGTGGTTTGAGTTGGACCAACACATCAGATTAGTGTCTTCACTGATGAGGATTGATTGTAATTCAGCTAATTCATCACCAGGGGGAGACACTCACCTTCACACACACTCTTCTCTTTGCTCTCCAAGTATTTCATGTTTCTGTTGGCGTCCTCCAACAAGATCTCCGACAGGCTGTTCTGACCGGAGATCTCGGTCACTTTCTGTGGAAGAAAACTGAAGATTCTGAAGCATGAAAACACCCACTGATTGATTTTATAGCGCAAGTCAAAATATTTATCAAAAAAAAACCTGGCTGGATTTTCATTAAATGTCAAAGCACTGAAATATGAAAGACTGAACCCCGCAGATACTAAATGGTGAAATAAAGATTGATATTACAAACTTTCTACACCTTTAAAAACCAATACAATGCATTACTGCATCAATTTATGCCACGAAGCAGTAACTTAAGTTCACTGATAACAAAATGATCAATAACTACATTGAGGAACTTCCAGGAAAAGCTGTCCAAGGAAACAATGATCAAGATTATTTGTTCAAAACAGGCTTATGAATTGATTTATAACTCAATTTAAATTTATGTATAAGTAAATGTGGGTCAGTGCTGTTGAATATCAAATTACGTTAAAAACGACTTGTGATCATTGAATACCTTGAATGTATCACTGAAGTAAACTTTCTAAAACTGACAAATATTAGCTTTGTAATACGAAGAACCAATCTCCCACATTCAGAACCATATTTTAAGCCAAATTTGTGTATAAAAATTGTTTATGTGACAGCTAATCGATTAGCCGATGTTTCGGATTAACCGGTTTCCCTGTTAATTTGTGACCCATTTCCGGACTTTTGTGGCTGCTGTTCCTGCCTGCTAGTAATAGTATGACAGAATAAGACTCAAAAAAGTACGTTACTTCGAAAGTTATTGTAAATGTGGTTAAACAATATTTCAATCAGATTTTAACATCTGCTGACACGAGCGGCAACAAAGGACTATAAGGTACGCCGGTCACAGATTAACACGGAGGCCACTTCATCCGAAACACCGGCTGGCACGACTTACCTGCTCTAGTTGAACAAACTCCTCCAAAAATTTGTCCAGGTCAACACAGTTTGACTGTGTCATTTTGTTGAACAAAGATGGAATAAATATATAACAGCACTCGTGAAGAATATTGGAATTGCTGTTGTTGCGAAACGGTGAGAGTCTACGCTAATCAGCGCTAGCTTCAATAAACTACTTCGCTGCGACGTCGCTGAAATATGACGTCATGACGTATTACGCATGGTGTTCCACTTCGTCTCCGTCTTTCAGAAAATTAGTGTCAAAGATGCATTATTTAATAGAACTAGTTATATTTCATTCATATTATAATTTATTACTTTATCTCCTGTGAAGATGCTTTGAACAAACTTTAAATCAGACACAGACAGCAATATGAGCAGTATGAATTAGTTTTTAATTTGTCAATACAAACAGTTGAAATGCAATGTCTGTACAAGCTTAACACTGACGACCTCTTAACCCATAGCTTTAACCTGCTTCACAAGCACAAATGACCCAGAAATTAAAGTAAAAAAAAAAGAAAACAAAAATCAATAAATGCACTTAAAACAAATATAAACCGCATGTAAGACTAACAAACCATTGTATTTTTCATAGTATCACAGTAAGATATGCCATATTTTCCAAATACAAGCAGCTCAGAATTAAATTCTGAGTTAAAGACAATGTGCTGACTCAGGCTGGGTATGAAAACTGTAAAGAGATCTCCACTGATTACAATAATACTGTTACTGTGCCATCTTTGAACTTGAAGCCAAAGAAATGTTGTTTCTGGCTTTTAGTGTTAATATTTTTCAAGGTTTTTACATTAATTTACTCAAAAATATTCTGATATGTACAAAATGTACAAATATTTACACAGCAAATTAAATCTACTTTAGTCAATATTTTCAATAGAAACTGTGGAAAGTGTCACCCATCGTAAGAAAACCACAAGAAATTCAGAAAAACAAAGCACTTTAAGTTTTTTTTTTTACTGTAAGCTTACATTTTTTTCTAAAAAAAAAAAAAAATCACAAAAAAGCTGGAAAATTTTTTTTTAATGATGAGCAGCTTAAAAGACGGCTGTTTAAGATGATGGAAACCAAACCAGAGTGTGGGTTTGAATTGTAAAACATATTAGAAAAGCAGCTTCATGGTCTTAAAAGGCAATATGCAGCTTCTGACACAATTCTAAGCTGTAGTGGCCAAAAAAAACATCCATTGTGTAACAAGTGGTTGTGCTGTTATGCGTTAAAATACTGAGACAGAATTCTCCTTGAATGATTCCCGTTCCAAAACAAGAGAAAAACCCTCCTCTGTGCCCAATTCTCCCACGAACTGCACAACATGTGAGTCTTCAAAGATGAGAGGAGGCAGAAGTCACGGCACGGACCTCCAAGAGACATCCCAGAAGACCCATCTCCCTTTCACCGGATAGTTGTAGTCACTTCTTTTTTCTGCACGCCGCCTCGGTGATTTACGGCGTGATGCTTCCCAGCAGCTCCGGGGTCAGGTAGCCGTCCGGCGTCGGCATGCTCTTTGGGATTATCAGCTGCGGCGCCGGTGTCAAGCTGGGCGTGAGTAGGAGGCTGTTCTGCCTGTCGACGGCCTCCACCACCGTGTAGACGGGCGGAGGCGGGGACGGGGACGCGGGGGCGGGGTCTGCCTGGCGCGGCTCCTCTCTCGGGTCGCCGGCGGACGGCTTGGGGTTTTCTTTGCCAGCGCTGAGCTCCGAGGCGTAGTCTTTGTGGTCGGCGTTCACCACAAACAGCTGGAACTGGTTGTCCTTCTCCTTCTCGGCTGCTTTCTCCCGGCTCCCGTCTTCCTCGGGCGACAGCAGCACCTTGCCGGACGCCCTGACCTCGCTCACCTGGGCGTACAGCGCCTCCCTGCCCGGCGCCGCCGGCTCCTCGGCGGGGTCTGGCTCGGAGTCGACCGGGCACGGCGGCTCCTTGCCGAGCGCCGGGTTCGGGGTGAGCGGGCGGAAAGACGGCGCTTCCGGGTCGCTGGGGAGGTCGGGGTCGCAGCAGCTGGCGCGGCCCGAGTCGTCGTCCCGGAAGCCCAGCGAGAGCGGCGAGCAGTTGGAGGACAGCGAGCGGTCCATGAGGCAGTCGGTGTCCAGGTCCGTGAGCCGGTCGTTCTGCTCCTCGATGTCCAGGTCGATGAACTCCACCCAGGGGTCGCTGTTATACAGCTCCGGCCGCAGGTCAGGGGGGGCGCCCAGGATCGACGTCAGCTTCCGAAGCTCCCCTTTCTGCAAGGGAGGAGGAAAAAAGACATGATACAAGGACGATCACTGCCTGGATAGTACTTTTATTTGTGTTTAAAAAAGGAAAACAATAGAAGTCTGCCACCAACTGAAAGGAATTTTGTCAAATGCAAAGTCAAAATCTAGATTTACTGATCTCCTGTAGTAAAAAATCATATATTCTAAAAACCTACATATTGATGTGTCAACGTTCCAGCTCTGATGTAAAGTTCTAAATTATACATGAATATTTCACAGATCGACTTAAAAGCCTTGAAAAAAAGAAGCAACAGCAAAGTGAAAAAAGTGATTCTTGTCAACAGATTCTAATAAATCTTTTACCTAACCTTGATGTAATAACAAGTGAAGCATGAATATCTTTCACATGTGAGTGAACACGGCGAGCACCTTGAGTAGTTCAGAGTCAATCCCTCTAATTTTAGGTCCAGGAACTGGAGGCAGGAGAATAACCATTAACCTGAAAGCAGAACAGAGGAGGATTCCTGAATCCCATAAAGCTCAAGAAGGAAAAACAGACACAAAGAAATATTCTAGAGCTTCAAATGTTGCCCTTGGGCTGAAAAACCAGCTCAGACGTGAACCCTCGGGCACGGTACTCACTTGTCCTGTTGAGATATGACGACCACCATCAGGATGGCCACTAAACAGAAGGCGCCGAATATGAGAAGAGCCACCATTGGGAATCTGGGAACTAGAGGCCAAAGATACCATAAAACTTCTATTAATTCAACAGAAAACATCATCAACAAGCGTTTTAATATGTTTCAAACCGATGTAAGAGACGAGCCAGATGGTTCAGGGGGGGTTTCTGAGAGCGTACCGTTGGACTGGACGTGGATGAACAGAGAGTCGCTGAACTCTCCGAAGTGTTTCCCTGCGAACGGCTTGCACCGCACGCGGACCTCGTGATTCACGTTGGCTTGGAGCCCAAACAGGGAGCGGTATGTGGTCTTCACAAGGTCCACCTGGGATGGGGAGGAAATGCAAACGGCTGTTTTCCTTCAGGCACGTTTGCAACCAAAGGAGAAGGAGAAGAAGGATAAGAAGAAGAGAGAAGCCGACACCCACCGCCTGCCACTGCTCGGAGCTGACGTCTCGGTACTGGACCTCGTACTGCAGCGTCATCCAGCCGATCTTGACGTCCGCCGACTCCGGCGGCCTCCAGCTCACCATCACGTCGTAGTACAGCCCGGTGAGGCTCATGTTCAGGAGCGTCCAGTTCAGGCTGATGGGAGGATCCGGTTGCACTGAGGGACGGGAAGCCATGTCAGTTAGTCTGTCCCTCACAGCGGCAGAGCCACCGGGGACATGGTTTGTCTCCCTGACGGCGTTGTCTCAGCGAACTCACCGATGTCCTCCACGTGGAAGCCGATCTCGTCGTACTCGGTGTCCAGGCTCCTGGAGCAGAGCTTGACTCGGTAAGAGGTCCAGATCTTGGTGTGGGCCTTGCTGAAGAAGCACTGGTTTGGCCGCTCCGTGCTGTAGTGAGGACACTCGCTCCAGTTGGTGGGAGGGGAAGTGGGGGATCTGCAGGGACGGAGACAGGAAGCACAACTCACTCAGCAAAGCTCTTTTCATATCTTATATCCAGAGAGTGGTCGACGAGAGTGAATGTGTATTATCAAAATTTTCATTGTTTCATTTTGTTAAATGCATCAGAAAGTTTATCCAGGGAGCCGAGTGTGTCTGATCACTGGACAACATCAAATCAAGTGTAAAAAAAATATAAGATACTCTGTTAACACCTTCTCCAAAACATCTGGAATGCACTGGAGAACGATTAAAAACACACTGATGAGTTTAACTTAATCAATGCACAGAAAAGATCAGTTCACTCTGATTTCAAGGTTCCAAGCAGAAATTTGAGTTGTTTCAATAATTCTTTTTTTAATTTTTGTGGTTTTAGCTATTTTTTTTCCCCCTATTTTAGTTATTGTGCCTTTTTTATTCAAGAGATAAAAGTAACGTTGAAAAAGACTCTGGTTGTGTGTAAATAAAAATACAGAAAAGTTGATGATTTGGGTATAATTTCCAGAATGTTTCAGGAAGCCACTACAAAAGGGCCAAAAATGAAAACCCCTGACCTTGACTACATGATCCACGCAGTAAAGCAGAAACATTCGGGGGCTCTGACCCCCCCAGAGAGGCAGAGCTGCTTCAGCAAATTCCAAGTATATTACTTAAGGACTGTCTCCAAGAGAATGTGGCCTGAGAACCGCTCAGATACCTTTCAAGCACGACAAGCGAGAGGCCGGGGATTAGTGAGTGTCACTGAATTCATAAGGAAGCCGATTCCCCCGGGATGAAATTTCAACTCGCTCAGATAGGACGAGACGAGAGAATAACAAGAACTGGACGTCTGGGTCAGAGCGGCGCACAATGAAAATATTATCCAGATGGAAGGGGGAGAGTGTGCAGGGACACGGCGTGGCAAAATCAGCCGGCGAGGCCAACAGGAAGAGGTCGCACACTCAGGGTGGAGAAGTATCAGGTAGCAAGTCCAAAGTGGTCCAGTGACCCTCAAACCTCCGGCAGAGGCAGAGATTATGAGACCGTGTGCACTCAACGTCATTCGGCAACCTTTGAACCGCAGAGAAAAGACAGCGGCGGAGGGTTTGGAGTGTGTCTGAGCTACATCCAGAACAAAGCTCTAGAAAAAAAAAAAAAGTCTGGCATTGAACAATCCCATTAGCAGCTAAATAAAGGGCTGGTGGAAGGACGGCAGAGGCTGCAGGCACCACGTCATGAAAGCCTCCGCTGATGACAGGGCTGTCAACAGAATCTCTAAACTATGAAAAAAATACACCAGCGAACACGAGACGGATGACGAAATTCAAACCGGACTTTCTTGTTCCCTGTCAACATGCGAGCTGTATCACAACTGAACAGGTAAACAGTCACTTCTTCACACTGAAGGAATTATTAGCAAAAAAAAAGAATGGTTTAGTTCGATATGGCTCAAACTGTGATCAAAAAGCAGCTCTAATGCTCCACATATGCAGCATTAACTGTATTAAAAGAGCCGTGAAGCATCGGCAGGAACATGAACACACTGATGTGAAGGATGACAAACTGATGAAGCTCAATCTGTACATTAGATTACTCTAGATTAGATTAGTGCTGGATTCGTCACTCCTGGCACATATTCAACTATCAGAAGTGGATAAATGGACTATGGGAAATGGAAACTTAGCACCGAAAAACTAGGAAAAGACCTAAAAGGTTTGGGTTCCACATACCAACAAGAACCTAAAAAAGGTCTTGGTTCCTCATACCGCAGAACATCATCAGGCATCTCGGTTCCTGAGGTGTTGAGTCGAGGCAAACCGCTACAGACGTATGAGACGTGTTTGTGTTTGCAGGAACCCGATGTGGTTTAGAAAGAGGAAGGCAGGGATTCGAGCTGTGGTCCATTAGAACACGTTCTCCCTTTGAGTCACTATTAAATAAGCCCATTCACTCAGCTTTGCCTCAAGTCATTAGAGACGTAAAGCAAAAGCAGTTTGAAACTCGCCGTAAGCTAAACTTTGACTCGTCAGGACCAGATTGAACCGGAGCCCTCAGAGTCAGATAAGGTCTGAACACAGTGTACACTTTGGACGTATTAAAACATCGACCCGGCGCGACCTTCGGCAGATCTGCAGCTGAGTAATGGAGTGTCTTTTCGAAATGCGTCTGCGCTGCGTTCGCTTTGCTCACGCTCCAAGCATGTGAACATGGCCCCAGGCATTTGTTTTGCTTTGAGATCATGTTGTGCAAAACCTGCCGATCTCCAGCACGGGCGCAGAAAAACGTAACCCTTTGCAAAATGCAGTGTGTGAAAACAAGCTCTCCTTCCATGACACAACATCTGCCGTGACAAAGTGTGCGCTCTCACTGCATGTTAATGAAGAACAGGCGCAGGTCTCCCGGCCTGGAGAGGTTCTGGAAAGCGCCGACATTCCAGCTGCAGAGGAAAGTCTCCATGTCGGCCGAGACACAACTGGTGAGGTGTGGACCCCTCTGGGACCGAGCTGAGAAAACACAGAGAGAGAGAGAGAGAGAGAGAGAGAGAGAGAGAGAGGACAAAAGCAGGACTTTACACATGGAATTATGCGTTGTGTTCTAATGATCTGCGCCTCCGTCGTTCTCCTCAAGATTTACGGCTGTAACCTAACGACAGGGGAGCAGCGCGGCCTCCACTTTTCCTGGAAGTCGTTTTGTGGCTTTTCCACGGAAAGGTGCGGTGGGAGGGGGAGCGGGGGGCGGGGGGGGGGGGGGGGGGGGGGGGGTTCGCTGCCTCTGCTGTCGTGGAATAAGCTGTTTGCTTTTGGCTGTACTCAGAAGAGCGCTTCCACAAAAAGCAGCGCTTGGATCCGGCTCCGCAGTCGGCCTCGGCTCAAACCGCTCGGGCTCATTTTCGCTGCGCTCCTGCTGCTGCTAATCTGGGAAAAACGCCCGAGTTTGAGAAAGCGTCCAAAACCGAAGGCATGAGAAGGCAAATCAGATTCCAACTCAGTACAATCTGTAAATTAAAGGCAAAAACCACAGTCTAATGAATGATGCATGAAAATGACTCAGTACAGTGAGCATTTCTGCACATTTTAGCCCCTAATTCTTTATTTATCTCCTCATAAATATTAACATACAGTTGCAGTAATTTCTAGTAATGCAAGACATTAAAGCTAAAGTGATTTAGAGTCTATTCAGTCTGTGGTTTGTGCTGCAAATCAGCCTAGCACAACCTCAGACGGTGGTTTTCCTCACAGTTCAACAGCATCGAGTCATTAAAGTCTTACTATCTATTCTAGAATGAAGGTCACGGCCTCCTGGGTGTTCCAAGTCAAATATCTAAAGCTCGCCCTTGAAAAAAAGACAGTTTTTCACTTGGAAAATGTTGTCCGTTTTCATGCCAACAGCAGAAACACTGAAGACGATGTAGTTCGCAAACCAGGCCATGGAGCGTTTTCAAAAAAAACTTGCATTTTCAGCGACTCCAAGGACCAAAGTTCCTTCCTACGTAAATAATGAAGCAGCTCGGACTCTGGTTGTGCTGTTTCATGTGAATCAAATAAACTCAGATTGACGAGTGACTTAAATTTCTATTGTTCTTCATCAGGTGTTCGCTGCAGCTGACGGAGTTTCATCAGAAGTCGGGCTCTGACGTTGACACTGCTTAATCGTGTGTGTGCGTATGTGTGTGTGTGTGTGTGTGTGTGTGTGTGTGGTGTTAAAGTATGTGAAAAATGTTGGTAGTTTGGTCAGCGGACTGCCCTGACAGGTTCTGGTTTTTTTAATGTTCACTCCCCTTGTATGAGAGATTTAAAAACATGTAGAGGCTGAAAACTGAAGCAGATAAACAGTTTCCCAAACCAATTAAAAAATGGAGCGATCTCACAAAATATTCAAGATATTCAGTTATATTGGCAGACTTGGATAAATCCTAAAATAATTGAAACTTATAAAACGTCAGAGTTCAGTTAAAGACGATTCATTCTGACAGGAACACGCAGGTTTTGGAGATTTCTTTCCAAAGCACTGCCGTGTGAACGCAAAACTTTTCTGAAACAAAAATGCAAAAAATGACGCGTTGTGACTTGAAACTCTGTCGAATGAACAGCGCCCGAGGGCGGCGGCGGAGTCCGTCCCGGGCAGGCCGCCCGTCCCGTCACGGGGCAGGCACATTCACACCTGAGGGAGTATTTTTGGCGTGAGGGAGGAAATCGGAGCATCCGGAGAAAACCCATGCACAGGGGGAGAACATGCAAACGCCACAAACTCTACAGTCTTTCTCACATTCAGAGCATTTTTTTCATCACTTTTGATGGAAAATCCTCCAGTTCTGAGAATAACGAAGGAGCAGTGGGAAAAGCCCTGCCTGACATACTCCCAAGAGAGAAACACACGACCCCCGCCCCCACGCTCCATTGTTTAAACAGGAACTGAGTGAGCGAGTCTATACGTTTTCCCAATGCGGTTGAATAAACAGCCCCGACTGAAGAGCCTGGAGGACGACAGCAGCCAGCTGACAACGCCAAACACTCGAGCGAGGATCAACCGGCTCTCCGGACCGGGCCGGTCCAGGGATGAGCGAGGAGGAGGGGGAGGAGGCGGCTCGCAGCAGATGACGAGCGCCCCGGGCCCGCCCGCTTCGGGGGACGGCGGCGAGGGGTTAAAAATAACCTGTTTACCCACTCCTCCTCGGAACTGTGCTTAGTCAGGATTAGGAGAAAAATCAATTTGACACTCGGCTATGCCGGGCATTTTTTGTGAGCCGGTGCCGGAGTGATAAAGGGAGGCGGTGTGGGGCGCTCTGCTGAAAACAGGCCCAGCAGCTATCCTCACCACTCTGATTGATTAGGCTTTTGCATAACAATTGTATTTTTTCTACATTTAAATGAGGCTTGGCACTTCGTTCTTCATGAACATGCCAATATTTTGCATTAAAGACTGACTTACGAGCAGATGTCCTACTGTTTAAACACAGCTTGTAGAATCTTACACACACGTTGAAAAGCACTTTTCCAACAGAGGGACTCGATCAGTGTTTGTTTTGAGCCAAGCTCATAATCTAAAGATGATCTGGGGGCAGAAACCCTTTTGGGAAAGTGTTTCATAGGGTCGTCTGTCAAAGAAAACATAAAGAAAACACTTCTAGACGCTAAAGCGGAGCTCTCAGGTTTAAGGACCCTGGACATACGCATGAACAACTGGCTTTATTTTTAGAAATCTGGGGTGCACCAAACAAAAATATGATCTAAAGAAAACTGTATAAGGGATTGTAGGACACAAACATCACAGAATCTGAGGACAACGCGAGGAGCGTGGCCTAAATGTTCTCATCACTTCAGTAAAGCTATTAATGTGGAAAAACCATTAGAGGAGCACCTTTCACCGCCTGAGAGATCCAAACAGGCTTTCAGCTTCTCGTTGTTGTTGTCATGACAGATTGACTGTCCATGGGAGCAGGCTAGAAGGCTTGTGTTGTTTGAAACAACAGGAAAAAAATCAACCCTCAAGAACAGAAACATCTGAATAAACGTAAATCCTCCCTGACTTTTGACAGAGTCACACAAGTTCAGAGATTAGAGACATTTTTTATAAGGCCTGTCCCACATTACAAAAAGTCTGAAATACTGAGAATTAGATCAAATACTATGGAAAACATTAAATGAAAATGGGACATTTTCATTGCGTTTTGAGGGCCTGTTCACTGAATAAACCCCGTTTTCAACATTTCTGCTGCCTCTGTGGAAACTGACATTATTTCAAAAGTGTCGCCATGCAAACACTGAACTTTCTGGAAAAAATAACAAAAGAAAACGCAAAAATGATGCATTCTCACTTGTTATATTTCATGTAATGGGGTCTTGAACAACAGCTTTTTGACCATATCAAGAAAATTATTCTCGTATTTTGAATTTACTGACAGAAAAACTGCATTGCGTAACCGTTCAATTTTTTTTACGGAGTCAAAATTCCACTTGAAAAAGGCGATATGAGGGAAGCACAGCGGAGAAACGTGCACTACCCGAGAATACCCGACGTCAGCACAACCAGAACATTTTCACAGAGCACACTGCGTCCGGCGGGGGAGTGATTAAGCTGCTGTGCAAACCGAGGAGCTCCACGTTTCCGCCTGTGCTGCAGTGTTTGCTCAGCTCCCGGCGAGCAGAGTTCACTCCCGGAGTCAGTGGACAGCCGGTCAGAGCCGCAGGACACACTTTCCACGGAGCTAACACCGATTCGCCCTGCATCTGTCTTCAAAAGGTTTGACCCAGAGGTCAGCGATACGTTCAAAGCGTCTGCAGAGGCTGTTTACCACGACGTCCTCGGTCCATCTCTTTACACAGACACACTCATCCTTTCATCTGTGATTTCACAGGAAATGACGGATTTCATTGATTTCCTTTGCTCTTTCTCGCTGCTACCTTCATTTCATACTTCGCCTGCTTTTGTTTACGCAGCCCCCTGGATGATAATTAGTGTGTGTATTTCCTATTAGGAGCTCTATTACCGTGAACACAGCGAGCTGGTGGGAAGTCTTCATTGATGTCCTTCCTGTGAGCGCACAGGGCAAGCAGTTATTTACAGAGTCACGTGTTCAGACATCACTCTGTGTGCTCTCAGGGGGGGAAATGCCTGATGCTCTCCATTTAGAAAAGCCATTTCCTTCCTTGGCCGAGGACCACAATGTTCTCGTCGGCGATTGCCGTTTCAGAGCCTTCGACAAAACTAACGAGCTTTATGGGCAAGACCTGGCGCTTCGCAAGTGCCCCAAAGTGCACAGTGATGGAATAAAGTCTTCAATTAAGACGCTCGATTGCATTAACGGCCAATGTTCTGATTCTGAAGCCGCACGAACGGCGAGGCTCAGGTAAGGGAAGAAGAAAACTACTGCTGACCCCTCCAGAGAACCTCCCATCCAATTTAAGGCCGTGACGGCACAGAAGAGCAAAAAGATCAATGAAAACAGAAGCTTCAGTGAAAATATACTCAATTCAATCATCGCTCATTGACGTTATCATGTGAGAAATCAACATACACAATATAGAAATGGCACAGAACTGAAATGAAGCATGTTTGCAGGTGTGATTGAAACAGAAAACTCCAGCCACGGCTGCTGTAAATTAAGGGTAAGAAAAAGAGCACTGTTCAGTGAAAACTGCAGCAAAAATAAAGCTTTTGCTACTCGAATGACACGTCTGTACTACAATGACCACGAGAAGGAAGCCGACTGAAACAGATCGTTTTCTGTCACTTTGGAGCCATCTACCACACACTGGGTGAAGGGTTTTTTTTTTAGGACACATGCTTCAGAACTGTTATTTTTACTTGAATTCCTTCTGAATTTCACTTAAGAGAAAACAGCTGCGGATCCCGTCGACCATCTCTGGTTTGCAAAAAATGTTCAATTGAATCCAAACATCTTTTGTTGCATGACAACGTGAAAATGGAAAACTTCATTGTCGCAATCATTTGATAAAATCCTTTGATAAACAGGAGACTAAACTGTGAACTATTTCTTATTTTAACTAACCTTCACAATTCCTGAATTGGGTCATATTTTTATAACGAGCCAGCCAGAAGGTTACAGCAGCCACAGCTGCTGTAATACCACTTTGTACCACTAGATGGTGCAGTGAGTCTCCTTACCGCCACCCAGTGGACAGAAGAGGCCTTTTATCCATCTGATGTGCTGGAAAAACATGCCAGAAAGTTCAGACGGACGCTTGTTAACATGGGAGTGTTCGCTGTGATTCATCTTAAAATAGGTTCATCACTTCTCAGGCTGCTTTAGTTCTGCACGCTTCATCCTCACAGTGTGGATAATATAATGCTAATTCTGTTGAATTAGCACTACCCAGCTCGGTCACATGTCTGCTCATCCATTTTATGTTAATTCCCTTCTTAATCACTAAAGCGTTTGTGTTTTTCCTTTAAGTTGCAGCTGGCAGACCGCCGCCTCGGGCCGGCCGGTTTCGGCCCACATTCCTTCTTGTCGACACCCCTGATCTGTTTGTTTCTGGGTTGCGTGTCGTTTCTCCCAGGGAGCAAACAACTCCTCGCCTCTCTCTCAGAAACCGCTCAACAGAATTAGAGAAGAGGGTTGCAGAAACCTTCAGGTAATTAAAAGCTGGCAGACTTTGAGAAAGTCATCAGAAAGAGCGAGAGAGAGAGCGAGAGAGAAAAGCCGAGGCGCCTCACGGACGAGCCGCTGGCTCTCGCCTGTGTTTGCGCCACTGTGGGAAAACACTTGTCAAAACACGGTGGCCTTGTTCAGACTCACACACAAACACGAAACAAAACCAGAGAGCGAGAGCGAGCGGCGGCGGGGGGACGTGTCCGTGCACACACCTCCGCTAACCCGCTCGACGGGCGTTATGTAACGAGACAAAAAGAAAAACACCGGATGTCCTGTAAATGGTCAATTCAAAGCTCGCTTCTGTCCGTGGATGAAGTGCCACCAGTGTATGCAAACAGCCAGCTTCTGCGGAGGTGGCGCTGGAGGGAGGGGGAGGGGGGGTCTTCCCATTGTGGAGCAGTGTCAGAGTGTTCAGTCCCCTCCAGGATTCCTGGGAAGCCACTTCACTGGAAGCGCCGCTGGCCGCCGCGTCGCTGCCGAGGGCTTCGGGTGTTGTGCAACACACTTTATGTACATTTGAGGGGCGGAGCAGCGTGGTGAGAGAGAATAACACTGCTCTGGATTAGTCCGGGCTCGGACTCATGCGTGGAAGATTTACAGGCGTCTCGAATATCACTTCCATCTGCTGAATCAACAGAACAAACTAAACCCCCACAAATGTTCCAAAAGTGGCAATAATAATTAAAGAATCAACTTCCGTTTAAAAAAAAAAAAAAAAAAAAAAAAAAAAAAAGAAGTCACAATGTGCAACGTCTCCTGGTGTGTGAACCCTACCTTCATCAGAGGCTGGTTCCACGGCGAGGGGGCGCAGGAGGAGGAAGAGGAGCGCGCCGAGGGCAGCCGCCATGGTGTCGAGCTGTGGAGGGAAACGTGGCCGACGTTAGTTTCTCCTTGCAGTCCACACAGTCCACGCAGGCCCAGCCCACCTCGGGGACGCTCCCACCACGGCTCCTCTGTGGACCAGCAGGAGCGCCGTACGGCCGGGGCAGAACTGGGATCATGGAATACATGCAGGAAGCCCGTTTTAGTCCAGAGAACACAAGAACGCCCAACTCCGTCTCGAACGGACAGCATCGGTGAACTAAATGTAAATCTTTGGTCAGATCCTAAAGATTCTTCTTGAATTTAGTGCAAAGATGCATGATTATAAAAGGGAGAAGTGTTGAATCTTTTTACAAAACCTGAACCTGTTTACGTTCATAATGTAAAACAGATGCACTTTCAACACTGCAGCATTCTCAATGACGCCTTCTGATGCAAAACACAGTAAAATTTGACAAAACCAAGTCCCCGTTTGAAGTATTTTGCATGCTTTGTAAACCGAATTTGGTGTGGATGATAGATCATATTAAGCATTATTCACTTTCACTGCATTGCTGATCTGTCAGTGTTGTGCAAAAGTCCACTTCTCTCTTCAAAACACCAAAATCCATGCTCCATAAGTTATTTTTCTTTAAAAGAATGTTCATTTTACAAAAGTTGTCCTGCCAGGACCGCCTCAAGCAGCCAGATGTTTAACACCCAAGTAGAAAGTGCTTTTTAAACCACTTTCAAAACTTTATTTTGAATAAGTCTATTGTAGATGTGTTTGCTGTCTTTGTACTAGATTAAAGATTTCCACAGATCTGCAACTGGGGCTACATATCGTGTAATATTTAAGGCCAAAGGCCATAGAATGATGAAACTGCATTAAGTTATTTTTGTTCTGCAAATTCAAAATGACAGAACTTAACATATCACAACTAAATAAATAAATCAATAAATAAAATGTGCCACAGGCCAGAAGTCAGAAGCACATAATCAAGGAAAAATGGTTAAAAAAAAAAACAACAAAAACAACAGCACTCCTGAAGCGATGCTGGTGAGAACTGCATGTGCTGAAAAAAATAACTAATTTTAAAGTCTTTTCATGACCTCCACTGCTTCAAGAAATCTGCGTCTTCTAAAGGTTTAATACTGACAAGAATCCACAAGGCGATACAGTTTGACAGTTCTGGCAAAGCACAAGTAGTTTCTGAATGAATGTGAATTACAATTCTGAGAGATTTAACTTGAAAAGTGCAAATTTTTTCTCTCAATATGTAATGTATTTAGGTTTCCTGAAAAAAAAAAAAGGTTCTTAATATTTGCATGCATGATAAAATGTCACAGAATAAAAAAAGAAAAGTCTAAATGGTGGATGAAAGTAGGACACGCAGCAGACAGCGGGGATCGCTGGCAGGTCTATATCAGAATGCGGGCATGTTTTATTCATTATTCTCTTTCTTGGTATTCACATCGCCGATGTTTCCTGGAAAGGCGCGTTTGGCGACGACAAACAAATCCCAGCCAGCAGCCATGGGCACGAGCCAGCGGTTGTGAAATCCCTCCGACGTCCTGGGGCTCATTCTCGTCTACTGGTCCCTTTAAAACGACTTTAAAACTCATTTTTCTTTCAGACTGATTCCACATAAGCTGCAATAGGTCCAGATTTCAATACTTCTTATTCCTCCATTCATTCCCATCATGCATCAGTAAGGTGTGGGATGGAGCCGCTCAGGCTCCAGTACTGCTGCTGGCCTTCATCTCATTTGAGTTATGATATTTTAGAGTCTCATCTTTCTCTGCAGGGTTCAGGTGGGGCCAGCTGGCCAGGCGATCCCATCTCAGCGCTGCGACACACAGCGAGGCAGTCGTCAGGTGTTTTGGTGCAGTGGAGAGCTGGACAGATCGGCTGGGAAAGGAAGTGAGCATCTTCACGTAACGTGTCGACGGGCCGAAGCTGGAAGCGCCTGAAAGCCTCCAGTGAGACGTCTGCACTGAGTCTGCACTCAAGGAAACCCGGCGGAGCAGCAGTGGATTACTGAACTCCTCTCAGACTCTGAACTTCCTCGCTCTTCCTCCTGATTTCCATCAGGTCGGCCCCTCCTCATCATCCTCATACGGTGAGTTTAGACTGGCAGTCCATCTCATTTACAGGTTTGTCAGCTCTTGATACTCTTTCTTGTTTATCTTAAATAATGAAAATGAACCCTGCTCTGATTCCGACTGAATGTTTGTACTTTGGCGCTCTCCTCTAGCCCAGTGGAGAGAAGCTTCAGTACTTTGTCATCTTTTTGTTGAGCGATTGGAGGAAGAATAATTGGTTTAAACGTGGAGACAGGAAGTACAGGAAGCCGGTGACTGTCTCTGCAGGATGGCTGGAATCACTCCTCAGCGTGAGGAGGTTTGATTCTCTAAGGATGACTGGAACGTCTCCGCGTTAAGAAGAACCAGCGGCGTTGGTTCAGGCAACAAGGTCAAAATCTAAGAGTCTGTCAAATGACAAATGAGAACTCCATATCTCCTTCAGCGATTGATGTTTTTACCCTTTTGAAATCACTGAGTTCAATGTCAGTGAGTGTATGTGTTGTGGCTGTCTGCAGACTTCAAACCAGATACACACACAAGAAATGTCAAAAGTGTACATTTTGTATTTGGTGTATTGCTTTTCACTCTCAGTGTCTTCCAGCCTCTTCACACCGACTGAGGCTGACTCATGTTCTTAACCTCTGATGAATACTGAATCCCACCATTGATTGCAGCATTAATTCAAAGGTCTTTGTTGCCCTGAAGGCTAAAGAAGACGGACCGCAGGCAGGGAGGTTTTATCCTGCTTCTGGCTTCAAACTATTTATTCTGATGAAAGAAGAAAATCTGTGAAACAACAATAATCTACCCTTCCAATGGTAAGCACTCAAATCACAAGATAAATAAATGAGCAGTTAGTGGGGACCTCAACTGGGGATATTATCGGATGGTGGAGGGAATACTTTGCAACGTCTTCTGTGGAGGAAGCAGAGGCTGAGGTCTCAGAGGATGGACTCGTCCATCACCCAGGCCAAAGTCACCGAGGCGGTTGGTAAGCTCCTCGTGGCAAGGCCGACACTTCTCCGTACCAATTAGTTTCCCTTTTTAAAAGCTACAGGGGGATCACACTCCTCAGCCTCCCTGGGAAAGTCTATTCCAGGGTACTGGAGAGGAGGATTCGTCTGAAGGTCGAAACCCGGATCCAGGAGGAACAATGTGGTTTTCGTCCCGGTTTTGGAACACTGGACCAGCTCTATACCCTCCATAGGCTGCTCGAGGGCTCATGGGAGTTAACTCAGCCAGTGCACATGTGTTTTGTGGATTTGGAGAATGTGTTTGACTGCGTTCCTTCAGGTGCATTGTGGGGGGTGCTTTGTGAGTACGGAGTCCGGGGCCCCTTGGACCGTCCGGTCTCTGTTTGACCGAAGCAGGAGTCTGGTCCGCATTGCCGGCAGTAAGTCGGACCTGTTCCCGGTGCATGTTGGACTCCAGCAGGGCTGCCCTTCGTGACCAGTTATGTTCATAAGTTTTATGGACAGAAATTCTAGGTGCAGCCAGGGGCCGGAGGGGGTCCGGTTCGGGGACCACAGGATTTCATCTTTGCTTTATGCAGATGATGTTGTCCTGTTGGCTTAATCGAACCCGGACCTGCAGCATGCACTGGGGCGGTTCGCAGCCGAGTGTGAAGCGACAGGGATGAGGATCAGCACCTCCAAATCCGAGGCCACGGTCCTCGACCGGAAGAAGGTGGCCTGTCCTCTCCAGGTCGGCGGAGAGACTCTGGCCCAAGTGGAGGAGTCTAAGTATCTTGGGCTCTTGTCCAGCATTTTAATGTCCAGGCTAAAACCAGCTCAGATAAAGCAGTGGAAACACAGAATGGCTCAAAATGGACAATATAGTTATTATCGCTCAAAAAATAATGATTATGTGGGGAAAATGGTCAAACATGAGGTTCAACGTCATAAGGTTCATCAGGTTCATGGTCAAAATAAGCAAAATTGCTCACACAACTTTTTGATGAGGAACACAATGAAGGAAAGCAAGGAAAAAGAAGATGAAAAAAATACAAGTACAGCTCACTGCTCCATCCACGCAGTGTTTTTTCACAGTTCAAATAGCCAAAGAGGCTAAAAGAGCCAAGATGCATAAAATTACTAAAATGGAAAATCTATGGAAAAAAATCTCTAGAAATTTAAACCCTAAAAACCCAGTAAAATATATCTAAACTCTGTTTTTATATTTGCAGCAACATCTTTTCTTTAATGTGGATAATTAGCATGTTTTGTGGCTCCAGACTAAATTCATTCTATGGAAAATCATGAAAATTGCTGTTTTGGTCATAAAGGTTGCAGAGCCCTGGTCTCGAAGTCTGGATCCTAACAAGCCAAAGCTGATAAACCCAAAACTGACACTGAGAATAACATTAGAAACGATATGCAACAGTCTGGCACACACTCCCATTTAATTCTGAGAACAAACGTGAATAAACACAGCACGGATCATACAAACTGTGTCTCAACACGACGCACACACCTCTGTGTTTATCTGCTCTCACTGAAGTCTAGAAACCACAGACGAAAAGTGTTTTTGAGTTGAGATCGACATGTTTTCGTATCAAGATGTTTCAGTCTGTGAAAACAGGAAGCTCCAAACTTAGGTTCAGGGTAAAAGGCAGAAAACCTTGAAAGTATCTGTTTCAGGTCTCACAGTCATGTAGAACTCAGAAAATCACCTTGTTTTCTGCTGTTTGGTGTTTTATCAGGACATTAAAAGGTCCTTTTATATGCATCAGACTGTCTTTTTCTAATTTAATGTCTCAGAAATCAAAATGCACCTTTACAAAAAGTGAAAGTTTTGCAACTTTATCAAATCATCTGAAATAATCAGTAAAAACAGCTTATCTTTGTGGTCTTTATTGAGTCTATGAGTTTACATGTGATAAATGCTTAGTCTTCATAATATGATTAAATTCTCTTTCTTTATTAATTTGTCAAATCCACGAGCTTTCTGATAGCAATCTAATTGTCTTATTTGTGCCTGTATGTGTATTTTCTTTTATATTTGGCTTTGTGGTGCCATTTTCTGGGCTGGAATAGGAAAAAAAATCTTGAATTCTCACATTTCTTTCTGAATAAAAGTTTTTCTTTTTCTTTGATGAGCCTTGTCTGGGTCAAATGAATGAAATCAAACCAAAACATACTGAGAAAATAGCATGCAACAAGGACTTTAACATGGTGCCAAACACATTTCAGTTGTGATGGGGTATAATCGGTTAAATACTGCCATAATCCACTTTAAATTTACACTTTAAGGTTTTTATTTACTGAGTTAACAGAGTATAGCTACATGAGGATGAATATTTATCAGCGTGGTGACCGACTTCAGCCCTTTTTCTCATTCTGCACTGATTCAGCAGATGAAGACTCGAACCCTGGGATTGCATGACAACCCGCTCCCCCACTGAGCCGCAGCTGCCCCATATATCAGATTAACATTTTATGTACAGTACAGTATGTTATGGGCACTCCCTGCTTGATATTCACATAAATTAACTTCAATCATAACCTTGTTTCAGGTTGCACAGATCTGGCTGATGATTTACAGCTGTCACTGTATAAAAACTGGTTTGTTCTCAAGGGAAAAAATCACAAACAAGACAAATTAAACACAATGTGGTAAAAACATATGGACTGGGAAATAATTTTTTATATAAATACATTAAAAAAAACCTGTAAAAACATTAAAGTCGAGGTGAAAGTTCAGAGCAGTTATTCTCTCCTCACTGAATTGGTTTATTATTCTCTTTACTGTAGATAAATATTGTCACACCATAAAAGTTTCTGATTGAGCAACAGTCCAAACCTGACTGGCCTCAGTTCAGCCTTCAAGAAACCCGAGAAACTAAACTAAACCTCCAAAGAAGAAGCCAACACGAGTCTGTTTGTTGAACTAATGCAGAAGACACACTGGTTTTCAGCTGCTCTGAAGGGTTTCCAGGACTCCAGACTTTAAGGTGTTTTACTCAGTTTGGGGCTCGAACTGGTTTTCCTGCCGCCTGGTCTCAGAGCGAGAAAACCTGACACGAGCAACACGTATCCACGGAGCAGCAGGAGAGCCGCGAGTTGTGGCTTTTATGAGGGATTTATGAGAGCAGATAGAAGACCGAGAGGGGGGAACTCACCGGGTCGAGGTCTGCTCCCGTCCCGGAATACGCTGCTTCTCCCGTCCGGGGAGATTCAAGAAAGAAAGAAGGAAAAACACGAAAACAGCTCGAGCCGGAGCTGGAGCACCAGTCCGGAGGAGATCCCGGCACACGACAGGCTCACGGGCAGCCTTCAGAAGCCTCCTCCCTCCGAGCCTTCCCGCCCCGAGGACCGGGTCTCCGCTCGGTCCGGCACAGCTGTCCTGCCCGCGGGGAGCCTGACAGGGAGCGGCCGCCCCCTGCTGGGAGCTCCGCGGTACTGCAGGCTGCAGGCTGGAGGACCGTGAAAACAACAGGATGTTAGAATAGAATAGAATAGAATAGAATAGAATAGAATAGAATAGAATAGAATAGAATAGAATAGAATAGAATAGAACAAAGACTTTATTGATGGCAGCAAATTGCTGTGATTTTTTATTGTTGCACTCTAAGTTAGATTTTGCTTCTATTTTTTTTATTTAAACTAATCATTGAAAAGTTATGTGTTTAATTTATTGAAGTGTTGAGAATTCTTGATTTACTTGTATGAGAGATTTGAATAAAAAATATTATATATTAGTTTAACTTTCCTGATTGGCTCAACATGAGATATTTGATTTCAGTATGTGAGGCCAACAGAGGAAGACAGTTTATGTCACACACAACAAATACCTGTGTGAAGATTTATGCACGCTGAATTGCATTTATTATTGTTGCATGCATTTAATTGTTAGTGTCGGCATGTGTCCGTAGTGCATTTGTGTGTGTGTGTGTGTGTGTGTGTGTGTGTGTGTGTGTGTGTGTGTGTGTGTGTGTGTGTGTGTGTGTGTGTGTGTGTGTGTGTGTGTGTGTGTTTATGACCATATATGGAACTAATGTCTTGTTGTGTTGTTGTCTTCAGGACTTGGGTCATTTCTCATTGAGTGAGAAATGAAACAATACAACTGGGGTGTTTGCATTAACTCGTTAATATCTTAATCCTGAACAGAAGAAAAAAAATATCCATGTCATGAAAACTTTGCGAGCTGCCAGTAGCCCCAGTTTCATCTTTTGGTGTGAAATACAGCCAAACTCTGGAGCTTCTTCCTGACGCCAGGTTGGAAAGCTCAAAACCAAATGACACCGGCCTCACACTGGATGCTCCTGTCTGGTCCAGCTCTGCAGCTCTGTCACTCACACAGTCTCGGTGTGTCTGCTGTCAGCTGATGGAGGTTGCCAGATCTGCCCCAAATATAATGTTAAAACCGTCCAACAATAGAAAGCAATCCAAACCTCCATCTCTGTAGAAAATGCATGTTAAAACCGTAAAAACCGGATTTGCATTAAAAAAAAAACACATCACAAAACACACAGCCATTCCATCAACCCACCCCGGGTTCAAAAGAAGCTTGATTGTGCAGAAACCCGTCCAATCTGGCAACACAGCCACTCCTGTCATGGAGCTTTGATTTGTGCAATTTTGGTGTGTTTGACTTTCATACAATGAATAAGTACAGCATTGTTCATTCTTCTAATGCATATAATGAGCATCGGATCGCGTTGTTTGTCATATATTCTACCAGAAGAATTACAAAAACAATGTGAAGGCAAAAACACGACACAGATTTTATTTTGAAATCACTGATTTAGGAACACGTATCTACTTTCCATCTGGCCCCCGACTTGTTTCTGTTTAGACTGAAGCAGCAGGGCTCCGGAGTGAGGACAGTGTTAATTTTGACATGAATTTTTCATTTCATTTTAGTTTTAGTCACTCACCAAAGACTTGATTTAGTTAAAGTCACATTTTAGTTTTTTAGTTTTGTTTTGTGTTAGTTAGAATTTAGTCTGTGGAAATTAGTTTTAGTTTTAGTCTTAATTTTAGTCTTGATGAAATTTGACAGTTTTGTTGTACTGTAGTAAATTAGATGGATAGATAGATAGATAGATAGATAGATAGATAGATAGATAGATAGATAGATAGATAGATAACTTTATTGTCTCAGTAGGAAATTTGTCTTGGGCAAAGTGCAAAGTGCTACATCAACATACATATACACATAAAAACAACTCAACATAAAACCACAGTATAGCAGAAGTGCAAAAGGAGTAACCGTTGTAAAAACTCCACTGCAAGCATATCTTTAATTATGTTTAGATATTTAAATTTAGAATGTATCATATAACTCTTGTATCATAAATATGAACATCTATGGCTTGTTGGAAAAAATTTAAATATATGAACTTCAGATTCTTTCTGTAAATTCTTGCAACAAATGACAGTCTGCAAGAAGAAAAGCTCCAATCATAATGACCAGCAGGTGGCGGTAATGCAACCAACGGGATGCAAGCTGCCGTACAACATCACAGAAGAAGAAGAAAAAGCGAAGCACAACAAACAACAGTGCTGCTGCGGTGCTGCGTCTCCGTATCGGAGACAGAACGGAGCCGGACTGGAGCCAGTGAGCTCGGCGTGAGGATGGTTGTAATAACCCAGCTTGTCCGACGGCCAGCGTCAGCTTTTTCGTCACATTTTTACTCGTCAGTTCATGATGTTCAGAGATTTTGTTTTCATTACTTCTCGTCACAAATTAGTCACGGAATAATGGGTCGTCAACGAATAGTTTTCGTTGACAAAATTAACACTGAGTGAGGAAAAACAGGATCCTTGCTGAAAGTTTCCGGTCCGCGGCTCTGTAGCGGGGCCAGAGCGGACCGCAGCTGCTCCGTGGCTGCTGTGAGCGCGCGGTGCGTCGTCACGCGCACAGCGGAACCGATAAGCGGAATCGTTCAGAGGAGACAGACAAATGATTCCTTGGAATCGAGTCATGAGGAACCGGTTCTACAAAAGAACCGGTTCACGATTCGGATCCCTCATGGTTACCATGGTAACTTTTGATCTCATGACGTCATGAGTCCTGGCTGGTTTTCTCAGACGGTTACTTTTCTCCACTCATCTCCAACCTTCGGTCCTGAGTGCATCCTGATACTTTTCAGCGTCGCCAACGGAAGAGAGAGACTCGTATGAGCAGCTTACTGGTTTTACAGAGAGAGAACATCGCCTCCAGCATGACGTGAGACTCATTTATTCAATGTTTCACCTTTATTTTCATGGCTGTGTCCTCATTCTGCCTTTGGCACTGGAAAAAAGTGTTTTAGCAGATATCTGCTGCTAGATTTAAAGGTTACATTGGACCAAAATCAACATTAAAGCATTTTAAAAACTGTTTATCTGTTTATCAAGGTTTATACTGACTTAGTTTTCATTTCTTTCAGTTCTAGAAAGCGCAAGTCAACGGTTCACCTTGTGAACCCGAGACAGCAGGGAGAGCAGCCCTCATTCCGGGAATTCTGCCCTCAACACAAAGGTTTGTTGCTGCAGAATGCTTTAGAAACGTAGCTGTTGTGGAAATTTGATTCCCAACAAGCATATCTTTGTGTTTTCTTTTAGTATGTTTGAATTTATGGTTCAGCCCTGAAGTTTAAACTTTTCAAACTGTTTGTGTTGAATCTTCGTTGTTGTGATGCCTGCTGAATGGTGTCTACTGTTCTTTCTTGCTCTCAGCAGTGCGCAGCGTCTGGATAGTGGGCGACAGCTACGTCCGCCGTGGTGAAGAGGAGGCGAGGCGGACTGTGGGGGTGGCCCTGGGCCTGGACGCCGTGGTGCAGTGGTTTGGCAGGGGAGGCCTGCGTTGGGGGGAACTGCTTCCCTTCTTCAACAGCTGCCTCAGAGGAAGAACCGCTCCGGATGTGCTGCTCATCCACTGCGGCGGCAACGACCTGGGACGCATGACAGGCGTCCAGCTGGCCGAGGCCATGAAGAGAGACCTGCAGACCCTGCACTCACGGTTTCCCCACATGAAGCTGCTGCTCTCCTCCATCAACCAGAGGCGCGACTACAGATATGGCCACCCAGCCCAGGTGGACAGAATGAGGCGCTTCGTGAACGGCGTGATGGCTGACTTTATTCAGCACGTGAAAGGGGACACGATCGACCACCCGCACATCGTTTTCTATAAGCGAGAACTATTTTTGAGGGACAAAGTTCATCTGAGCCCTCGGGGGAATCGAGTGTTCTTCAGTGATCTTGTCCGAAGTCTGAGACAAAACCTCCACCAGAACTGAACTGATCCAACTGCTGCTGTGGTCAAACCTGCTGCTGATACCTGCTGCTGATACCTGCTGCTGGTCAAACCTGCTGCTGTGGGGACACTCAAAAAATCAAAAAGGATGAGGAGATGAGGGGGGCTCCAGCTGGACGGGGTTGATTGACTTTTGCTCCACTGACATAAGATTCGGCGATTTTCACACCCTGCAAAAGAAAATCATAAAAAATAATTCAAATAAATATGAACATTTGCATGTAAAGTTGGGAGTACTGAAGACTTTAATTGCTATGATTCTACTTGTGTGATGAAAATGATTCTAAGAACAAAACCAAGCAGAACCTTGAACTTCTGCAGATGTGAGCTGTGAAAAGCTTGAATCCAGCATCACTCTCTGCTGCTTTCAACACATTTTACAATGTATAAATGCTCTCAGTCTGCATGTTGGAGAAACAAAAGGTCAACATCATGACATTATAATAACAAACAGCGTTCTACACGGCTGAACGCAAAGCTTCTTGGAGAACATTTACCTTTGACTGCAGTTCATAGAATCAGTACTGGTCACAGTTTTTATTCAGTCATTTTCTTTTCTGTTATTTGTTCTCTGTGACGTTTTCAAGCGAAAAAGCAAAACTTTCGTTGCATTTTTGGCGTCCATTTACACGACGACGCTGCTCGGAGTCACTCAGTGTGGAGTAAGTGAGTGTTGTTCGAATGTTTTCCTGTTAGAAGAGAAAAAACTCCTCTGATGCTAAAATTCTCTCAGTCACACGATATTATAGGCTTAGCTGTTGAACGAACAGCACAAGGGTTAAAAAGGAAAAAAAGAGGAAGTATTTGTCTGATCCTGATCCTTTTTTTGGAGTGAATTAATGTCAAAGTATATAATACGAGTATATAGCATTACATCTACCATGTCAGACCACTAGATGTCACTGTATGACAAAACAATGCTGCTACTAGAAAAATACTGCACTCTTTCAAATCACGCAACTTATTTCAAAGGCAGAAAAGTAGATCACATATTCAAATTTGTATTCAATAATGACTGAAAGTCAATGCATGGAATATAACTCGTGAAAGCTCTGAAAAATACGGCTTAATTACAGTGTCGTGAACATTTAGAGTGTTATTTCTCCCACTGATCATTACGTGAAGATGTGAAGCAGTTCTTCTCCCAACGTGAGCAGTCATTATGATCCTCCAGACTAATCTCAGCTTGAGCCCAGCCCACATGCCTGAGCAGGGCTCCTCCTCTGCTGCAGGAGCATTTCCCCGCCCGTGGTGTTACATTTCAGCGCTCAGCCTGCAGTGAGCAGGATGAGAGTCTCACACACTCACATGTTTCCAGACCCCTCGGATAGCAGAGACCACCCACAGCCTCTCCACATGCTTTGCGTTGCACATGCAGGACTGAGGCCTCTCACTGGAGCAGTGGGAGAAAACTGTGGATGTTGTTTTCACTCAACCTAAAGCTGCACTTACTAACAGTTTCCGCTAGGGGGGCAGCATGTTTGATAGATAAACACCTATCAGACCCAAATCTGAAAGCTTTTTGTTGCAAGAAATTTGACATATTTACTCACAGAAACATAAATAATGGAAATACAACAATCAGACTAAACAAATAATTTAACGTTACAGACATATTACCCAGTGAACAAAGGTGGAGACAGATATTTATATCTAAACATTATGATGTCAAAGGCATGTACACATACAGGTTAATTCACATCTGAGGAGGAGATGCACCAATCTTCCACTTTCCTCAACCGGGAAGCAAAACAATTATCCATTTCATTCATTCATGCCATGTATAAGTTTAAGATTAAGCATTAAGCATCATCCGCTCTGTTCGACTGTGTCTTTCTATTCCCGCCACAATCAAAAAACAAAAACAAGAGTCAAATGTGTGTGTTTTGAGATAGAAACCAAGCATTAATATCAAAATAGTAGAAGATTAAAAACACAGCTAAAATATTTTGTTGCTAAACTGTCTGATCTGCTTCAGGCTTCCAATGTGTCACCTTGAGCTGTGAGGCGAGAGTCCCTTTGCAACAAAATAGAATAAGACAACAATGTTTATTCACAATGAAATGAAAGCTGCAGAGAGCAGAAACGTCTGGCTCCACAGCTGTATTAAGGTAGATGTTTTACACCTCTGGATTTCAACTCAATTTGGTTATTTCTATAGCACCAAATACACAGCACAGTCACTTCCAGACAGAGAAAAACAACAATTCCACATTAGTTGGAGGAGACAGTGGGAAGGGAAAACTCTCCTTTAACAGGTGGAAACCTGCAGGAGGTGTGGACTTTCCTCTGTTCTGGTTGTGATTAGAGGACAGAAGGAGACGAAAGGAACAGGACAAATTAAACAGAGAGATTCACTCCCTGGTTCTGGGAGAGGGTAAAGGAGTCTCTATTGAATTCGACAGACATAATTCCACATGCGGAAGGAGGAAGGTAGACAGAGAGAAAGAAGCTCCCCCAGCAGCCTAAACTTACAGCAGCTTCACGAGAAAATAGTCCAGGGCCTCCTGAACCGGCACTAAATACAAGCTAGAAATAGAAACAGAAAAGTCTTGAGACTGTGCTCTCCTCCCTGTTTCAGTATTTCATGAACATATATGAATATATGTCACCTGCCTGCTGCCCAAAGAAGAGGAATAATACAAATAATGCACATCTATTAATGAATTTGATTGAAGGAATAAAATGGCTAAAACATCTAAATGGCTAAATTTGGGGGGGGGGGGGGGGAAGATGTCAAAACAGCTTAA
Organism: Salarias fasciatus; assembly: GCF_902148845.1. Lineage (NCBI taxonomy): Eukaryota > Metazoa > Chordata > Actinopteri > Blenniiformes > Blenniidae > Salarias > Salarias fasciatus. The sequence continues at coordinate 6,077,685 of NW_021941229.1, read as the reverse complement.
AAAGCTAAAACTGCTGAAATGACTGAAACATCTGAAAAGTTCAAGTTGCTGAAACACCTGAAACTGATTGATCAACTGGTTGGTGGCTATAGCTGGAGCTACAGTTTTTGATGAAGCTTTATAAACGGATTCATTGAGAAAACATCGGAAATGAGAGGAACCCTCATGGCAAGATGTAAGACAAAGGCCAGAAATTCTCACAACCGGTCCCTCGGTGTGCAATCCACAGTACACAAAGCCTTTGAGTATCGTTTCTGTATGGAGAATCAATCAGGCTTCATGGCATTTAATAAGTACCCATATTTATTATTGGCAAGAAGATAAAGATACTCGTCCTATAAAAGGTGATAATGGTGCGTCAACACTAATGTCTTGTTTCCGCTGCAAAAGTAGCATCCACAGTTCTTCCAGCTGTTCTGGTCCTTAACTGATCTGTAGTCTCTCTTCAGCGTCCAGAGGTCAAAAGACCCTGTGATGGGTCCAAATTTTTAGCGAAAGTTCCTGTTGGTGTTTAGTCAGCCTTGGTTTAGATTGTGTAAGAAGGGAGTTTTTGAAACTAGGAGTGAAAATAATGAAAACTGAAGAAACTTTCAGGATGATGATCATTGTGAATGAAAGGGTCTCGCAAGAACATTTACACAGTATGTATATGGAAAACTAAAAGAGGAGAATTATATTTCAAATTTTAATCTCATAATCTAAACATTTAATACTCACAAATTATTTGGCATATTGAACATTTGGGTGAAATTTCAGGATCATCTTAAAATACGCTATAACCTTGTCAGATCAACTTACTGTGACCTTCGCCACACGTTTTGCCCTGGACTCTGGGAATAGTGAAGAGACGATTTCATAGTACCTGAATGACATGAACAGCACAGGCCTACGATCATCTTCATGGATCATTTCCTGTAGACTGTTTGAGATGAGGAAAAGCACCATTGCATGCTGCTTTGATCATTTAACAGCACCGGAGCATTTACTTTTTTCCTTTTTGGACTCGTGCATATTGACTTCTGGGCAACCTTTGGTCTGTCCACGGCAGGATAAACACTGCTGTTCTGAGTGCTCCCGAAAACAAACAGGACTTTTGGTAATTTTGTTTACTGGACAGTCGAGAGGACAAAACAAAGCTACGATGAGGACAGGAGTTCTTTAGGTCACTTGCGTGTGAAGAAGTGTTTGACCACATTTGTTCGGATTATTTAACGGTCGTTCAGGACTTTCCTCATTCAGGGAATTCCTGAATGCAGGGTCAGTTGAGCAATCTCACCACGTCTCAGTGGATTATATGACTGGGATTTGGTAAATCTGTTCACATGCTGCAGTTTAATGAAGACGCCATGAAGGTAAAACTCAGCTCACGTTCACATTTGGGTTAACCTAAACTCTAGACGCCGTATTGATTGAGGGGGGAAATGATTGTAAAGCTGGTGAATCCTGTTCCTTTTCCTCCACAGTTGAATTTGGCTGCTGCTTTGGCATTGACGCTCACCGTTATATTACCAGTTTGGTAGGAGCACACTCGCAGTAACCTTTGAAACTCTGCTCATGGTCTACTCACAGATTATTATATTGATTATATTGCCATAATGATGAATATTTCTTTTCCTTACTTATTTAATTAAATTTTCTGGGACATAAAGGACAACTTCTTTCTGTTTTTGGGTCAGTAGATATTCAATATTGACTAATACTCTACAATCTGATTAAGTTGCCACCATGTAGGGCAAAATGTTGGTGATTACATCTGATTTTGGAGTTTTAGAATGAATTTCACATTAACTTATTGCATTGAGAGGCTTTCCTTCACTCGACCCCAGATGAATTTTATTTGTTTACTTTACTGTAAAGTAGTTCTTGAGCAGTTTGTCAGTCTTTTCAAGTCCTTTCTTTCACTTCCCCTATATTGTGCTTTTGTTTAAAGCTAAACCTCATTTAATTGCTGTAAAGCTCCATTTTGCTTGACCACTTCCGACTTCATGGAACCACATCCAATCAGTTTGCAGCACATCGTTTTCCATGAAACAGTCTAATGCACTCCTGTTTACAGATGATGTGTTATTCTTAGTAAAATCACCTGCAAAATGCACACAGCGTGAAATTTAGCACAGGAACTTAAGCTAATCACATTTATTTAGGTCATTTCAACAAAGCTTTGAAATGCAGTGTGTCATTCAAACAGATGGAAATGTTAAAATATCTGGCAATGTCTCGAATCAGTTATTTCACAAAAGCTCAGTATGACTGTGGTTTTGAGGTGATGATAATGTCTCTTCCTCTCAGGGGTCAACAGCGTGTGAACTGTAGATGGGGGCCATACGGAGAGTGGTCCGAGTGCGACGGCTGCACCAGAACAAAGGTACTGCAGAGAACTCAGATGCTGATACATGTTTGATGGAACCACTTTCTTTGGTGCATTAAGGGAAGTGAAAAATACCAAGATGTTTACTCGATTAAACACTCTGGTTAATTTGAGTGAACAGTCATGGTTTGAGGAGATAAGACACATTTACACTGTCAGTATAATCTTAACTAATTCCAATATTGTGCTTTTATGTGGCACAGGATGGATATGTTTTTGGACAATGTAAGCAGGAATAAATATGTATGCAATAAGATATTTTAAGACCTCAGTCATATACAAATTTCCAATCTATATCTTCACTTTAAAGGTGCTAAAAAGACACCAAAACAAACTGCATTGTTTTTAAATATTGTCTCAGGATATTTGAACTTCTTCATCTCCAGGTCCGAACTCGCCACGTGGACGTGTACGCCCAGTTTGGCGGTGTGCCGTGTTCAGGAGACGCTACTCAAACACAGTCGTGTGAACCGGTGAAAAGGTGTCCCCTGGAAACAGGCTGTGGAGACCGGTTCCGCTGCACCTCCGGTACATTGTGACGGAAATGCTGAGAATTTCACTGAAATTATGTCTTTGAGTCTTCACTAAAACCTTAATTCAGTTGGTATTAAGCAAGTAACAAAAAATTAGTACGATGCGTTTTCACTTGAAATGTTATCGTGTAAATGTGGCCTGAAAGTTTTAGTATTAGACTTCAACTATTAGTACATTATTATCTGGAGTACCAGCTCAACAATAACTGTTGCAGGTCAGTGCATCAGCCCGTCTTTAGTGTGCAATGGAGATCAGGACTGTGAGGACGGTCTGGACGAGCAAGGCTGTGATCGGGACAACAGCCATGACTCCTGTGACCTGGACAAAACGCCTCCCAACTCGGAGTTTACAGGCAGAGGGTAAGCGCCGAATAATTGACTCTTAATTTCCAACCGTCGGATAACAGTCCAGTGAACACCGTGTCTTGTTTTGTAGCTACAACGTCCTGACGGGAGAACTGAGAGCGGCGGTGATCAACACCCTGAGCTTCGGAGGGCAGTGCAGGAAGGTCTTCAGCGGCGACCACAAAGTCATGTTCAGACTGCCTCAGAACATCCTCAGATACAACTTTGAGGTGAGCCGAATACTGTTTCTGTGAACATCAACGATGCTCGGGCATTGGGAGAAACGTCTTTCAGGACTGTGCTAAAACAGATTCCAGACTTTAGAACGATGAGTACTTTTGTTTTGTTTATGCAGGTGAAAGTAGACAATGACGAAAGTGATGAGTCCTACGAAAGCGCCTGGTCCTACATGCAGCACATCCAGTCCAACGCCTTGTTTGGACACGACCGCCGTACCTTCCACAGAGAGCTCACTGATAACAAGGTGGCTTTATGATTGGTGCTGGACGATAAGGTTGAGCTTTGCTGATCATCGTAAATCTACCAAAGAAAAGCCCACGACATTCTCTTTCCACGCTCCTCATCCAGGCCCACAGACTTCTAATCCTGAAGAATAGAGTGGAGCTGGCCCAGTTCCAGAACTCCGCCCCTCAGTACCTGACCCTGTCCGAGGGCTTTTGGAAAGCCTTGTCCTCGCTGCCCTTCACATACGATTACTCGGCGTACCGCCAGCTGCTGCAGAGATTCGGCACACACTACCTCTCCGAGGGCTCGCTGGGAGGAGAGTACCAGGCCCTGCTGGAGTTCGATCACCAGGCCTTCACATCGAGCGGTGAGAGGACTTGACGCTCTCAGGAACGTGACTGTTATTTCTGGACTTATTCAATCTAAAGTGTCCCTGCCATCTCTTCATCTCAGGATTTGAGTAATAACTGCTTCTGTCTGTGTGAAGGTACCACCGATCTGGAGTACCAGAGGTGCTGGAAAAAGGTGAAACGCCGTTGGTTCAGGAAGAAAACCAAGATTGTTTGTGAAAATCTATCAAAGTCTTTGAAATTTAGCGATGGTGAGCAAAAGTTTTGGTTTTTCTACAAGACGGTCCAAACCTGTTGGCACTCCTGTCTTTAGCGAGTCTCTGCTGCGACCCACAGGAAACACCGTCACCAAAAAGCCGATTAAGGTGAATATAAATGGAGGAGACATATCGCTTCTGGCAGCTCTGAGTGTTCTGGATCTGGAAAATCCCGAAGCTAATGGAGAGGTCTACGATAACTGGGCCTCATCCGTCAAAGACTTTCCAGACGTAATAAACCAAAAGGTAAAAAAGACAGCTCCTTTTATCAATCTCTCTCCTCTGTTTTCATGTGATCCATCCAGCAAAAGTGGCCATTCCCTCACTGGGTGTTTTCAGTGGCTCTGAGCACCCTTGTCATGTAAATAGACCCCCAAAATTCACCAAAATCCCTCAATTTTCCCTTGAAAATGTTGTCGTACAAACAGGGTTTTTATGAAGTCGTAAAACAAGCAATTGGTTTGTTGATTCCACACTACATTACTATTCTTGGAAAATATTTCAAATCATTTAAGTATGTTTTTAGTTGCACAAAAGTCATCAGAAGCCACAATTTCCCAAAATGCTGATGCAAAGAAGGAAAACTGACCACAAATCAACTCAATATTAATTACAAACATGAATTTGCATTTAAAGGAGGAAACGATTAAGTGTTGGTGTATTAATTCAACAAAGTTACTGCTATTTTGTTAAATTTTCCATCAAATTTGGGGATTTTTTTTCTCTCAAATTTGATGTTTAATTTGTAGAAATTGCACAGAAATTCCAACTTTTTGAAAACATCTCTGACTGTCTCCATGAAGACAGATAAAAACACTTTTCTGAAAGGCTGCTGCAGTGCACGTGCACCACGGCCGTAACAAACCGCTCCCCTGTGCATGTGTGAGTAGATGCAAGACTGCCAGTTCATGTCCTCTTGGGTCTTGGTACATTTATTGAGAGTCACCGTAATACGAATGTCCATGTGCGCCCATCACAAAGCGATTGAAGTTCAATCATGTTGAATGACGCTCAAATGGTTTTGTTAATTAAAACAACTGCTAATTGCCATAAAACGTACCCCAGTGGGTTTGATCATGGGTGTTTGTGCTGCAGCTGCGGCCGCTCTACGAGCTGGTGAAGGAGGTGCAGTGCGCCGGGCTGAAGAGGCTCCACCTGAAGAGGGCCACGGAGGAGTTCCTGGCCGAGGAGCATCCCTGCCACTGCAGGCCGTGTCGGAACAACGGCCGGCCGCTGCTCACCGGCTTCGAGTGTCGCTGCGTGTGCCGTCCCGGGACGCGGGGATCGGCCTGTGAGATCGGAGTGCCGACCGGGGAGCAGCCAGGTGGAACACCAGGAGAACCACAGCAGTCCTCAACGTCTGCTGAGCGTCTCCTGAGTTCTCTCTCTCTCTCTTTCTCTCTTAGGGGTGATCCACGGCGGCTGGAGCTGCTGGTCCTCATGGGGGTCTTGTTCTGGAGGTCAGAGGTCAAGAACTCGAAGCTGCAACAACCCGGCACCCAGCGGAGGAGGGCAGAACTGCGTCGGGCTCCAGGCGGAGCAGGAGCCTTGTGAAGACGCAGACATGCAGTATTTACAGTAAGAACTCAGAGAGATGCAGCCCTGATGAGCCAGAAGCCGTTTTCCCTCCTGGAGCCACAAGACACCGTTAACTGTGTTTTGTAAAACTTTAGCTCACACTGAAATTTTAACCAATTCCGTTGAAATCCATTCAATTTATTTTCAGTTTTCAGGTTGCTTGTGCCATTTCGGTTGTTTTAACAGTTTTGAGCTCTTTATAATAGCGATATTTGGCCGTTTTTAGCAGTTTTAAAAGATTTTAGTGAACAGGGGCCGATAGGGCCACATGCAGTTAATAGGCTCCTGGAAAGATTTACCATTTGCTTGATGGTTTGGTTTGTCAGGTTTATCCTCTTTTGACTGATTTTGGCCCGTGGATCCTTTGTTTGACACCCTTATTTCAGTTTTTAAGGAATTCGAGTGTGTTAGCCACTTCCTACATTAACGAGGATGTATTTCATATATTCCCAGTCATTACTGGCCCCAGTCCTCCTCAAATATTGCTGTTTCCTCTGTGGGCATCACTAACCATGGACTCTTCCCACCAGGATGATGGAGCCTCAGTGTTTCAGTCTCTCCGTGACCCCACCAAAGACCTGCAGAAATCCACCTAACCTCAGGAACGGATTTATTCAGGTCAGTAAGTCTCGCTCAAACTTTCATTTCAAGCGTGTATTGAAAAACAGACTGCTCATATTAATCTGCTTTTAGAATCCTAAAGACTTTTACCTGGTTGGAAATACAGTGGAGTACTCCTGTCAGGAGGGATATTACCTCAGTGGGAGTGCCACCGCCACCTGTGGCAACAACCAGCAGTGGAGCGCCGGATCGCAGCTCTGTAAAAGTACGTCTTCAGAAACAAGGCTCCTGTAAATTTCTCCAGTAGATCACACAGAACAGATTTCTACGCCATGCCTCATTATTGGACATATTCTGACCCACAGCTAGTAAAAACAAACGTAAATTCTTATATGGGATTGAACTCAGTTCTGCTTGAATTCATAAAAACTGATGAAGATTTTGTCCGCTGCTCCTAAACTGCAATAAGATCTACATCAAGCAGACAGAAAAAGATTTAAAATATTGTCAACAAGTCACATTCTTGATGTCTTTCTCTTACTTCCTGCTTCCAGGTGCTACATGTGGGTTTCCCTCGCTCAACGATGCTGTTGAAGCCACGCCCACCAAAGCAGCCTATCAGATTGGAGACGGAGTGTCTCTGTCCTGTCCCGATGGACTGGTGTTGGATGGCGAGGTGTCGCAGACGATGTGCAGTCCCAGTCTGCAGTGGTCTCCGTCTCCTGATCTCACGCAGTGCAAAGCAGGTACCTCTTGCTGATCCTCAATATCTGGGTAGAAATATCATCACAGGGAAGAGCAGCAAGAACAGTCCTGATGGTCAAATCGGAACAAAATGGCTGAGATGTAGCATGTTGAGACATTCGTATGGACAGTCGACCAAGGGGGATTGTTATTACGGTGACTGTCAAGTGTAAAACTATCAAGTCCCAGGAGAATCTGGACTGGGAGTCCTGACACTCTGGAGGGAAACATTCTTATTGTCCATCTACCGAGCATGTGCAGAAGAACTATTTACTATAGCTGTGGTGCACCTGCCTAGTAGCAGCATTTTCAAAAAGTTCCACAGAGTTGTACTGTTTTCAAAGTTTCGTCTTGGCAGCCGTTTTCAAAAAGTTGTGTTTTCAGTGGCTCCAAGCACTGTTATTGATGGACATCCAAAACACAATGAAAGTTTTACACTTTCAAAGCATATTGGTGCGTTCACACCGGACGCGTTGCAAGCGTCACGGGCGTCGCCTTTACATTCAAAGTGTACGGTGGACGAGCTTCAACGGACCTAACGCGCGTCAGGCGCTTTCCAAGCTTTTCGAGCGTTGGTGACACGCGTCACGCGTTGCAGGTGTCAACGCCTGAAGTTGGGAAAATTGAACTTTGGAGGCGTCAACGCAGAGCGTCATCCAATCACAGACGAGCACTCTGGGGAAGACGTCCCTCCTTGTGACGCACTTAAGCTCCTCCAACTCCCGCCAGTGAGCTGCCGCGCGTCGCGAGCGTTGCAAGCGTCATATGTAGATTTGAACGAGCGTCGAATTCCACACTTTACATGCGTCAACTTTGAGGCGCAGTGACGCCCGTGACGCTTGCAACGCGTCCGGTGTGAACGCACCATAAGACCATTTTGGCCGTTTACAGGTCAAAACCAGTTTTTACCTCAGTCGCCTCGGTGGGAGATGTCACAGTGAAGCTCTTTTCGAGCTCTACTCCAGATGTCATGGAAAGCTTTACCTTCCTCGTAGCTGTGAGTCGAACTTGTGTTTCTTTGCTGGCAGCTCCCACAGGCCCCGCTCCTCCAGCTGACTTGAAGTGTAAAATCTGGGAGACGACGGGGAAAACCAAGTGTGTGTGCAAAATGGCTTTTCAGTGCTCGTGAGTACGATTCCTGACGTCTTTTTAAAGCTAGTTTGAAGAGGCGTTTGAGCTGGAACGTCTCCCCCCTCCTCTCAGGACCTCTCTGCAGCTGTGTGCCAGGTTGGGATCCGGTGCGGCCCGTTTGCTGGGCCTGTGCCAGCTGGGCGCTCTGCGCTGTGCAGGACGCGCCTTCACTCTGGCCCCCGACGGAGACTGTACCTGGCCCGACCAGACGCTCACGACCTGCGAGGACTGCAAACCGGGGACCAGATGTCGAGGTGAGCCTGGCGGATTTATCAATCTTTTTCAAATCAAGGGAGTTTCTTGATACAAATGTTCCAAATCTTGTGTTTTGTTTTGTTTTGTTTTGTTTTTTTCCCTCTATTGTACAATCAGGTGAAAAGTGTGAATGCCACGCATCGTCTGAATGCCCCACGGACTCCGCCCCGCTGTGCGTCAGCCCCGGTGCTGGTGGGGCCGCTGTGACCATGACTGAATGTGAGGTGGGGGTCCGGCGGTGCGCGGGGGAGCGGGTCCATGTCATCGGTATCGACGCCTGTCCGGATTAAAAGAGAGCGGCTTTCGTATCCCACTGGACATTTACACAAATAGACGACACAATGTCAAGATTTTTTTTTTTTGCTGAATTGTAAACTGAAAACTCTTTAAGGTAAAATATTGAATATGTTGGAAAAACTGATGTTGAACATGCATTAAATCTTTTCTGCAGTGTTGTTAATGTGAATGGCTCCACTCGGCTGCACAAAGTATGCAGAGTTATTGTGATTCTGTTCTGGTCCTGATAGATCAGGGCTGCATTGAATTAATTCTTGGGACTGAAGGGGCAGCATGAAAGTGATTTTGATAATATTTATCAGATAGCTTCATGTTAAAGACACCTCTTAATCATGGAGTTCCACAGGGTTCTGTCTTGTATAAAACTGTCTCCTTCAGGCACGGGTCCTCTGCCCGAGGCCTGGGAGCTTGGGGGTTCTGTGCAGGATCTTAGCTGTTCCTAGCACTACTCTTCTGGACCAAGCGCCAACCTCCGCTGGTAAAACCTGAAGATAATGGGAGTGCAGAAAAGCTGTAATACCGAAGAAAGTCCAGCAAGGGGCGATGATGTTGGTTTCAATGGAACGCATTCAAAGTGCCGATTTTCAGAGAGCAAATAAACATATAAAGCCCCCGGTTTCAGAAGATGTTCTGGTCTCTATCTGTTTCTACAAACGTGTCGTCTTGACCACACCCTGATTCTCACATAAATCATCTGTTGATTTTATTTTACAAGTTAAAGTTTTGCATAAATCACCCTATCCTTTGTCCATGTGATGCGGTCAGGGGACAGGCTGGATCAATCACACTTACATCCGGTTTCAAATGTTCAATATGGAGACGTCCTGCTCAAATCAACAAGACGGGATTTCAGAACGCTGTGAGTGACATCTCCTAAGTTTTGTCCATCTTTATAAACAGTCAATGTTCTGGACAGAGACCTCAGATGTTGTTCCCGGTATTTCCTGGAGCCATGCGTCCAGCTTGGGGGTTACTGCCCCTGTAGTGCCCCGATCACCACTGGCACCACTGCTGCCTTCACACCCCACTTCTTCTCTAGTATGGAGCTCCACACTCTGGCTGCTCTTTCAGCCCTCTGTGTTTTTAAAATCAAAGATCAGAGCTTGAACATTTAGTTTCATATTAATTGTTTGGTAACACTTTACTTGAAGCCCCTCTTTATAACACATTATAAGTAGTTATAAACACTAATACATGATCACAATGCTTTATAACTCACTATACAGCAGTATACAGCATAGGATTAAGGTTAGGGTTAGGGTTAGGGTTAGGGTTAGGGTTAGGGTTAGGGTTAGGTCCTGGCATTGTGATCATCTATGAATGTTTATAACTATAGCTACACATGTTATAATGGCATTATAATGCTTTATGAATGTACTTATAATGTGTTATGCAGGGGGGCTTCAAGTAAAGTGTTACCAATTGTTTCAATCACATTTCTTTTTTTCAAATGAAACTTTTTGGCCTTGATTCAGCTCTTCACAATCTCTCTCACACACACTCACACACAGACACACACAGACAGCTTGCATGTGTCACATTTACTCAGGAAGCAGCTGAAAATGACTCAGTTTCAAACATCTTACTGGAGGACACACAACTTCACAACTGGCACCACTTATGAACACACATCAGACCTCACACCTCTTCCTAACCTGACCAGCGGCAGCTGCTGTTGTTGTTTACATTCCAAGGTGAGTGGGGCATCATGGGTAGCGCATCTCAGACCAAAATGGTCGTCATTGTGGTTGTATTGACATCGTCAACAAACTTTTACAATGAAAAGGCTTCCCAAGCCACCGTAGTCAGGCGCTGCTTTCAGAAAGCGCGAAACGGGCCCAGAGTAGAGGTTTGCATTTTAAATATAGCGTGCTTTTCAATTTTTGATTCAGACACGGCATCTAGTTGGCTAACGCTAGCTAAGTAAATGCAGCGACTGTATCAATAAACTTTAACAACATATCAAATAACACCACCTGTATATTATGCAATATGCATGGATGTCAGAAGTTTAACTTAGTTCATTTAATTACTGTACTAACTGAATAATATGCAAAGCGACGTTTAGTAGATCACAACGCAAAATATACATGCAATGGTATCTTCATTGTGAAGGTACTGCAATGTACCGCTACAACTTCATGTTGTTCTCAGATGCACTGAGAAAATATTTGCAGCCAGGACAGACACCTGTAGATGCTGCCACAGAGGAAGCTTCAGTCTCTCTGTCTTCTGCCCCTGAGGCTCTTGGTGATAGTGATGACTGTAAGTTTATTCAATAAAGGATTTTGTCTGGAACACTTATAGTTCATATGATAACTATTGGATGTAATGATTATTATACAGATTAATCAATATTTTTTTATCAGTGTCAAGCTATAAATAAAGACCACAAACTGATTGATGTTGTGTTTTACACAGCAGCTGCTCATCAAGCAGTAAGCAGCAATACAGCAGCAAGTGAGACAGCTTCAAAATGTTGTCATTTTTGTTAACAATGTACAAGTATTCTGTAAACAGAAGCAAATCCATTCTATACTATTCTCTCGCTCGGACAGAACTCCTGATTATGACATGGATTTGATTATTGCCAGCTCTGAACACAGTCCAGCCACTTCTGTGTATAACTGGATTCAAGACAAACACTGCTGATTCAGAAATAATTTAGAGGAGAGTGCACTTTAAAATGAACTGAGGTCAGGAAAAAAGTAGCTGTTTGTGGCTATATTTGTTTGTGCATGTCACAAAGTAAATGTCAAAATAAAGTGAAATTCTAATCACTGTCAAACTGTCAAATTTACTAAATATCAGACCATCATTGAAAGAATTGTCGTCATGCTCCATGTGATGACTTCTGTTTTAAAAGCAACAATGTTCAAACATGCAGAATTGACACAATACCTCTGCAGATCAAGCACAGGAAGGCCTGCCTGACTTCTGGCCTTCGAACTACAAGCTCAGGACTGGCAGCCACGGTGTCGGTGGTCTTTTGGGTGACTTCCTCCAGACCATGGGATGCCTCCAGCAGGTCCTCCAGCTGCTCCAGGGTGTGGGCTCCAGATAGGTCATTTCTACATTTGGGACATTTTGCAAATAGTTAGCATATCAAGTAGTAGCCATTAAAGACTGATTCCTCTTTGAATACATTTAGCTGTGTGAACATATATGTATCCCACAACGGATAAAACGTTCCTGATCAAATGTTAAGAAATATTGTTTTGACTGTTTATCTGGAAAATGTAACTGTCACTTTGTCACTTTGTAAAACTGTTTGGCACTGAACGACATGCAGTACATCATTATCCTTCGATCTGACTTCGGGCCTTTTTTACAACATGTATGTGTCATGGGTTGGCCAGTTCAGACTTGGCCAGTTCAAACACCTGGTTCTCAATCGTATTTGTTGAAATCTTGTGACAGCTGTCATCTCAACTGCATGGATTCTCCTTGCATTTTGTCTCCAACAGAGGGCTCCTTCAAGACAAACGCAGAGTAAAGAGACAAAGACGCTGGGTTAGGCTTTATGTGCTGCCACTGCATTCACACCATAACAAGTCATTTATACATACAGCACATATTTGGCATGAATGGAAAACAAATAGCAAGTCTTATTGAAAGTTACCCAATGTGCCTTCGGACTCTACAGTTTCATTTCCAAGATCGTCTGTCAGGATGTAGCTTTCATTGTTCCCCATGGCCACTTTCACTTTTTCAGCAGTCACTGGCACGCTGGCCTCTTCTTCAAAAAATCGAACCACTACCACCTTAGTGGATATCATTTTTCCATCAACGATGTTTGACACATGAACTGACCTGTAATATAAAGAACAGTAAGTTGCCTTATCATCGGCCATTTGATTCCATTACTTGCAAACTATAAAGTTGATATTCGGCTGGATTTTTGAATGCAGTCTGTCTCATTCAATTTCGGCTTAATTTTTTTCTCGTCAAGATCAAATTACTATTTAACAATCAAGTGACAGTCTTGCAGCAGACAGGTAACCCAAACTTGGCCTGTAAGAAAACAAAGTTTAGTACCTGATTGTCACAGGGTTCAGGTTCTACATGCATTTTTACAAAAAAAGTTCCAGGTGTTCCAAAAACAGGAACAATGGCTTATACGTCACAGAGGGAGAGGAAAAACACAGAACTCATGTTACACTTTAAATTTGAAATCATTTCAATTTGTCTGTACTGTTCTGTAAAATAATTGTAAGGACTTTAAGAAAATGGTATGATTTAAAGTGTTTTAGTTATTGAATATGGCTGTATGTATTTGGAAACTACATGTCCCATGATGCATTGCGATGCTGGACTGGCCAATGCTTGATTGAATAAGTTGCTGCATCCAATCAGAGATGTTCTTCTTGGGTTGGAGGGAAAAAGGACAAAAAAAAAACGGGAAGTAAGAGAAACGCTGGAGGGACGCAGATGTTGGGACAGAGAGAGACGGAAAATTTGGATTTGATTCCCCTGGGAGGACGGACTTCGACATAGGATCTGCATTATCAGGTTGAAGACTGCCAGCTTCCTCTCACCTGCAGTTTGCTGTACCGCTGGAGCTGCAGGCTGTTGTGACATCTCCATCTGAGGCTGCTTCTTCTCGCTTGTGTTTTTTTTTCATACTCTTCCAACCCGGTGGATACGTGAGTAAAATAAGTTTTTTTCTCAGACACTGCTTGCGTCGTGCTCGTTAAAGGAGCGAGGGATTTGATTGATGTGCACCAACTGAAAGGGCCCCAACGATTAAACCCAAGCGCTTGGTAAAATCTCGGACATAAAAAAAAAGAGAGATATGGTGAATTGATTGATTTGTCTTTGCAGTGTGGGGTGTGTTTCATTGTGAGTTTCACAGAGTTCTTGACAGTAGATGGGGTATTTTGACTTTCTATTTGCCCTGGTTCAGAAAAGAGGTCGTATTTATTTTTGAAGAAGAGTGTGAGGTCTCAATATTTTTTTTTCCTTCTCCCTGTTTCTTACACTTTATTTTTTTGGGGACCAGATTTTGATTTTGAAAGAAAATAAATGCAGTGTTTTTGTACAGTTTCTTTGATGATTCTGGATATTCTGTTCCTTTGAGGTTTCCTAACATTTGATGTATATATATTTCTATGGTTTCTGAGTAATTACATGTTCGACTCATAGAGGGTGAGTTAAGTGATTTCTCAGTGGAGGCACCGCGCTATTATTATTGTCTTTGATACACTAATGCCTGAAACAACATCTACTGGTGATCGAGGAATTAGCCAATTCACCATCAACTGCTAAAAACCTGGGATCCTGTTGAATAATAGCTAGTAACCTCAGTTAGTATTCTTAGTGCCAGAAAAGGGTTACATTTTGGACGCACCGCTGGGTATCCCCTCGTTCACCAGACAGGCAAAATTTTTCCTCCCCATTGTCAATAAAGTGAACATTAAAAAGAAAAAAAAGAAATATAAGTGAAAGTGACAGTGTTATTAGTTCGATTAAGTCATGGATTTTTCTCAAGCTGTTGAGTGGAGTCAGCAGAAGGCTGGCAGCCCTTCTCGTACTATATTACTGAGAAATGTACCAATAATGACCAGTGATGACAATATTCAGAAAGTCTTAAGCACAGTGAAAGTGTTTGGTCGCACTAAGATAGGTGACCGACGTGGAGACTCTACTGGCACACAGTTGTTCATTTTGGTAGAGACAAGCCTTGACTTGACCCCTGACTCAGTACCTGTAGAAGTGGGCATAGAAGGAGAGCTTGGTCCATGGCCCGTGCACATTGTTGAAAGCCTCAGCACCTACAATGCTGTTTCAGAGGAAGATTCTTTCCATACAAAACTGATGACACTGCTCCAAGAGGAAGGCAAATCAATGGAGGACTTCAAGGCCATTGTAGCTGAAAAGCAAACTCCAAAAACAGATGTAAATGTCGATCTAGTGACTGCTATTGGCAAACTAGTGGACAAGTGTAACCAAGCATCCTCTGATGGGCCAAGCTACAGAAAGCTGAGGTTATTTTCAGGACTGAGACCTCTGCCCCCAGGTGAAGAAGAGTATGAAGCCTGGATGGAGCAGGCAACACAAATGATCACTGAGTGGCAATGTACTGATGCAGCCAAGAGACAGCGTATTGTTGAAAGTTTAAAGGGCCCAGCTGCTGACATTATTCGCTTTCTGAAAGTTAGCAATCCCACTGCTACTGCCACTGACTACTTGTCTGCTCTTGACACAGCATATGGCACTACAGAGAGTGGGGCTGACATCTTAGCCAAATTTCGACATACATTCCAAAATGAAGGAGAAAAGCTGTCTGCTTTCCTGTATCGCCTTGACAAACTTCTTCATCATGCCCTTCTTAAAGGAGGTATTCAAACTGCAGACATGAACAGAGCTCGCATGGAACAGCTCGTTAAAGGTGCACTCACTCATGACATGGTTGCACTTCGCATCAGAATGAGTCACAGACCGGATAATCCCCCTTCCTTCTCCCAGCTGATGCGTGAAGTGAGAGAAGAGGAAAACTGGATAAGTGCACGGGAAGGAGTGAAAACAACTGTTTCGACAGCTACCACTACTGTACCCCAGTCCTCGGTGTCATCTGAACTCAGCAGTCTGAGAAATGAAGTCAAAGAGTTGTCTGCCCAAGTAGCCAAGCTGTTAGGTGCTGCTTCCACTGCCCCAAAATCTGAAAAAATGACTGAAAACACTTCACCTCCTCAACGAGTGACAGATTCTGCTGCTCGGGAAGCAGCATTTAAAGTCAAACCTTCCCGACCACCGACTTCAAATGTTTTCTGTTACAATTGTGGACAGGATGGACACACAAAAAGAGAGTGCAAAGAGGCTGAAGATCTCAGAAAAGTTACTCAGAAACTGATCAGGGCAAACAAGAACCAGGGAAACTTCCCAGGAGCTCAGTGAAGGAACGGCATTTGGCTCCATGTGACACACGTTCCACCCAAAGCTCAACTCCTGGAATGGGAGACACGAAGCACTTACCTGATGGTTTGATTGGACCCCGCTCTATTGCTCCTGTGCAGATTGAAGGCATTTATGCAAAAGCTCTGATGGACAGTGGTTCAGTCGTAACTATTCTGTACCGTAGTTTTTACAACACCTACCTGAAACACTTACCAATCCATCCTCTCAAAGATCTTGAATTATGGGGTTTAAGCAATGAACAATACCCATATGATGGTTACTTATCCATTAAACTGGAGTTCTCTGCTGCAGTGACTGGGGTCGCACAGACTGTTGACACGTTGGCCTTAGTTTGTCCTGACCACACAAATGGTGAAGAAGTTGCCATTCTTGTGGGGACAAATACCAAGTTGGTGAGAAAAATGTTTGAGTCCTGTAAAGAGCAAGCAGGTGAACAGTTCTTGAGCACTCTGACCATACACCCTGCCCTCAGAGAGGCTTATGAGACCATCACTCGTTCTGACACTTCAGAAAATACTGACAAACATGGTACTGTGTGGTTTACCCAGAACAAGTCAGTCACTGTACAACCAGGACAGGTGTTTAAAGTAATAGGCATCCCCAAATTTCCAGGCGATTTCACTGATCACCTTGCACTTATAGATCAACCTAAAGACACCTTTTCCCCTGAGGAATTGTGGGTCAGGCCTGAGGTTCACCCTGCAACAGTGGTTTCTAGTAAGCGTGTTACTGTGACTGTAAGAAATCACTCAACAAAAGAAATCACACTGAAGCGTGGGACTCCACTAGCTCACATTTTTCCAGTGACCTCAGTACCTCCACCAAAGACTAGTTGTACTGAGAAAACTGTTAACGAACTGGATCCAGCCTCCTTCGACTTTGGCACTTCCCCCATGCCAGAGGAAGCAAAAGCACGTCTCTGTGAGAAAATGTTGGAAAGAAAAGAAGTCTTTTCTCACCATGAATGGGATGTAGGATGCTCCAAAAGCACTACTCATGAAATAAGACTGAAAGATGCAAGACCCTTTCGAGAGCGATCAAGACGGGTACCACCTGCTGACTTTGACGATCTGCGTCAACATCTTCAGGAACTGCAGAACCATGGCATCATAGCCGAGTCACGCAGTCCCTATGCATCACCCATTGTAATCGTACGCAAAAAGTCAGGCAAAGTACGAATGTGTGTCGATTACAGAACGCTTAACCTTCGGACAGTACCAGATCAGTATACCGTCCCAAAGATTGAGGATGCTCTCCATTGTTTGTCTGGGAGTAAATGGTTTAGTGTCCTCGATCTGAGGAGCGGATACTATCAGATACCCATGAATGAGGCAGACAAGGAGAAGACAGCTTTTATCTGTCCATTGGGCTTTTACCAATTTGAACGCATGCCTCAAGGGATTTCAGGTGCCCCAGCTACTTTTCAGAGAGTCATGGAACGCACTGTGGGTGACATGAATTTTCTGGAGGTGCTGGTGTATCTGGATGACCTCATTGTGTTTGGTCGCACACTCGAAGAGCATGAGGAACGTTTGCTCAAAGTGCTCGACAGGCTCAAAGAGGAGGGTCTAAAGTTATCTCTTGACAAATGCCAGTTTGGACGAACTTCTGTGAACTATGTCGGACATGTAGTGTCACAGGATGGAATTGCAACTGACCCATCTAAGATTGAGGCTGTAGTCTCTTGGCCAAAACCCCAAACTGTGACAGAGCTCCGATCCTTTCTGGGATTCTGTGGCTACTATCGCCGCTTTGTCAAAGATTTCTCCAAGCGCAGCCGACCTCTCAATAGACTTCTTCAAGGCTATCTACCCCGTACCCATTCCAAAAGAAACGCGAATACAGAGTCCCCTGAGAAGACCTACTTCCAACCATCTGAACCCTTTGGCTCTCGATGGACTGAAGAATGCGAACATGCATTTCAGGATCTCAAGTCTCAATTGACCAAGGCACCTGTGTTAGCATTTGCAGATCCACAGAAACCCTACCTCTTACATGTGGATGCTAGCATGGATGGGCTAGGTGGTGTCTTGTATCAAGAGGGTGATGATGGTCTCCGCCCAGTTGCGTTCATCAGCAGAAGTCTCTCCCCTTCTGAGAAAAACTATCCAGCACACAAACTTGAGTTTTTAGCTCTGAAATGGGCTATTGTTGACAAACTGCATGATTATCTGTATGGAGCTGATGTACAAGTCACAACAGATAACAACCCATTAACTTATATTTTGACATCAGCGAAACTGGACGCTACAGGTCATCGGTGGCTGTCAGCACTATCCACCTACAACTTCAGTTTGAAGTATAGACCAGGTCGACAAAATGTTGATGCAGACTCACTGTCTCGTCGTCCCCATGACACCATGGCACCTGAAGATGAGTGGCAAGAAATCTCAAGTCCAGGAGTACGAGTTCTTTGTCAGCATGTGTCAAGCAGTGACAAACGCTACCCATGTGTCATTGAACAGATAGGTGCACCCGTTTCCGCGATGCCCAAAGCATTCTGTCAAGCTGCTACTATAACATCTAATAGTCTTCCCACACTTAGTTCAGATGAACTGCAAGCAGCTCAGAAAAGTGACCCCTGTATTGGTGAGGTGTGGTATGCAATCAGTCAAAAGGCACCAGCAAGCCAAGTGCAGACAAACCACCCAGACCTCACACTTCTGAAAAGAGAATGGAAGAAACTGTCCATTGAACAAGGCCTGTTGTACAGAACAATTAAACAGGCTGATCAGCGCCCACGCCGACAGCTTTTGCTCCCCAAACAGTTTCATAGTATGGTTCTGAACTCACTTCATGACAGTAATGGCCATTTGGGTTTTGACAAAACATATGCCCTTGTCTGTGACAGATTTTTCTGGCCCCGCATGAAGCTGGATGTAGAAACCTACTGCAAGACCTGTGAACGCTGCATAAAGAGAAAAACATTACCACAAAGAGCAGCACCCCTGTCACACATCAAAAGCTCTGGGCCCATGGATTTAGTCTGTATAGACTTTCTCACTATTGAACCAGACTCCCGGAATGTGTGTAATGTGTTAGTGGTAACCGACCATTACACCCGTTACGCTCAAGCCATACCTACCAGAGATCAGAAAGCCCTAACGGTTGCCAGAACTTTGTGGGAGAAGTATTTTGTCCACTATGGGCTTCCAAATCGCATACATTCCGACCAGGGTCGAGATTTTGAAAGTCAGTTGGTGAAAGAAATGTTAACCATGCTGGGTGTGAAGAAATCTCGCACTTCACCATACCACCCCCAAGGTGACCCTCAACCTGAGAGGTTTAATAGAACTCTCCTGAACATGTTGGGCACTCTGGAGCCCAGTCAAAAGTCCAGATGGAGTCAGCATATTGCTCACCTTGTGCACGCCTATAACAATACACCCAATGAAGCTACTGGGTTTTCACCCTACTTCTTAATGTTTGGAAGGGAAGCCCGTCTCCCTGTGGATGTGAGCTTTGGTGTGTCATCAGATGGGACCTCAACAACTTCCTACCTGAAATATGTGTCCAACATGAAAAAGGAACTGCAAGCAGCCTATCAGCTGGCTCAAGCCACTTCTGCCAAGTTGAACCAAGGCAACAAGGACCGATATGATCAAAAAGTACGCTACCACTGCTTGAAACCTGGTGATAGAGTCCTCATCAGAAATCTTGGCCTAAAGGGTAAGCAAAAGCTTGCAGATCGTTGGAGTGCAGTCCCTTATGTAGTGGAAAGTCAAATGACTGATCTTCCTGTCTATCGGCTTACGCCTGCATCTGGTTCAGGGCCTGCTAAAGTCATGCACCGAAATCATCTTTTGCCTCTTGGACAAGAAGTCAGATTGAGGCCCGAGGTTGATCTCAGTCACACTCCCTCTCCCAGAGCCCTCAGACGCAGAAAAGCTAAGGAGAGGAAGGAAACTTCCATGGTTGACGAAAATGACTCTCTAGTTGACAGACCCCAAGGAGACTGTTGTTCATCAGACTCTGAGTCAGATTATGGAAATTATGTGGAAGACCACATGTGGATGATTACAAACAGTGCAGATGGACTCATTGAGCAGCCAGAAGAGGAAGTTGAACTTACGACTGACTTCAATGCTCCTATTCCCACGACAGAGGTACCAGAAACTGTAGTGGACTTGACAGCTTCTCAAGATTCCCCTGTTGTATTAGGTGACAGCACTGAAGTTGGACCTGAACCCTCTGTTGAGACTATTGCAGACCCTATAGATGAACCAAGCGTAGATGACAAAGACTCTGAGGTCAGAAAATCTGAGAGACAGAGAAAACCAGCTGAACGGTTTACTTATTCAAGGCTTGGTGAGCCTAGCATCGAGTCCGTGGTGGTTAATAATGTCTGTGCAAAAAAGGAAAATTCTCCACTACTTTTTCCTGAACACTACAACAGTTATCATGCATGGTGGTGTAATTGTTTTGCCCAATGCAGGTCATGTGCTATGGAGAAATCCCTACCTTTGCTCTGTTTAATACCTGTAATTGTTTCTTAGATCCCCTTGGAAGGTATGTCAATGGATTGTTCTTGTTCATCATGTAGCCAGTGTGGGGGCACGCTGGATTTTGGTGGGGGGAGGATGTAAGGACTTTAAGAAAATGGTATGATTTAAAGTGTTTTAGTTATTGAATATGGCTGTATGTATTTGGAAACTACATGTCCCATGATGCATTGCGATGCTGGACTGGCCAATGCTTGATTGAATAAGTTGCTGCATCCAATCAGAGATGTTCTTCTTGGGTTGGAGGGAAAAAGGACAAAAAAAAAAACGGGAAGTAAGAGAAACGCTGGAGGGACGCAGATGTTGGGACAGAGAGAGACGGAAAATTTGGATTTGATTCCCCTGGGAGGACGGACTTCGACATAGGATCTGCATTATCAGGTTGAAGACTGCCAGCTTCCTCTCACCTGCAGTTTGCTGTACCGCTGGAGCTGCAGGCTGTTGTGACATCTCCATCTGAGGCTGCTTCTTCTCGCTTGTGTTTTTTTTTCATACTCTTCCAACCCGGTGGATACGTGAGTAAAATAAGTTTTTTTCTCAGACACTGCTTGCGTCGTGCTCGTTAAAGGAGCGAGGGATTTGATTGATGTGCACCAACTGAAAGGGCCCCAACGATTAAACCCAAGCGCTTGGTAAAATCTCGGACATAAAAAAAAAAGAGAGATATGGTGAATTGATTGATTTGTCTTTGCAGTGTGGGGTGTGTTTCATTGTGAGTTTCACAGAGTTCTTGACAGTAGATGGGGTATTTTGACTTTCTATTTGCCCTGGTTCAGAAAAGAGGTCGTATTTATTTTTGAAGAAGAGTGTGAGGTCTCAATATTTTTTTTTCCTTCTCCCTGTTTCTTACACTTTATTTTTTTTGGGGACCAGATTTTGATTTTGAAAGAAAATAAATGCAGTGTTTTTGTACAGTTTCTTTGATGATTCTGGATATTCTGTTCCTTTGAGGTTTCCTAACATTTGATGTATATATATTTCTATGGTTTCTGAGTAATTACATGTTCGACTCATAGAGGGTGAGTTAAGTGATTTCTCAGTGGAGGCACCGCGCTATTATTATTGTCTTTGATACACTAATGCCTGAAACAACATCTACTGGTGATCGAGGAATTAGCCAATTCACCATCAACTGCTAAAAACCTGGGATCCTGTTGAATAATAGCTAGTAACCTCAGTTAGTATTCTTAGTGCCAGAAAAGGGTTACATAATATTGAGTTGAAGAATGCATGTGTCACACTATTGAAATTGATAGGCCACCTCATCTCCCGTGCAACATATTTATTTTTGCAGGAACTGCAAAAACAGGGAAATATTCACAAACAGGAGCGCACTCAGTGCGATCTGTTCACTGCCCATCACGGACTGACTATAGACTTCTACTGATACTTACCGAGGGGCCTCTGCTGGCAAAACCTATATTTGCTTTGCATTATAGCCAAATAGTAACAGTATTTTACAAGTAGAGGTTATTTAGAAAAATCTTGACTACCATTAAAAATTGCAGCTAAACATTTCAATTAACATCTCCCCATAATAAGGCCCCTCCTACCTGTGGAATGACCCAGGTGTGCTCACTGATCTTGGCAGCTGGCCCATGTTTCCAGTGGCTGATTGCTGCTGAAATACAAACAGAGTACTTTTATTATTTAGTACTATTACTTTTTAATACTTTTCTGAGCGTGAAAGTAATACTGGTGATTGAGCTTGATTTGGTTTTTGTCACAGACATTGAGATCTCAGGACTCACACACGCACACACACACACACACACACACACACACGCGCAGTCTCGTATTTCTATCCTTGTGGGGACCTTCCATTGACTCCCATTCATGTCTAGCCCCTAACCCTGACCCTTACCCTAACCCTAACCCACACCACAACAAAGCCTAACCCTAAAGAAATGTTTTTGCACTTTTACTTTTTTCAGTAACAACAACATGGTCAAGAAAACACTGTTTCTCCTACTTAGGACCGGAAAAAGGTCCCCACAAGGCACGTCGTTCCACGTTTTGCTATCCTTGTGGGGACATTTGGCCCCAACAAGGATAGAAATACGAGAACAAACAAACACACACACACACACACACACACACACACACACACACACACACACACACACACACACACACACACACACACACCACCTGTGGAATCATTTGTCTGATCTGAAATGAACTGAACACCGAACAGTTCCTCGTGTCTCCAGCAGGTGGCAGTATGAAGCTGAAGGCTGTTTGTGATCCTGCAGAAAAGAGAGAAGAAGAAGCAGCAGCAGCTGTGGAGGAAGTGTGTAGCGTGTGGCTCTCTCTTCCTGCAGCAACAATGAGTTCAGTTCAGGCTTTGAGAGAGTTTATCAACCAGAGACTAACTGCTGCTGCTGGAGAAATCTTCACCGTGTTTGAAGCAACTATCGTCCACTACGAGGAAGAGATGGCTCGTCAGCGCGAGCTGCTTCAGATCAGCTGCCAGCATCATCAGATCAAGTTAACAGGTATGGAGGAGTCTGGATGGAGACATGAGAGTGACTGGTGGAGGAACTCCACGGTTGTTCCTGCTTTGATTGATCCTCCACAGACAGGAGCAGGAGGCTGGGTCGTTGTGGTGAATGCTGGTTGTGTTTTATCCAGAAATCTTTCCAGAAGTCAGTGTTTCAGCTGTTGATAACATTATCTCTAAATAGTACTCATACAAACAGTTGATAGATGTCAGGAAATCATACACGTGAAATCTTTTCAATGTTTTTCATTCCTTGTTTGTTTTATTAAGTCCATTTTCACGCTGGTGACATACAGAGAAAAAACCCCAACAGGTTTTATCAAGACCAAAAGAGCCTCAGGACAGAGAGGACGAGAACAGATTCGTTGTTTGCTGATTCAATCAAAGGAAATTAAATGAAAATAGTCATATTCAAGAGCTTATTCCCACTGTTCTTTGTTCAGTCTTCACATATGATGGGGCTAAGCCTGTTCAGAAGTTTTCCACCCTTGCAGAGCTGGTCCTGGTCCTGGTCCTCTCTGAAGCAGTGTTTTCTGTGGTGGGACAAAACCAAAAGACCAAAACCAGAACAGCTTGGCCTTGGTTGGAACCCTGTCATCAATAATGACAAAGATGGCTGCCCTCGAGACCTACTTTTAGTGAGAGCCCTCGCCAGCAATCATCCTGGCCCTAAAGAAGGCCACGAGCGAGTACAAGACTCAGATCCTCAACATTTTGACACTAGCATCCTTTATCTACAACCTGATATAATGGGATTACAGCTGAACAGAGATACACCAGCGTTAATACTACACTGCAAAATATTACATGCCAAATTGAATACATTTTTTAACTTCCTGCTTCTTTTCAGACCTTTTTTGTTTGTATTCTGTTGTTGTTTTTAAATTCATTTTTAAACGTTTGAAATAAATTATTTCATTCTTATATAGAAATTGCGTTTTGTTGTCTGTGGATTTGTACTCTGCACACTTGAGTTGAGTGTAATCAAGTGTAGTTAAAAATAACTGCAATGAAAAGGCTATTGTCTGGACTGTATAATAATGCAATGTGATGTAATTAGGCAACTGTTGTGTGTGAAGGGTCCATCCTGGACAGTTGGCCAGTCTGCTGCAGGGCCAACACAGAGGGACAGGCCACCATTCACACTCACATTCACGCCTCGGGGCAGTTTTAGGGTTGCCGATTAGCCTGACATTAGGGCTGCCACAAACGATTATTTTGGTAGTCGACTAATCACTGATTATTTTTTCGATTTGTCGACTCATCGCATCATATATAAATTAAATGTAGAACATAGTTTATCGCACCACCGTGAAGCTGCTCTTATATAACCATAATTAGATTTCAGCTTTAAGTGTTTCAGGTATATTCTAGCTAAAAATAAAGACAATTCAGATGAGAGTTCATTAAACCTTTATTTAATGGCATAAATTGCAAATACTTGAGTAAAAAAAGGAAAAGGCACTTGCCTAAACAACACAAAAATAAATCCTTCACGTTAATTTTTTTTTCTTAATTTGTGTTCAGCATCAAGCAGAGCAACAATAAGGCAGGCACCTGTAACTACGGAATTATTGAAGTTTTCGTCTGACTGACTCAAATCAAACAAAAGTGCATTTTGTGTTCAGTGCTCAACTGTATACAACTTTATTACACTCTGACTCTACGTAATCCCAAACTACACACGGCTCTTGTTCACAGCCAGGAAAGTCAGCATTTCTACGTGTGTTGGAGACAGACTGCTCTCTTTTGGGATCAGATGTTCTGCTGCGGAGAAAATCCGCTCCGATGGGGTGAAGCTCTGAAACATAACGTTAGAAAACATTAGCGCGACGTCACTTCTTATTAAAACACATCACTGTTATAACGTTACAGAAAACATGAAATGAGTGCTAAAGGCAACTAATGAATCAAATCGTCACCGCTAATGTTAACAGCTATGAGTAAACAGCAAGTCAGCGCTCTATGCTAATATTATTAGCTTACCGAGACGACGGGCAATCATCGTTGCCACGAGCCACGACGTGTTTCCGTTTCGGCTGCTCGTGCATCACAGTTGTGCTGCATTGCACTTTTCTCTGACGTTTTCTTGACATGCTCCCACATTTTTGAGCTCCGCTGCCGCTGTGTGGCCATGTTGTCGCAGCTGACACGACTGCGCATGTGTGTCAAACACAGAAAGGCAGACGCGGCAGTGGAAGGGACCGCAGCAGTTTCGGACAAAAACAAACATTAAAAAAAAAAAGAAAAAAACACGACTAGTCGACTATTAAATTAGTAGTCGATTATTTTAATAGTCGACATAATCGCGATTAATCGACTAATCGTGGCAGCCCTACCTGACATGCATGTTCTTGGACTGTGGAAGGAAGCCGTATTGTCCACGCACACAGGGGGAGAACATGCAAACTCCACACAGAAAGGCCCCGAGCCTCGGCCGGTATTTGAAACCAAGTATTTGAATCCTGTGAGGCAGGAGCGCTAATCCCTGCCCCACTGTGCAACCAATAGATTGTTTATATATCAGTGGCGGACCGTGCATTTCACACTAAGGCCTTCAGAACAGATTCGCCTGAACCAATCCACCTCTCAATAACTATTTTGTCTACAAAAAAAAATCTTATTATGCAGATATGCACATAAAGAGTTGTTGCACAGCAGATAGATACTTGTGCAGCCAGAATAAATGCCTTTGCTTAAGTACATAAGTCTCCTACTACATCTGTGCACATACAATGAGCATCAACAACTTAATAAAACAGCAATATTATTCAGGAAAAGAGGAACATTTTACTCACCAAAATCCCGATTATTTGAAAACAAAATCCATCCTCCTTTCCTTCCTCAAAAAGAGTTCAACTGCTCTGTCATATAGATTATCCGTGTGTTTCAGTCCCATAAAGCCAGGGCTGAAAGTCCAGCTTGCCCTGTGGTATTTCTGGCGTAAGTTTTATTTCTCTTCAGGTCTTCTTCTTCTTCTTCTTCTTCTTCTTCTTCTTCTTCTTCTTCTTCTTCTTCTTCTTCTTCTTCTTCTTCTTCTTCTTCTTCTTCTTCTTCTTCTTCTTCTTCTTCTTCTTCTTCTTCTTCTTTGGAATAATTGAGGTAGGCGATCAACAACTTAGGTGCATACCGCCCCCTACTGTATCTCTTGGTGAATGTAAATCAGAAGGCCTGGATATGCTGTTGTTAGAAGCTAGAAGGTGCTGAGTCGCCAACTCGAAATCTGATTGGTTGAAGCAGCTGTCTGTTTGACGCTTCACTTTACTTCACTGCGCCATCAGGAACGGATAGCGAAGGCCTCGGGCAGATTTCTTTGACCCTAGCAACAGATGATGCCTGAAATCTGATTGGTTAAATGATTTAATATGAAAAAAACATGTCTGGAAGCAGCGGAACCACGGGGAAACTATGAAAGGAACTGGAACATACCGTTTGGAATCATTTATTAATTATTTATGGACAAAATATAATTTACATCAGTCTGTAATTCAGATAATTTTTAGGCCAGCAGAGAAGGCTTTGCAGGCCCTGACGGCCCACCACTGTTATATATATATGTTTTTTCAATAGATCATTATACTAAACTTAAAACAGACATGCGCCCTAATAAAGTTTGTCTAAGTAGAGTTGCCATAACTAGCTGTTTTGCTGTAAATCGGGTCATGATCATGCGGGCGCAGAAGCATCTGGAACGGATCGTATTCCGGTTGCAGATCGGGTACTGACAGTCGAACCGCAGGTTGCAGGCCGCCATCTTGGAATATTGCGTCATCACGGCGGAACATGCGCTGAATGAAGTCGCGCCTGATTTACATAGAATTCCACTTATTAAGGAGAATAAACCGTCTGTTTAGATTCAAAATCAATTCTGAATGAAGTGTTCAGGCGTTTACATGGTCATTTTAGAGCAGACTGAGGCTTTATTCGTATTGAAAGAGGAATAAAAAGTCCCATGTAAACACACAGAATATCTGTAAAACCTTCTCCAAAGTCGTGTTGTCAGTACAGAGTGCTCAGTGCTCGTGTTAGCCGCAGTGTACAGTGCTGTTTTCTTCAGTTCTTACATATAAAACTTGCATATAAATCCAGTATAAATGTAGGTTCACATACACTTAAACAAATATACACCTAACATACACCCCAATGAAGCTATTTTCATTCCGTGGAGCTGGTTTCAGTGGAAGTTCGTTCATCTGCACGTCATCGATGTCTGAGAAACTGCGGTGGAGTGTCTGTTGAGCTGTAGGTTGTCTGCATTGTGATGAAGTCCCACACAGCAGCACATTAAGTGAAGCTAATTGTTTCGAGCAGTTTTTTTTATAACGTGTGATTAAACTTCCTGAATTAAAGAGTATACATTTTCAAATGACATACAGGACACTGTATAGAACAGAATCCAACACCATGTCCTCGCACCGCAACAGGCTGCTGAAAGCTTTATATGCAGGGTTGGGAGGGTTACTTTAAAAATGTAATCAAGACGAGGACAAATACAGCGTCTCATTCGCTCAGTGTATTGACAACTCTCACAGCGAACATGTAGCTCGAATAGCAAGTGGCAAATTCCGTGGGAACGTGGATTGTTTCTTTCTTTGTTAACCAGATAACATAGAATGGGCGACTGCAGACGGCGGCCTCTCGGCTGGTCAGCACCGATCGGTAGTAGCGATCGCTGCGTCGTCTACTCCTTGTATATCTACGGTAGTGCAGTAAAGTGTCGCAGTATCTGAGGACGGCGCATATGTCTGTTGTAATGCTGGTATACTCAATCTGATTTTCAAGTGTAATCCTGTTCAGTGATACATGTTTGTATCAGATATAGCTTTAATAAGATGAAACTTTTTTTATGTACATTAATGGATTACAGTTATGTATTTTTTTATATCTTAATTGCATCACACCGTTGCATGTAATCCGTTACTCTCCAGCGCTGTTTATTATCAAGCCGTGATGTAAAGGCTGCAGGCTATTTTTTAAATTTGAATGAAAGTTTTGAATTCACCACTTCAATCCTTTTTTTTTTTTTTTTTAAGCAAGTGAAGTTTAGTTATAAAATGCTTTTCACACATAAAATCATAAAGTGCTGCAAAGAACATGGTAAAAGAAGACAAAATTCATTATACATGTCAGATTTTAGAACAGGGACTGTAGGCGTAATGTAACTAACCTTTGATCTTGGACTTTTTTGTCTCTCCAGAGCTTCCACAGCAACAGGACTGTACGGAGGAGCAGCTCTTCAAGCTGGAAGCAAACGACTGTGTAGAGCAGGAAGAACCAGAACCTCCACAAATCAAAGAGGAACCAGAAACTCCACAGATCAGGGACCAGGCGGAACCACAAAATCAACACATCAAAGAGGAGCAGGAGGAATCAGAACCTCCACAGATGACTGAGCAGGAGGAACTCTGTACCAACCAGGAGTCAGAGCGGCTCATACTGAAGTTTGAAGGTGAAACCTTGAAGGTCCCTTCTGTTCAGGAGCAAAGCTACCTGAGTGAACCAGAAGTAGCAGACACTGAGCAGTTCCTCTCTCTTGACTCTGAAGTCCATGATGTGACAAAACACATTGACTCAGAATCAACTAGAAATGCGGAGATTAACAAAATCAGCGTATTTCAAAGTGACTGTGTGGAGAACGTTCCTGTGTCAGAGAATCAGGCTGAGCGTGAAAAGATTCTTTGTGAGGAAACCTGTGGGAAAACTGTCCAGAAAAAAACCCAAATTATGTCAGAGCTTAAGAAGTGTCACTGAGAAGAAAAACGTTTGTGACATCTGTAGTAAAATTTGCAGACGACGAGCGGATTTGTTGATCCACATGAGAATTCACACAGGAGAGAAGCCATATTCTTGTGAAACGTGTGGGAAAAGTTTCCGTCATAAGGGTCATTTGTTGTACCACATTAGAAGTCACACAGGTGAGAAGCCGTATTCTTGTGAAAAATGTGGGAGGCGTTTTAGTCGAAAATGTTATTTGTCGGACCACATTAGGACTCACACGGGTGAGAAGCCATATTTATGTGGAAAATGTCACACACCTTTCAGGCAACAGTCCAGTCTGAGACGTCACATGAGAACTCACACAGGGGAGAAGCCGTATTCTTGTGAAACATGCAGGAGAAGCTTTAGTCAGCACGGTGCATTGATGCATCAACTCAAAAATAGATCTCATTCAGTTATTCAATCTTTCGCCCAAAATCCCAAGTTACCCTACAGTTTTGGATCAAAATTAATTTGAAATGCATGAACAGAAATTACTTTTAATTTTTACAACCAAACTGCATTTTTTGGAGTCAAAATAAAAAAAGGAATTTTTATTTTCTTTTACAAGACTGCGTATTCTTTGACTTAATTATCATTTTGTGTTTCAGTTTAATGAAGACTAATTTTTGAAAAGCTGCATCAGCAAATATCTACCACCATTCCATTTGAAATTGTCAAAATTTGAGGATTTTATGCATAAACTGAAATGCTTTTCATTTCAAGGTTATGGCTGCATTATTTATCATGTGAATAAATTAATTGTTCAAACTGCATTTTCGTTTTCTTCTTTGGGTTACACATTTTATGACATGTTGAAATTTGTTTTATGGGAATTTTTTTTCATCAGTGAAATTACTGGTGTCGTGGAGTATTTGGCCACTTTCTCGCTAAAGCCTCTTGGCGACTTTTTTTTTTTTTTTTTAAAGCGACAAGCGACAAATCTGGCGACTTTTTCTGGTGCTCTGGAGACCCTGGCGTGACAGGACGTCTCGTTCTATTGCTGTGAGCCCCTCCCCCGTCCCAAAGCACTCACAAGCGGTCGGAGCAGAGAGGAGGAGACCCACACCAATCCACGAACACACTTCAAATGAGTCGCAAATCCGCCGCTGCTCGCGCCCTGGGCCACAGAGCGGGATGGACATGTAAATATTTCTTCACTGTCACACTTTTGTCAGCTCATTTGTAGTTCTAAACATATTTAGGGTGTTTCATGTACTCACTTTTGCTTCTCGAACAACTTTATTCCTCTCTCCTACAGCGTCCTTTACAATTACATGCAAATTGCCAATTATGCAAATTAGGTGATGACGTCATATAGCGACTTTTAGGACAGCCAATAGCTATTTTCCTTACTGGAGAGTTGACAACACTGTGATCCTGCCGATAAGTGAGAGAAGAAGCAGCAGAAGCTGTGGTAGTCCATGGGCGTCACCCCAGATTTTCACTTGTCGGCACCAGTCAGGGTGACGAAGGTTACTTATATTTTTTGAAAAGATCTATGTCTGTAGATGATATTTTGGTATGATAGATCTTCCAGAGTGGTAGCTAAATCATAGTTATCAGCTCATGAAGTATACCTGCCCCTTCAAGAAATTGCATTTCAGATACCGGTACATATCCTGCTTTAGGCTTGTGTACAGGACATCTGTAAATGCTTCACAACATTGTCTCTGGTATCATTTTAAAGGGGGCGATCTAACCTCATTCAAGATAAAATGTGAACCTTTCTGAGCAAAATAGAGGTTACTAGAGCTCCTTGAACTGTCAAAACTTAGGCGAAAAATACAATTTTCGCCTAAATGATATACTATCTTTTAGCCCTGTGTCATCTAGGAGCAACAGGGACGCAAAATTCAAAGTCTACAACACTCCCAGGACCATAATGATTCAGAAAATGTATAATATGCCTATACTATGTCTTGCCATGGATGATTGTGAGCCTTAGATTAGAAGAGCAGTAGGTCTCCTATTACATAAACTCTAGAACAGCTGGGATATATATGGTAACATAAAGGACACCAAAATAGGATAGGGAACCATAGTGTAATAGAACAACCTACAAGGAGGATGCACAAAGCAAAATGTATCAGAAGTGTGTGGTACTGTGGAATTAGTGGAAACAGGGCTGCCACGTGAAGGCTCAGTACCGCTAGCCCCTTTTATTTATTTTTTTAGGTTTTATATGTTTTTATATATTTTTTTTTGTGTTTTTTTTTTAAAAAAAGCATGTGAATGTTTGTCCTTACCATGAAGGAAATAAGGTCACCACAATGGGATAAGGAAGTTTGAGTTTAATGAACAACATATTGATGTATTAATCAGAACAGCATTATAATGAACTCCTTGCAGTGTCACTCAAACGCCTCGTCTCTCTCATCTTCTGACTCCTCGAGTTCGAGCTCAGGCTCTGGATCATCCTGCAGTTTCTGGTTGCTGCATGTCCGCAGCTTGCACATATCTGTGCATGCCAGTCCATTTGATAAGCATGTGCAGCTTGGCATTTTGTATGAATGGACACAGTTGCATGTTAGCAATTCTAGGACTACGTCTGGTGCAGGTGGAGAGCGCATACCGCACACGATATATGAACATCAGCAAACTGGCAAGCTCAGTTGGAGACAGCCTCTGTGACAGTCTAATGGCAAGCTGACAATTTACTGGATGGGGATTCTTCCAGCAGGAGCCTCGGTGGGAGATGTCACTGTGAGGTTCTTTCAGAGCTCCACTCCAGATGTCATGAAAAGCTTTGGCTTCCAAGTGAGCTGAGGTTGTGTTCAGCTTGTCTTTCCTCGTGTCTCCAGCAGGTGGCAGTATGAAGCTGAAGGTTGTTTGTGATCCTGCAGAAAAGTGAGAGAAGAAGAAGCAGCAGCTGTGGAGGAAGTGTGTAACGTGTGGGTCTGTCTTCTGTGTCCTCGTGTCTCTTTTCCTGCAGCAACAATGAGTTCAGTTCAGGCTTTGAGAGAGTTTATCAACCGGAGACTAACTGCTGCTGCTGGAGAAATCTTCACCGTGTTTGAAGCAACTATCGTCCGCTACGAGGAAGAGATGGCTCGTCAGCGCGAACTGCTTCAGATCAGCTGCCAGCATCATCAGATCAAGTTAACAGGTATGGAGGAGTCTGAATGGAGACATTAGAGAGTGGCTGGTGGAGGAACTCCACGGTTGTTCCTGCTTTGATTGATCCTCCAGTGCGAACATTCCTGGTTATTATCTGTCCGTCTGCTGTTGTGTTTCATCGTACAAGAGTCAGCCCGGTCTGTTTACTTTAAGGCCATCCGTTTTCCGGATTGATATGGGTAAACGAAAAACCATCCCATTCCCCCTGTCCGTTTGGAATAAGGTAAACAAAAAACGGCCAGCTGGCTGGTTGTTTCTGCACAGTTTTTAATGTTTCTACAGTTTGAAATTAAATCTTTAATTTTGTTAGAATACATATGTCAATGTTCACTGTTTTTTTGCACGTTTGCTCAACCATAATGTGCAGATCATGTAAAAAAACCAGCTTGACTGCTTGAAAATATTCATGAAAATATTCATGCAGTCAATAATATTCAACAAAATAAAAGCAAGAATAAACACTAAAGGAAATTGTACTTAAGTCAAAGGGGTAAATCTGGAACACTCTGGACAAGGAACTTAAAAATGGCAAAGTCTTTAATATATTCCAAAAATTATACAAAACAAGAGTCATTAAGAAATACATTACGTTGAAACAGCAAATAAACACAACAACACATACCATAAAAAATTCACAACCAAGCTAAACATTTTCTTTTTTTTCTTTAACTAATCAATAATTAATTTTTTATTTTTGTTTGTTTTGTTTTTTGTAATTATTTCCATTTACCATTTATTCTGAATACTATTCGCGACCTGAAAAAGGGAAGGGGGAGATGAATAAAGAAAAAGGATGAAAACTAGACAGAAAAAGAGAGGATAGGGAAAGGGAAATGAAAAAGAGAAGAAAGAGTAGAACAAAAAGGAAGGAAAAGGAGTAATGGGAATAGAAGGAAAAAAATGAAATAAAAAATAAAGGACAGGAAAAAATGGGAAAAAAAATATTACTCCCTTTGCTATGTTCTATTTGGACTGTTGTCTGTGGTTCGACTTTTGTATGGTTTTGTTTTTTTTAGGGCTGTCAAATGATTAAAATTTTTAATCAGATTAATCACAGCTTACAAATTAATTAATCATGATTAATCACAAATAATCGCAATTTCCAACCATGTCTGAAATACACCCTTTTCTCCTGTATTGCATTAACAAAAAAACGACAGGACATGATTATATATATTTGACACGTGATGTGTTTTATATTTAAGGCTCCAAATAAAATAAATATTCAAAAAACTAAAACATGCACACCATAACATAATGTCTGTGTGTGTGCAGTGCTCCCTCTGCAGTCCCTCTAAAGTTGGCTTTTGGCAGGAGTTTGGCAAGAGATACCACACTTTTTTCTTGCACAATTAAACAGGGCATTCTTAGCCAGTGTTTCTTTTTGTGTGGAAAACAGAAAACTGCTTCAACATTTTTTTTTATCAAACAAGTAGAATCCATGGAGCCAGCCAGCTTGTCTCCCTCCATATTGCTTTCTTCTTCTGTTTTGATAAATGAATTGACGCCAGGCCTCCTTTGCCTCCTGTCTGCTGCCCGTCCATGCTTCACGTGTCCGCGTGGGTGTGCGCTGCGCGTTGGTCCGCGTGACGTAAAAATCGTCATGAATTCCTGTCCGCTGGGGTCCACGCGGACCGAACCGCGGACGTCCGCGCAGCTGCCAGATTGTAGTGTGGGAGAAAGCGCGTGCGCATCGGTGGTGCGCGGACACTCCAAAGCAGACGCGGAAACGCGTACATGTGAAGCATGGACGAGCCGAGCTGAGGTGAGGCTTCTTCTTCTTCTTCGTTTGCTGGCAGCTTGCAGGCAGCTTGCATTCCACGCGGGTGCACTACCGCCACCCGCTGGTAGAGGTGAGGCTTGTCATGATGCGCATGCGTTAAAAATTTTAATCAGATTATTTACATAAATTAATTAACGCAATTAACACGTTATTTTTGACAGCCCTAGTTTTTTTTTTTTTTTCCCCCCCATACAGCGGTGAGATAAAGGTGGGCAAAATAAGCTTCAGCTTCAGCCCTAAACCTTTTCGGTCAAACTTTTGTACCTTTTGTATTTTTCTGTTTGTTATGCTTTATGACCTAAATAAAATCTATCTATGTAAAAATAGGTTTGTTATGAAGAAGGCCGGTGTCCATCAGGCACCGAGTCGGAGCCAGAAGGAATCTGTCTTTCACAGGTTTGTGTGCAGTTCTGTTGTGGAAAAATGATCTACACAGTAGTTCAACCTGTGAGGAATAAAGAAACCAAGATGGTCTTTGTGTTGTCTTGAAGCTTCAGGACACACAGAGCCATGCTGTCTGCAGGACTGCTCGCTCCTGGGTCGGTGTTGTTGAGTTCATAGAACACAAATGCTTGCTCGCTCTGGAGGGAGAGACGCTTCACAATTCACGCTGACATAAAGCTGTTGACTGACACGGTGTGATGGCAGTGTGCTGGTAAATATGTTTTCATCTGAGCTCAAAGTTTGTGCAGATAATCTTCAAGGAAGCAACTGAAACTGTGCATTAAAAAAAAATAGAACTGGAACATTTCATTCAGCTGAGCATCAGTTCAAAACACTTCATGCAACTGGGGATGTATTGAAATTAAAATTTGTGACTGAAGACGATTGAAATTGAAATGCTTTGGACGAATGCCAAATACTGAATGTGGTGAAGTTTTTTCCGCTTTTTTGTTTTAATTGCATAAACAGCCTAGAATAAAGTTTTAGACATATGTTTAAAAAAGTAAATATTTATTGAATATTCTGACAAAAGAAGCAAGACAAAGTTTTTCATTTGTATTAGACTTTCAAACAAAACATGCATTCCAAAAAATAACTGAGGTGCATTTAAGTTGAAAAACCCACAACAAATAAATGATTGTCCTTTTGGCTCCACTACAGTAGATTGGCTAACAATGTAAACAGAAGGCTCAAATAAATAAACATATCGTTTGAAAGTTCGCGAGACGTAGAACATCAACAAACTTTATTTGAACTCCCAAGATGAACGACAAGCCCACAGGATGGCGACAAGGGGCAGCACATAAGATTCAGGTGCGTGACGCTCTTTCACTACTCCAGAGGATTATGAGGTTAATTTTGGTCAGAGGAGAGCGCGGATAGATGGAAAATGACCACAAAACAGTAAGGAAATAAAATATGTTGTGTTTGGTGTGAATAGCTTTGAGATTTGGTGAAGAAGTGTGTGAGAAACATGCGCTCTGAGGCCTTGGCTGTGAAATGTGAAGATGGGTTTTCGGTTCGTTTTTCTCCCTGATGGGAGGCGGTCCGCTCAGAGAATATTCTGCCTGGTGTCATCTTAAAGAAGCCCAGTATGTTGGGGTGGAGCAGACGGATCTCTGGTTCTGTTGGGTTTTGTGTCGGGAGGTGCGGGTGAGGGGGGGCGGTACAGTGTCTGTCGGGCTGAAGGCGTTAACGCCTTGTTTTTATCATCCTGGCATAAAAGTACTTACTTTAGGGGTTTTGTATGGATGTGGGACTTCTGGGACTTACTTACATTTTGCTGCAGAGGCTTTGACACCTTGGCTAAGACCAATAGCTGTTTGTTTCAGTAACAGGCTTGTCTCCAAATGAAACAGCCGATATTGTAAATGACGCGATATGATAATCTCGGCTGTGCAATATCGTAAATCGCGATTATTTCGTAAATTGGCACATCCCTACTCTGCACTACTGTGAGTGAAGTGAAATCTTTTGGAATTTGAGATCCACGTCGACCCATGGACTCGGTTAAACTCAGCTTGCCGGTGGGGCTGACATCCGAGCTCCATATGTCTGTTGTGAAGCCCAGGGAAGCATCATTACCTTTAACCAGGAGCTCGGCGACGCGAGCCGCAACACTGTCACCTCCGGTAAGCACACATCTGAAAAATACCGTCTGCTCAGGATCGTGTAACGGGGCTCAACGTGCTCCATCGGCCTCTGAAAGCCAACGTCCTCACTGAATGGTTGCTCGTCCAAAGCGATGAACTCCATCACCTTCTTTGTGATTGTGCTTGTCTTGAGACGGTCCCCGGTAAACCTTTTTCCTCTTTTCAACGACGTGGGCCTCAGACGGAGTGGGCGCGCTCTGCCAGGCTTTCCTCTGATCTGCTGCAGCCTCCCTCTCATACTAAGATGAGAAATTAAAGCCGTCGTGCTGAAGGTTGTTGCAGGGGAACCCCCTCCGGATAGTTTGCTAGAGCCTTCATTGCAAACTGCAAATCTTTGCTCGCTCTCCAACACTTTGAAATATCTCCAGACTGCCGACATTTTGCCTGTTGCTGGTTGCGTCATTCCAGTCCTGGCATTAAATGGCGCTGGTTGCTTTAATTTCTTGCAAAAAAAAAATTGTATATATTATATTATATTATATTATTATATATATATGTTACCCTTTGTATTATGAACCAATGACTGATGGAATCGCTGCTGACCCGCCCCCTCGTAGCGACTCTTCCAGTCTCGAGCTGTTTATCTGCTCATATATTGCAGGTTCTGAGCGCCCTCTCTTGACCAGCACTGTGTCATATGCCATGATTCGGCCTTGCTATTAACTCAATCCACTGACAGCCAAATGTGGCTTTGTTTGCCATATTCGGACGAATATATTTGGTGCATCCCTGCATTCTACCTTCAGAAGAGAACCGTCAGAGAATCTCCTGCAGCACACGGCTTCCATCAGCAATGAGACCCCACTCCTCCAGATGAAGACGCGTTCATGTGTTGCATGTCAAGTTTTTTCATTGATTCTTGAAGCCCCACAGCCACTGTCAGTTTTCTTGGAATGAGCAGACTTGTTTCCAAATGTTAATGTTTTGAATGTAGCCTGTCCTGTCTCATCCACCCATCACTGTAAATCATTCTCATCCATCGCCTCTGTGACTTTTGTCTTGTTTCCCTGCAGAGAGTCTACAGAAACACATTGGTAACCTGAAGACGGGCTCCTTTGTGGAGCAGGAAGAACATGAAGCTCCACACATTAAAGAGGAGGATCCTGTTGAGACGACTGTTCCTGGTGGTGAAAGTGAGAATTCCCTGGACTCAGTGAGAGACTTGACCACCCAGCGACTCACTGCTGCTGCTGGAGAAATATTCACAGAGTTTGAACGAACTATCCTCCAGTACAAGGAGGAGGTGGACCGTCAGCGCAGACTGCTGGAAATCATCAGTAAACCTCAAATCAGGTTACACGGAACAGGTATGTAGAAGTCTGAATGAACACATGAATGTGACTTGTGGAGGATCTCCATTGTTTTGGCTGTGTTTGGTTTGTCCACCGCAGACAGAAGCAGGATTTGTGTCTGGTAAATTTTTAGAATCTGTATTCACCTTACTGTTGACTCCAAATATCAGGGTGTTTCACTTGCAGTCCATTTCCTTGGATGTTGTCGAACATCCTGTAGGTTTTATTTGGTGTTCCTCCTCTGAGCATCCCATAATCAGCTGGCGGTCACGTGGTTACCCCTGAACTGTCAAACCTAACCTAAACTCTCCCAAACTGGCAGCCTACTTCCTTCTTCTTCCCTCCTCTCTGAAGAGGGACTTGTCTGCAATAAAGAACAATTCAACATGTCTCTTCAACATAGCATTGTCGTGTTATTTATGCTACATTGGCAGCTGGGGAAACCTGTCTCTGTTACCCCGATTCAGAGACCACATACTAGAAGACAACAGAAGACAGATGGCAGCAGATCTTCCTCGCCTGATCTTCTAGTGTGTGGTGTTGCTCTGGAGCAGACCACACACGAGCAGATTCTGTCAGAGAATCGCTCCTCACTCTTCCAAATCTCGCGTAGTCAAACGTGACTTTGCCTAGTTTCCCTTCATTCCTGTGTTTACATTCATCTCCACTTTTAATAATAAGCAGAGAGCTCTTTCCGTCTGTACGTTCATTCATATTCTTTTTCACTGTAAAATAATGAATATATTTCACTGATATAAATTCATGTCTCCAGCTCTGACAGCTGAAACAGGATTTTTTTTGTCAAAGCAGCGCATTAACACCTGGTGAGGCGGAGCTGTTCACCCAATCAGGGAGCTCTATTCCGAGGGTGTGGACAGGTCGGCTTTCAGCTGATCGGCTCCTTTCAGAGCGCACCACACACCACAGGATTTGCAATGGGAAATATTAAAACCTTTTATAGTACAGGCAATTTCCGCACAAATTTCTACTGAAGATGTACAGAAAGTAAACTGAATACTGTTCTTGTACTGTTTGGAGTACATGCATGGTTGGGGTCTCTTTTGAAAGCTGACAACCTGTGTTTTCACCCAGTGCAGTCAGAATTACTCTAGGTGCTACTGCCACAGATTTATTTATGTTGCAACACACTGAATTAGGATGAATTTCATTCTCGCCTGAATTTTTCCCTCATAAAACACCTGGAAATAAGTGTGGAAGTACTGTAATAGCTTGAAAACACATTTTTGCTAAAGCCTGGGGTCTTGCATAGTTCAGGTCAAAATGTCAGAGCAGTACTACAAGAAATGAGTGTTTCACACATGTATTTGTACTGCTATGCCCCGGCGGGGTCAATTTTGGCCATCCTCTGTACACCCTCTGGATGCCCTCTGTACAATTATATGTGTTGGTTTTTAGCCCGTTTTTACATTATTTTCACTCCAAAAACTCATAAAGTACTCAAAAAATCACTTCAGATAGGCTTCAGTGTGGGATAAGGCACTTAGACTGAGAGGAGCAGAGAAAGGCCGCAGTTTTCAGCCCTCAGTACTGTCTGAAGTCCCAAAACCCCGCTTTCGGTCATCCAGCAAGCTCATTGGCTACCAGCCCTGTCAGTCAAACGTTTCCTCCGATGTGATTGGCTCAGAATTGATCAATGACGAGCGATGACGGAGGGTCCACCAGTCTCGGCAACGGTTGGCTGGTTAGCCCTCGGAGGCAGTGATGAATCACTTGATTGGTTGAAATGTGATGAATAAACATCAAAAACCATTCAGTCGCCATATTGGATATCCTCAGCGCAAGTGAAATTTTATTTCTGATTAAAATATGGATTATTATAGGACGTGCACGCAGAGAGACGCAGGCGTGCGCGCGTGGTTGCGCGTCTAATTCTGGATTATTTGCTTATTTCAACACATGTTTTGGACAAAATGCTGTACTTTCTAGCTTTGTCTGAATGCATATGTTTGGACTGTGGCAGTTTTTGCTGGAATATTTTCATCTGTGATTAGTTATGAGATCATATCACCCCAATATTAGCTTCCCTTCACTGGCTTCCCGTTAAATCTAGAATAGAATTCAAAATCCTCCTCTTAACCGATAAAGCCCTGAACAGCCATACCCTATCATATCTTAAACAGCTGTTAGTCCCTTACTGTCCCAGGAGAACGCTTCGTTCTCAGAGTGCTGGTCTGCTGGAGGTTCCTAGGTTCTCCAAAAGTAGAACAGGAGGTAGAGCCTTTAGCTATCAGGCTCCTGTTATGTGGAACCAGCTCCCAGTGTCTGTGAGGGTGGCTGACACAGTCTCGGTTTTTAAGACGAGGCTTAAAGCAATACTTCAACATTTTGGCAAATTGGCCCATTTAGCGCAATTCCTTAGTCATTTCGAACAGCATACTTACTGTTTTTGTGAGGGCGAGTTGTTGTTTATTCAGAGGCGAGTCGGGGAAGGTTTTCGGGACGGACACAATGGAAGTGGATGGTATTTTTGTTCCCCCTCGTCAAACTCATCAAATACAAAATCCAACAACCCCAAAACACTTTGGTGGACACGTTATAATCCACACATTCACTACGCTGTGGAACACCAACAAATAATATTGTAACGTTACGACACTGAAGCAAATACTGGGAACTACTTTTTCTTTTGAAATCACTACGCATAGACGCCATGTTTAGTAAGTAGTTCCGTCTTAGCAATCTTCGCATAAACAACTCAGTCTCGTAATTTTGCATTAATATTTCACAGAAACGACCATGTTGTAATTAGCACTTCATAAATAAAGCTGAATTGAATTGAATTGAATTAACTACCGTATTGGCCCGAATATAAGATGTTTTTTTCCAGGAATGGTACTCTCAAAAATGGGGTCGTGCTATAATCGAGGACTAGATGGGGCCAAAGTACCGGTGGCCTGGACTGCCTCTGCTTGCATGCAGTGGCTCAGCTGCCTCGTTAGGGGGAGCTAGTGAGCTGGACAGAGTGTCAGCCTACAGCGGTGTGAGAAGAAGACTGAGCAGTGTGGCTGCTGTTTGTTTTTCTAAGGTTCATTTCAAACAGCGCATCGAAAATGTCTGCCTGTAAGTACTTGAGTATACTTAGTTGATGTTCAGGATGGAGGTGAAATTTATACTTGTGAGTTTGTCAGTTTGTTTTGAAGTTTCAACACAGATGCTAATTTCGTTAGCATGTGAATGGCGTTTCCATGAATGGTTAGCATTGAGCTAGCGGCTTTGATTTTAAATACTGACTTGTTTTGTTTTTAGACAGTGATGTATGTTGTGATCTATCTTGTGTTCACTTATATGTATATCTTGTTTGTTATTGAACCTTTGAGGGCGCTTAATTGTTGCTTATTGTTGCTTATTTTGAGAAAGAGAATATATTTTTTATTTAATACTGCAGTAGTATTTTTTTAATCTTAAATCACGTGAAATGTTATCACCGTTGTGAGTTTTTGAGTTCAGAATAATTGTACATTAAAAAGCTCTTTTATGAGTAACCTTATTGTCTTCCAACATATTTTTATTTTCACAAAATGATATTTGAAAAATAGGGGTCGTCTTATAATCAGACTCTTATATTCGGGCCAATACGGTAATTTTATTGAATTATGAGTTTGAGTAAATTGCCATTTACTAATCAATAGTAACAGATCATTTGCTGTGAGTCACTAGTAACAATCAGTTATGCTGTAATTGATTATTGATTAAAGATTATTGGATGTACCACTTGTAAAAGGTTAACACAAAAAGGAAATTGGTATTCCACCAACTGCTCAGCAGCTAAAGGTTTGTGTCAAGCAGTGATATAAAGACTGCTTGCTGTTTTTTAAAGTTTGAAACTGCAACTGTAGATGTGTAACAGCTGTGCCCCCTTCTGCCTGTCAGACTGGGGTCCCTG
This sequence comes from Salarias fasciatus, assembly GCF_902148845.1. Taxonomy (NCBI): domain Eukaryota; kingdom Metazoa; phylum Chordata; class Actinopteri; order Blenniiformes; family Blenniidae; genus Salarias; species Salarias fasciatus. Next base: position 6,036,926 of record NW_021941229.1, on the reverse strand, counting down.
GTAGCTCCCTCCACTGCTTTGTTCAACAATAATCACGGTGCTGTTTATCGTCCAGTTTTTGATCCACACACTCCAATATAAGCTAAACCTTTTCCACTTTCCACAGTAATTGTCTGCTTACCAGTGCAGATACGTTTTCACCAGTTCAAAATGAAACAAGCACCATTAAATGCTAAGTCATTCCACTCCATGGTCTAAAACTGATTCTCCCTCAGTCAGCCACCTCTGAGTGCCTCACCTGGCTGATTACATGACCTGACCCTGTTCACGGCAGGGATGTGTCAAGTGGTGGGAAACTCAGAGCAAAAATAAATGAACAGCAATACTAATGAAACACATATCCAGAAGTGTTGCTGACAGTAACTAACCTTTTATCTTGGAATTTTTTTGTCTCTCCAGAGCTTCCACAGCACCGTGACTGTGTGGAGGAGCAGCTCTTTAAACTGGAAACAAACTACTGTCTAGAGCAGGAAGAACCAGAACCTCCACAGATCAAAGAGGAACAAGAAGAACCAGAACCTCCACAGATCAAAGAGGAACTAGAAGAACCAGAACCTCCACAGATCAAAGAGGAACTAGAAGAACCAGGACTCCTCCAGTTTAAAGAGATCCAGGAGGAACCAAAGCCTTTAAAGTTTGAGGAGCAGGAGGAACTCTGTACCAACCAGGAGGGAGAGCGGCTCATCCTGAAGTTTGAAGGTGAAACCTTGAAGGTCCCTTCTGTTCAGGAGCAAAGCTACCTGAGTGAACCAGAAGTAGCAGACACTGAGCAGTTCCTCTCTCTTGACTCTGAAGTCCATGATGTGACAAAACATATTGACTCAGAATCAACTAGAAGTGCAGAGATGAGCAAAATCAGCGTATTTCAAAGTGACTGTGTGGAGAACGTTCCTGTGTCAGAGAATCAGGCTGAGTGTGAAAATATTCTTTGTGAGGAAACCTGTGGGAAAACTGTCTGGAAAAAACATAAATTATGTCAGAACTTAGGAAGTGTCACTGAGAAGAAAAACATAGTCTGTGAAACGTGTGGAAAAAGTTTCAAGCAAAACTGTCATTTGTTGCGCCACATTAGAACTCACACAGGTGAGAAGCCATATTCTTGTGAAACATGTGGGAAAGGTTTCAGTGTAAAGGGTCATTTGTTGCTCCACAGTAGAACTCACACAGGTCAGAAGCCATATTCTTGTGAAGCGTGTGGGAAAGGTTTCAGTAGCAGCAGTCATTTGTTGGTCCACATGAGAACTCACACAGGTGAGAAGCCATATTCCTGTGAAACATGTGGAAAAAGTTTCAGTCAAAGCTCTAATTTGTGGCTCCACATCAGGACTCACACAGGTGAGAAGCCATATTCTTGTGAAACATGTGAGAAAAGTTTCACTCTGAAGAGTCATTTGTTGCTTCACAATAGAACTCACACAGGTGAGAAGCCATATTCTTGTGAAACATGTGGGAAAAGTTTTGGTCGACATGATACATTGCTGAAGCATGTGAAAACTCACAGGTGAGAAGCTGTATTCTTGTAAAACGTGACAAAAGTGTCAGTTAAATCTCTCGTCTGAGTTGTCGCATAAGAACTCGCATAGCTGAGAAGTTTCTTGTTCTTGTAAAGTGTGATCAAAGCTTCAGTCACCAGTCTGGTCTGAGACATCACACGCTGTATCAGCAGCAGTTGAAAATTGTAATGTTAAAAGGTTGCAGAGCAGAAATTAAAGCATGAGTTAACGAGCATTGTGTTGATTTTGCAGTAAAAACACTTCCCCAGTTTGAGTTGACCTGTATGACATGTAAAGCCAGGAAACAAACCCATCGTTCCTAAATCTCTGTACAAATGGGCCGCAACATTGAGCCTCGGGCCTTGCCATGGCTGCAGTCTGCAAAGTGCTGATGAGGATGTGTCTTATCTACGCTGACTGGGGATTTGTTATGTTTTACCTGTCCAACTGTTGCTTTGTGAACCCTCCGATCAGGACTTCAGATAAGCAACTGACACCAGTCTTTACCCATGAACCATATGTTATACCGCCTAGACATATAGACATAGATATCTAGACGTAGTTGTCTAGATACGCGTGTACGCCAAGTAGTACATTCAAATCGAAGATATATCTGCATATATGACATATCTCGCAACACCGGGCTGTCCTGGAGGAGAGGCGTGAGCGGACCATGATGAAAAATTGGTGATACTAATGAATTTTTGGACGATTAAAGCCGTTTTAGGAGTGGCTATATGGGTGAGTGTATTGTTCTACTTCATTCTATGAACAATGTGAAAACTGTTTAAACCGAACTTATCCTTTAAATGTGCATTAAGGAGTTTGCACATTTCACGCAAAAGCCCCTGCAGGCCTTGGATGTAACTGCAGCTTATATCCCTTTCACACTGCAACTAGCGGGTCGACCCGTGTTTTCGACCCGCTAATAATCGCCTTTTGTGTCCTTTCACACTGCCTGCAGACCCAAGTCTAAACCGCATGCTGGCGAGCCGTGTCGCTGCGTCTTCCCGCGCTGATAGTGTCCCGCGTTGATGACATCATCAGCACGATGGAGCAAAGCGAAAGTAAACAATGCAGCGGAACACAGTCCCCGTTGCCTGTTGACGAATCTCCTCTTCCCCACGGATCCAGAGGAGCTCTCTGGTCTCGCTATCTTGCCAATACTGGGTCATCTTGACGAAGGAAATCTCACGCTGTGTCCAGAAACAACAACTAGCGCGCTAACGTAGCCACGCTGCGTTGACGTCATCACGTAAATTACCGCCTTTCACACTCCCTTTCACCCCTCCCACTAAAAAGCCGATAGTAGCCGACCCGCTAAAAACCCGCGTCGATTGCAGGGTTGAAAAACCCGGGTTCAATGCCGAGTGAACACTTTCACACTGCTATGAGGAGTCGATTAATTAGCGGGTTTAAACGGGTTTTTTGGCCAGTGTGAAAGGGGCTTTAGTGAAATACTCGTGCCTGTGGCTTGCGTCCATATACGTGCACGGAAGAGGGGAACTCCTTCCTCGCTCTTTAAGTAGCGCTCGAGCAAAATTTAAGTTTCTTTTACCTGGTGGGGTCTGTGCTGGAGTTGTGGCAGTGCCAGAAGCCAGTCTTTTCTTACTTTCTGGAGATCCATCCTCAATACTGTTCAGTTGTTGCCCGCTAAGCATCTGGCGGAGTAATGGCGGACAAAGTGAAACCTAAGAAAATCAGGTCAGCAGGAGCATGCATTACGTCACATCATCTCAATTTCTCCCCCCAAAAATTCTGGTGCCGCATCGGCACTGCAACTTTCAAGTGACAATTTAGCGCTATTAGAGGTACTTGCAATGAATATGTCAGGGCACATTGTAGGGGAGAGTGGGGTAAGTAGTGCCAATTTTTACTCAAAGTGACTTTTACACAAGGGGATAACAGGAATGCCTGCAAATAAAATATGTTCACATAATTTAGGATGTTGTGTATCCGTGGGAGCAATCACTTTGGATCTTAAATAAACTGTGAGAAATATAGCTTTGGAAAAAGAAGTGGTTTTGTGGCACAACTTACCCCAAGTGTGGGGTAAATTGTGCCATTAGTCAGAATATACTGGGGTAAATTGTGCCACTGATAACTGAAGTAAAAAAGATCATTTTAAGATCAAAAATGATAATGATAGACAAAAACAAGACAAATTCAATACAAAAGTACTTGTTTAATGCTTATTTAAAGTTTTAACATCATCAAAGGCCAATTTGCTTCAACAAGGCCCAGTGCCACATGAACACATGCTAAGAACAAAATCAAAAATCAAAAATGAGCACCTGACTGCATCTGCATCTGAATATCTGCACAGATTCGACTTACTACTGGACATTCCACTTGTCAGTGCTGCAGTGGAATATGAACTCCCTTCTGGCTCGATCACCACGCTTTTATGATGTGGGAAATTTTTTAAGCACACCACCTCGAGGGATGACTCCTTCATCATTCTCTCTAAATGTGAAGATGGACTTTCCATCAACAGGCCTCATAACTTTGCTTCAGAAACTTTGAAAAGTTGGAACCCTGTCTGTCTTCCTTTTGTATCTGTGTGACATGATGGATTTTGATCTGAAATTAAGAATGACACAGTTTTAGTGATCAAATGGCAGAATAAGATGTACAATAACAATAAATACAATAAAGTAATATATAGTAAATAATCATAAGTTGGGTTAAGTTGTGCCAGTAGCGAGGTTAACAGGGGCGCCGATCTGACAGTCGGTGCGCGGCGCTTCCCACTTCCGCGTCGGAAGCGGCGCGTCCTGTGTGAACCAGGCGTTTGTCCCCTTCTGTCAGCGGGCCTGCCCAACCATCTGAAAGACTGCCCTATCTCTCAATGATAAAGAATCCTTTAAAAAATTCCTGGATCCAGACAGTGATCCGGATCATCACCAAAATGTAATGGATTCTAAGTTAGCCCAAGACCCACCTTTCCACAAAGTTTCATTGCAATCCGTCCATTACTTTTTCCATAATCTTGTTAACAAACCAACCAACCAACCAACCAACAAACCGACATGATTACATAACCTCCTGGCGGAGGTAATAAGGTTGAAAAATCATTGCTGTCAGCCTTGCAGTGCACAGGAGCAGCCAGCGAGGCAAGAGACACAATTGAGCTTATGGTGTCAAATAACACTGGGATTTTTCTTATTTGATGCTATCAGTGCAGCATAGCATTTTAGTGGCGCCACTTGGAGTATAATGGAGCCACAGAGTGAATTAAAACAGCATATAAGGCCATCAGCATCAGCGCAGTGGGTCACATCACGAGTGTCAAACAGGGAAATGATCCTCATTTCTACCTTTGTAGAGGCAGGCTGAGGTTCAGATGGAATAATCAGTTCAAAAAACACACAGCTGTGGTCACTCCGATGGACATCCTCTACACACACGTTTCCAACATGGAGGCCTATAGAGTGAAGACCAGGTTCAGAGTATGACCTTTGCTGTGGGAGGGGACCTGCTGAAAATTAAAGGATTCAGTCAGAGATGAGAGCTCAGCTGCTGGGTTACACTGAGCCATTGTCAACGTCACTTTGTTTGAACATATTAAAGTGGCTCCTCAATAACAGCGATCAAAACCAGCGGGCATCAGTGGCATTTTGAGAGTGAATCTTATAATATATTGCCACTGAATATGCTCATGTGGCCATTCAGATCTTTTACCCCGGCTACTACTATTCAGCGCAATCCACGTGCCGATTGTGCCGAGCGTGAGGACTCCGCTTCCACCTTCTCCCAAGCCAGCTGCCAGGATGCCCCCCGCGAGCCTGTGGAGCACCTCGTGGGGCTCTTCACGTCTGCCGCTGAGCGCACCGGCCTCGCACTGCCGCCGCAGCCTTTTTGCACTCGGGCTAGCAACCCAGTCACGGACTTGGTCCCGGACTGCCGTGCTATGTCCCGCCGTGCCATCTTTTCTAGTGAATGTGCAGCGGGACTGGGGTATGCCGCTCACCGCCAAGGGGGCAGAGAAAGGCTTCTGCGAATATTGCTGTGTGGATGGCTCGCCGCCAGTCTCCGGAGTACCTGCAATCGAGGACTCCATCAGACTGCTTCCTACCGAGATCCTCCGCCTGGCCTTGCGGAAAGCCGATGCTGCCGTCAGAGAGGGACAGGCGCATGGCAGGCTTTCTGGATAGAGCTTACGCTAGCGGCAATCAAACGTTCAACCGAGCTAACAGCATGACCTTTCTACTGGGCTCCATCGACAAGATCTGCCACAAGAGAACCCAGTTATCTTCCAAAGATATCGAAGAGATTCAGAATACGGCCGAGGTCCTGATGCGGATGTGCCAAGCTATCGCCATCAATGGAAGCCGCGTCATGGCCAATGCACAGCTCGCCATGAGACACCTGTGGCTCGGTCTCTCCTCCCCTCTCTGAGTGGGACCAGTGAGGAGTCTTGGGGCTCCCCCTGTCCACCTCCTTCCTCTTCGGACGTGACAATACAGGTCATCATCGAGCGTCTGGAGGCGGCGGCGTGAGGCTCCCAGCAGCTCGCCCCACACCTGCAGCCCCGACGTGACTCCCACCCGCAGCGACGACGTCCTGCGGAGCAGCGGAGACCAGCCCCCTGGAGTACCCAGGCGTCTGGCCAGACCCGGCTTTTTACCTGCTGACCCTCCTCCCGGGGTGCCGACATGCCGAGATGATCCTGTGCTCCCAAGCCGTGGAGGTGCAGAGGTGTCACGGTGGGTGACATCTACCAGACTGTACAAATGACCTCATTCTTTCTGCTCAAACTGCTCTTGAAACATGACCTTTTTGGACTGTTTGCACTATATCAGAGATTTATATTGCACATTCTAATTGCACACTGTATATAGTACAGTATATACTTTCTTCTTATTTATATTATTTGGAATGTGTTGGTGTTTATTTTGGGTATTCAAATATGTGTACGTAGTTCAACGAATTAGAAGGCTACCTAGTGTGCGGCAACAATAGGTGCAAAATGTGAGCATGTCAGTGTTGAAATGTGTGACTTGTAGAAAAGGATTTGTGCACCTGTAAATATGATTTGTTCACCTGAAATTATGATTTTGTGAATATGTATTTTTGTTTTGTTTTGTGTGAAGAAAAAAAATTGGCACAAGAAATTAATTTACAAGTACACAACTCATAGAGTGTGGGACACCAAATTTGCTGATACACATACAAAGTCAATGTTACAGGTGCTCAAACATTTGCACCTGAAATACCTTCATAAATATCTACCACCATTCCATTTAAAATTGTCAAAATTTGAGCATTTAAATGCATTAACAGAAATACTTTTCATTTTAAGATTATGGCTGCATTACTTGTCATGTGAATAAATTAATTGTTCCACCTGCATTTTCGGTTTCTTCTTTGGTTACACATTTCATGACTTGTTTGTGTTGAGGTTTGTTTTATGGATTTTTTTCATCAATAATAAAGTATGAAATCACTTGTGTCGTAGAGTTTCTGTATTTACAAAGGGATTCTTCCAGCAGGAGCCTCGGTGGGAGATGTCACTGTGAGGTTCTTTCAGAGCTCCACTCCAGATGTCATGAAAAGCTTTGGCTTCCAAGTGAGCTGAGGTTGTGTTCAGCTTGTGTCTTTCCTCGTGTCTCCAGCAGGTGGCAGTATGAAGCTGAAGGTTGTTTGTGATCCTGCAGAAAAGTGAGAGAAGAAGAAGCAGCAGGAAGTGTGTATCGTGTGAGTCTGTCTTCTGTGTCCTCCCGTCTCTTTTCCTTCACCAACAATGAGTTCAGTTCAGGCTTTGAGAGAGTTTATCAACCAGAGACTAACTGCTGCTGCTGGAGAAATCTTCACCGTGTTTGAAGCAACTATCGTCCACTACGAGGAAGAGATGGCTCGTCAGCGCGAGCTGCTTCAGATCAGCTGCCAGCATCATCAGATCAAGTTAACAGGTATGGAGGAGTCTGAATGGAGACATTAGAGAGTGGCTGGTGGAGGAACTCCGCGGTTGTTCCTGCTTTGATTGATCCTCCAGTGCGAACATTCCTGGTTATTATCTGTCCGTCTGCTGTTGTGTTTCATCGTACAAGAGTCAGCCCGGTCTGTTTACTTTAAGGCCATCCGTTTTCCGGATTGATATGGGTAAACGAAAAACCATCCCATTCCCCCTGTCCGTTTGGAATAAGGTAAACAAAAAACGGCCAGCTGGCTGGTTGTTTCTGCACAGTTTTTAATGTTTCTACAGTTTGAAATTAAATCTTTAATTTTGTTAGAATACATATGTCAATGTTCACTGTTTTTTTGCACATGTTTGCTCAACCATAATGTGCAGATCATGTAAAAAAACCAGCTTGACTGCTTGAAAATATTCATGAAAATATTCATGCAGTCAATAATATTCAACAAAATAAAAGCAAGAATAAACACTAAAGGAAATTGTACTTAAGTCAAAGGGGTAAATCTGGAACACTCTGGACAAGGAACTTAAAAATGGCAAAGTCTTTAATATATTCCAAAAATTATACAAAACAAGAGTCATTAAGAAATACATTACGTTGAAACAGCAAATAAACACAACAACACATACCATAAAAAATTCACAACCAAGCTAAACATTTTCTTTTTTTTCTTTAACTAATCAATAATTAATTTTTTATTTTTGTTTTTGTTTTTTGTAATTATTTCCATTTACCATTTATTCTGAATGCTATTCGCGACCTGAAAAAGGGAAGGGGGAGATGAATAAAGAAAAAGGATGAAAACTAGACAGAAAAAGAGAGGATAGGGAAAGGGAAATGAAAAAGAGAAGAAAGAGTAGAACAAAAAGGAAGGAAAAGGAGTAATGGGAATAGAAGGAAAAAAATGAAATAAAAAATAAAGGACAGGAAAAAATGGGAAAAAAAATATTACTCCCTTTGCTATGTTCTATTTGGACTGTTGTCTGTGGTTCGACTTTTGTATGGTTTTGTTTTTTTTAGGGCTGTCAAATGATTAAAATTTTTAATCAGATTAATCACAGCTTACAAATTAATTAATCATGATTAATCACAAATAATCACAATTTCCAACCATGTCTGAAATACACCCTTTTCTCCTGTATTGCATTAACAAAAAAACGACAGGACATGATTATATATATTTGACACATGATGTGTTTTATATTTAAGGCTCCAAATAAAATAAATATTCAAAAAACTAAAACATGCACACCATAACATAATGTCTGTGTGTGTGCAGTGCTCCCTCTGCAGTCCCTCTAAAGTTGGCTTTTGGCAGGAGTTTGGCAAGAGATACCACACTTTTTTCTTGCACAATTAAACAGGGCATTCTAAGCCAGTGTTTCTTTTTGTGTGGAAAACAGAAAACTGCTTCAACATTTTTTTTTATCAAACAAGTAGAATCCATGGAGCCAGCCAGCTTGTCTCCCTCCATATTGCTTTCTTCTTCTGTTTTGATAAATGAATTGACGCCAGGCCTCCTTTGCCTCCTGTCTGCTGCCCGTCCATGCTTCACGTGTCCGCGTGGGTGTGCGCAGCGCGTTGGTCTGCGTGACGTAAAAATCGTCATGAATTCCTGTCCGCTGGGGTCCACGCGGACCGAACCGCGGACGTCCGCGCAGCTGCCAGATTGTAGTGTGGGAGAAAGCGCGTGCGCATCGGTGGTGCGCGGACACTCCAAAGCAGACGCGGAAACGCGTACATGTGAAGCATGGACTAGCCGAGCTGAGGTGAGGCTTCTTCTTCTTCTTCTTCGTTTGCTGGCAGCTTGCAGGCAGCTTGCATTCCACGCGGGTGCACTACCGCCACCCGCTGGTAGAGGTGAGGCTTGTCATGATGCGCATGCGTTAAAAATTTTAATCAGATTATTTACATAAATTAATTAACGCAATTAACACGTTATTTTTGACAGCCCTAGTTTTTTTTTTTTTTTTTTTTTCCCCCATACAGCGGTGAGATAAAGGTGGGCAAAATAAGCTTCAGCTTCAGCCCTAAACCTTTTCGGTCAAACTTTTGTACCTTTTGTATTTTTCTGTTTGTTATGCTTTATGACCTAAATAAAATCTATCTATGTAAAAATAGGTTTCTTATGAAGAAGGCCGGTGTCCATCAGGCACCGAGTCGGAGCCAGAAGGAATCTGTCTTTCACAGGTTTGTGTGCAGTTCTGTTGTGGAAAAATGATCTACACAGTAGTTCAACCTGTGAGGAATAAAGAAACCAAGATGGTCTTTGTGTTGTCTTGAAGCTTCAGGACACAGAGCCATGCTGTCTGCAGGACAGCTCGCTCCTGGGTCGGTGTTGTTGAGTTCATAGAACACAAATGCTTGCTCGCTCTGGAGGGAGAGACGCTTCACAATTCACGCTGACATAAAGCTGTTGACTGACACGGTGTGATGGCAGTGTGCTGGTAAATATATTTTCATCTGAGCTCAAAGTTTGTGCAGATAATCTTCAAGGAAGCAACTGAAACTGTGCATTAAAAAAAAATAGAACTGGAACATTTCATTCAGCTGAGCATCAGTTCAAAACACTTCAAAACATTACATGCAACTGGGGATGTATTGAAATTAAAATTTGTGACTGAAGACGATTGAAATTGAAATGCTTTGGACGAATGCCAAATACTGAATGTGGTGAAGTTTTTTCCGCTTTTTTGTTTTAATTGCATAAACAGCCTAGAATAAAGTTTTAGACATATGTTTAAAAAAGTAAATATTTATTGAATATTCTGACAAAAGAAGCAAAACAAATTTTTTCATTTGTATTAGACTTTCAAACAAAACATGCATTCCAAAAAATAACTGAGGTGCATTTAAGTTGAAAAACCCACAACAAATAAATTATTGTCCTTTTGGCTCCACTACAGTAGATTGGCTAACAATGTAAACAGAAGGCTCAAATAAATAAACATATCGTTTGAAAGTTCGCGAGACGTAGAACATCAACAGACTTTATTTGAACTCCCAAGATGAACGACAAGCCCACAGGATGGCGACAAGGGGCAGCACATAACATTCAGGTGCGTGACGCTCTTTCACTACTCCAGAGGATTATGAGGTTAATTTTGGTCAGAGGAGAGCGCGGATAGATGGAAAATGACCACAAAACAGTAAGGAAATAAAATATGTTGTGTTTGGTGTGAATAGCTTTGAGATTTGGTGAAGAAGTGTGTGAGAAACATGCGCTCTGAGGCCTTGGCTGTGAAATGTGAAGATGGGTTTTCGGTTCGTTTTTCTCCCTGACGGGAGGCGGTCCGCTCAGAGAATATTCTGCCTGGTGTCATCTTAAAGAGCAGCTTTTCTAGTTTCATATGAGGCCCAGTATGTTGGGGTGGAGCAGACGGATCTCTGGTTCTGTTGGGTTTTGTGTCGGGAGGTGCGGGTGAGGGGGGGCGGTACAGTGTCTGTCGGGCTGAAGGCGTTAACGCCTTGTTTTCATCATCCTGGCATAAAAGTACTTACTTTAGGGGTTTTGTATGGATGTGGGACTTCTGGGACTTACTTACATTTTGCTGCAGAGGCTTTGACACCTTGGCTAAGACCAATAGCTGTTTGTTTCAGTAACAGGCTTGTCTCCAAATGAAACAGCCGATATTGTAAATGACGCGATATGATAATCTCGGCTGTGCAATATCGTAAATCGCGATTATTTCGTAAATTGGCACATCTCTACTCTGCACTACTGTGAGTGAAGTGAAATCTTTTGGAATTTGAGATCCACGTCGACCCATGGACTCGGTTAAACTCAGCTTGCCGGTGGGGCTGACATCCGAGCTCCATATGTCTGTTGTGAAGCCGAGGGAAGCATCATTACCTTTAACCAGGAGCTCGGCGACGCCAGCTGCAACACTGTCACCTCCGGTAAGCACACATCTGAAAAATACCGTCTGCTCAGGATCGTGTAACGGGGCTCAACGTGCTCCATCGGCCTCCGAAAGCCAACGTCCTCACTGAATGGTTGCTCGTCCAAAGCGATGAACTCCATCACCTTCTTTGTGATTGTGCTTGTCTTGAGACGGTCCCCGGTAAACCTTTTTCCTCTTTTCAACGACGTGGGCCTCAGACGGAGTGGGCGCGCTCTGCCAGGCTTTCCTCTGATCTGCTGCAGCCTCCCTCTCATACTAAGATGAGAAATTAAAGCCGTAGTGCTGAAGGTTGTTGCAGGGGAACCCCCTCCGGATAGTTTGCCAGAACATTCATTGCAAACTGCAAATCTTTGCTCGCTCTCCAACACTTTGAAATATCTCCAGACTGCCGACATTTTGCCTGTTGCTGGTTGCGTCATTCCAGTCCTGGCATTAAATGGCGCTGGTTGCTTTAATTTCTTGCAAAAAAAAATTATATATATTATTCATTCATTTTCTGCCGCTTTATCCCTTTCGGGGTCGCGGGTGGCTGGAGCCGATCCCAGCTGCTGTGGGCGAAGGCGGGGTACACCCTGGACAGTTCGCCAGTCTGTCGCAGGGCTGACATATATAGACAAACAACCATTCACTCACACATTCATACCGAGGGGCAATTTAGGGTGATCAATTAACCTACCATGCATGTTTTTGGACTGTGGGAGGAAGCCGGAGTACCCGGAGGGAACCCACGCACACACGGGGAGAACATGCAAACTCCACACAGAAAGGCCCTGAGCCCCGGCCGGTATTTGAACCCAGGACCTTCTTGCTGTGAGGCAAGAGCGCTAACCACTGCGCCACCGTGCAGCCCTATATATATTATATTATATTATATTATATTATTATATATATGTTACCCTTTGTATTATGAACCAATGACTGATGGAATCGCTGCTGACCCGCCCCCTCGTAGCGACTCTTCCAGTCTCGAGCTGTTTATCTGCTCATATATTGCAGGTTCTGAGCGCCCTCTCTTGACCAGCACTGTGTCATATGCCATGATTCGGCCTTGCTATTAACTCAATCCACTGACAGCCAAATGTGGCTTTGTTTGCCATATTCGGACGAATATATTTGGTGCATCCCTGCATTCTACCTTCAGAAGAGAACCGTCAGAGAACCGTCAGAGAATCTCCTGCAGCACACGGCTTCCATCAGCAATGAGACCCCACTCCTCCAGATGAAGACGCGTTCATGTGTTGCATGTCAAGTTTTTTCATTGATTCTTGAAGCCCCACAGCCACTGTCAGTTTTCTTGGAATGAGCAGACTTGTTTCCAAATGTTAATGTTTTGAATGTAGCCTGTCCTGTCTCATCCTTCCATCACTGTAAATCATTCTCATCCATCGCCTCTGTGACTTTTGTCTTGTTTCCCTGCAGAGAGTCTACAGAAACACATTGGTAACCTGAAGACGGGCTCCTTTGTGGAGCAGGAAGAACATGAAGCTCCACACATTAAAGAGGAGGATCCTGTTGAGACGACTGTTCCTGGTGGTGAAAGTGAGAATTCCCTGGACTCAGTGAGAGACTTGACCACCCAGCGACTCACTGCTGCTGCTGGAGAAATATTCACAGAGTTTGAACGAACTATCCTCCAGTACAAGGAGGAGGTGGACCGTCAGCGCAGACTGCTGGAAATCATCAGTAATCCTCAAATCAGGTTACACGGAACAGGTATGTAGAAGTCTGAATGAACACATGAATGTGACTTGTGGAGGATCTCCATTGTTTTGGCTGTGTTTGGTTTGTCCACCGCAGACAGAAGCAGGATTTGTGTCTGGTAAATTTTTAGAATCTGTATTCACCTTACTGTTGACTCCAAATATCAGGGTGTTTCACTTGCAGTCCATTTCCTTGGATGTTGTCAAAACATCCTGTACGTTTTATTCGGTGTTCCTCCTCTGAGCATCCCATAATCAGCTGGCGGTCACGTGGTTACCCCTGAACTGTCAAACCTAACCTAAACTCTCCCAAACTGGCAGCCTACTTCCTTCTCCTTCCCTTCCCTCCTCTCTGAAGAGGGACTTGTCTGCAACTAAAGAACAATTCAACATATCTCTTCAACATAGCATTGTCGTGTTATTTATGCTACATTGGCAGCTGGGGAAACCTGTCTCTGTTACCCCGATTCAGAGACCACATACTAGAAGACAACAGAAGACAGATGGCAGCAGATCTTCCTCGCCTGATCTTCTAGTGTGTGGTGTTGCTCTGGAGCAGACCACACACTAGCAGATTCTGTCAGAGAATCGCTCCTCACTCTTCCAAATCTCGCGTAGTCAAACGTGACTTTGCCTAGTTTCCCTTCATTCCTGTGTTTACATTCATCTCCACTTTTAATAATAAGCAGAGAGCTCTTTCCGTCTGTACGTTCATTCATATTCTTTTTCACTGTAAAATAATGAATATATTTCACTGATATAAATTCATGTCTCCAGCTCTGACAGCTGAAACAGGATTTTTTTTGTCAAAGCAGCGCATTAACACCTGGTGAGGCGGAGCTGTTCACCCAATCAGGGAGCTCTATTCCGAGGGTGTGGACAGGTCGGCTTTCAGCTGATCGGCTCCTTTCAGAGCGCACCACACACCACAGGATTTGCAATGGGAAATATTAAAACCTTTTATAGTACAGGCAATTTCCGCACAAAATTTCTACTGAAGATGTACAGAAAGTAAACTGAATACTGTTCTTGTGCTGTTTGGAGTACATGCATGGTTGGGGTCTCTTTTGAAAGCTGACAACCTGTGTTTTCACCCAGTGCAGTCAGAATTACTCTAGGTGCTACTGCCACAGATTTATTTATGTTGCAACACACTGAATTAGGATGAATTTCATTCTCGCCTGAATTTTTCCCTCATAAAACACCTGGAAATAAGTGTGGAAGTACTGTAATAGCTTGAAAACACATTTTTGCTAAAGCCTGGGGTCTTGCATAGTTCAGGTCAAAATGTCAGAGCAGTACTACAAGAAATGAGTGTTTCACACATGTATTTGTACTGCTATGCCCCGGCGGGGTCAATTTTGGCCATCCTCTGTATACCCTCTGGATGCCCTCTGTACAATTATATGTGTTGGATTTTAGCACGTTTTTACATTATTTTCACTCCAAAAACTCATAAAGTACTCAAAAAATCACTTCAGATAGGCTTCAGTGTGGGATAAGGCACTTAGACTGAGAGGAGCAGAGAAAGGCCGCAGTTTTCAGCCCTCAGTACTGTCTGAAGTCCCAAAACCCCGCTTTCGGTCATCCAGCAAGCTCATTGGCTACCAGCCCTGTCAGTCAAACGTTTCCTCCGATGTGATTGGCTCAGAATTGATCAATGACGAGCGATGACGGAGGGTCCACCAGTCTCGGCAACGGTTGGCTGGTTAGCCCTCGGAGGCAGTGATGAGTCACTTGATTGGTTGAAATGTGATGAATAAACATCAAAAACCATTCAGTCGCCATATTGGATATCCTCAGCGCAAGTGAAATTTTATTTCTGATTAAAATGTGGATTATTATAGGACGTGCACGCAGAGAGACGCAGGCGTGCGCGCGTGGTTGCGCGTCTAATTCTGGATTATTTGCTTATTTCAAGACATGTTTTGGACAAAATGCTGTACTTTCTAGCTTTGTCTGAATGCATATGTTTGGACTGTGGCAGTTTTTGCTGGAATATTTTCATCTGTGATTAGTTATGAGATCATATCACCCCAATATTAGCTTCCCTTCACTGGCTTCCCGTTAAATCTAGAATAGAATTCAAAATCCTCCTCTTAACCGATAAAGCCCTGAACAGCCGTACCCTATCATATCTTAAACAGCTGTTAGTCCCTTACTGTCCCAGGAGAACGCTTCGTTCTCAGAGTGCTGGTCTGCTGGAGGTTCCTAGGTTCTCCAAAAGTAGAACAGGAGGTAGAGCCTTTAGCTATCAGGCTCCTGTTATGTGGAACCAGCTCCCAGTGTCTGTAAGGGAGGCTGACAGTCTCGGTTTTTAAGACGAGGCTTAAAGCAATACCTCAACATTTTGGCAAATTTAGCGCAATTCCTTAGTTATTTCGAACAGCATGCTTACTTTTTTTGTGAGGGCGAGCTGTTTATTCAGAGGCGAGTCGGGGAAGGTTTTCGGGACGGACACAATGGAAGTGGATGGTATTTTTGTTCCCCCTCGTCAAACTCATCAAATACAAAATCCAACAACCCCAAAACACTTTGGTGGACACGTTATAATCCACACATTCACTACGCTGTGGAACACCAACAAATAATATTGTAACGTTACGACACTGAAGCAAATACTGGGAACTACTTTTTCTTTTGAAATCACTACGCCCAGACGCCATGTTTAGTAAGTAGTTCTGTCTTAGCAATCTTCGCATAAACAACTCAGTCTCGTAATTTTGCATTAATATTTCACAGAAACGACCATGTTGTAATTGGCACTTCATAAATAAAGCTGAATTGAATTGAATTGAATTAACTGCCGTATTGGCCCGAATATAAGATGTTTTTTTTCCAGGAATGGTACTCTCAAAAATGGGGTCGTGCTATAATCGAGGACTCGATGGGGCCAAAGTACCGGTGGCCTGTACTGCCTCTGCTTGCATGCAGTGGCTCAGCTGCCTCGTTAGGGGGAGCTAGTGAGCTGGACAGAGTGTCAGCCTACAGCGGTGTGAGAAGAAGACTGAGCAGTGTGGCTGCTGTTTGTTTTTCTAAGGTTCATTTCAAACAGCGCATCGAAAATGTCTGCCTGTAAGTACTCGAGTATACTTAGTTGATGTTCAGGATGGAGGTGAAATTTATACTTGTGAGTTTGTCAGTTTGTTTTGAAGTTTCAACACAGATGCTAATTCCGTTAGCATGTTAATGGCGTTTCCATGAATGGTTAGCATTGAGCTAGCGGCTGTGATTTTAAATACTGACTTGTTTTGTTTTTAGACAGTGATGTATGTTGTGATCTATCTTGTGTTCACTTATATGTAGATCTTGTTTGTTTCAGTTTTACAGCCTTCAGGAGAAAGTAATAAAAGCTCAGACCAGCTGAAATCTCCTGCTTTGTTTCTGAAGAGCTGTTCTCTCCAGGCCAAACTGAATCCAACATTCACAGAGTGCTGAATTATTAATGTTCATGAAGTTGAATAGAACTTGAATTTGATTAAGTTATTTACATCATTAATGCAGTTATTGAACCTTTGAGGGCGCTTAATTGTTGCTTATTGTTGCTTATTTTGAGAAAGAGAATATGTTTTTTATTTAATACTGCAGTAGTATTTTTTTAATCTTAAATCACGTGAAATGTTATCACCGTTGTGAGTTTTTGAGTTCAGAATAATTGTACATTAAAAAGCTCTTTTATGAGTAACCTTATTGTCTTCCAACATATTTTTATTTTCACAAAATGATATTTGAAAAATAGGGGTCGTCTTATAATCAGACTCTTATATTCGGGCCAATACGGTAATTTTATTGAATTATGAGTTTGAGTAAATTGCCATTTACTAATCAATAGTAACAGATCATTTGCTGTGAGTCACTAGTAACAATCAGTTATGCTGTAATTGATTATTGATTAAAGATTATTGGATGTACCACTTGTAAAAGGTTAACACAAAAAGGAAATTGGTATTCCACCAACTGCTCAGCAGCTAAAGGTTTGTGTCAAGCAGTGATATAAAGACTGCTTGCTGTTTTTTAAAGTTTGAAACTGCAACTGTAGATGTGTAACAGCTGTGCCCCCTTCTGCCTGTCAGACTGGGGTCCCTGGTAGCTCCCTCCACTGCTTTGTTCAACAATAATCACGGTGTTGTTTATCGTCCAGTTTTTGATCCACACACTCCAATATAAGCTAAACCTTTTCCACTTTCCACAGTAATTGTCTGCTTACCAGTGCAGATACGTTTTCACCAGTTCAAAATGAAACAAGCACCATTAAATGCTAAGTCATTCCACTCCATGGTCTAAAACTGATTCTCCCTCAGTCAGCCACCTCTGAGTGCCTCACCTGGCTGATTACATGACCTGACCCTGTTCACGGCAGGGATGTGTCAAGTGGTGGGAAACTCACAGCAAAAATAAATGAACAGCAATACTAATGAAACGCATATCCAGAAGTGTTGCTGACAGTAACTAACCGTTTATCTTGGAATTTTTTGTCTCTCCAGAGCTTCCACAGCACCGTGACTGTGTGGAGGAGCAGCTCTTTAAACTGGAAACAAACTACTGTCTAGAGCAGGAAGAACCAGAACCTCCACAGATCAAAGAGGAACAAGAAGAACCAGAACCTCCACAGATCAAAGAGGAACAAGAAGAACCAGAACCTCCACAGATCAAAGAGGAACTAGAAGAACCAGGACTCCTCCAGTTCAAAGAGATCCAGGAGGAACCAAAGCCTTTAAAGTTTGAGGAGCAGGAGGAACTCTGTGCCAACCAGGAGGGAGAGCAGCTCATCCTGAAGTTTGAAGATGAAACCTTGAAGGTCCCTTCTGTTCAGGAGCAAAGCTACCTGAGTGAACCAGAAGTAGCAGACACTGAGCAGTTCCTCTCTCTTGACTCTGAAGTCCATGATGTGACAAAACATATTGACTCAGAATCAACTAGAAATGCAGAGATGAACAAAATCAGCGTATTTCAAAGTGACTGTGTGGAGAAGGTTCCTGTGTCAGAGAATCAGGCTGAGTGTGAAAATATTCTTTGTGAGGAAACCTGTGGGAAAACTGTCCAGAAAAACCCAAATTATGTCAGAACTTAGGAAGTGTCACTGAGAAGAAAAACATAGTCTGTGAAACGTGTGGAAAAAGTTTCAAGCAAAACTGTCATTTGTTGCGCCACATTAGAACTCACACAGGTGAGAAGCCATATTCTTGTGAAACATGTGGGAAAGGTTTCAGTGTAAAGGGTCATTTGTCGCTCCACATGAGAACTCACACAGGTGAGAAGCCATATTCTTGTGAAACGTGTGGGAAAGGTTTCAGTAGCAGCAGTCATTTGTTGGTCCACAGGAGAACTCACACAGGTGAGAAGCCATATTCCTGTGAAACATGTGGAAAAAGTTTCAGTCAAAGCTCTAGTTTGTGGCTCCACATCAGGACTCACACAGGTGAGAAGCCATATTCTTGTGAAACATGTGAGAAAAGTTTCACTCTAAAGAGTCATTTGTTGCTTCACAATAGAACTCACACAGGTGAGAAGGCATATTCTTGTGAAACGTGTGGGAAAAGTTTTGGTCGACATGATACATTGCTGAAGCATGTGAAAACTCACAGGTGAGAAGCTGTATTCTTGTAAAACGTGACAAAAGTGTCAGTTAAATCTCTCGTCTGAGTTGTCGCATAAGAACTCGCATAGCTGAGAAGTTTCTTGTTCTTGTAAAGTGTGATCAAAGCTTCAGTCACCAGTCTGGTCTGAGACATCACACGCTGTATCAGCAGCAGTTGAAAATTGTAATGTTAAAAGGTTGCAGAGCAGAAATTAAAGCATGAGTTAACAAGCATTGTGTTGATTTTGCAGTAAAAACACTTCCCCAGTTTGAGTTGACCTGTATGACATGTAAAGCCAGGAAACAAACCCATCGTTCCTAAATCTCTGTACAAATGGGCCGCAACATTGAGCCTCGGGCCTTGCCATGGCTGCAGTCTGCAAAGTGCTGATGAGGATGTGTCTTATCTACGCTGACTGGGGATTTGTTATGTTTTACCTGTCCAACTGTTGCTTTGTGAACCCTCCGATCAGGACTTCAGATAAGCAACTGACACCAGTCTTTACCCATGAACCATATGTTATACCGCCTAGACATATAGACATAGATATCTAGACGTAGTTGTCTAGATACGCGTGTACGCCAAGTAGTACATTCAAATCGAAGATATATCTGCATATATGACATATCTCGCAACACCGGGCTGTCCTGGAGGAGAGGCGTGAGCGGACCATGATGAAAAATTGGTGATACTAATGAATTTTTGGACGATTAAAGCCGTTTTAGGAGTGGCTATATGGGTGAGTGTATTGTTCTACTTCATTCTATGAACAATGTGAAAACTGTTTAAACCGAACTTATCCTTTAAATGTGCATTAAGGAGTTTGCACATTTCACGCAAAAGCCCCTGCAGGCCTTGGATGTAACTGCAGCTTATATCCCTTTCACACTGCAACTAGCGGGTCGACCCTTGTTTTCGACCCGCTAATAATCGCCTTTTGTGTCCTTTCACACTGCCTGCAGACCCAAGTCTAAACCGCATGCTGGCGAGCCGTGTCGCTGCATCTTCCCGCGCTGATAGTGTCCCGCGTTGATGACATCATCAGCACGACGGAGCAAAGCGAAAGTAAACAATGCAGCGGAACACAGTCCCCGTTGCCTGTTGACGAATCTCCTCTTCCCCACGGATCCAGAGGAGCTCTCTGGTCTCGCTATCTTGCCAATACTGGGTCATCTTGACGAAGGAAATCTCACGCTGTGTCCAGAAACAACAACTAGCGCGCTAACGTAGCCACGCTGCGTTGACGTCATCACGTAAATTACCGCCTTTCACACTCCCTTTCACCCCTCCCACTAAAAAGCCGATAGTAGCCGACCCGCTAAAAACCCGCGTCGATTGCAGGGTTGAAAAACCCGGGTTCAATGCCGAGTGAACACTTTCACACTGCCATGAGGAGTCGATTAATTAGCGGGTTTAAACGGGTTTTTTGGCCAGTGTGAAAGGGGCTTTAGTGAAATACTCGTGCCTGTGGCTTGCGTCCATATATGTGCACGGAAGAGGGGAACTCCTTCCTCGCTCTTTAAGTAGCGCTCGAGCAAAATTTAAGTTTCTTTTACCTGGTGGGGTCTGTGCTGGAGTTGTGGCAGTGCCAGAAGCCAGTCTTTTCTTACTTTCTGGAGATCCATCCTCAATACTGTTCAGTTGTTGCCCGCTAAGCATCTGGCGGAGTAATGGCGGACAAAGTGAAACCTAAGAAAATCAGGTCAGCAGGAGCATGCATTACGTCACATCATCTCAATTTCTCCCCCCAAAAATTCTGGTGCCGCATCGGCACTGCAACTTTCAAGTGACAATTTAGCGCTATTAGAGGTACTTGCAATGAATATGTCAGGGCACATTGTAGGGGAGAGTAGGGTAAGTAGTGCCAATTTTTACTCAAAGTGACTTTTACACAAGGGGATAACAGGAATGCCTGCAAATAAAATATGTTCACATAATTTAGGATGTTGTGCATCCGTGGGAGCAATCACTTTGGATCTTAAATAAACTGTGAGAAATATAGCTTTGGAAAAAGAAGTGGTTTTGTGGCACAACTTACCCCAAGTGCGGGGTAAATTGTGCCATTAGTCAGAATACACTGGGGTAAATTGTGCCACTGATAACTGAAGTAAAAAAGATCATTTTAAGATCAAAAATGATAATGCTAGACAAAAACAAGACAAATTCAATACAAAAGTACTTGTTTAATGCTTATTTAAAGTTTTAACATCATCAAAGGCCAATTTACTTCAACAAGGCCCAGTGCCACATGAACACATGCTAAGAACAAAATAAAAAATCAAAAATGAGCACCTAACTGCATCTGCATCTGAATATCTGCACAGATTCGACTTACTACTGGACATTCCACTTGTCAGTGCTGCAGTGGAATATGAACTTGCGCTCCCTTCTGGCTCGATCACCACGCTTTTATGATGTGGGAAATTTTTTAAGCACACCACCTCGAGGGATGACTCCTTCATCATTCTCTCTAAATGTGAAGATGGACTTTCCATCAACAGGCCTCATAACTTTGCTTCAGAAACTTTGAAAAGTTGGAATCCTGTCTGTCTTCCTTTTGTATCTGCGTGACATGATGGATTTAGATCTGAAATTAAGAATGACACAGTTTTAGTGATCAAATGGCAGAATAAGATGTACAATAACAATAAATACAATAAAGTAATATATAGTAAATAATCATAAGTTGGGTTAAGTTGTGCCAGTAGCGAGGTTAACAGGGGCGCCGATCTGACAGTCGGTGCGCGGCGCTTCCCACTTCCGCGTCGGAAGCGGCGCGTCCTGTGTGAACCAGGCGTTTGTCCCCTTCTGTCAGCGGGCCTGCCCAACCATCTGAAAGACTGCCCTATCTCTCAATGATAAAGAATCCTTTAAAAAATTCCTGGATCCAGACAGTGATCCGGATCATCACCAAAATTTAATGGATTCTAAGTTAGCCCAAGACCCACCTTTCCACAAAGTTTCATTGCAATCCGTCCATTACTTTTTCCATAATCTTGTTAACAAACCAACCAACCAACCAACCAACAAACCGACATGATTACATAACCTCCTGGCGGAGGTAATAAGGTTGAAAAATCATTGCTGTCAGCCTTACAGTGCACAGGAGCAGCCAGCGAGGCAAGAGACACATTGGAGCTTATGGTGTCAAATAACACTGGGATTTTTCTTATTTGATGCTATCAGTGCAGCATAGCATTTTAGTGGCGCCACTTGGAGTATAATGGAGCCACAGAGTGAATTAAAACAGCATATAAGGCCATCAGCATCAGCGCAGTGGGTCACATCACGAGTGTCAAACAGGGAAATGATCCTCCTTTCTACCTTTGTAGAGGCAGGCTGAGGTTCAGATGGAATAATCAGTTAAAAAAACACAGCTGCGGTCACTCCGATGGACATCCTCTACACACACGTTTCCAACATGGAGGCCTAGAGTGAAGACCAGGTTCAGAGTATGACCTTTGCTGTGGGAGGGGACCTGCTGAAAATTAAAGGATTCAGTCAGAGATGAGAGCTCAGCTGCTGGGTTACATGAGCCATTGTCAACGTCACTTTGTTTGAACATATTAAAGTGGCTCCTCAATAACAGCGATCAAAACCAGCGGGCATCAGTGGCATTTTGAGAGTGAATCTTATAATATATTGCCACTGAATATGCTCATGTGGCCATTCAGATCTTTTACCCCGGCTACTACTATCCAGCGCAATCCACGTGCCGATTGTGCCGAGCGTGAGGACTCCGCTTGCACTTTCTCTCAAGCCAGCTGCCAGGATGCCCCCCGCGAGCCTGTGGAGCACCTCGTGGGGCTCTTCACGTCTGCCGCTGAGCGCACCAGCCTCGCACTGCCGCCGCAGCCTTTTTGCACTCGGGCTAGCAACCCAGTCACGGACTTGGTCCCGGACTGCCGTGCTATGTCCCGCCGTGCCATCTTTTCTAGTGAATGTGCAGCGGGACTGGGGTATGCCGCTCACCGCCAAGGGGGCAGAGAAAGACTACTGCGAATATTGCTGTGTGGATGGCTGGCCGCCAGTCTCCGGAGTACCTGCAATCGAGGACTCCATCAGACTGCTTCCTACCGAGATCCTCCGCCTGGCCTTGCGGAAAGCCGATGCTGCCGTCAGAGAGGGACAGGCGCATGGCGGGCTTTCTGGATAGAGCTTACGCTAGCGGCAATCAAACGTTCAACCGAGCTAACAGCATGACC
The DNA here is from genome assembly GCF_902148845.1 of Salarias fasciatus. NCBI lineage: Eukaryota > Metazoa > Chordata > Actinopteri > Blenniiformes > Blenniidae > Salarias > Salarias fasciatus. Next base: position 6,014,123 of record NW_021941229.1, on the reverse strand, counting down.
TTTCTACTGGGCTCCATCGACGAGATCTGCCACAAGAGAACCCAGTTATCTTCCAAAGATATCGATGAGATTCAGAATACGGCCGAGGTCCTGATGCGGATGTGCCGAGCTATCGCCATCAATGGAAGCCGCGTCATGGCCAATGCACAGCTCGCCATGAGACACCTGTGGCTCGGTCTCTCCTCCCTCTCTGAGTGGGACCAGTGAGGAGTCTTGGGGCTCCCCCTGTCCACCTCCTTCCTCTTCGGACGTGACAATACAGGTCATCATCGAGCGTCTGGAGGCGGCGGCGTGAGGCTCCCAGCAGCTCGCCCCACACCTGCAGCCCCGACGTGACTCCTACCTTCAGCGACGACGTCCTGCGGAGCAGTGGAGACCAGCCCCCTGGAGTACCCAGGCGTCTGGCCAGACCCGGCTTTTTACCTGCTGACCCTCCTCCCGGGGTGCCGACATGCCGAGATGATCCTGTGCTCCCAAGCCGTGGAGGTGCAGAGGTGTCACGGTGGGTGACATCTACCAGACTGTACAAATGACCTCATTCTTTCTGCTCAAACTGCTCTTGAAACATGACCTTTTTGGACTGTTTGCACTATATCAGAGATTTATATTGCACATTCTAATTGCACACTGTATATAGTACAGTATATACTTTCTTCTTATTTATATTATTTGGAATGTGTTGGTGTTTATTTTGGGTATTCAAATATGTGTACGTAGTTCAACGAATTAGAAGGCTACCTAATGTGCGGCAACAATAGGTGCAAAATGTGAGCATGTCAGTGTTGAAATGTGTGACTTGTAGAAAAGGATTTGTGCACCTGTAAATATGATTTGTTCACCTGAAATTATGATTTTGTAAATATGTATTTTTGTTTTGTTTTGTGTGAAGAAAAAAAATTGGCACAAGAAATTAATTTACAAGTACACAACTCATAGAGTGTGGGACACCAAATTTGCTGATACACATACAAAGTCAATGTTACAGGTGCTCAAACATTTGCACCTGAAATACCTTCATAAATATCTACCACCATTCCATTTAAAATTGTCAAAATTTGAGCATTTAAATGCATTAACAGAAATACTTTTCATTTTAAGATTATGGCTGCATTACTTGTCATGTGAATAAATTAATTGTTCCACCTGCATTTTCGGTTTCTTCTTTGGGTACACATTTCATGACTTGTTTGTGTTGAGGTTTGTTTTATGGATTTTTTTCATCAATAATAAAGTATGAAATCACTTGTGTCGTAGAGTTTCTGTATTTACAAAGGGATTCTTCCAGCAGGAGCCTCGGTGGGAGATGTCACTGTGAGGTTCTTTCAGAGCTCCACTCCAGATGTCATGAAAAGCTTTGGCTTCCAAGTGAGCTGAGGTTGTGTTCAGCTTGTGTCTTTCCTCGTGTCTCCAGCAGGTGGCAGTATGAAGCTGAAGGTTGTTTGTGATCCTGCAGAAAAGTGAGAGAAGAAGAAGAAGAAGAAGAAGCGGCTGTGGAGGAAGTGTGCAGCGTGTGGGTCTGTCTTCTGTGTCCTCGTGTCTCTTTTCCTGCAGCAACAATGAGTTCAGTTCAGGCTTTGAGAGAGTTTATCAACCAGAGACTAACTGCTGCTGCTGGAGAAATCTTCACCGTGTTTGAAGCAACTATCGTCCACTACGAGGAAGAGATGGCTCGTCAGCGCGAGCTGCTTCAGATCAGCTGCCAGCATCATCAGATCAAGTTAACAGGTATGGAGGAGTCTGAATGGAGACATTAGAGAGTGGCTGGTGGAGGAACTCCACGGTTGTTCCTGCTTTGATTGATCCTCCAGTGCGAACATTCCTGGTTATTATCTGTCCGTCTGCTGTTGTGTTTCATCGTACAAGAGTCAGCCCGGTCTGTTTACTTTAAGGCCATCCGTTTTCCGGATTGATATGGGTAAACGAAAAACCATTCCATTCCCCCTGTCCGTTTGGAATAAGGTAAACAAAAAACGGCCAGCTGGCTGGTTGTTTCTGCACAGTTTTTAATGTTTCTACAGTTTGAAATTAAATCTTTAATTTTGTTAGAATACATATGTCAATGTTCACTGTTTTTTTGCACGTTTGCTCAACCATAATGTGCAGATCATGGAAAAAAACCAGCTTGACTGCTTGAAAATATTCATGAAAATATTCATGCAGTCAATAATATTCAACAAAATAAAAGCAAGAATAAACACTAAAGGAAATTGTACTTAAGTCAAAGGGGTAAATCTGGAACACTCTGGACAAGGAACTTAAAAATGGCAAAGTCTTTAATATATTCCAAAAATTATACAAAACAAGAGTCATTAAGAAATACATTAAGTTGAAACAGCAAATAAACACAACAACACATACCATAAAAAATTCACAACCAAGCTAAACATTTTCTTTTTTTTCTTTAACTAATCAATAATTAATTATTTATTTTTGTTTGTTTTGTTTTTTGTAATTATTTCCATTTACCATTTATTCTGAATACTATTCGCGACCTGAAAAAGGGAAGGGGGAGATGAATAAAGAAAAAGGATGAAAACTGGACGGAAAAAGAGAGGATAGGGAAAGGGAAATGAAAAAGAGAAGAAAGAGTAGAACAAAAAGGAAGGAAAAGGAGTAATGGGAATAGAAGGAAAAAAATGAAATAAAAAATAAAGGACAGGAAAAAATGGGAAAAAAATATTACTCCCTTTGCTATGTTCTATTTGGACTTTTGTCTGTGGTTCGACTTTTGTATGGTTTTGTTTTTTTTAGGGCTGTCAAATGATTAAAATTTTTAATCAGATTAATCACAGCTTACAAATTAATTAATCATGATTAATCACAAATAATCGCAATTTCCAACCATGTCTGAAATACACCCTTTTCTCCTGTATTGCATTAACAAAAAAACGACAGGACATGATTATATATATTTAACACGTGATGTGTTTTATATTTAAGGCTCCAAATAAAATAAATATTCAAAAAACTAAAACATGCACACCATAACATAATGTCTGTGTGTGTGCAGTGCTCCCTCTGCAGTCCCTCTAAAGTTGGCTTTTGGCAGGAGTTTGGCAAGAGATACCACACTTTTTTCTTGCACAATTAAACAGGGCATTCTTAGCCAGTGTTTCTTTTTGTGTGGAAAACAGAAAACTGCTTCAACATTTTTTGTTTATCAAACAAGTAGAATCCATGGAGCCAGCCAGCTTGTCTCCCTCCATATTGCTTTCTTCTTCTGTTTTGATAAATGAATTGACGCCAGGCCTCCTTTGCCTCCTGTCTGCTGCCCGTCCATGCTTCACGTGTCCGCGTGGGTGTGCGCTGCGCGTTGGTCCGCGTGACGTAAAAATCGTCATGAATTCCTGTCCGCTGGGGTCCACGCGGACCGAACCGCGGACGTCCGCGCAGCTGCCAGAGATTGTAGTGTGGGAGAAAGCGCGTGCGCATCGGTGGTGCGCGGACACTCCAAAGCAGACGCGGAAACGCGTACATGTGAAGCATGGACGAGCCGAGCTGAGGTGAGGCTTCTTCTTCTTCTTCTTCGTTTGCTGGCAGCTTGCAGGCAGCTTGCATTCCACGCGGGTGCACTACCGCCACCCGCTGGTAGAGGTGAGGCTTGTCATGATGCGCATGCGTTAAAAATTTTAATCAGATTATTTACATAAATTAATTAACGCAATTAACACGTTATTTTTGACAGCCCTAGTTTTTTTTTTTTTTTTTTTCCCCCCATACAGCGGTGAGATAAAGGTGGGCAAAATAAGCTTCAGCTTCAGCCCTAAACCTTTTCGGTCAAACTTTTGTACCTTTTGTATTTTTCTGTTTGTTATGCTTTATGACCTAAATAAAATCTATCTATGTAAAAATAGGTTTGTTATGAAGAAGGCCGGTGTCCATCAGGCACCGAGTCGGAGCCAGAAGGAATCTGTCTTTCACAGGTTTGTGTGCAGTTCTGTTGTGGAAAAATGATCCACACAGTAGTTCAACCTGTGAGGAATAAAGAAACCAAGATGGTCTTTGTGTTGTCTTGAAGCTTCAGGACACACAGAGCCATGCTGTCTGCAGGACAGCTCGCTCCTGGGTCGGTGTTGTTGAGTTCATAGAACACAAATGCTTGCTCGCTCTGGAGGGAGAGACGCTTCACAATTCACGCTGACATAAAGCTGTTGACTGACACGGTGTGATGGCAGTGTGCTGGTAAATATGTTTTCATCTGAGCTCAAAGTTTGTGCAGATAATCTTCAAGGAAGCAACTGAAACTGTGCATTAAAAAAAAATAGAACTGGAACATTTCATTCAGCTGAGCATCAGTTCAAAACACTTCACAAACACAATATTATTTCATATTACCATAACATGCAACTGGGGATGTATTGAAATTAAAATTTGTGACTGAAGACGATTGAAATTGAAATGCTTTGGACGAATGCCAAATACTGAATGTGGTGAAGTTTTTTCCGCTTTTTTGTTTTAATCGCATAAACAGCCTAGAATAAAGTTTTAGACATATGTTTAAAAAAGTAAATATTTATTGAATATTCTGACAAAAGAAGCAAAACAAAGTTTTTCATTTGTATTAGACTTTCAAACAAAACATGCATTCCAAAAAATAACTGAGGTGCATTTAAGTTGAAAAACCCACAACAAATAAATTATTGTCCTTTTGGCTCCACTACAGTAGATTGGCTAACAATGTAAACAGAAGGCTCAAATAAATAAACATATCGTTTGAAAGTTCGCGAGACGTAGAACATCAACAAACTTTATTTGAACTCCCAAGATGAACGACAAGCCCACAGGATGGCGACAAGGGGCAGCACATAACATTCAGGCGCGTGACGCTCTTTCACTACTCCAGAGGATTATGAGGTTAATTTTGGTCAGAGGAGAGCGCGGATAGATGGAAAATGACCACAAAACAGTAAGGAAATAAAATATGTTGTGTTTGGTGTGAATAGCTTTGAGATTTGGTGAAGAAGTGTGTGAGAAACATGCGCTCTGAGGCCTTGGCTGTGAAATGTGAAGATGGGTTTTCGGTTCGTTTTTCTCCCTGATGGGAGGCGGTCCGCTCAGAGAATATTCTGCCTGGTGTCATCTTAAAGAAGCCCAGTATGTTGGGGTGGAGCAGACGGATCTCTGGTTCTGTTGGGTTTTGTGTCGGGAGGTGCGGGTGAGGGGGGGCGGTACAGTGTCTGTCGGGCTGAAGGCGTTAACGCCTTGTTTTTATCATCCTGGCATAAAAGTACTTACTTTAGGGGTTTTGTATGGATGTGGGACTTCTGGGACTTACTTACATTTTGCTGCAGAGGCTTTGACACCTTGGCTAAGACCAATAGCTGTTTGTTTCAGTAACAGGCTTGTCTCCAAATGAAACAGCCGATATTGTAAATGACGCGATATGATAATCTCGGCTGTGCAATATCGTAAATCGCGATTATTTCGTAAATTGGCACATCCCTACTCTGCACTACTGTGAGTGAAGTGAAATCTTTTGGAATTTGAGATCCACGTCGACCCATGGACTCGGTTAAACTCAGCTTGCCGGTGGGGCTGACATCCGAGCTCCATATGTCTGTTGTGAAGCCGAGGGAAGCATCATTACCTTTAACCAGGAGCTCGGCGACGCCAGCTGCAACACTGTCACCTCCGGTAAGCACACATCTGAAAAATACCGTCTGCTCAGGATCGTGTAACGGGGCTCAACGTGCTCCATCGGCCTCTGAAAGCCAACGTCCTCACTGAATGGTTGCTCGTCCAAAGCGATGAACTCCATCACCTTCTTTGTGATTGTGCTTGTCTTGAGACGGTCCCCGGTAAACCTTTTTCCTCTTTTCAACGACGTGGGCCTCAGACGGAGTGGGCGCGCTCTGCCAGGCTTTCCTCTGATCTGCTGCAGCCTCCCTCTCATACTAAGATGAGAAATTAAAGCCGTAGTGCTGAAGGTTGTTGCAGGGGAACCCCCTCCGGATAGTTTGCTAGAACATTCATTGCAAACTGCAAATCTTTGCTCGCTCTCCAACACTTTGAAATATCTCCAGACTGCCGACATTTTGCCTGTTGCTGGTTGCGTCATTCCAGTCCTGGCATTAAATGGCGCTGGTTGCTTTAATTTCTTGCAAAAAAAAAATTATATATATTATATTATATTATATTATTATATATATATGTTACCCTTTGTATTATGAACCAATGACTGATGGAATCGCTGCTGACCCGCCCCCTCGTAGCGACTCTTCCAGTCTCGAGCTGTTTATCTGCTCATATATTGCAGGTTCTGAGCGCCCTCTCTTGACCAGCACTGTGTCATATGCCATGATTCGGCCTTGCTATTAACTCAATCCACTGACAGCCAAATGTGGCTTTGTTTGCCATATTCGGACGAATATATTTGGTGCATCCCTGCATTCTACCTTCAGAAGAGAACCGTCAGAGAACCGTCAGAGAATCTCCTGCAGCACACGGCTTCCATCAGCAATGAGACCCCACTCCTCCAGATGAAGACGCGTTCATGTGTTGCATGTCAAGTTTTTTCATTGATTCTTGAAGCCCCACAGCCACTGTCAGTTTTCTTGGAATGAGCAGACTTGTTTCCAAATGTTAATGTTTTGAATGTAGCCTGTCCTGTCTCATCCTTCCATCACTGTAAATCATTCTCATCCATCGCCTCTGTGACTTTTGTCTTGTTTCCCTGCAGAGAGTCTACAGAAACACATTGGTAACCTGAAGACGGGCTCCTTTGTGGAGCAGGAAGAACATGAAGCTCCACACATTAAAGAGGAGGATCCTGTTGAGACGACTGTTCCTGGTGGTGAAAGTGAGAATTCCCTGGACTCAGTGAGAGACTTGACCACCCAGCGACTCACTGCTGCTGCTGGAGAAATATTCACAGAGTTTGAACGAACTATCCTCCAGTACAAGGAGGAGGTGGACCGTCAGCGCAGACTCCTGGAAATCATCAGTAATCCTCAAATCAGGTTACACGCAACAGGTATGTAGAAGTCTGAATGAACACATGAATGTGACTTGTGGAGGATCTCCATTGTTTTGGCTGTGTTTGGTTTGTCCACCGCAGACAGAAGCAGGATTTGTGTCTGGTAAATTTTTAGAATCTGTATTCACCTTACTGTTGACTCCAAATATCAGGGTGTTTCACTTGCAGTCCATTTCCTTGGATGTTGTCAAAACATCCTGTAGGTTTTATTCGGTGTTCCTCCTCTGAGCATCCCATAATCAGCTGGCGGTCACGTGGTTACCCCTGAACTGTCAAACCTAACCTAAACTCTCCCAAACTGGCAGCCTACTTCCTTCTTCTTTCCTCCTCTCTGAAGAGGGACTTGTCTGCAATAAAGAACAATTCAACATGTCTCTTCAACATAGCATTGTCGTGTTATTTATGCTACATTGGCAGCTGGGGAAACCTGTCTCTGTTACCCCGATTCAGAGACCACATACTAGAAGACAACAGAAGACAGATGGCAGCAGATCTTCCTCTCCTGATCTTCTAGTGTGTGGTGTTGCTCTGGAGCAGACCACACACGAGCAGATTCTGTCAGAGAATCGCTCCTCACTCTTCCAAATCTCGCGTAGTCAAACGTGACTTTGCCTAGTTTCCCTTCATTCCTGTGTTTACATTCATCTCCACTTTTAATAATAAGCAGAGAGCTCTTTCCGTCTGTACGTTCATTCATATTCTTTTTCACTGTAAAATAATGAATATATTTCACTGATATAAATTCATGTCTCCAGCTCTGACAGCTGAAACAGGATTTTTTTTTTTTTCAAAGCAGCGCATTAACACCTGGTGAGGCGGAGCTGTTCACCCAATCAGGGAGCTCTATTCCAAGGGTGTGGACAGGTCGGCTTTCAGCTGATCGGCTCCTTTCAGAGCGCACCACGCACCACAGGATTTGCAATCGGAAATATTAAAACCTTTTATAGTACAGGCAATTTCCGCACGAAATTTCTACTGAAGATGTACAGAAAGTAAACTGAATGCTGTTCTTGAACTGTTTGGAGCACATGCTTGTTTGGGGTCTCATTTGAAAGCTGACAACCTGTATTTTCACCCAGTGCAGTCAGAATTACTCTAGGTGCTACTGGCACAGATTTATGTTGCAACACACTGAATTAGGATGAATTTCATTCTCGCCTGAATTTTTCCCTCATAAAACACCTGGAAATAAGTGTGGAAGCACTGAAATAGCTTGAAAACACAATTTTGCTAAAGCCTGGGGTCTTACATAGTTCAGGTCAAAATGTCAGAGCAGAACTACAAGAAATGAGTGTTTCACACATGTATTTGTACTGCTATGCCCCGGCGGTGTCAATTTTGGACATCCTCTGTATACCCCCTGGATGCCCTCTGTACAATTATATGTGTTGGTTTTTAGCCCGTTTTGACATTATTTTCACTCCAAAAACTCAAAGTACTCAAAAAATCACTTCAGATAGGCTTCAGTGTGGGATAAGGCACTCAGATTGAGAGGAGCAGAGAAAGGCCGCAGTTTTCAGCCCTCAGTACTGTCTGAAGTCCCAAAACCCCGCTTTCGGTCATCCAGCAAGCTCATTGGCTACCAGCCCTGTCAGTCAAACGTTTCCTCCGATGTGACTGGCTCAGAATTGATCAATGACGAGCGATGACAGGAGGGTCCACCAGTTTCGGAAACGGTTGGCTGGTTAGCCCTCGGAGGCAGTGATGAGTCACTTGATTGGTTGAAATGTGATGAATAAACATCAAAAACCGTTCAGTCGCCATATTGGATATCCTCAGCGCAAGTGAAATTTTATTTCTGATAAAAATATGGATTATTATAGGACGCGCACGCAGAGAGACGCAGGCGTGCGCGCGTGGTTGCGCGTCTAATTCTGGATTATTTGCTTATTTCAAGACATATTTTGGACAAAATGCTGTACTTTCTAGCTTTGTCTGAATGCATATGTTTGGACTGTGGCAGTTTTTGCTGGAATATTTTCATCTGTGAGTAGTTATGAGATCATATCATCCCAATATTAGCTTCCCTTCACTGGCTTCCCGTTAAATCGAGAATAGAATTCAAAATCCTCCTCTTAACCGATAAAGCCCTGAACAGCCGTACCCTATCATATCTTAAACAGCTGTTAGTCCCTTACTGTCCCAGGAGAACGCTTCGTTCTCAGAGTGCTGGTCTGCTGGAGGTTCCTAGGTTCTCCAAAAGTAGAACAGGAGGTAGAGCCTTTAGCTATCAGGCTCCTGTTATGTGGAACCAGCTCCCAGTGTCTGTAAGGGTGGCTGACACAGTCTCGGTTTTTAAGACGAGGCTTAAAGCAATACTTCAACATTTTGGCAAATTGGCCCATTTAGCGCAATTCCTTAGTTATTTCGAACAGCATGCTTACTTTTTTTGTGAGGGAAAGCTGTTTATTCAGAGGCGAGTCGGGGAAGGTTTTCGGGATGGACACAATGGAAGTGGATGGTATTTTTGTTCCCCCTCGTCAAACTCATCAAATACAAAATCCAACAACCCCAAAACACTTTGGTGGACACGTTATAATCCACACATTCACTACGCTGTGGAACACCAACAAATAATATTGTAACGTTACGACACTGAAGCAAATACTGGGAACTACTTTTTCTTTTGAAATCACTACGCCCAGACGCCATGTTTAGTAAGTAGTTCTGTCTTAGCAATCTTCGCATAAACAACTCAGTCTCGTAATTTTGCATTAATATTTCACAGAAACGACCATGTTGTAATTGGCACTTCATAAATAAAGCTGAATTGAATTGAATTGAATTAACTGCCGTATTGGCCCGAATATAAGATGTTTTTTTCCAGGAATGGTACTCTCAAAAATGGGGTCGTGCTATAATCGAGGACTCGATGGGGCCAAAGTACCGGTGGCCTGTACTGCCTCTGCTTGCATGCAGTGGCTCAGCTGCCTCGTTAGGGGGAGCTAGTGAGCTGGACAGAGTGTCAGCCTACAGCGGTGTGAGAAGAAGACTGAGCAGTGTGGCTGCTGTTTGTTTTTCTAAGGTTCATTTCAAACAGCGCATCGAAAATGTCTGCCTGTAAGTACTTGAGTATACTTAGTTGATGTTCAGGATGGAGGTGAAATTTATACTTGTGAGTTTGTCAGTTTGTTTTGAAGTTTCAACACAGATGCTAATTTCGTTAGCATGTTAATGGCGTTTCCATGAATGGTTAGCATTGAGCTAGCGGCTTTGATTTTAAATACTGACTTGTTTTGTTTTTAGACAGTGATGTATGTTGTGATCTATCTTGTGTTCACTTATATGTATATCTTGTTTGTTATTGAACCTTTGAGGGCGCTTAATTGTTGCTTATTGTTGCTTATTTTGAGAAAGAGAATATGTTTTTTATTTAATACTGCAGTAGTATTTTTTTAATCTTAAATCACGTGAAATGTTATCACCGTTGTGAGTTTTTGAGTTCAGAATAATTGTACATTAAAAAGCTCTTTTATGAGTAACCTTATTGTCTTCAACATATTTTTATTTTCACAAAATGATATTTGAAAAATAGGGGTCGTCTTATAATCAGACTCTTATATTCGGGCCAATACGGTAATTTTATTGAATTATGAGTTTGAGTAAATTGCCATTTACTAATCAATAGTAACAGATCATTTGCTGTGAGTCACTAGTAACAATCAGTTATGCTGTAATTGATTATTGATTAAAGATTATTGGATGTACCACTTGTAAAAGGTTAACACAAAAAGGAAATTGGTATTCCACCAACTGCTCAGCAGCTAAAGGTTTGTGTCAAGCAGTGATATAAAGACTGCTTGCTGTTTTTTAAAGTTTGAAACTGCAACTGTAGATGTGTAACAGCTGTGCCCCCTTCTGCCTGTCAGACTGGGGTCCCTGGTAGCTCCCTCCACTGCTTTGTTCAACAATAATCACGGTGTTGTTTATCGTCCAGTTTTTGATCCACACACTCCAATATAAGCTAAACCTTTTCCACTTTCCACAGTAATTGTCTGCTTACCAGTGCAGATACGTTTTCACCAGTTCAAAATGAAACAAGCACCATTAAATGCTAAGTCATTCCACTCCATGGTCTAAAACTGATTCTCCCTCAGTCAGCCACCTATGAGTGCCTCACCTGGCTGATTACATGACCTGACCCTGTCAAGTGGTGGGAAACTCACAGCAAAAATAAATGAACAGTAATACTAATGAAACGCATATCCAGAAGTGTTGCTGACAGTAACTAACCTTTTATCTTGGAATTTTTTGTCTCTCCAGAGCTTCCACAGCACCGTGACTGTGTGGAGGAGCAGCTCTTTAAACTGGAAACAAACTACTGTCTAGAGCAGGAAGAACCAGAACCTCCACAGATCAAAGAGGAACAAGAAGAACCAGAACCTCCACAGATCAAAGAGGAACAAGAAGAACCAGAACCTCCACAGATCAAAGAGGAACTAGAAGAACCAGGACTCCTCCAGTTCAAAGAGATCCAGGAGGAACCAAAGCCTTTAAAGTTTGAGGAGCAGGAGGAACTCTGTGCCAACCAGGAGGGAGAGCGGCTCATCGTGAAGTTTGAAGATGAAACCTTGAAGGTCCCTTCTGTTCAGGAGCAAAGCTACCTGAGTGAACCAGAAGTAGCAGACACTGAGCAGTTCCTCTCTCTTGACTCTGAAGTCCATGATGTGACAAAACATATTGACTCAGAATCAACTAGAAATGCAGAGATGAACAAAATCAGCGTATTTCAAAGTGACTGTGTGGAGAAGGTTCCTGTGTCAGAGAATCAGGCTGAGTGTGAAAATATTCTTTGTGAGGAAACCTGTGGGAAAACTGTCCAGAAAAAACCCAAATTATGTCAGAACTTAGGAAGTGTCACTGAGAAGAAAAACATAGTCTGTGAAACGTGTGGAAAAAGTTTCAAGCAAAACTGTCATTTGTTGCGCCACATTAGAACTCACACAGGTGAGAAGCCATATTCTTGTGAAACATGTGGGAAAGGTTTCAGTGTAAAGGGTCATTTGTCGCTCCACATGAGAACTCACACAGGTGAGAAGCCATATTCTTGTGAAACGTGTGGGAAAGGTTTCAGTAGCAGCAGTCATTTGTTGGTCCACAGGAGAACTCACACAGGTGAGAAGCCATATTCCTGTGAAACATGTGGAAAAAGTTTCAGTCAAAGCTCTAGTTTGTGGCTCCACATCAGGACTCACACAGGTGAGAAGCCATATTCTTGTGAAACATGTGAGAAAAGTTTCACTCTAAAGAGTCATTTGTTGCTTCACAATAGAACTCACACAGGTGAGAAGCCATATTCTTGTGAAACATGTGGGAAAAGTTTTGGTCGACATGATACATTGCTGAAGCATGTGAAAACTCACAGGTGAGAAGCTGTATTCTTGTAAAACGTGACAAAAGTGTCAGTTAAATCTCTCGTCTGAGTTGTCGCATAAGAACTCGCATAGCTGAGAAGTTTCTTGTTCTTGTAAAGTGTGATCAAAGCTTCAGTCACCAGTCTGGTCTGAGACATCACACGCTGTATCAGCAGCAGTTGAAAATTGTAATGTTAAAAGGTTGCAGAGCAGAAATTAAAGCATGAGTTAACAAGCATTGTGTTGATTTTGCAGTAAAAACACTTCCCCAGTTTGAGTTGACCTGTATGACATGTAAAGCCAGGAAACAAACCCATCATTCCTAAATCTCTGTACAAATGGGCCGCAACATTGAGCCTCGGGCCTTGCCATGGCTGCAGTCTGCAAAGTGCTGATGAGGATGTGTCTCGTCTACGCTGACTGGGGATTTGTTATGTTTTACCTGTCCAACTGTTGCTTTGTGCACCCTCAGATCAGGACTTCAGATAAGCAACTGACACCAATCTTTACCCATGAACCGTATGTTATACCGCCTAGAGATATAGACATAGATATCTAGACGTAGTTGTCTAGATACGCGTGTACGCCAAGTAGTACATTCAAATCGAAGATATATCTGCATATATGACATATCTCGCAACACCGGGCTGTCCTGGAGGAGAGGCGTGAGCGGACCATGATGAAAAATTGGTGATACTAATGAATTTTTGGACGATTAAAGCCGTTTTAGGAGCGGCTATATGGGTGAGTGTATTGTTCTACTTCATTCTATAAACAATGTGAAAACTGTTTAAACCGAACTTATCCTTTAAATGTGCATTAAGGAGTTTGCACATTTCACGCAACGGCCCCTGCAGGCCTTGGATGTAACTGCAGCTTATATCCCTTTCACACTGCAACTAGCGGGTCGACCCGTGTTTTCGACCCGCTAATAATCGCCTTTTGTGTCCTTTCACACTGCCTGCAGACCCAAGTCTAAACCGCATGCTGGCGAGCCGTGTCGCTGCGTCTTCCCGCGCTGATAGTGTCCCGCGTTGATGACATCATCAGCACGACGGAGCAAAGCGAAAGTAAACAATGCAGCGGAACACAGTCCCCGTTGCCTGTTGACGAATCTCCTCTTCCCCACGGATCCAGAGGAGCTCTCTGGTCTCGCTATCTTGCCAATACTGGGTCATCTTGACGAAGGAAATCTCACGCTGTGTCCAGAAACAACAACTAGCGCGCTAACGTAGCCACGCTGCGTTGACGTCATCACGTAAATTACCGCCTTTCACACTCCCTTTCACCCCTCCCACTAAAAAGCCGATAGTAGCCGACCCGCTAAAAACCCGCGTCGATTGCAGGGTTGAAAAACCCGGGTCTAATGCCGAGTGAACCCTTTCACACTGCCATGAGGAGTCGATTAATTAGCGGGTTTAAACGGGTTTTTTGGCCAGTGTGAAAGGGGCTTTAGTGAAATACTCGTGCCTGTGGCTTGCGTCCATATACGTGCACGGAAGAGGGGAACTCCTTCCTCGCTCTTTAAGTAGCGCTCGAGCAAAATTTAAGTTTCTTTTACCTGGTGGGGTCTGTGCTGGAGTTGTGGCAGTGCCAGAAGCCAGTCTTTTCTTACTTTCTGGAGATCCATCCTCAATACTGTTCAGTTGTTGCCCGCTAAGCATCTGGCGGAGTAATGGCGGACAAAGTGAAACCTAAGAAAATCAGGTCAGCAGGAGCATGCATTACGTCACATCATCTCAATTTCTCCCCCCAAAAATTCTGGTGCCGCATCGGCACTGCAACTTTCAAGTGACAATGTAGCGCTATTAGAGGTACTGGCAATGAATATGTCAGGGCACACTGTAGGGGAGAGTGGGGTAAGTAGTGCCAATTTTTACTCAAAGTGACTTTTACACAAGGGGATAACAGGAATGCCTGCAAATAAAATATGTTCACATAATTTAGGATGTTGTGCATCCGTGGGAGCAATCACTTTGGATCTTAAATAAACTGTGAGAAATATAGCTTTGGAAAAAGAAGTGGTTTTGTGGCACAACTTACCCCAAGTGCGGGGTAAATTGTGCCATTAGTCAGAATACACTGGGGTAAATTGTGCCACTGATAACTGAAGTAAAAAAGATCATTTTAAGATCAAAAATGATAATGCTAGACAAAAACAAGACAAATTCAATACAAAAGTACTTGTTTAATGCTTATTTAAAGTTTTAACATCATCAAAGGCCAATTTACTTCAACAAGGCCCAGTGCCACATGAACACATGCTAAGAACAAAATAAAAAATCAAAAATGAGCACCTAACTGCATCTGCATCTGAATATCTGCACAGATTCGACTTACTACTGGACATTCCACTTGTCAGTGCTGCAGTGGAATATGAACTCCCTTCTGGCTCGATCACCACGCTTTTATGATGTGGGAAATTTTTTAAGCACACCACCTCGAGGGATGATTCCTTCATCATTCTCTCTAAATGTGAAGATGGACTTTCCATCAACAGGCCTCATAACTTTGCTTCAGAAACTTTGAAAAGTTGGAACCCTGTCTGTCTTCCTTTTGTATCTGCGTGACATGATGGATTTTGATCTGAAATTAAGAATGACACAGTTTTAGTGATCAAATGGCAGAATAAGATGTACAATAACAATAAATACAATAAAGTAATATATAGTAAATAATCATAAGTTGGGTTAAGTTGTGCCAGTAGCGAGGTTAACAGGGGCGCCGATCTGACAGTCGGTGCGCGGCGCTTCCCACTTCCGCGTCGGAAGCGGCGCGTCCTGTGTGAACCAGGCGTTTGTCCCCTTCTGTCAGCGGGCCTGCCCAACCATCTGAAAGACTGCCCTATCTCTCAATGATAAAGAATCCTTTAAAAAATTCCTGGATCCAGACAGTGATCCGGATCATCACCAAAATTTAATGGATTCTAAGTTAGCCCAAGACCCACCTTTCCACAAAGTTTCATTGCAATCCGTCCATTACTTTTTCCATAATTTTGCTAACAAACCAACCAACCAACAAACCGACATGATTACATAACCTCCTGGCGGAGGTAATAAGGTTGAAAAATCATTGCTGTCAGCTTTACAGTGCACAGGAGCAGCCAGCGAGGCAAGAGACACATTGGAGCTTATGGTGTCAAATAACACTGGGATTTTTCTTATTTGATGCTATCAGTGCAGCATAGCATTTTAGTGGCGCCACTTGGAGTATAATGGAGCCACAGAGTGAATTAAAACAGCATATAAGGCCATCAGCATCAGCGCAGTGGGTCACATCACGAGTGTCAAACAGGGAAATGATCCTCCTTTCTACCTTTGTAGAGGCAGGCTGAGGTTCAGATGGAATAATCAGTTAAAAAAACACAGCTGCGGTCACTCCGATGGACATCCTCTACACACACGTTTCCAACATGGAGGCCTAGAGTGAAGACCAGGTTCAGAGTATGACCTTTGCTGTGGGAGGGGACCTGCTGAAAATTAAAGGATTCAGTCAGAGATGAGAGCTCAGCTGCTGGGTTACATGAGCCATTGTCAACGTCACTTTGTTAGAACATATTGAAGTGGCTCCTCAATAGCAGCGATCAAAACCAGCGGGCATCAGTGGCATTTTGAGAGTGAATCTTATAATATATTGCCACTGAATATGCTCATGTGGCCATTCAGATCTTTTACCCTGGCTACTACTATCCAGCGCGATCCACGTGCCGATTGTGCCGAGCGTGAGGACTCCGCTTCCACCTTCTCCCAAGCCAGCTGCCAGGATGCCCCCCGCGAGCCTGTGGAGCACCTCGTGGGGCTCTTCACGTCCGCCGCTGAGCGCACCGGCCTCGCACTGCCGCCGCAGCCTTTTTGCACTCGGGCTAGCAACCCAGTCACGGACTTGGTCCCGGACTGCCGTGCTATGTCCCGCCGTGCCATCTTTTCTAGCGAATGTGCAGCGGGACTGGGGTATGCCGCTCACCGCCAAGGGGGCAGAGAAAGGCTACTGCGAATATTGCTGTGTGAACGGCTGGCCGCCAGTCTCCGGAGTACCTGCAATCGAGGACTTCATCAGACTGCTTCCTACCGAGATCCTCCGCCTGGCCTTGCGGAAAGCCGATGCTGACGTCAGAGAGGGACAGGCGCATGGCGGGCTTTCTGGATAGAGCTTACGAAAGCGGCAATCAAACGTTCAACCGAGCTAACAACATGACCTTTCTACTGGGCTCCATCGACAAGATCTGCCACAAGAGAACCCAGTTATCTTCCAAAGATATCGATGAGATTCAGAATACGGCCGAGGTCCTGATGCGGATGTGCCGAGCTATCGCCATCAATGGAAGCCGCGTCATGGCCAATGCACAGCTTGCCATGAGACACCTGTGGCTCGGTCTCTCCTCCCTCTCTGAGTGGGACCAGTGAGGAGTCTTGGGGCTCCCCCTGTCCACCTCCTTCCTCTTCGGACGTGACAATACAGGTCATCATCGAGCGTCTGGAGGCGGTGGCGTGAGGCTCCCAGCAGCTCGCCCCACACCTGCAGCCCCGACGTGACTCCCACCCGCAGCGACGACGTCCTGCGGAGCAGCGGAGACCAGCCCCCTGGAGTACCCAGGCGTCTGGCCAGACCCGGCTTTCTACCTGCCGACCCTCCTCCCGGGGTGCCGACATGCTGAGATGATCCTGCGCTCCCAAGCCGTGGAGCGCATCGTCCGCTCGTCCTGCACCTGTTGTTAAACATGCAAATAAAGGCCGTCAGGCCCGATACATCTCTCAAAGAGCAGCAATCCTCCCCTCTTCCCGTGCTTGCATGACTGAAGCCTGTTAAGCTCGGCGGGGCTCTTTCCCTCTCTCCTCCTGCTATGTTATAGGGCGGCGGTGTAGTGAGCTGAGCGATGCGCGCACTGAGCCACCCGAGGGCGCCGTGCCATTACCAGCTCTCCCTCCACGATCTCGCCGCACTGCGGCCGTGGAAGCAGGTCACAGCAGAGCGCCAGGGCCGCTGGCTCACCCGCCGTGCTGCCGAGGTCCTGACGGTACCCCACAAACGCTCCAAGCTGCGTTTTCCGCCGGCTTACGCCTGTTTTAGCACAGCGACGCGTCAGAGCGGCGGAGCTATGCCGGCCTGGGTTCCCGCCGATGAGCGCCCCGGCCCCGGCATCATAACCGAGGTCAGCGGCCTGAAAAACTTCGAGATCACGCCACCTCCGCCGGGTTTGTCCCCAACAAAGCGCTGGTCCGCGGCCCTGAAGCAGCCCTCTGCGCTTTTTCATGGGATGCCCCCTCATTGTCACGCTGCGGCCGTGGAAGCGGGTCACATCAGCGAGCCAGGGCCACTGGCTCACCTGCCGTGCGCTATGCTGGTCCGCGGCCCCGAAGCGGCCACCCGCACTCTTTCAGGGGACCCGTTCACAGTCCTTTTGCAGGGGGCCCCCCGTCCCTGAGGACGGGAGGACCGTTCCCTCAGGCCGTGGTGCAGCCACTGACGCTCCGCTTCCAGACGTGGCGAGCTATGTTGGGACCGCTTTCACTCTAGTTGGACGCTGAGAAGCAGCTATGCCCTGCAGTTCACCTGTCGCCCTCCTCTCTGTCACCACACGGACGCCTACTTCCACGTCCCCATTTTGAGAAGGCACAGAACCTTCCTCCGGTTCGCCGTGGGGACCAGGTATTTTCAATACAACCGGCTCCCCTTCGGCTACTCACTCGCTCCTTGCACCTCTGCCAAGTGTGTCGAGGCGGTGCTGGAGCCCCTCTGTCGTCGTGGTCTGAGGATCCTCACCTACACTGACAACTGGCTCATACTAGCGCCCTTTTAACAAGAGGCAGTGGCGCACACGGCCCAGGTCCTGCACCACATCGAGCTCCTGGGGTTCATGGTGAACCGAGACAAGAGCGCGCTCACCCCAGCTCAGCACATGGCTTACCTGGGTTTGGAGCTGGACACGCTCTCTATGACGGCCCTCCTCTCCAGGGACAGGTGAACCTCTCTCCTCTCGGCCCTGAGGTCTGCCGTTTGATCAGGACCATCCGGGGTTTAATGGCTGCGGCCCACCCGCAGGTGGGTTGGGCCTTCTACACATGCGCAGGCTGCAGCGGTGGTTCTCACACCTCCGCTGCTTGGGGAAGCGGGACGGACACAGAAAGGTCTCGATCCCGCCCCAGGCACGCCAGGATCTCCTTTTCTGGATGGATCTACTCTCCTCATGCAAGGAGTCCCCTTGGGCTCCGTATCACATCACGTCGAGGTGTTCATGGATTCGTCTCTTGCAGGATGAGGAGGCTGCCTCGGCCATCTTGCAGTGGGCGGGGCCTGGGGTTCCGCACCTGTTCACATCAATGTGTTGAAAATGACGGCGGTGCAGCAGGTCGTGCTCCATTTCCAAGCCAGGCTGAAGGACAGCCATGTGCTCGTCAGGTCGGACAACACCACGGTGGTCACATACCTGAACGGGCAGGGGGGGACTCGGTCTCCTCCTCTTCATCGCAAAGCGGTGGAGATCCTACTGTGGGCGGACCGGCACCTCGCCTCTCTCAGAGCGCGACATGTGCCCGGGGTTCTCAATGTCGGCGCAGACAGAATGTCCTGGGGAGGCCCACTCCGTGACGAGTGGGGCCTGTCCCTGTGGGTGGCAGCCCGACTCTGGCACAGGTTCAGCCCCCCAGTGGCAGACCTTTTCGCCAGTGCAGAGAACGCACAGTGCCCACTCTGGTTCTTGCCCAGGTCGTCAGACGGACCCCCTCTCGGGGTAGACGCCTTCGCACACAGGAACTGGCCTCCGGGCCTCCTACACGTGTTCCCTCCGACCCACCTCTTAACCCTGTTGCTGCGCAGGGTGAGGATGCAGAACCTCCACATGATTGTCGTGGCTCCGGACACCCCGAGCGCCCCATTGGTTCCCGGACCTGGTTCAGTTGGCGGTCGGAGACCCATGGCCGATCCCCGACGGGCCCCTTGCTGCAGGCAGGGGGCGCCCTCCGATCCTGCCCTCTCCTGGGCGGGAGGCTCCTGGCTTGGAGGCTGAGTAGGTGAGACTAAAGGAACTAGATCTCCCTCCAGCGGTGGCATCCACCATCCAGAGTGCCAGGGCCCCCTCCACTGTCAAGGCCTACAGGTTTCGGTGGCAGCTCTTCACGACGTGGTGCTCGGAGAGGGGTTTGGACCGGGTCTCCTGCGCCATTGGTGGAGTTTTGGAGTGTCTCCAGGTCCTGCTGGACAGCGGTCGTGCTGCATCCACTCTGGCGGTGTTTGCATCGGCCATTACAGCAGGTCATGGCGGCTTCGGCCGCTTCTCTGCACGCAGTCACCCGCTGGTGAAGCGGTTTCTGCGTGGGGCGTGTCGGCTACGGCCACCCCCCAGACATGTGGTCTCCCCGTGGGACCTCCACACGGTGTTGGAGGGTCTTAAGGGACCCCTCTTTGAGCTTTTGGAGCAGGCAGAGGATCGCTTTCTCTCCTTTAAGGCCGCCATTTTGTTAGCGCTAGCATCCGCCAAGAGAGTTGGGGATCTCTGCGCCTTGTCGGTCCACCCATCCTGCATGGTGTTCAGTCAGGAAAGGGGACTCGTGCACCTCTGGCCTAATCCGGCCTTTCATCCCAAGGTGATCACTTCGGATTTCCGGTCGCCAGTGATCCGGATCAGAACGCTTAGCTCCCTGCCTGGCTCGTCTGGGGACGACCCGCGGTTCCATTGTTGCTGTGCCCAGTCAGGGCTCTGCGTTACTATGTTGAGCGCACAGCTGGCTTTCTCGCTACGGACCAACTGTTAGTGAGGTTTGCAGCCAGGGGGCGTGGATCCCCGCTGACCTCTCACGTCTCGCCCACTGGGTAGGGGGCGCTTTTGCAGCTGCCTATGAGGCGCAGAATCTCTCCCCAACGGCGGTGATTTGTGCTCATTCCAC
This sequence comes from Salarias fasciatus, assembly GCF_902148845.1. Taxonomy (NCBI): domain Eukaryota; kingdom Metazoa; phylum Chordata; class Actinopteri; order Blenniiformes; family Blenniidae; genus Salarias; species Salarias fasciatus. The sequence goes on along the minus strand of NW_021941229.1, from coordinate 5,993,913 downwards.
ACGGAGTATGGCTGCCTCTGTGGCCCTGTGCAGATGTGTCACGGTGGGTGACATCTACCAGACTGTACAAATGACCTCATTCTTTCTGCTCAAACTGCTCTTTAAACATGACCTTTTTGGACTGTTTGCACTATATCAGAGATTTATATTGCACATTCCAATTGTACACTGTATATAGTACAGTATATACTTTCTTCTTATTTATATTATTTGGAATGTTTTGGTGTTTATTTTGGGTATTCAAATATGTGTACATAGTTCAACGAATTAGAAGGCTACCTAGTGTGCGGCAACAATAGGTGCAAAATGTGAGCATGTCAGTGTTGAAATGTGTGACTTGTAGAAAAGGATTTGTGCACCTGTAAATATGATTTGTTCACCTGAAATTATGATTTTGTGAATATGTATTTTTGTTTTGTGTTGTGTGAAGAAAAAAAATCGGCACAAGAAATTAATTTACAAGTACACAACTCATAGAGTGTGGGACACCAAATTTGCTGAGACACATACAAAGTCAATGTTACAGGTGCTCAAACATTTGCACCTGAAATACCTTCATAAATATCTACCACCACTCCATTTAAAATTGTCAAAATTTGAGCATTTAAATGCATTAACAGAAATACTTTTCATTTTAAGATTATGGCTGCATTACTTGTCATGTGAATAAATTAATTGTTCCACCTGCATTTTCGGTTTCTTCTTTGGTTACACATTTCACGACTTGTTTGTGTTGAGGTTTGTTTTATGGATTTTTTTCATCAATAATAAAGTATGAAATCACTTGTGTCGTAGAGTTTCTGTATTTACAAAGGGATTCTTCCAGCAGGAGCCTCGGTGGGAGATGTCACTGTGAGGTTCTTTCAGAGCTCCACTCCAGATGTCATGAAAAGCTTTGGCTTCCAAGTGAGCTGAGGTTGTGTTCAGCTTGTGTCTTTCCTCGTGTCTCCAGCAGGTGGCAGTATGAAGCTGAAGGTTGTTTGTGATCCTGCAGAAAAGTGAGAGAAGAAGAAGCAGCAGGAAGTGTGTATCGTGTGAGTCTGTCTTCTGTGTCCTCCCGTCTCTTTTCCTTCAGCAACAATGAGTTCAGTTCAGGCTTTGAGAGAGTTTATCAACCGGAGACTAACTGCTGCTGCTGGAGAAATCTTCACCGTGTTTGAAGCAACTATCGTCCACTACGAGGAAGAGATGGCTCGTCAGCGCGAGCTGCTTCAAATCAGCTGCCAGCATCATCAGATCAAGTTAACAGGTATGGAGGAGTCTGAATGGAGACATAAAAGTGACTGGTGGAGGAACTCCACGGTTGTTCCTACTCTGATTGATCCTCCAGTGCGAACATTCCTGTTTATTGTCCGTCCGTCTGCTGTTGTGTTTCTTTGTACAAAAGTCAGCCCGCCTTAGCTCACTTCTCTGTGCTGAGTTTGTCTGTACTGAGATGAAATCACACACAGCAGCAGGCTTCATGAGGAAAATAGATGGTTTGGGCACAGTTTTTAATGTTTCTGCAGTTTCAATTAAATTTTAAATTTTGTTAGAATAGATGTCAATGGTCAATCGCTTTTTTTTTTACCTGTCGTTTCTCAGACATCCATAATGTGCAGATCATGAAAAAACAAAACAAAAACAAAAAAAACAGCTTGACTGCATGAAATTAGGTTTATTATAAAGAAGACCAGTATCTATCAGGCACCACGGTTTACCTGGGAGACGAGTCAGAGCCAGAAGGAATCTGTCTTTCACAGGTTTGTGTGCATCTCTGTTGTGGGAAAAATGATCCACACCATTGTTCAGTCTGTGAGGAATAAAGAAACCAAAATGGTCTTTGTGTTGTCTTGAAGCTTTCAGGACACAGGTCACACAGAGCCGTGCTGTCTGCAGGACTCCTGGGTCAGTGTTATTGAGTTCAGATAACAAACACAATTACTTGCTGGCTCTGGAGGGAGAGACGCTGCACAATTCACTCTTACTTAAAGCAATACTTCAACATTTTGGCAAATTGGCCCATTCAGCACAATTCCTTAGTCATTTCAAACAGCATACTTACTTTTTTTGTGAGGGCGAGCTGTTGTTTATTCAGAGGTGAGTCGGGGAAGGTTTTAGGGACTGAGACAATGGAAGTGAATGGTATTTTTGTTTCCCCTCGTCAAACTCATCAAATACACAATCCAACAACCCCAAAACACTTTGGTGGAGACGTTATAATCCGCACATTCACTACGCTGTGGAATATTAATGCAAAATAACGAGATTGATTTGTTTATGCGAAGATTGCTAAGACGGAACTACTTACTAAACATGGCGTCTGGGCGTAGTGATTTCAAAAGAAAAAGTAGTTCCCAGTATTTGCTTCAGTGTCGTAACACTACAATATTATTTGTTGGTGTTCCACAGCGTAGTGAATGTGTGGGTTTATAACGTGTCCACCCAAGTGTTTTGGGGTTGTTGGATTTTGTATTTGAGTTTGACGAGGGGGAACAAAAATACCATTCACTTCCATTGTGTCCGTCCCGAAAACCTTCCTTGACTCACCTCTGAATAAACAACAGCTCGCCCTCACAAAAAAGTGAGTATGCTGTTCGAAATGAATAAGGAATTGCGCTAAATGGGCCAATTTGCCAAAATGTTGAAGTATTGCTTTAATGCTGTTTCCTAACACAGTGCGGTGATGGCAGTGTACTGGTTTTCATCTGAGCTCAAAGTTTGTGCAGATAGTCTTGAAGGGAGTAACTGAAACTGTGCAGCGACTCCACCATCATTTCTCATCAGGTGTTAGTAGAACACTGGGTTTCACATAAAATAAATAGAACTGGAACATTCCGTTCAGCTTCGCATCAGTTCAAAACACTTCACAAACACAATATTACTTCATTTTACCTTTACATTCAACTGGGGATATATTGAAATGAAAATTTGTGGCTGAAGACGATTACAATTTCAATGCTTGGCCAATTACCAAATATTGAATTTGGTTAAGTTTTTCTTTTTTCCCCACTTTATTTTTTATTGCAAACATAGCCTAGAATAAAGTTTTAGACATGTTTCTAAAAATGTAAATGTTTTTTGAATATTCTATGTGTAATACACACAGTCGCCACACCAGGAGGACTGGCGCTGTTGCACAGACTACAGTCAACATTCTCTTACAAATGAGAAGAGTTATATCTTCCTGCCCCCAGTAGGGGACAGAGAATGCAGGGTCCTTCCCTGGATTAAATGCTCTCCCCCCACTGATCCTGGCCAGATCTCTCTCGGCGCCCCGAGAATCCCACACCGCGCTCGTGCAGAGTGTCGTAAAGCCGCACACGGCCGCGGCGCTGTTTACGGTGAAACACGGGCCATTCCTCATCTTTTGCCATGATGAACTCGCCAAATTATCAGAAAAATAAAAAGGAAAAGGCTGATATAAGGCAACAAAAAAAGAAACAAAGAGCGCACATATGATAAAAATGAAAATGAAACTTAAATTGCGTGTTTTGCTGGCACTTAAATTTGATCTGCTTGGGATTTGAACCCATTTAAATTTGATCTATGTGGGATTTTTATAAATTGTTTATTTTTTCTCCAGTTTTCCTTTTATTTCTTTTATTTTCCTTTTATTTATTTATTTCAATGCAGTGCCCATGCAAGTGTTCTTGTTAAAATTACCTCAGTTATTGCCTATACAGTTTGGCATTCAGTGAAAGATCATATTTTTTTAAAAAAAAATGTTTAATTGTGTTTCTTTACAAAGAAAAAAAAATGGATTAAAATCTTTTATTGTATTTCAAGCAAGAAAAATTGAGTTTTAATTTTTTGGCTATATCACCCACCCCTACCCCAAAGCCACCGTCAGTTTTCTTGAAATGAGCAGACTTGTTTCAAAATGTTAATGTTTTGAATGTAGCCTGTCCTGTCTCATCCATCCATCACTGTAAATCATTCTCATCCATCACCTCTGTGACTTTTGTCTTGTTTCCCTGCAGAGAGTCTACAGAAACACATTGGTAACCTGAAGACGGGCTCTTTCGTGGAGCAGGAAGAACATGAAGCTCCACACATTAAAGAGGAGGATCCTGTTGAGACGACTGTTCCTGGTGGTGAAAGTGAGAATTCCCTGGACTCAGAGAGAGACTTGACCACCCAGCGACTCACTGCTGCCGCCGGAGAAATATTCACAGAGTTTGAACGAACTATCCTCCAGTACAAGGAGGAGGTGGACCGTCAGCGCAGACTGCTGGAAATCATCAGTAATCCTCAAATCAGGTTACACAGAACAGGTATGTAGAAGTCTGAATGAACACATGAATGTGACTTGTGGAGGATCTCCATTGTTTTGGCTGTGTTTGGTTTATCCACCGCAGACTAGGGATGCACATGGTTAACCGTTTAACCGTTAACCGATAACAGGAACTTTGACCGGTTAATACTATCGGTTATTTATTTATTTATTTTTTTAAGCTCCAGCTCAAGCGGAGCTCTCCACAGAGCCGTGCGTCTTCATGCACGCTGGCATTATATTACAGATATCAATGATGGCGCTGCAGATGACTCCTTAATTCATGGATTAATTCCAGGTGCCTTCTTGTTGTACAGTAGGGGAGGGTGTGTATCTTTGTGCGCATTGACGCATGTGGCACAAAACCAGCGTTACATTGAATATTATTTTTTATCTCCAGACGCCGCGGGTCGTCCAGATTCACAGTGAAATGGTTCAGTGTGAAGCCGCATCATCCAGATCAACATTAAGCTTCATCAGAACTGTTTAAAAAATCGGATTTCAGAAGCTAAAACTTTATTTTGGAAATTAATCAGAACACACAAAGAAATCACCGGCGCGCTCACTCTCGACATAATTTAAAAAACAATAGGAGATGATTGAAGCCTACAGTGCTGTTAATTATGTCTAAGTCTTGTAGCTTTTTTTTTATATTTCAGTTGAGAATTTGCTGTCATTGTAAATCTGCAGTTAAGCACTGGACAGCGCTGAGTCAGTCACTCAGCTGAGCGCACATTTCCGTGTCGGAATGGTGGGACGTCTGCGTGTCGGAATAGCGGTATTTCGGAACGGTGATATGTCTAAATGGTGGTGCGTCGGAATGTCGGAGTGGCAGCATGTAACCACTCAACAGGGCGTTTAAAAGTCGTTCATGCTTCGAGTCGCTTTGGAGCCTCGGCGCTCCACCGATGCCACGCTCTTTCTGTGCGCGTTCCGCAGGCGCAGTGCTCCACACATCCTCCAGAAGCTTTTCCGGCACTACAGACCGTTTATCTGCTCCTTTATGACAGATTATTTAGAGAAAATTAAGCACATACATTGTCAGTATGTTATCATTTAATATTAAAGTTTATTTAGCCTTTTTTTTTTTTTTTTTTTTCTGGATCGCTGGTGCGGCGCTGGAGCGATTCTGTTGGCAGACCTTCTCCTCGCTCCAGACAGTCTGCCGTCTCCGTCCACGAGATTTTCACTCTGGTGTGTGGAGCAATCAGGCTGGAGCTCCGTCTGCCGTCACTTTTACTGTCATGTTTTGTTTGCTGTGGCGCTCTGGCGATGCGTATGCCGGCGCGACCTGAGCGCAACGCGGTCACAAATTGTGGCTGCTGCGCGGACGTCCACAGATCGGTCCGCGCAGACCAATGCGCAACGCACACCCACGCAGACATGTGAAGCATGGACGGGCCTTAAATCTTATCGGTTAACGGTTATTAACCGGTTAAAGGGCGTCGGTTATCGGTCATAGAAAAAATATAAAATGTGCAGCCCTACCACAGACAGAAGCAGGATTTGTGTCTGGTAAATTTTTAGAATCTGTATTCACCATACTGGTGACTCCTAATATCAGGGTGTTTCACTTGGCGTCCATTTTCTTGGATGTTGTCGAACATCCTGTATGTTTTTTCGGTGTTCCTCCTCTGAGCATCCCATAATCAGCCGGCGGTCACATGATCACCCCTGAACTGTCAACCCTAACCTAAACTCTCCCAAACTGGCAACCTACGTGACACTCTGAAGAGGAGGAGGGAAGAACATGATGTGATGCACCTTTAAACGCAGGACGTGTCATTATCACTACATCTCAGACAGCAATGTTGGGGTTTACGTTTACTAAATTACTAAAGTGTGGATTACCAAAGGTGATTGACTACTTAAAGTAATTTTATTAAATTATTAAATTGAGTAAATTGCCATTTACTAATCAATAATAACAGATGATTTGCTGTGAGTCACTAGTAACAATCAGTTGTGGTTTAATTGATTATTGATTAAACATGGAAGATTATTGGATGAACCACTGGTAAAAGGTTTACACAGAAAGGAAATCGTTATTCCACCAGCTGTTCAGCAGCTGAAGGTTTTTGTCAAGCGGTGATATAAAGGCTGCATGCTGTTTTTTAAAATTTGAATTAAAGCTGGGTGATGTGGCCTCAAATCAGTACCACGTTATACTGAGCAGTTCACCTCGATAACGATGAACTTTGGGGGGATTTAGTCACAGCTTTATATTGTACTGATTTAAACTTCTGACAGTTTACTTTGGGTGGTGTTTACTTTTGGCTCAGATGGTGCAAACTTTATTGTTGTTTTATTTCTCATTGTATGGGGTAGGGCTGGACGATATGGCCAACAAATTTATCACGATATAGGTCTTAATTTTGGTCGATACGATATAATTCCGATATCGATATAAATAATACAAAAGCATCAGAAAAACTGTTAAGAATCATGCATACAATGTACTACCTGTAAAACTAGAAACTATTGATCCAGGAAGCTCCTCCAGTATAAAATTTTAGAAATAAAAACTACAATAAATTAAATGTTTACCTTTTATTTAAGAAATACGAAATCACTGTCAAATAAACAGAAGTTTCACCTTTTTCAATATAAATAGCTTTAACTTTACACTTAAATACAGTTATGTTATTGTTATAGATTCAAACAAAGGTGCTTTAACCAGGAAGAAAAACGTGCTCAGAATTACTGCAATAAACAGAAAAAAGAGTGAGCAACAACAAACATAAATATTACTGGGACAGGGAATTGAAATAACCGCCATACACTCACCTTTTCAATAGTAATAGCTTTAACTTTTAAACTACAACACAGTTTTTCTTATAGATTTAAACAAAGGTGCTTCAACCAGGAAGAAAAATAAAAGTGCTCAGAATTTCTAAGGTTAAGCACAGAATTACTTAAGGTTGTAGTGATTATGGTGACACTGCAGTGAATCCCTGTCCTTTTTTTTTTTTTTTTTTTTTTTTTTTTGTGGTATTTGCCTTCACTGTTTCAGCGTTTTGTAAATTGTAGATGATGTGGAATTTTTGGTGAATCAGTGCCAAAGATGACGAGTCAAGGTGTTGACGCTGCACAAGGAGGATTTATTGAGGATTGCAGAGGAAGCACACACAAATCAGCTGATCGAGAGCAAGACTGTTGCTAAGGCTGGACAATTAATTGAATTTTAATCTTGAGTTTGATTTTGGTTACTCACGATCATAAAAATGTTATAATCGGAGAAAAACGATTAATTAGCCGCATGGCGCGGCGTGTTTGTAATTTCCTACGCTGCCAAAGTTCCATGAATGCACCTTGTGCATGCAGCTGCAGCAAGGGCTCTATCAGCAACACGTGAAGGAAGCGGTTTACAAACATGGCAGAAAAGGAGCCTTTAGTTGACAAGAAAGGTAGGACTACTTCAGTCTTCTGGAAGCATTTTGGCTTCAACTCGTCGGACATCCAGCATCCCTGCCACAAGTGCTGCATCAGAGCGGGTTTTCAGCGCAGGTGGAAATGTTGTCACCTGCCTTCGTTTGTCACGGAAGCCAGACCAAGTGAACAGACTTGTCTTCCTTGCCAAAAACCTGTAGGAAGTTAACTACAGGGAGTTTTTAGCTATGCAGCCAACCCCTCTTCTGTTATTTAAAATAGTTTTTGAGAGAGTTCAAAGAATATTTTCAGGTTGTGTTTTTGACTGAGTTATTAGTGTATTTTGCATATTGCTATTTTTGCAAGTTTTATAGAAATGCATGCAGATTGGGTATTTATTTTTATTTGTTTTATTGATATTATTTAAGATATTAATTTTTTATAAGTTTATTTTTGATTGTTCTTTCAAGTTGTAGTTTAATAAATACTAAAGTTTTGGAATTATAAATAATCGTGGTTATTAATCGTGATTTCAATATCGATCACCATAATCATGATTATTATTTTTGCCATAATCGTCCAGCCCTAGCTGTTGCTCCGACAAGGATCCAGCCCGACTATGGCATGACTTCCGGCCATGCCATCTCATATAGCTAGATCTCACGAAACTAGCAGACGCTGTTTCCAAGTGACTTCAGACAAAACAGAGCGGCCTTCACACTGTGTTCCTGAGAACTTTGAATACAAAGCATTATTCCATATCAGTAATCGGTCCCTTAACCCGCAGCACCAGAATCTGAAGTATGGGCTAATGTTTACTACTTAACCTGAAGGGGCAGCATTGCGCTAAACAAGCGTACAGCCTTCCGGAAATCATTAGAAGAAGAAGAACCCACAACACTACGGCTGCTCATATAAACAATATTGTTTCTGATGCTTGATAGACAGCCACTTTTAATAAAAATGAGCTTGTAGCATGTAGTCCACCTCACAACGATGGGATGGAGGCGCCCTTTGTAAGTTACTGACGTTTTGTTAAAGAGTTGAGACCGAAAATCTCATGCTGCCGACTTTAATGGGCTGTTCAGTGAATAATTTACCTACTTCGTGGCCACAAATTAGCTTGTGGAAGCTTGTTGTTTTTTTTATATAGCGCTTTTCAGGACACTCAAAGACGCTTTACATTGCATTATTCATTCACGCCATACTGGGTGGTGGTAAGCTACTGCTGTAGCCACAGCTGCCCTGGGGCAGACTGACGGAAGCGAGGCTGCCATTCTGCGCCATCGGCCCCTCCGACCACCACCAACCATTCACTCTCACAACTTTCATACTAGGCAAGGTGGGTGAAGTGTCTTGCCCAAGGACATAACGACAGTTTTACGCCTGTGGGAGCAGGGATCGAACCACCAACCTTCCGGTTATAAGACGACCTGCTCTACCGTCTGAGCTACTGTCGCCCACTTGTGTTTTACATCACAAGTTCTCATTTTGGAGCTCAAACTTACCGCGGTGGAGCTTAGCTTGTAGCCTGAGCTGAGGACGGCCAGCTGTGGTGTGCTGCAGAGCACTGATCACTCTCTTGCGGCGCTTTCTGTTCGGCTTGAATCGGCGGCGCCATGAACAGCGATTGTGATTGACAGTGATTGTGAAACGCATACTGTAATGCACTGTATTGAAATATCGAACATTTGTTTAAAACTCATATCATCGTTATTGGATAAAAATATACCGCGGTATATATTGCTATCGAAATTCTGTCCAGCACTAGTATGGGATCAATTTACTTGAAATTTCAATAGATTTATCAAGATTAGGGTAGAAAACATATCTGTGTATTATAGCTGGGCCGCTAACAGCAGTAACGTGCTGCGTTATCGCGAGACTCTTATCGTGCGATTAAAAAAAATGTTGCCGGTAATCTGTTACCCGTTTCCCACTGGCCAAAAAACCCGTTTAAACCCGCTAACAATCGGCTCCTCATGGCAGTGGGAAAGGGTTTAATCGTCATAATGAAAGGCGACTGGTTTAATCAAACGCCGCCTGGTCACATGATCTGGTCACATGACCAGACAGCCGCTCGTGCTGCGCACCCGTAGCTAAGCTACTCGGTTCTAACAAGACATCAAACATGAAGCTCCAGGTACATTATCCACCTCTAACCTGTTAGTCACCATAATCACACAGTTTGTCCTCCAGTCCCCCGCCTGCTATGTGAGGAGAAGTGGGGCAGCCGGCACGAAAAAAACTGTGCAAATGGTTAAGGCTGGGCAATTTTATCGATTCTGTGATATAAATCGATATTTTTTTCGCCAGAAAGTATCGATCTTTCAGCCGCAAGTATCGATAGATTAAGTCTCATTCAAATCCCGCTTGTTCCGTCCGGCACTCTGCTCGCTGCCCCCTCCCCGTGCTCCGTCTGCTTTGCAGGAAGAGCAATTAGGTCAGCCAGCCACTGGTGTCGCTGTAGCACTTCTAGTAAGTTACCCACAGAAGAAGAAAGAGCAAGAAGGATCGAGAAAATGGCAGGGAATTTAACTCCAGCGCCGCCGTGTCTTAAATCAGATGTGTGGGAGTACTTTGGTTTTAAAAAAAAGAAAGAAAGTGTTGATTTGGACAAAAATTTTGCGGTTTGCAAGCTGTGTCACACAAACGTCAAATACTCAGGAAATACAACGAACCTACGGGCGCACCTCAAACGTCACCAGTGAGTTAAATGTGTTCAAATGGCACGTTGTTACTTGAATTATTGGCTGTTTTAAGAGTAACCAAGGTACTATGTTTACTAACTGGGTGGCTAGAGGGATACCCTCAGATGTTAAATGTGAAGTAAAAAAAACTGTAAAAGAAACTGTTCAGAACAGGCCACTTGCTGCAATTTTCAATGTGCACTGGAATGCTGTTGCACTTTATTTACCTCACAAAGGCTTGCAAGCCACAGTTTGCACTGTTTCAATAAGAAATACATTTTCTCGCCACGTCTTTGATTCCCTTTGTGCAGCATTTGCAAGCTGTAGACTCTCTCTGCCTAGTCAGAGCCATATATTGTGTATTTGATGCATTCTTTTTTCAGTTTGTTAAATCAATCCAAGTCAATGGAACAGTAACAAGATGTCACCAAAATCACACTTTCCCCTGAAAATCTTGTAGAAAATGACGTTAGTTTAACAAATCGTATCGAGTTGCATCGAATCGTATTGGATCATATCGTTGGCCAAAAATCGTGATATATATCATATCGTGAGCAGAATATCGTGTATCGTATCATATCGTCAAATGAGTGTATCGCTACAGCCCTACAAATGGTCATGCCACAGCCGGCATCGTAATTAAAAAACAAAGAGGCTTTTGGCCGAGTTGGTAAGCAGCTTACAGTCAAGTCGGCACCGACCAACTCGGCCACTTGAGAGCCCCCCCGTGAGGCCGACTTGACTGTATCCCGGGGGTGGTGCCAAGTTGGCCAGGGCCGACTTGGATTGGTGCGAACCCGACTGTAATCCGGTAAACGTACAATGTGGGGGTAGTTGGCAACAATGAAAATCTGCCCAAAAAACCGAGGCTAGACCCCGACCTCTTGAAGATCGCGAAGAGTTAAAAAATGAGAAGTCAGGAGGTAAAAGTTCAGAAAATGCCACTAACTCACCGGGTTTAAGCCATGTCTCAGTCGCAAAGAAAAAGTCCAAATGTCTCAATGAGATGAAGTCATTTAAAACAAATGACTTGTTGAGTGAACACACGTTGTATAAAGCTATACGAACGCAAACATCCTGCCGGTCGGTAGCTGGGGCACGGTTCAACGTGCGGAGATTTCCAGGGTTAATCCCACATCCGCGGTTCCAACGCTGTCTGGCAGTGCAGGTGGCCGCTGGGAGCAGCTGATCCTCAGCCAGAGTGCCTCCAGGATAGACGGGTATCACGCAGCGCACAGCGCGATCCGAAGCCAGGGACAGCGAGAGGTGCTGTGGCAAAGGAACTGGACCGCCTCCGCGAGCCAGCCGCAGGTAAGCCTTGGATCAGACAAGAGCACCAAAGCGTTTCCCTCTTCTCTTGGGGCGCTTTCTCCTGGCGGTGAAACAAGGTGCTCTCTGTAGGAACACTGGTATAGACCGGAGAGGTGGAGGAGGACTGAAGCCTTGTTTGTGGCCTCCACGATTGACCAGCAATTCACAGGATGCTCTGATGTTTAAAAGTGACTGGCGATCATACATCAGAAGAGCTGAAACATGATGAAAATAAAAGCTATCGCCGTGCACAGTGCTGGCGCCATCTTGACTTGGGAAGGTGAGCAGGGCGTGGTCCAGGAACCGGAGTGCAGCAGAGCAGGAAGCAGCAGAGTAACGTCTAACAAACTGACTATGGCTGGTTTACGGTCCGTTTACGGTTTACATCTGCAACTGCAGATGTAGCGTAACTGCAGTGACCTCTTCTGCCTGTCAAACTGGGGCACCTGGTAGCTGATGGTGAGGATGTTTTGACGCATGTAAAATCACATGCTCCCTCCACTGCTTTGTTCAACAATAATCACGGTGCTGTTTATCGTCCAGTTTTTGATCCACACACTCCAATATAAGCTAAACCTTTTCCACTTTCCACAGTAATTGTCTGCTTACCAGTGCAGATACGTTTTCACCAGTTCAAAATGAAACAAGCACCATTGTTGAAACAAGCTAAGTCATTCCACTCCATGGTCTAGAACTGATTCTCCCTCAGTCAGCCACCTATGAGCATCTCACCTGGCTGATTACATGACCTGACCCTGTTCACGGCTGGGATGTGTCAAGTGGTGGGAAACTCACAGCAAAAATAAATGACCAGCAATACAAATAAAACGCATATCCAGAAATGGCTCTTACAGTAACTGACCTTTTATCTTGGAATTTTTTGTCTCTCCAGAGCTTCCACAGCACCGTGACTGTGTGGAGGAGCAGCTCTTTAAACTGGAAACAAACTGCTGTCTAGAGCAGGAAGAACCAGAACCTCCACAGATCAAAGAGGAACAAGAAGTACCAGAACCTCCACAGATCAAAGAGGAACAAGAAGAACCAGAACCTCCACAGATCAAAGAGGAACAAGAAGAACCAGAGGAGGAACCAAAGCCTTTAAAGTTTGAGGAGCAGGAGGAACTCTGTACCAACCAGGAGGGAGAGCGCCTCATTCTGAAGTTGGAAGATGAAACCTTGAAGGTCCCTTCTGTTCAGGAGCAAAGCTACCTGAGTGAACCAGAAGTAGCAGACACTGAGCAGTTCCTCTCTCTTGACTCTGAAGTCCATGATGTGAAAAAACATATTGACTCAGAATCAACTAGAAATGCAGAGATGAACAAAATCAGCGTATTTCAAAGTGACTGTGTGGAGAAAGTTCCTGTGTCAGAGAATCAGGCTGAGTGTGAAAAGATTCTTTGTGAGGAAATCTCTGGGAAAACTGTCCAGAAAAAACGTAAATTATGTCAGAACTTAGGAAGTGTGACTGAGAAGAAAAAAATTGCTTGTAAAACATGTGAGAAAAGTTTCAGTCGAAAGAGTAAATTGTTGCTCCACATGAGAACTCACACAGGTGAGAAGCCGTATTCTTGTGAAGCATGTGGGAAATGTTTCAGTCAGAAAAGTTCTTTGTTGGAACACATGAGAACTCACACAGGTGAGAAGCCGTATTCTTGTGAAACATGTGGGAAAAGTTTCAGTCAAAACGGTAGTTTGTTGATTCACAGTAGAACTCACACAGGTGAGAAGCCATATTCTTGTGAAACATGTGAGAAAAGCTTCAGTCAAAAGAGTCATTTGTTGACCCACATGAGAACTCACACAGATGAGAAGCCATATTCTTGTGGAATATGTGAGAAAAGTGTCGGTCTAAAGAGTGAGTTGTTGGTCCACATGAGAACTCACACAGGTGAGAAGCCTTATTCTTGTGAAACATGTGGAAAAAGTTTCAGACAAAACTGTCATTTGTTGGTCCACATGAGAACTCACACAGGTGAGAAACCTTATTCTTGTGAAACGTGTGGGAAAGGTTTCACTAGCAGCAGTCATTTGTTGGTCCACATGAGAACTCACACAGGTGAGAAGCCATATTCTTGTGAAACATGTGGGAAAGGTTTCAGTAACAGCAGTTCTTTGTTGCGCCACATGAGAACTCACACAGGTGAGAAGCCATATTCTTGTGAAACGTGTGGGAAAGGTTTCAGTCGAAAGAGTCATTTGTTGCACCACAGTAGAACTCACAGGTGATAAGCCATATTCTTGTGAAACGTGGGAAAAGCTTCGGTAGACATGGTACATTGCTGAAGCATGTGAGAACTCACAGCTGAGAAGCCGTATTCTTGTAAAACGTGACAAAGGTTTCAGTCAAATCTCTCATCCGAGTTGTCACGTGAGAACTGACATAGCTGAGAAGTTGTGTTCTTGTGAAGTGTGATCAAAGCTTCAGTCACCAGTCTGGCCTGAGACATCACACGCTGTATCAGCAGCAGTTGAAAATTGCAATGTTAAATGGTTGCAGAGCAGAAATTAAAGCATGAGTTAACAAGCATTGTGTTGATTTTGCAGCAAAAACACTTCCCCAGTTTGATTTGACCTGTATGACCCGTAAAGCCAGGTTCTACTTCGTAAGTGCTTAGCCCGCCTACGGGCTTCGCTAGTGGCACACCTCCAATCTCTGTCCAGTCCACTGAGACTATACAAAGCTCGACGCACCAATCCCCGCACGCGATGGCGCAGCGCCACGCCCCACACCGATGGTACATAACCTCGGATGGCGCTAAGCAAACCCTTCTTCTTTCTCAGCATCTCCATGAGACTTAGAAGCCTCTATTCTCCGGATCAAGATTCGACTAGGATGGATTCGCCGGCCCGGGACCAGTCGCCATCGGGCGTCGGGCCGTTCTTCTGCCGCTCCTGCGGCATTCCGCTCATCGTGCAGGACTGTCACGAGCTCTGCTTCCTCTGCCTTGGCTGGCAGCATCACCGCCAGCGGACCTCCTGCACGGCCTCCCTCGCGCTGCCGCTCGAAGAAAGCCAGCGGCGAGCAGCCTTCATGGGCGCAACCTCCCCCGGCTCCTGCCGGTGAGGACGACGCCGAGGAGACCGCCTCCGCCGCCGCCTGCGACTGGGCCGAGATCCGCGGCAACATCAGCAGCAGCAGCGTGTCTGTGTCACGGAGTTCGACTCGGTTCGACTCCGCCTCCACCGCATCCCGTCTCCCCCGTGAGCCTGTGGAGCACCTCGCGGGGCTCTTCACTTCAGCCGCCGAGCGCTAGGCCTCGCGCTGCCGCCGCAGCCTCCGGAGCCGGTGCAGCGTGATTTTGCACTCGGGCTGGCAACCCGGTCACGGGCTCGGTCCCGGACTGCGGTCCTATGTCCCGCTGTGCTGTCGTTTCAAGCTCACGTGCAGTGGGACTGGGGTACGCCACTTGCCGCCAAGGGTGCGGTGAAGGGCTACCGAGAGTATTCTTGTGTGGAGGGCTGGCCGCCGGTCTCCGGAGTGCCTGCCATTGAGGACTCCGTTCGGCTGTGCCTCCTCCCCCGATCCTCCGCCTGGCCCGGCGGAAAGCCCGTGCTGCCGTCGGAAAGGGACAGGCGCATGGCGAGCTTCCTGGATCGTGGCTACGCTAGCGGCAACCTGACGTTCGCCCTAGCCAATAACATGACCTTCCTCCTGGGCTCTGTGGACAAGATCTGCCACGAGAAGTCCCAGCTTTCCCCCGAAGACATCGTGGAAGTCCAAAATACGGCCGAAGTCCTGATGCGCATGTGCAGAGCCATCGCCGTCAGTGGAGGCCGTGTCATGGCCAACGCACAGCTCGCCATGAGGCACCTGTGGCTTGGTCTGTCTTCTTTATCTGATCGGGACCAGCGGGGTGTCCTGGGACTCCCCCTGTCCACCTCTTCTCTTTTTGGGCCCGATATACAGGTGATCATCGAGCGCCTGGAGGCAGCAGCACGAGGCTCGCAGCAGCTCGCCCCGCACCTCCAGCCCCGCCGTGAGCCGCCGCCGCAGCGCTGTCGCTCCGCGGACCAGCGGCGTCCCGCTCCTTGGAGCACCTCGGCACCTGGACAGACCGGACCGTCTTTCCGCCGATCCTCCCGGGGCGCCGATCAGTCCAGACGGTCCCGCGCTCCCGAGACACGGAGCGCCCCGTCCGCTCGACCCGCACTTGCCAGCAAACATGCAAATAAAGGCCGTCAGGCCCGTTACATCTTCCAGAGAGCAGCATCCCTCCTCTCCCCCGTGTTAGCATGATCGAAAAGTGCAAAACCCGGCTGGGCCCTTCTCCCTCCCTCCACCCGCTCCGCGATAAGGCGGCTGAGGATGGTGAGCGGAATGCGCACGGAACCGCCTCTTCACCGGCGCTTTCTTCGCGCTCTGGCCGCAATGCGGCTGCGGACACGGGGCATAGCAGCGCGCTGGAGCTGCTAGCTTTCCCGCTGTGTGCGTCACGCAAGCGGTGCGCTGCTGATGTCTTTTCAGCGCCCAGCAAACGCTTCAGGCTGCACTCTCCACCGGCTTCGGCTCGAGTGAGCATTTCGAAGCGTCAGAGCGACGGCTCCGGCCCGGCCCGGATCCCCGCCGTGGGGTATCCCGGCCCCGGCCGCACCCATAGCGCTCTCAGCAGCGTTTGTCCGCCGACCTCCGCTCGTGTTAGCATGACGAGGCGTCAGCAGCGGTGCCGTTACGCCCCGGGCTGCCGACATGCAGCGCCCCAGCCCCGGCGCCACTCATGCCGCTCCCAGCGGAGTTTCTCTGCCGAGCGTCAGACTCACGCCGGCCCGGGTGTCCGCCGTAAAGCGCCCCGATCCCGGCCTTATTCGTGTTGCTCCCGGCAGCGCTCCCTCGGCTTCCCCGTGTGTTGTCACGGCGGAGCCTCGGAGCAGCGGAGCTCTGCCGTCCCGGGCTCCCGCTATTGAGCGTCCCGGCTCCGGCTTCAGCATCACGGCCAGTGATCCGGAAGGCTCCGACATCAGCACCGAGGACAGCGACCCGGAAAACTCCGGGATCGCGCTGCCTCTGCTCGGGTTGTCCCCAGCAAAGCGCCGGTCCGCGGCCCCCTGGCGGCCGCCCGCTCTCATTCAGGGGACGCCTACTCCACAGCCCTTTCGCCGGGGGCCCCCCGTCTCCCGAGGCCGGGAGGACGGGTGGGCCGTCCCCGCTGGCCGTGGTACAGCCACTCACGCTCCGGTTTCACACGTGGTGTGTTATGTTGGGACCGCTTTCTCCCTGGCTGTTCAGGACACTGAGAAACGGTTATGCCCTGCAGTTCGCCTGTCGTCCGCCTCTCTTCAACGGCATCCTTCGTACGCGGCTCGCATGCCCTGCGGGGATGGCCGCTCTCGAGGCAGAAGTAGCCTCACTCCTCCGCCGGGGTGCAGTCACGGAGCTGAGCGCGACAGAGGCGCACTCGGGTTTTTATTCCCCCTACTTCTTGGTCCCCAAGAAAAGCGGGGGTGTAAGACCCATTCTGGACCTGAGGGTTCTCAACACTCACATAGCCACCAGGAGGTTCCGCATGCTGATGGTCAAACACCTCCTGGAGAGCATTTGACCTGGGGACTGGATGACTTCGATCGACCTGACGGACGCCGACTTCCACATCCCCATTCTCAGAAGGCACATTTTCAATACAACCGGCTCCCCTTCGGCTACTCTCTCGCCCCTCGCACCTTTACCAAGTGTGTCGAAGCAGCGTTGGAGCCCCTCCGTCGTCATGGTCTGAGGATCCTCACATCGACGACTGGCTCATACTGGTGTCCTCTCATCAGGAGGCTGTGCTGCACACAACCCAGGTCCTGCACCACATCGAGCTCCTGGGGTTCATGGTGAACCGACACAAGAGCGCGCTCACCCCAGCTCAGAGCATGGCTTATCTGGGGTTGGAGCTGGACTCGCTCTCTATGACTGCCCGCCTCTCCGAGGAGAGATGGACCTCCCTTCTCTCGACCCTGAGGTCTGCAGTGACCACACCCGTGGTCGGGGTTCGTCTGATCAGGACCGTCCTGGGTTTAATGGCCGCGGCCCACCCAGTGGTCCGGCTGGGCCTTCTACACATGCGCAGGCTGCAACGGTGGTTTGCACGCCTCCGCTGCGTGGGGAAGTGGGACGGATGCAAACGGTTCCCGATCCCGCCCCAAGTACGCCAGGATCTCCTTTATTGGATGGATCCTGCTCTCCTAATGCAAGGAGTTCCCCTGGGCTGAGTGTCGAAGTGTTTACCGATGCGTCTCTCGCGGGATGGGGAGGCACCCTAGACCACCACGCAGTGGGCGGTGCTTGGTATTTGACTCCCACTCACATACAATGGGGGAAATAAGTATTGAACGCATTAACTGTTTTGTCATTACATTTATTTCCAAAGATGCAATTCATGTGACATTTCTTCCAGACACTGGTATTAACTCAAATAATCCACACATGAAAAGAAATCACAACATTCAAATCCATAAATAGTGATTATGTGGAATTAAGTGCAATAACACAGGAAAAAAGTATTGAACACACTATCTGAGACTCGTTTAATACTTTGTGGAGAAGCCTTTGTTTGCAATGACTGCTTCCAGACGCTTGTTGTATGTATGAACTAATCGCCCACACTGCTCAGGTGTGATTTTTGCCCATTCCTCCGCACAGATTGTCTTCAAATCCTGAATATTCTTTGGTGCCCTCTGGTGAACCCTTATCTTTAGTTCTTTCCACAAATGTTCGATCGGATTTAAGTCAGGTGATTGACTGGGCCATTCTAACACATTGATTTTCTTTTTTTTAAACCATTCGAGAGTCAACTTTGCCGTGTGCTTCGGATCGTTGTCCTGTTGAAAGGTCCAGCCCCGTCTCATCTTCATCATCCTGGTGGATGGCAGGAGGTTCATCTCAAGAATTTGCCGATAGATGTTTCCATTCATTGCTCCTTCAATTATATGAAGTCTGCCAGTACCACGAGATGAGAAACAACCCCATGCCATGATGTTTCCACCACCAAACTTCACTGTTGGTATAGTGTTATTTGGGTGATGTGCAGTGCCATTTCTCCTCCAAACATGGTGTGTAGTATGACAGCCAAAAAGTTCAATTTGGTCTCATCTGACCAGACAGCATTCTCCCAGTATTCCACAGGCTTATCCAGATGCTGTTTAGCAAACTTTAGACGAGCTTCAACATGCCTTTTTTTGAGGAACGGAGTCTTGCGGGCTGAGCGTCCATAGAGGCCATGGCGGTGGAGTGCATTGCCTATCGTTTTCTCTGTAACACTTGTACCTGCTGCCTCCATGTCTTGCTGGAGTGCTTTCCGGGTGGCCCTTGGCTCTTTGAGAACTCTTCTGACCATCTTTCTGACTCCCTGGTCAGAAATCTTGCGAGGAGCTCCTGTGCGCGGCCTGTTGATGATAAGGTGATGCTTCTTCCACTTGCGGATAATGGCCCCAACGGTGCTTACTGGAATACTCAGATTCTTTGAGATAAGTCTGTAACCAGTTCCATTCTGATGCTGAGCAACAATCAGGCTGCGAAGGTCTTGAGAGAGCTCCTTGCTTTTACCCATCATGAGATGTGTCTTGTTTGACTACTTGGTGAAAAAACAACCTGTTTGTAGGGCCATCAATTAGCACTAACCCAGCTGATGTTGGTTTGCACTTATAGGAAGTACAAAGACTAATTACTTTCAGGTGTGAGATGGTATGGTGCCTTTCCTTGACAAACTATACAGCTTTCCCATGGTGTGTTCAATACTTTTTTCCTGTGTTATTGCACTTAATTCCACATAATCACTATTTATGGATTTGAATGTTGTGATTTCTTTTCATGTGTGGATTATTTGAGTTAATACCAGTGTCTGGAAGAAATGTCACATGAATTGCATCTTTGGAAATAAATGTAATGACAAAACAGTTAATGCGTTCAATACTTATTTCCCCCATTGTAAATGTGCTGGAAATGACAGCGGTGCAGAGGGTCCTGCTCCATTTCCAAGCCAGGCTGAAGGACAGCCATGTGCTCATCAGGACGGACAACACTACGGTGGTCGCGTACCTGAACAGGCAGGGGGGGATCCGGCCTCCCCCTCTTCATCGCATAGCGGCGGAGATCCTCCGGTGGGCGGACCGGCACCTCGTGTCTCTCAGAGCGCGTCACGTGCCCGGAGTCCTCAACGTCGGTGCAGACAGAATGTCCCGGCGAGGCCCACTCCACGACAAGTGGGGCCTGTCCCCGTGGATCGCAGCCCGACTCTGGCGCAGGTTCGGATGCCCAGTGGCAGACGTTTTCGCCAGTGCAGAGAACGCACAGTGCCCACTCTGGTTCTCGCTCAGGTCGTCAGACGCCCCCCCACTAGGGGTAGACGCCTTCGCACACAGGAGCTGGCCGTCGGGCATCCTGTACGCGTTCCCTCCAGTCCACCTCTTGACCCCGCTGCTGTGCAGGGTGAGGTTGCACAATCTTCACATGATCGTGGTGGCTCCGGACACCCCGAGTGCGCGGTGGTTCCCGGACCTGGTTCAGTTGGCAGTTGGGGACCCGTGGCCGATTCCCGACGGGCCCGACACACTGCAGCAGGCAGGAGGCGCCCTTCGGTCCCGCCCCTTCCTGGGCGGGAGGCTCCTGGCTTGGAGGCTGAGCGGGTGAGGCTGGTGGAACTAGACCTCCCCCCAGCGGTGGTGTCCACCGTCCGGAGTGCCAGGGCCCCCTCTACTGTGAAGGCCTACAGGTCTCGGTAGAAGCTCTTCACGTCGTGGTGCTTGGAGAGGGCCTTGGAACCGGTCTCCTGCACCATTGGTGGAGTTTTGGAGTTCCTCCAGGCCCTGCTGGACAGCGGTCGCGCTGCATCCACCCTGGTGGTGTTTGCATCGGCCATCACAGCGGGCCACGGCAGTTTCGGCCGCTTTTCTGCACGCAGCCACCCGCTTGTGAAGCAGTTTCTGCGCGGGGTGTGTCGGTTGCGACCGCCCCCCAGGCATGTGGTCTCTCCATGGGACCTCCATGTGGTGTTGGAGGGCCTTAAGGGACCTCCTTTCGAGCCTTTGGACCAGGCGGAGGACCGCTTCCTCTCCTTTAAGGTCGCCATCTTGTTGGCGCTAGCATCCGCCAAGAGACGGATCTCTGCGCATTGTCAGTCCACCCATCCTGCATGGTGTTCAGCCAGGATGGGGGACTCGTGCACCTCTGGCCTAACCCGGCCTTTCATCCCAAGGTGATCACTTCGGACTTCCGGTCGCGAGTGATCCGGATCAGGATTCTTGACTCCATGCCTGGTTCGTCTGGGGACGACCCACACCTGCGGTCACTGTGCCCGGTCAGGGCTCTGCGTCTTTATGTCCAGCGCACAGATGGCTTTCACACCACGGACCAGCTGTTTGTGAGGTTTGGAGCCCGGGGGCGTGGTTCCCCGCTGACCTCTCAGCGTCTCGCCCACTGGGTGGGGGGCACTATTGCAGCTGCCTACGAGGCACAGAATCTCTCGCCACCAGCAGTGATTCGTGCTCATTCCACACAATGTGTGGCTGCCTCTGCGGCCCTGTGCAGAGGGGTCACGGTGAGTGACATCTGCCATGCTGCCTCCTGGGCCTCTGCGTCCACCTTCGTGCGTTCGTATCTGTTGGATATGTGCACTGACTCTGTGGCCATGTCGGTTTTCGGCGAGAACAGGAGTTCGGTCGTCTAACCGTTTCGGTCCTTCTGGCCTGGCTGCCGCGTCTCGGGTGGGCTCGCGGACCAGGGGTTCCCCGCCTGCCGCTCGGCTCTGCCGCGGTCTGCGGATGTTGTTTACGGTGTTGCAGGGGCAGGAGTTCTGCCGCTTGCCGTTTTTGGGTTCGCTGCCGCTCCCGTGCGTGGAACGCGGGCCAGGGATCTCCCCCTTCACCGCCTGCCACTGTGGTTTCCCGGCCGGCATGTGTGTGTGTCGCTGTGGCGATGCTTTGTACGTCGTGGGCCGCACTACGTCGCTAGGTGCCCGCCTCGTCCTTCGGGAGTTCTACGGCTGTTCTGGACGGCTGTTTACTTCCGTCTTACGCACCAATCCTGTCAGCAGGCCAGCTGGGAGTACATTCATTGACCTACGGCCTTCGCCTTGGTGAGTACCACTAGCGAAGCCCGTAGGCGGGCTAAGCACTTACGAAGTAGAATTAGTAGTTACTGGATGTAACTCCAGTTCTACGAGTAAGTGCGTGCCCGCCTACCTGCTGGCCCAGCTGTCTGCTTCCCTTGTTTTTGCTACGTCAGAAGAAGGGTTTGCTTAGCGCCATCCGAGGTTATGTACCCTCGGTGTGGGGCGTGGCGCTGCGCCATCGCGTGCGGGGGATTGGTGCGTCGAGCTTTGTATAGTCTCAGTGGATTGGACAGAGATTGGAGGTGTGCCACTAGCGAAGCCCATAGGCGGGCATGCACTTACTCGTAGAACTGGAGTTACATCCAGTAACTACTAAAAACAAACCCATCATTCCTAAATCTCTGTACAAATGGGCTGCAACATTGAGCCTCGGGCCTTGCCATGGCTGCAGTCTGCAAAGTGCTGATGAGGATGTGTCTTATCTACGTTGACTGGGGGATTGTTATCTTTTTTCTGTCCAACTGTTGCTTTGTGAACCCTCAGATCAGGACTTCAGATAAGCGACTGACACCAGTCTTTACCCATGAACCACATGTAAGCCCCCCCACCACCCGTCTGTTCAATAAACAGCACTCAGGTAGAGAAAAGGATGCTGCCATATGGGTAAAGCTGTTTCTCTCTTTGCGGGTTCTCCTTGCAAGTGAAAATAATTTACTTTGTCTTGCTTCATTCTTGCTGGTGTCTCTTTTCTTGTCACTGATCTATTACATATGGAATTCATTGAATTTAACAAAAGCAAAGGATAAAGACATTGTTTAGTTATTGTGGTGCATTCTCTAAATGGATGGAATTGTTTCCATCAAGACATGCAGATGCCCTTACAGTAGCTAAAGCAATCTGTCAGGGAATAATACAAAACTACAGAATTCCTCAAACATTCTGCAGTGACAATGGAAGTAAGTAAAATGTATTTATTAGGGCTGTCACTTTAACGCATTAATTAGAAAAATTACACTGAAAATTAATGCATTAAAAATTCATCTAAGATTAATTTTAGCACACTTGAGTGGCAGTTCAATGTGAATGGAATTGATGTCTTATTTAGAGGCACGTTATACTTGTAGTATTCATTTTGAATTGCTGTATTGAGTTAGCTTTAGTGTTCATTTTGAATTTAGTTTGCTTCAGTGGCTATTTGAGACTCAGCCTTATTTTATTTCAGAATTTATTTCAATTTGTATTTGTACTGCATTTTTGAATAGTGCACCAGGCCGGATTGGTTTGCTGAGATGTACTTAAACGTTTTCTTCTTTTGAATTTCATTAATGAAACACACTGAAAGTGTTATTTGAGTGGCCTGATTGGGCTTAGAATTTATTTTGGAGAAGACGCCCCGACTGAGCTTTCATTCATCATCAATAAAAATGTGGATTTCAAATCTTCCTTCTTCCAGTGCAATCCAGGTAGTGTGTGCTGCATTGACTGCGTCGGTGTGGTGCACGTAATATTATGGCGTAATATTACTTAATAAATTGTGTGGAATCACTCTGAAAGAGCTGTTGGGGACGCATTGATGGAAAGATCCAGCTAAGGCATGACCCGGAGTCATGTTGTCTGCGAATACTGTCCCCCGTCACAGAGGAGACATGACCCCTGCTGTGACATAGACACAGCAGACTTTGAAGCTCTCTAGAACAAAGGAGAGGAACTTCTTCCCCCAGCAGGAGGCCACCGCCATCTTGTCCCACAGAGCCCGAAATGGCTCCCCTCTTTCACCATGTGCTCAGGCTCACAGAACAAAGAAACCAGATAAGGGTGCAGTAACACCGGCCCACCTCACGAGGGCGCTCGTGAGGCTCCTCACCAGAGCAGAGGAAGGCGGACCCAGATCACTGTCTGATTGGCCAAGCAGACCCCGGGGGCGGGAGCTCCGCCCTCCAGTCAAACAGAGTCACCAGAGACGCCATCTTTAGTTCAACTTAAGCTTCTGTCTAGGTCGGACGTGTGTCGGGACGTTTTGGGCCCATCTTTCCTTCACCGGTGAACCCCTTTTCCCAGCGGAGCAGAACAGCAGGGACTCCCCTGGAGTGGACCGAAGACACCAGCAGAACCCGAGCGAGATCAGAGCGACGGCTTTGATCTTCCCACCGAACTCACCTCACCAACGGACAGGACACGCACAGCGTCTGAGAGCCGCTGCTAAAAATCCCTCATCACACAGAGGTTTGTGCCTGGGCAGACAGCATAGATAGTGGTGATGATTCAGTGCTTGTGTGTTTTTATTGTGAACCAGGACTGAAGCCGTTCATGATATATGCACTGTTGTTTCCTTTCTCCATCTCTCTCTCTCTCTCCTCGTGCGCTCCCGTGCACACGTTCACGAGCACGCACTTCCTCCTCACAGATCAGACCCGCAAGATGCCGGCCAGCCGTGCATCTGTGCGTGTGAGACAGGAAGACAGGCTCATCTTTCGCCGTCTTTCCTCTTTACTAACCCGAGAGTAGTAAGTTGAACCAGCGCGGTAGACCTCCGTCGGGCGCACGCGCGTCGCTCGCCCGCTCGATTCTCCCCCTCTCTCTTCCTCCTCCCCGTCTCGCGTGATCTTGTCTCACACCCCGCGCAGCAGATCCGCACACCACCCAAAAAGGGGAAGGTCCCCCCGCCCCTTCCCTCGCTCTCTCTCATCTACGCAGGCGTGGATTGCGGACCCACGCAGCCTCTCTCTCTCTCTGTCTCTCTCTCTCTCTCTCTCTGTCTCTCTCTCTCTCTCTCTCTCTCTCTCTGTCTCTCTCTCTCTGTCTCTCTCTCTCTCTCTCTCACTCACTCACTCACTCACTCACTCACTCACTCACTCACTCACTCTCTCTCTCCGCTCCTCTCTCCTCCTCTCTCTTCTCTCTCTCTCCCTTCCTCTCTCTCTCCTCTCTCCTCTCCTCCTCTCTC